>NC_089274.1:1405799-2141598 GCF_963678975.1 Dysidea avara | reverse complement strand
TTCAGAGTGTGCAAACGGTCTATCTATATAAGTGATTTGGTGACTGTTCTATTAGATTGTTTTGCACTTACCAAGTCTGGTAGGAGTGAGGCTATACTATCCCACTTCTGCATGGTGTCGTACACCTCCGAAACTCTTGACTGACTGTCAGAACCTTGTAGTTGTGATTGTTCCTTCTTCACCTGCCGTATGCTGTTCAGTAGGCCCTACATGACGGGTTAGTAATGACCTTCATAATGTCACTATAACGTACCTGTAGTCTCATATCAGCAGCTGCTACATGTGTTTGGTCCAGTAGTGCAACTTTGGCATGTAAACTAGCCAGTCCAGCCTATTGTGTACAAATAAAACACATAGTTATACCATTGAAAAAGTGTGCAATCAGGATAAATTATTTTAAAAATTCAAACAAAAGTAGATGCCTGGGAAACTAAACAAATGCCCCAAAAGTCCAAAGGAAAGACTTCCAGAGGCTGGCTTCAAATTAGTGCTGAAATGAATAGCAATTTTTTACAATTTGAATAGTTGCAAACATATCAACTGATTATTCAATTATTCTTTAAGCAAGAACATCTTTTTTGGGCAGTAAGGTTATAAATATAAAGCCAAGGTGAATTATAATTCTTCAGTATGAATATGCCACTTTGTTCACAACTTCTAGATTGGCTTTACCCACACACAGCTTACGAATAGTGCGTTAACTAATCAAGTAGTGTCATGCCGACTGAATAGTCAAATATCCGAATAATCATTTCAGTACTACTTCAAATGGAAAATATGCTGCTACACCGAATGATCACACTGTCCCATTCAAATTATTTGCTCTATACTTACTGCAATACATTTCTTCTCTCCATCTAGTCCACCAGATACCACACTCTGCAGGAGAACAAGTTCCACATAAAGGGGTGGGGCTCTGTAGACATGCTACACCCACCGGTTCAGGGTTCTCCATTCCCACCACAGCCTCCAGTTGTGCTAGACGTTCCTCTAGTTGACTGAGCTGAAATATAAGACCACCTTTACTACAGTATATAGTACTGTAGGGCTGGGAGATAATTAGATAAAAAAGATTATTTAGATCATCTCTCATAAATAAGCTTATTGAGATAGTAGAATCTATTGTAAGTCAACCACATCTTGTAGGAAGGAGTCAAACCATTTGGGAAAGTTTCTGAGCACTATGTGACTTCATGTCAACAAATAATTATTATGTAAAACTGCATTTACAAACAGTCCAATGATGTCACATTATCATCAAGATAATAAATCAATAATTGTCACTTATCAAGATACAGGTTTACTATTATCACACAGCCCTAATACTGGAGAATGTGCCGTGATCAGTGTTCAGTAGAATGCTATTCATACTCAAACCGTATCGATATATAGCGTATTGTGATATATCGACATATCGTGGTTTGTTAACATGGCTGACAATCGAACTATTGTACATTATGGTTAAACTGGGTAGTATGTAATGCGTCGCAAAGAAAAATTAGCTCACTTATTTCTCTTAAAAAAACAAAAAACAACTTTAAAAACAACATAGACCATTGCTTAGACTCCACTTTGTATCATGCAATAATATCGCTGTATTGTGATACACCAGAGGCAATATATTGATACGTCTACACACTGTTGCATCTCTAATAGATATACATCAGGTACTTCCTCCAGACAAGGACTATGAATACTGCAAGTACTCAACAGGAAGTATATCCTGTGTATAGAAAGAGAAACCAACCAGCACCCATACAACACCACAATATAGGATGTTATACAACATTTGAGTACCTTAGACAGTTGGGCAAACTTGGCTGTTTCTGGTTTATGGTACAACTCATAGATGGCCACGTCCTGGGACACACAAACATGTTATGATTTCATTGTAATGAGAGAGAGGCTAACTCACTGATGAGGGGCCACTATCAGCTGCTCCACTAGTCGATGATGTCTCTAGCTTGGAGGCTAAATCTCTGTAAGAATAGCATACAATAAAGTTCTTCTATCAAATGACCAACTAGGTACAACATAATGTACTGACTTTCTCTTATGGGAACAACAGGGACATTCACCTTGGTGTGTCATATTAAATTACAAGATTACAAACTGTGGTGTTGATAAGGTGCCTCAATGCCTACACAATCAGGTGCTAAAATCATAACTTAATTCTAACAAATGGTAGGACATGAACATTCCTCAAAGTGCAACCTCATAATCATCGTTAAATTGGTGTCACAAAATCCATTGATGTCCAACAATAGATGCTGCTTTACGTAATAAATCATAACCCACTTGGCAAAGAAACATAGCTGAGTGCATTTGTAAAGTACATGAAAGTGGTCTGTGGGGTTAGTCACATGATGCTGCAAGTAAATACATAGCAGTACAGTCTATTTGAGGTTGGTTGTCCAAATGCTAAAATATCACGTGAATAGAAATAACCAATGAAATTTCACACCAGGCAGACGGCACTAGTTTAAACTTAATGATACTGATCTCACTGGCTACTTTCAAGCACGTGACCTTTAATGCTTTGTTATCCTAGTCAACCAACCGAAAATAGACTCTACTACAAGAAGTATGAGAGTATACGCACTACAAGGTACCAATGGTCCAAATAGATGATGCCTTAATGATAAGATGCTTGTGTTATGTACAGTCAATATGTTTTCAAACAATTTATTCTGTGATATCATACAAGTTTCCAATCCAGTGTATGTAGCTAGTCTATTACACATGTATACTAGGCCTCCTACAAGCAATAGCTAACTGATACATAAACTTAATAGAGTTACGAGATGATTTGAAGCTAATACATTGTACACTCACTTGGTCAACAGATTACCATAGGCTGGACTGATCTCATCTCTGATCATCTTATTGGGGTCCACCGTGCTCAGTTGCTGCTGCAACACCTTCAGCTCTTCCACGGACACAGCATTTTCTGTCCTATCAGAAGCTTCATCACTTGTCTGCTGACCACCACCCTAAACACAACACATACAATGTGGTGACCTCCAGAATATTGTTAACTACACAAGTAATGTAGTTTGAAATACTAGTCACATATAATTGAAAAGCTAGAGTGGTAATTTATAATGCACAAGTAATTGTAAACTTAGTGTAGCAATTTGTAATTCTATGCAAATATAGAAATATAACTGGAAATATCTAGTGCAGTAATTCGAAACACATCTTGAAATACAGTCAAACTAATCCAGCCTGGTTGTCTACATAAAGCTACAGAGTTAACAGTTTCACGCCTATCATATTACATCATATTACCCGACCAATAGGAGTCCCAAAGCATACACAGGAATTAGTGACATAATGACAAGTTGTTTGGGTTTGTACCTCACAGGAAACACTTCTATACATGTAGCAGTCATACATGGTCTAACAATGACAAGTCTCAAGTCATTGTTTAAATAAGGAAATGTCATATCTCATGATTGTTGCTTACTGTTTTAAGGTGCTCCATGTCAGTCAAAAGGTCAGCTATTTCTTGTTCAAGTCTTTTGTAGCGTTCAAACATAGTTTCATGTTTGTCACTATCCTTGGGGATGAAATCAGGCAATGACCCAAATCCTTGCCTCACTTCATCAGAAAAGTCTGTAAATACAAATAATTACTGCATAAATACAACAAAGAATTATTGAAATACCAGTGTTTTGACTGTCGACTGCTTTTCCCTTAAACGCATCATAAGATTTACCCACACCACACTCTAGTTTGCTGACAGAGTCACTCTGGGAGTCATCCTCGTATTTCTTAGTCTCCGTAGTTGTGGAGGTATCCGGTGTTTCGTACACATCAGGTTGATTGTGTGTCTGTATACATGTGATTGTGGGTTTTCAAGTCAACAACAAAAATCACTCAAAATCAACAAACAAAAAACAAGGAAAGAGCATCTTAAAAACTTTATGGTTTAGTACAACTCACTATTCCGGGTAGATCGATGCGTTTTTCTGAAGTAGACATCACACAAAGCCGATCACTTAGCGCCCAAATAAATTATTTAATTAACTCACTTGTGGGCGCATATTAAATATCAAGGCGTTTATTAGAAGAGATTAAAGATTTACCTCTCTCGACAGAATAGCTATTACGATGGGAATTTTGTCATATGGGATCTAGCCAGATTATTCCATTCTATATATACTGTTTTATATAGCGAATTGTAGACTTAGTTTTAGTGGATTAATACAGAATTTCAGTCACATCTGTCAGCTGTGGATATAAGACAATGTCTTCGGATTGTAGCGTGAAGGTCGTGTGTCGTATTCGACCACTAAACAATAAGGAATTGTCAGCGGGTGATAAGGCTGTGGTCTCCGCTCCTACGGATAGTCAGATTCTACAGGGGGTAAGGCGGTTGTGTGTACATGAACACGTACCACGCGTGTGTGTTGGTCCTTCCTTCACAGGGAAAGACATTTCAGTTTGACAAGGCCCTTGGCCCCAAGACTACTCAACAGCAGATGTATGAGGGCGTTGCCAAGTCCATTGTGAAAGGTAATATTAAAATAGTATTGCCTGATGTCATGAAATCAGCATTTTATCAGGTTTTCATGGCACCTCCAGTGTGTAGTTTTGATATTTTCAATTGTTGTATTTGACTACATGTATTGCATTTCTGAGGCTAGTTTAGAATTGCATGAAATATCTGCCACATAATCAATTTACCAATGTGTGTGTGTGTGTGTGTGTGTGTGTGTGTTGCTAATACAACACTGCACATTACAGATGTTCTGGCTGGATACAATGGTACAATATTTGCCTATGGTCAAACCAGTAGTGGAAAAACACATACAATGGAGGTAAGCTACACATTAGCTACAAAACTATTTCAATATTTTTATTATAATAATGGTAAAGGCTAGCCATTCATTTGTACCTAGTGTGTGACAAGGCAGCCAAAAATGTTGTGGACCTGTTGTTTTATATTCTGTAGTACTTACACTAACATCTCTTTGTTCATTGTTTGTTCATTGTTGGGAATTACAAGTCATTTATTGGTGTGTTCCTGTATATGGGCTGAGGGTGGAAGCCACAAAACCACATCTGGTTTCTGAGGAAGCTGTTTCCATGGTTACAGTACCAGGCACTTCTTAGCTTGAAACTTTAGCATTGTAATATTTAGTGAAATTGATCAAATTCACATTTAATATTTTAAAGTTTTATAACATTTGGGATACTGAGTTGTTTGGGCTGTTTATGGCTGGTGTGCAGACATTTCATCCTCACTTTGTTTTTGTTACATACCCTTTGTTGGGACACTTGTTCTTTCTGTTTGTATTTCACTATAGTTATTTGATTTGTTATGAACATTTTTGGAAGGGAATCTTGTCATGGTATTGTGTTGTTGATATAGGGAGTACTGGATAATCCTGATATGCAAGGAATTATCCCTCGTATTGTCAGTGATATCTTTGAACACATCTACACCTTGGATAGCTGTTTAGAGATTCATATAAAGGTATGCTGTGTTGTGTACGTGCGTGCGTGTGTGGAGTACGTGTGCGTGCATCTATGTATACATGTGTATGCATGATGTACCTGTGTACAAGTATGTAGTGTAGTTTTGTGTGCATATACTTGTGTGCATACTTGTGTGTCACAATTGTGTGCACATATCAACTCATCCATTCCATATCTGAAGGGAAAGTTGATACATTGCTAATTGTTAAGGATTTTAGTTCCATGAAATATTATTTGAATAGTAGGGTAGTATGAGTGGGATGATGATGCTATGTTATTGGGTGAATAGTAACTCTGTCATATCTTCTCACAGTGTATGGTATCAGCCCATTCATATCCTTCTAAATGAATGCATTAACACCATAAATTGTTGGATGTGAAGTGTGTAGTGTGCGTACGTGTGTGTGTGAGTGCGTGCGTGTGTGAGAGTGCGTGTGAGTGAGAGTGAGTGAGTGAGAATTTGTGTGTGTGTAGCGTATTTGTAGTAGGGCTGGAACAAAGACCAAATTTTATCCTGCAAAGCTTCTTGCAAGAAAGCCACCAAACCTTCGAACCTTTGTTGATTATGTCATATTAGTAATTAATGATCATAAACTGATGGTGTACACCCACACTTTGTTGCAGCTATTGTACATGCTTTATAGTACAACTGCTTAGACTACAAATACACCACATGCTTGTGTGTGTGTATGTGTACATATTGTCTATCTGTGTACAGTGTGTAGTGTAGTTTATCCAATGGTGTGGTTGGTGCTAACATAATGGTTACAATTACTTGTTGGTCAACAGGTGTCCTTCTTTGAGATCTACATGGAAAAGATCAGAGATTTGCTAGATGGTTAGCATATTTGTCATAGTTCACTAATAGTGTCAGGAATGTGTTAGCACATCATCACTTGTAAGGTTTGATAAATTTCCTTCTGTTTTCTTGTAGCTACCAAAGTTAATCTTCCTGTACATGAAGACAAGAATAAAGTACCTTATGTGAAGGTATGTTACAACGTGTGTCTTGTTTAATTGTCATCGTATAGTCCACCTCCCATCCCTAGGGTGTGACAGAGCGCTTTGTAGCTACACCAGAAGAAGTTCTACAAACACTTGATGAAGGGAAAAAGAACAGGCACACTTCTGTAACAAGTGGGTGTTTGTTGCTAAGGGGGGTGTTTGTTGCTATGGCAATGTTGTGCTCCTTGTTGTGGTTTTCCACTTGTTTTCACATGTAACACTTCAACTAAAAGTGTTCTGGTGATTCTGTTGTACCTGTTGAATGCCTTAAGTGAAGCACCTCATAGTAGGGCCCGATTGTCAGCTGTGTGTTGCTGTTCAACTTGTTTGGTATCTTATTAGCACCTTTATCATGTCTGGAACTTGTCATTGTGGGCCTCAAGCAAGAGGATATAATACCAGGAATTGATAATATTTGTAATGGGGCCCCATACAAAATTATAAACTCTTGATAATGGTAGTAACCAAGAGTGTCATACCCTGTGATTAATGGTTGCATAGAGTAACTCGGATATTTTGTTTCATTAATAATTGCTGTATTTAGTCCAATTCAGCCAGTAAACCAAGTGAAAATACAATAGCGTTAAAGCACAATGGCTAATGTTAGAGTTGTGGTACTGCCAAACAGATCCCGAGGGCATGGCAACATGCCCATTTGTGTCACTGCTTTCAAGAGTGAGCTGGAGTTATCTTGGCTCCCTACTACACTTTCCTTAACTTGACACGAAAAACTGGTGAACAAAGACCTGTTGCCACATATACTCATTTAAATTACCATTTCGTGTAAGCGAACAATTAGTGCTACTCTATGCAATCATTAATCACAGGGTAATACGCTGCTCTTGGTTCCCTAGCCTCAAATTATAAACTGTTATAATTATAGCCACTGTGGTTTAAATACTGGCTTAAGATTTTCTGCAACAACTACAGTGGAAGGTTTATGACTAACATTGCTTTGTTCTTTAGACATGAATGCTCACAGTTCTCGGAGTCATGCAGTGTTCCTAATCAGCATAGTTCAGGAGAACAGTGAAACACACAAAAAGATTCATGGTAAACTATACCTTGTTGATCTGGCTGGCTCAGAACGTGTAGAGAAGACAAATGCTAAGGGATTAACATTAGATGAAGCTAAAGCAATCAATGTATCACTTCTAGCACTGGGTAACGTCATCAATGCGTTATCGTCTGGTCAAGTATGTTATAATGTCATGTTGGATTTTAACCTTCAGCTAATGTTTTTTTCTAGAAATTTATTCCCTATCGTGATAGCAAGCTGACTAGAGTGTTACAGGAGAGTTTAGGAGGCAATGCTCGTACTACTCTTATTATCTGTTGTTCCCCTGCTTCATACAATGAGCCAGAGACCAGGAACACTTTGATGTTTGGAGAGAGGTGAAGTCATGTTTAGATATGAACATGCAAGGCTTTCTAAAATTACCTCACTAATAAGGACACCTTTATAATCAGGACACTTGTCCATGGTCCCAATTGTGTTTGTGTATACACATTTAGACCCCCCTGAAATCAAGATCCCTTGGAGACAAAACACTCTTTAGCATTGGTTCAGATATCTGTGGGGAGGAGCCTAGGGGCCCAGATTTAGAGTTGGATTTTTTGTGGTTTAAATCCTCAGTGAACTTTATGTCCATCATTTAGCAGTCATACACTAAGTAATGTCAGTATTGTCATTGTGTAGAGCTAAGGCTATAAAGAACAAGGTGACTGTGAATGAAGAGCTGACGGCAGAGGAGTGGAGAAAACGATATGAGAAGGAAAAAGAATTGAGCAAGAAATTGAAAGTACTTCTTGTGAAATATGAATCTGAACTGACCAGATGGCGAGCTGGTAGGAGAAACAATATTGTTTAGTATATAATATGCGTGCATAAGTGCATACTCGTGTGTATGTGTGTGTTGTGTTGTGTACAGTGTAGTATGAGTGGATCTGTGAGTGTGTGTGCATGCGTGTGTGTTATGTATGTAGGTAGGTAGATACGTACGTACATTCGAATGTCCAACTGTCCTTGTCTTGTTTAGTGGTATTGTTCTGTGACCTCTCTCCGTGAGACCTGGACAGTCCTCCTGCAGGTTACTAGCCCTGCCCCAGGAGGATTAACCTGCACAAGGCTTAGGAGTGGTGTACAGGCATCCCACTGGGCGGCAATAGCTGTGTTTCGCATGGTTGACATAGGCTTTGCTTGCTTTATGTATGTGGTACTTTGTACTGTACCTCAAATGTATACATATAATATAAGGTATGTGTGACCCACATTTCTGTAATGTCATGATTGGATAGTATAATGATTAAAATATGTTTACCAATTAATTGCTGAACCATACAAATGTAAATTTCAAGACAGGGTGGTACTGAAATTCTTGTAGTAACCTTTCTGATGACATGGTTACTCTGGGCTCTGTTACTTTGTACTGTTAGGAAATCATTTTTATGATGGTGTAGACACCAAGAGAAATTGTACACCTTTAAGTTTGGTGTTCAGTCAAGTTGATATTGTGTGTGTCCTGTAGTTTATACTTGATATCTTTTCCTTTTGTGTACAAATTAGTTTGTTTTACATGATCTAAGTGTTGTGATGAAGCTGCTGGTAAACTATCAGTGTTTTAATAGTCTTCAGTTTGTCCCTGGTTTGTGAAACACAAGCTTTTCTTTGTTTACACTTCTTGCGATTTGCGAAGAGTGTTTTGTGTATCTGTGTGCTGCAATTGGTGGCTCTTAAGCTACTAAAGTATTTGTGCCTCTAACCCTCACAATAAAAAATGTAACATGTACAACCACCATCTAATCCCGGTTAAATCTCCTTTTAAAATGCATGCATATACATTTCAAGAAGTGCTGAAACTCTAATCCTGTATCAGCAGTTTAATCCTCCCAGTATGCCTTGCTGTGTCTGTGGGAGTGCCTGCCCATCTTTCAGCTTACTCCAGCACTGCTGATAGGTTGGCTTACAGAGCAACATTCCCAGCAATCAACACCTCTCTTGTCTAATGGATAGTTAAGTTAGCTCACTGGTTGTTAATATAATATTCTCTAGTGTGTGAAAATGGAACCACTTGTAGTACAAACAAACAAGTGTATGGCCACCATATTGGGTGTATACCTGTAGCTTGTATCATTACTGTAGTCTTCAATTGTTATATTATGGTGGGGCTGCCTTACCATATACGGTGTTATTATGTAACCCATGGTGATATATCCTGGGTCATGTGATGACCTTATTAGGTCATGATATACCATTATTTCCTAACACTACTCAATGGTTGATGATGTTGTTTGGTTTTCATCAGTTAAACAGTAACTGTATCATGTATAAGGCTGTAGTCTAGTCTTATTGACACTTTACACATAGCCAGTAGAGTGACTGTGCTTGTTGATTTGTTGAGCCTTTGTAGAACCTAAAATTGAATATTGATATCCATCAGGCCATGTATTTAAGACACAGCAAATCAAGAAACTATGAGACTTATCGGCTAACAAAATATCTCTCACTAAATCTGTAGATAAATTTTAAATCAGTATCAGTGGGTGTACAAATCTACCCACCGAAATATCTACATGATGTGATAGATGTTCTTAATTCTTTAGGTGAGGCTGTGCCAGAAGATGAATGTGTGAAGATTACACTGCGTGATATCTCATCGGCCAGTATTGCTGCAGAAGAGATGGGAGGGGCTAGTGAAGCAGCCACACCCTCAATGTCACGACAATCCTCAACGCCTTCAATGTCACGGCAGTCATCTATATCGACGATATCATCATCAACAAATGACACACCCATACACTCACATACAATATCACTACCTGCACTAGAGACTACTCCTTTTCCTCTTGAAAACAGCCACCATGTTGCTATGGACAATATTGTTGTTGCTATGGACAATTATTCAAATTTAAATGGATCTGTCCCATCAGGTGCTACTCCAGTGCATGAGATGAAGCAGTCTGTTGCTATGGTAACAGCTAGTGGACCAATGACTGATGACTTGTTACTACTGGAGAGGGAAAGAGAGAAACTGTGTGCAGCTCTTGATGAGAAGGTGATATGTTTGTTATCAGTATTTCCTTGAATGAAAGCTGAGGCTAGTTTTTGTTTCTTTTAGAGTACTGTTGATCTAGATTTTAAATGGTAGGGTCTTTTTTAATGACGGGATGTTTATTTCAGAGTAACGTCCAGCATTCAAATTTGTGTTTGAATCTGTTTACTGTTTAGAGCGTGTAATTACTCTATAGATAAGTGCAGTGAGACTGAGGGCCTAAAACCATTACCATTATTTAGTAAACATTTGGGTGATACTTGCCTGCATACATGACCTCGACACCTCAGTATTGATAATTGATTATGATAATAGTTTGCAGAGCCCTTTTTTCAGCCACTCTACACATTTGCAACTTTCCCTTCTCGTATTGAGCAATACCATGTTTGGTTGTATGGTTACCATGTAGTAGTAGTTTGTCACCTTTAGACCCTTAACATGGACATCTTGATAATCGCACTTATCCATGGTCCCAGTGTACACACATTTACACCTCTAGACACCTCACTAATAAGGACACTTTGAGAGATGGGTTATAGTCTACTGCATAATACCTGTGGTACGTACTGTAATTGCTGGTCTTGATTATAAGCCTGGAGCACATAAGGAAAACGAAAGGCTGTTTTTAAGTAAAGGCCTGAGGTCAAAATAAGTTGGTGATGTGTACACTAATACAAATGGGACTATATGTGGAAAAGTGTCCTGATTATCAAGGTGTCTGATTATCAAGGTGTCTGATTATCAAGGTGTCTGATTATCAAGGTGTCTGATTTCAGGGGTATACTTCACTGTGTGCATTTTGAGGTGTGTTACCAGTGTGGCATGACTGGTATTGTGATTGCATTTTTGTACTGTTAGTAGTAATAAAATGTGTGGTGAAGTATTTTCTCACCGGACTGAAGCCTCTCACAAAATTATATCTCATCAAGCCAACCTGTTTTAAATAGTTGTGGCTTGTCTGGTACTTGAGATGGTATGAATTCTTTAGTATAATTATTGTAGTGCTTAAATAATGATTCAGATATTCAACTATTCGATCGACATGACATATATTTGGATCACTGACACACTGTTCGAATATTTGTTAGTACTGTAGTAAGTTGTGATCATGTGATCAGAAGGATGAAGCCAACTCTGAAGCTTGAGATTGTGAACAAAGTGACATATTCATAGTGAAAATGTCTATTTTAGAAGAGATAGAAATGGCTCTCAGACTTACCTTTACTGCCCAACAGAGATTTCAGTGCTAATTCATGCTTAAAGAATAATCAAATAATCAGTTGATTTGTTCACAAGTTATTTGAATATGTAGTATAAAGTACTAATCATTTCAGCACTACAACCTAATATATTATCAATGGAAAACTAAGCATGCTATGAATCCAGTATATTTATTTAAATTTATTGTACTAGTTAAAGCACCCCCCTGTGAGTGCAATATGCAAAATATAGCATGAGGGTGTTGGCAAGAGACTAATACAGCACGAGGCAAAGCCGAGTGCTGTATTCAGCTCTAGAGTATAGTACAAGTTTGGACAGATAGTATTGTTTTGGTGATTTAAAATGTTATGCATGTGATCAACAGTGCTGTATTTTCCGTACGCAGTACTGTATGGAATAAAGGCACTCTTATTTTGTTTGATCTTCACCCATTCAAGTGCTTTAAGTGTTCTTATTATTGATTTTTCTAATGAAAACTTAACAGTGTACATGCAAAACTAGTAATAGGTGTGAGTAAGAATGACCTATGTTTTGGTACTGTTCTACATTGTCACCTGACCCCATCCTATATTTGTTAATTCCACCTTAGGATGAAGAAATCCACCAACACACTCACATGATGGAGCAGTTAACACTAAGATTGTCAGAGAAGGAAGAGACACTGGAACAAGCTGAGGAAGAGAAACAGCAACTACAGACACACATCTCCACTATCGAACAGGAATTGTCCAAGACACATGATGAGGTGAGACAACAAACAAGCTGTTAACATTCTTACAAGCCCCCAATGAGATAAGCATTGCCTCGAGGGTGATTCAGTGTACTGCGTATATGTACAAAATACGTATCTTATTACAATTTTTATTACTATTAGGATGTACATGTTCCCTTACAGGGTCAATAGATTAAGTTGTCATTGTGACTGGATTTGCCATAAGGGGTCTCCATACACAACACACGCACGCACGCACGCATGCACGCACGCACACACGCACACACAATTAAAACTTTAATACACAAACCTGTTCCTACACTACAGAACTGTTTACTTCACAGTCATGAATTGCTCTATAACATAACATGTACAAATTTTGCCATTAGCATAAACCCATGCTGAAGTATAGTGGATAACACAAATTGTGAAATCTCCTGGAAGACCCCTTTTCACAAATCCTTAAATGGATTCATTCACCCAACAAGTTACTATATCACATGTTGGTTTGATTACTGTTGTACCAACCAAAAATGATTTGATAAGGAAAGATTTATTATATTACTAATTTACTCCATAACAACATTTTGCAGTGTATATATATCCTTCTGTTTGTTATTCCACATTACATTATCAAAATGGAAGAGAAAACATGTGTAGAGCAATCCCTTCAAGAGTAGTTGTTATTTGTCACAGAAAAACAGCACCTGTGACCGATTTGTTATTTGAGTAGTTGAGAATAGTCAAACAGTATGGTAGTACTGTTTAAGTAAGTATCATCCCTAAACTGATAGGTGCTGCCATATTGCCACTCTTAAAACTCATCCTAGAGGTATGTTATGCCAGACAAAAATCACCTTTGCAGTATAACTCCTAGCAAGCTTGTAATAGTTGGACAAATAGTCACTTGGTACCAGGGCAGGAGCCCATGGCTGGAACCACTTTTTAGCTACTTGAATTTGTAATGATGAAAATACTCTAATAGAACAGTCATCAAGATACTCTAATAGAGCATTCAGTATAGAATATAACCACTGTCTAATTACACTACTTGGTCTAAGCCATTACAGCTATGTTAATTGTCTTTAAATCTTTAAAAGTTCCAGTGAGTCATCTGCATGGATAATCTTCACATCAGATCAATAAACAGTAGGTGTGCATGACTATAACCACAATGTAGTCCAACCACTCAAAATCTCTGGTGACTATATTGGGTTAGCGAGTAGTTTTTTAAAAATATTTTTGCATTTAGCGTAGCACATCTCCTAATCATTAGGTCACAATTTATACAGAGTTTAAAAAATTTGAAAATAATTTTTTTCTGGAAACTTTCCCCTCAAAAATAACCCACAATACACAGTACATGTGAACTATGTTGTAATCCACAGCTGAAGGAAGTGATGGAGGCACTTGAAGAGTTAGCAGTGTCTTATGAGAGACAAGACAGTGAGATTGAGGCCAGCAATCAGGAGAAGGTGGCCCTGCAGACTGAAGTGGAACAACTTCAGGTAAACCAGACCATATCACATGTAGCTTTGAAGTTGGTTGAAATCTTTTGCACAATTTGCGATGCAATTTTGCAAAACTTTCAAATTATAGTGTCTTATTAGTGTTCTTTTTGTGTCTGTATTTACATTCCTATACTTCCATTCTTATGCTGTATTCCACAGGCCACGGTACAGGAACGGACACAACAGTTCCTGGCCATACAGGAGGTGTCTGATGTACGACAGAAGACCACTAGTGAACTGGTTCAGACACTTGTGGAGAAGATCGCTGACATCAGTGAAGTGTTCGACATTGAAGAATCCTCTAAACTTCCTGATGTAAGTGACACCTGCCACAACTGTAGTTTACTCCTAGTATGTACTATTGTACTGTGGACCTGACCACCCATGTAAAGGACACTGTACATTTGACCTCTCCTGTATATGTTCTGAAGACCTCTACCAATACAATTTTACCTCTGAAAAGACAACCTTTGTTATAACAGTAAAAATTCGCCCCAGTCCCAAAGTGTCCTTTATATAACAGTTCCATTGTAATAAGTTTTTTTGTATAATATTTTGCTGAGACAGTTGTATTGTATGTGGTTGTACATACAGATTAAAATTGGAGGGCCAATCTCAGCTGAGGATGTCACAAAAATATGTGTACACGTTTCCAATCTACAAGGCGAGGCCTCTTTTTTGGCTAAAGTAAGTTGTAACATATATTACCATTAGCAACAAGCTTGTTTATGCTGTTTGTTGTTTGTAGCAAAAGAGGGACTTGGAGGTCGCCCACTGTGAGGCAGAGAATCAAGCACACACAGCCATGTCAGAATTATCACGTTGTAAATTAAAAATTTCCCAGGTTAGTGGAATAAGTGTTTGTTTACCAGGAATATATTATAAACATGTACTTGCACAAGAAGTAACACAATAAATAGTATCAAGAACATATGAAGGACTCTGACATTGTGCACAATGTTGTTTTGCATACTTGCACCTTTCTAACATACACGGTATTGTGTACGTGTGTCTTATTATATCTGCTCTTATCTCCTAGTGTGAAACACAGCACGAATCACTTATGGCTTCTCATAAGAAGACAGAGATACACAAAGCACAACTTGAACAACATGTAAAGTCTCTCAATGAAGAACTGGTATCACTTAGAGCAAGGGGTAAGTGAAGCTCTCTAGTAGAGCAACTTTAGGTGTGCAGTGAAAACTTCTTAACTTTTTGAGACTGAATTTTTAAAGTTTCATTGTATGATTTGTGACTGTTCTAATAGAGTATATTTGGCATTAAAATTATTGACTCTTCTATTAGGGTATATTTTAACACTTGTATAATTACAGAGCAAATGATGGTATCAACACAGTTTGGACAACAGCAAGAGAACATTGATGTGCTCCGTTCAGCCAATGAGGTTAAAGATGCAATGGCTAAACAGTTGGAGAGACACTGGGAACAACATCAACATCAAATGGAATCACTGAAGATGGAAATTGCTCAGAAGGAAACTTCCCTTGAGCAGCTACAATTGTAAGTTGTACTAGACTACTAGTATTATGTCTGCTGTGTATATGGTCCTTTACACGTTGTATGTATGTTATATACATGGACATGATAATTAACAAGTCCTGATGTTGTTAAATCAGGCACGTGCCCACAGCTGGCTATGGGCACAACCTGGTTTACTGAAATTGTTTTAGTAAAAATGTGTATGTCTATATCTATCTACCTGCCTATATTTGTCCATACGCACCCACATGAGCAAATCCTTTTAGTGGTAAAAGCAGTCAGCCTATGAAAACTAAGCACTAAATGAAGCCCATTATTAAACTTAACATAGGCAAGGTTTGCACTCTTTTTGCCAGTTTGAAATACGGGAGTAGTGACGTTCTACAAACTTTGTGAAGTACCTTCCCTTTAGGCTCTTCATGTAGTTAACTACCAGAAAACACCATAGCAGGCCTCTTTGCTACTAGGAAATGCGTATCTCTTTGACTCAAAAAGGAGCACGTCCCTACGTGCACGACTGAAAATGAAGGGTAGCCTTGAGATTTTGTAGAGAGAACTTGTGGGAAAAAGTACTGTAAACTAACTATAAAACAGTTGAGAAGATACTTATGCGTAATAAGTTGTTGAAAGCGGTCTGTTCAAAATGCACTAACTAAGCAACGTAATTAAAGAATTACGAACTAATTCACCAATTACGAAAGCGTAAATAAAATATATATATATACTACACCTGTGGATGAGATCAAAAGCACCGTGCTGTGGTATATAACTGATATACCACGGCAAACTGTGGTATATTATATAGTACAATAGTACTGTGTAGTAGGGACCACAAAGGAGTAGGCGTGGCCCATGAAATAGTATCACCCAAAAAACAGCCTTAATTTTCCCTGATGATGATGTGGCAGTATTGGTTAGGCCTAAACAAACTTTCAGATCGACCTGAAACCCTTTCAACAAATTGCTATGGAATTTTAAAAAAAAATTATTTAATGGAATTTTCTGGTGATGACTGACTGACCGAGTAATTGACTGATGCCTTCAGACAAGCGTAACTCAATAACGGTTAAGGCTACGGGCTTGATTTTTTCATTGTTTGACGTCGCTTCAGCCCAACAGGTGCCTTTTGGCATACCGCAGAATGTACAATGCATTCTTCATGGAATTACCAGTGTCCTCCTTTGTCTTTGCTGACAGCAAAAAATATCGATTTAGTGATAGCGCCACGTGTATTATCTATGATAGCACGTGATGGCTTCCCTTCATAACGGAAATCGTCCATATTTGTCATAGTGGCTATTTTTATAGCAGAGGTGCTTTTCAAACAGTTCTTGATTCGTACTGCTGTGTAACGGGTTGAACATAGCAGACAACAAAGCGTAATGGATACTTCACTTTTCAGACTATAATTGATATAACTGAGGCGTGCAGCACCATTTCTTTTGGTATGTGTGGATTGCAGAGGTGCTTTTCAAACAGTTCTTGATACGAAATGCTGCGTAATGGGTTGAACATAGCTAACAAAACGTAATAGGTATTTCACTTTTCAGACGATAATTGGGGTGCGCCGCACCATTTCAGATGTGGTATGCGTGGGTTCACCAGTCATAATAATTATTTACAAAAAAGTTAACAAACAAGTACACAGAAAAATTTGGAATTTTCAACTAGAGTAGGGACCACAACACATCAATAAAAAGTACTGAAACAAGCTGGAGAACAATAAGAAGTGTTATATCCCTACTCTGCTCAAGTAAAACAATAAAACAATAAGAAGTGTTGTATCCCTTCTCACAGTAAAACAATAAGAAGTGTTATATCCCTACTCTGCTCAAGATACCATAATGGAAATGCACAGTAGGGATATAACACTTCTTATTGTTTTACTGTGATTTAATATCGTGCACTACTCCAGCTTGTTTCAGTACTTTTTATCGATGTGCTATGGTCCCTACTCTAGTTGAAAATTCCAAATTTTTCTGTGTGCTTGTAACTAATATACACTGATATACCACACTTTGTGGCTATGCTTACCATATATGGTGTAACTTCACACATTCCACGAAATCCTTATCTAAATGGTAAACAAGTCTCTAATAACAAGCGCCTAAATCAGCCAACATTTATTCACCTCAGCTACTGGAACGATTTTCGATGAAGTCTTGTCTCCTTTGTGAATAACTCACTAGTCACAACCAGGTGGGTGTGGCACCGCTAAGAATCTAAAATGTCTGATCCATCAAGAATTTCTACTGATTTCCATCTCCAGGAGGTGCTGTTTCACTATAAATTGCTATCTATAATCGTTTCATCTACTGGGATGTAGAATAACGATTACTCGGGATATGACTACATATACACACTCTCACTAGAGCACTACACGCTCTCATGAATCGTACATCATATCCCTCATAAGCGTGTTATAACTATAATATGTATATATAATTAGCGCCTGGTCTTTAGAAGTAGCACAACATTTTTATCGTTCTTAGTTATCAGTTATCCAGGGCATTGGAATGCTGTACATGGCTGTGCGGTGTACAAATGCCTTTTGTTGACGGTTGTATATGTTTATGATCCCAGTTGTTGTGGTTTCATATCCACTTTCTTACTGACAAGCCCTTAGTGAAATATTTGGTTTTTGAAGCATTTAGGCCAACAGTAAAGCAAGGTTTCATTAAATGGTGTTGACCCCTCAGTTGTGCTTACAAGTAGTCCCACCAGGTATACTTATACCCATGGCTTCTCCAAGAGCTGAATATCGATTGAGATATATAAACTCCATCACTTATTATTAAGAGTGCATTATGTTCATGTGTTCTTATGTCATCATCTACTTGTGTCGTGTAAACATCGTTCCTTCTGTAAACATCTGGTGGGTATTTGTGTATTGCTACAATGGAACTAATGGATAGCAAGACTTGTTATTACATCTTCTGTTCTAAGATGTTATTGTCATCTAATGTGTCAAAGACATGGTGTAGGCTTCTATTGTGTAATTTGAAACGACAATTTTATTGGTCTTGTTCTTTAGAAATTGGTTGCCAGGTGTATTGTTTACAGATGGGTGTAGGTACTTCCCCATAATTGTAACCATAATGTGAAAAGCAGCTTTGGGCACTTTGACATAACTGTATGACTTCAGTACATACATACAAGCAGCATCTTTATCTTAACATCACTAGTTCTTGGTGCAAGGCAAGTTTATAGTGAAGTAGTACTAATAAGAGTAGTACAATCAACGCTGTGTTTTGAGACTGCAACAATGCAGTAATCTTCCTTGTGAAGACATGAAGTTCACCATAGCTAGTTGACATGACAAGATGACCTTGAGGTAGTCACTGAGCTTATATTACAATGTTAATACCACTGACCTTATACTGAGTGACTTCCCTCATGACCTCGTCAACAAAACATTGTGGTGGTACAGTGTAACATGGTCACCTGTAATCCTGACTGTGACTTTGTGTAACATTGTTCTGTACATCAATTGGG
This sequence comes from Dysidea avara, assembly GCF_963678975.1. Taxonomy (NCBI): domain Eukaryota; kingdom Metazoa; phylum Porifera; class Demospongiae; order Dictyoceratida; family Dysideidae; genus Dysidea; species Dysidea avara. The sequence goes on along the minus strand of NC_089274.1, from coordinate 2,122,615 downwards.
AGTTTATTGGCTGAATGAGCAGAAATTTTCACAGTACATAATTTTCACGGACTTCGCGGTTAACACAGCAAACATGAAACTAAAATCCATGAATATTTCATATTGTGAGAAGGAATACAAAAATGCACTTTGTCGGGAGTGCTTCAGAATGGGACATGGCTGGTGCACTTTCAGCTCTCTGTTAACACGCTGCTTGGCAAAGTGCTGGCTTAAAGTTATGAGTTAGATCCATATCGTTATTTGCAGTCAGTGTAACATAATCTCAAATACAAGACAACTCTGCAACCATGAAGACCACTTTGAGGCATGTGATACGTGAAAATATAATCATAAACAATGGCATTGAACTGTGAAATAAAATTGTAAAAATCCTGATTTGGTTTGCAACCGTGAAAATTTCATAGTAAAGTATATAAAGTATCTTCTTGTCAGGCCCTCCTTTATATCTCTCATCATCTATAATAGAGGGTATCCATTGATGTGTACACTGTAAAGGTCTGGCTTTATTATTATGTTTTAGAAACTATTTCATGTTGTACTGTAGAGCCTTTTAAGACTGTATATTGGTGAATCTTGTTATTTCATATACAACTGGTTACTAGGCAGTAACTGTGTAACCTTTCTCATTGTGGTAACTGTTTTGTTGATGTTCTGGTTGCTGAGAAGTTATTATTTCTACATATCAAGGAGTGGTCCAATTGTGACTGCTCTGTCACTTAATCTACATGTACAATTCTAAGAAATTGAAAGTTGTGTCTCAGTAGGTTTGATAACTTTCTGCCATTCTTCCATTATCACACAATTAAGGGACACAGTAACTTAGTCTGTTTATAAATCTGTTGTACATCTTGTTGGCTTCCAAGTGACTTACTGTAGTTCATATTTAATGTATTTAGTGTCATGTCTGGTAGTTAGCTTATTGTGATTCTCAATGTTTATGTGTTGTTGAAGTCATTTTGAAAGTGTTACATTTACAAGTATAGATTGTATGGCTTTAGACAACAAACAGTGAAGCATGTCATCCTAATAGTCACTAAGGCAGTTTGCTCTAGTCATTGCTCAAACTACTCTGCTACCCTTCAAACCACTTCATAGAGTATTGCATTAAAGGAATCGGCTACATGTATTTATGATCGTTTATGTGATACTTAAAGCAGCTTCGGTCTGCCCTGAGGGAAAAGTGAAATGGTATTTACTTGCAGTAGTTGTTCCCTTCTTCTGGTCTGCTCCGTTTGCTTGTGTATTACTCACTCAGAAACAATTTGTTGTTACATATATTACTTGATGCAATACTTGTTGTTATTGTCAAGCAGTGTCCCAATAAAGACTAATTATATTTCCTGACTGATGTGGTGAAATGAAACCTGTTGGGTAGGAGACGTGATGTGGTAATGTTTGAGAATATGCCTTTATTGGCTTCTGTTGGCTCCTGTTAGCTTCTCTGTGAAGCTGGCTATTATATGTATATATGTGCTCTAATTGTGTGGGTGTGTGGCAAGTGGTGTACTGTGGAGAGTCAGACTATGTAGAAGTGTGCATGTGTTAGTGAGCTCATCCAAGAGGATGTGTTTGTTAGTGTTAGTACATGTACAAACACAAGAAGACTACTGTATCATCTCTCACACATGCACACACACACACTACACATAATAACTTGTTATTGTCTTCCCTAGTCAATTACAAGTGCAACAACAACAGAGAAATGAACTGGAGGAATCCATACACCAGATCCACCAAGGTTACGCTGCCAAGATTGAGAAACTATCTTCAGCAAGGTGAGTACAGCACATTGGTAGATGTGACTCGGTGTACTATATTGTTGTGTGTGTTGAATATACTATATGATCACCACCACACAAGTTGGGAGAATTATAGAAATCCAACAATCACCCAGACTGGCTCATTGACCACATCTTATACTGCACACATAATATACTGAATACATTCACTACTAATCATTGTGTAACATAAAACCTGTCCATGTTGTTAATTATACCATATAACAGGTTAACTTTGAAGCCAAATTTTTGAAGAGGAGCTAGTAAAATTAAGTTCGTAGGTTTTATTTTCGAATGCTCCTAGCACCAATAAATAATTTTGATAGTGTGCATTTAACCAAGTGGATTGTTATCACCACATGTATACAAATGATAAGTTCATATCACATCTGCAACCAAATATGGGCCACTACATTTGGGAGAATTTTGTTCTGCAGATGAACCTGAAGTGACAAGAGTGCAAATCATTGCATATGTCCACGTTTGGAGGGAAATCTCAAGTAGCTTTGTTTACTAGCAATTGGCTTGAAATAACAATGCCGTTGCAATCTTAGTTCAACAGTTACACATTTCTGTAGCACATAGTAGCGAGCACCAAGCGAGTTCCAGGTGAGGTTCCAAGCTTAGCTACGTAAAAGTTTGTGCATAATTATCATTTTTACAAAGAGTTGAATTTTTGTAGATCTACTGCTCTTCAAATAATTCGAAAATTAAACTCCTTCAAAAATATATGGTATTAACAGAACAACTTAATTGTCCATTGTTCTGTATAGCTTTAGAATATGCTTATTAGAGAGGTGTCCTCATTAGAGAGGTGTAGGGGTCTAAATGTGCGTACACTAATACAAATGGGACCATGGACAAGTGTCCTGATTATCAAGGTGTCCACTTTTCAGAGTGTCCTTTATTAGGCTCCATTATACGTTTGCACCTGTGACATCACTATATGCTGAATATGACTGGATGGTTTGTTAGTAAACCAGTTTACTGAGTTTAGTAGCAGACTGTGCTGCTGGTAGTTAGCGTAACCTGTTACAGTATTTGCTGCCATTATATATATATACATTGTTAATATGTTTTTGGGATAGTATTTTTGACTATCACTATTAACTTCAAGTGGCTCATTCATTGTTAACATAATTATTAGTAATATTTACTGTACAGTTGTTCACACCCATTATCCTCCTCCTAGCTCTGTTGTAGTATAGCTCACACCTGATGGTGTGGTTACTGTCTGTTGAGCTGTAACTAGTCCCATTTGGATTGATGGTGTATTAACAGTTTACAATTGTTTGCAGGGTGTGAGTCACCACAGAGAAAACTTTGTATTACAGTTTTTCCAAACCTTTTAGTGACACTATCTTCCACTATTCCCATGATTCACTTGTTACCACCAATTCCCCCTAGCAACAGTGGTACTGGTTTTCACAATACCACAAACAGGAACATTTAGTAGGGATTTGAGGGAAATCGGTTAGATTAGAAGCCAGTGACTAACCCAAACAAACAGTTGGTGACCTATGAATATATTACCAGTGAGGGACTGAGGGGGAAGTTATGGAAACATCACTGGTGATGTAGATAATTGCTCTAGTCTAACCATCACTGAGTACATGTATTCTCTAGTATAGACATGTGTGTATAGGAGTGGGACAGCTGCTGTGTGTGACCTTTTAAATCCCTTTGTTGAGTAGGTCCCAAACATAGCTACGACATGCTTCATAATCTCTAACACCACCTCATTATAGTGACCATATTAAGTACGTAGGTCCCAAAGGCTCATTAATAAGATCGCTTCTGTATTTTTTCCTGCAGGTAATCTTAAATGATTCTGTGTGCATGTTTAATCTACCTGTACACATGTATGTATATTGTGTGCACGTACTCACCACCTTTCTTCTCCACACATAGTATGAAGGCACAAGTACAGACTCGTACTACTCAACAACTTGGTGGACTAATGGAGACAGTAGTAAGTGATATAACCATGTCATATTGTTAACCAGTTCAGTGATGATATATCAGTCTACTATATGATGCGCATATCATTAAAATGTTAATACATGAAACCTTTAGTAATTTGACTGGTAATTATAATGTAAATTCAATACTAAATATATTTTTAAGAAACTTGTCAGATCAAGTGGTACCGTGGATATGAAATTATGAATGTATACCATACCATATCTTGTATTACTGATAAATGATACATTAGTTAAATTTTTGTTGTTAGTATTAAGGACAAGGCCACAGTTTGTTGGAATTGGTTATACTGTATTTAGCGTTGTGCTTTAGAAATAGGTAGAGCTCATTGTAGTTCAAATATAAAAGTTTGCAACCAAAGATGTGTTGAACAATTAATCATATGTAATATTTTAAACCATTGTTGTAGGTATTAACAATTTGTAACTACCCTAATATGGTACTCCCCAGTATAGTAATACCTTGTTGGTGTAGTGGTATATTAATATTCTCTGTTGTATTAATGAAGGGTAAAGAAGTGAAGAAATTAGATGACTTCAAGGACTCTCTCATACAAGAAATGTTGAAGAAGATTAAGGTACACCCTGCTAACACACACACACACACACACACACACACACACACACACACACACACACACACACACACACACACACACACACACACACACACACACACACACACACACACACACACACACACACACAATCTTGCTATCCTTGTTTCAGAGGCTTCCTAAAGTTGTCCAAGTGATTCCACAAGAAATGGTTCCTTTAAAAATGATTTCAATATACAACTGACTCATGTTTAATTTGCTATACACACTGTTGACTCCCTTTTACAACATTGTTTTCTGTTTGCTATAATTTATTCCTTGCCTGGAATTAATTGCAACTCGTGAACAGATCTCTGTTTGCACATTTTTCACATCCAATTCTGTTAATTTAGTTTACCTGCTGTAGTAGTGATGCTCATCCTGAGGTTGTGTGTAGTGTTGCACAACTGTGGTGCAATAACATGGCTTGGTATAAGGTTTGAAGGACACAATTTTTGCAACTAGTTTACTGCTATAAACATGTCCTAGTCTTTACCAGATACAAGTACAAAGAAATATTCACAGTAGGGATATAACACTTCTTATTGTTTTACTGTGATTTAATATCGTGCACTACTCCAGCTTGTTTCAGTACTTTTTATCAATGTGCTATGGTCCCTACTCTAGTTGGAAAATTCCTGTATATTGTTTGTTAACTTATTTTTAAGTAATTATTATGACTGGTGAACCCACGCATACCGCATCTGAAATGGCGCTGTGCGCCCCAGCTACAATTATTGTCTGTAAAGTATCCGTTGTCAGCTATGTTCAACCCGTTACACAGCATTACAAATCAGGAACTGTTTGAAAAGCACCACAATCCACGCATATACCGAAAGAAATATTGCCGCACGCTCCAGTTATATCAATTATCATCTGAAAGTGAAGTATCCATTACGCTTCATTGTCAGCTATGTTCAACTCGTTACACAACAGTACGAATCAAGAACTGTTCGAAAAGCGCCTCTGCAATCAAAATAGCCACTATGAGAAAAAAAGGACGATTTCCATTACGAAGGGAAGCCATCATGTGCTACCGCTAAATTGACACTTTTGCTGTCAGCAAAGATGAATGGGACACAAAGGAGGACACTGTTAAGTCCATGGAAGAAAGCATTGTACGTACTGCGGTATGCCAAAAAGCACCTCTCAGGCTGAAGCAACGTCGAACAGTGAAAAAATCAAGCCTGTAGCTTTAGCTGTTATCGAGTTAAGTTGTCTGAAAGCATCAGTCAGTTAATTACTTACTCAGCCAGTAGAAAATTCCATTAAATAGTTTTTTTAAATTCCGTAGCAACTTTTTGAAGGCGTTTCGGGTTGATCTGAAAGCTTGTTTGGGCTTAGTTTTATGTAACCAATACTGCCTCATCGTCGTCTGGGAGATTTGAGGGGTGATGTTATTTCGTGGGCCACATCTACTCCTTTCTATACAGTACTGTCATACTATATGATAAATATATATAAAATCACAAAATTCTTTTCTGCAAAATATTACATTGTTTTTTCCACTTTTGTTGCTGGTGCAGGCCAAGCCTCAGACTACAGAGGGAGTGTCTCCAATACCTGGAAGAAGAAATGAAGTTAAATTTTTGGAGAAGAATCTTCAACAGCTAACCATGACCCACAAACACGTGAGTATAGCAACATGTCCACATGGGGCCTGGCTTCTAGCCACTGAAATTTAATATTATAAAAATAACACATGGCTGAAATTAAGAGACTATTCAGTGGTTGAAGCTTTTAAAGTGATAAACTGTTGTGATATTTATGTGGCTTCTTACCTGACAGTTCTGTAATCCCACAAGTGGAAAGGAGTATAATTATCTCTCATAGACCAAGGCCTTTCCTCTGCCCTGTTCTCTCTATAAGGAATGGACTTTGTAATATGCTTGTACTTAAACAATCAGCAGTAATGAATTTCTTAATCCACAGATTATAGAGTTGTTATTTTATCTAACTCAATATCTATTAGGCTTGGTAGCACCTAATATAAACTGTACCACATGTTAACCATATAAGGCATACATGCCTTGTAACATTATTTCTCTAAGAAGATAATACTAAGGTGATACTGGCTTGCTATCAATATGACTTTGAGTAGTGGCTGTTGACTGGCAGCAGATAAGATGTCTGTGTTGATAGGTGTGGGGTTGAAGTGGTGGCAACATTACTGGACCAGTAGTCAGCAAATGTCATTGTGTGGTTGTTTATTGTTCAGGGGCTTGTGTATATAAACAATTTTGTTTACTCATAGACTGTGAAGCAGTTGACATCACTGCAGAAGGAACAGCCAAAGATGAAGGCAGTCCTCACCAACAAAGAGAAACAGATTGCTGATCTTAAAAAACTTGTTCAACAAATGAAGGAAAATGCACAAGTTGAACAGGCAAAGTAAGCTGGACTCTCATGTTCTTTATTCGGTTACTTTATGAATAAAGACAAGTGTTTTGTGTACTGTTGCGATGGCAGTCTGCAGGTCTCTTTACTCTGCACACTTGACTGAATTGTGGTGAGATTTTGAAATAGTTTTGGCTTTAGTCACTAATTGTTGCTGCAAGTCAACAACACCTGCTAACCCAAATAAATGAAGTTTTATATCACTACCTTTGTTATTTCATTATTACATCATCAACTATTTCACAACTTTGTCATCATCTCTCATCTTTAGGTACCAGGATACTATTAATAAAATGAGGCAAAATTTCATCAACAAATTGAGACATGGAGCAGGTAATGTAACCTCTTTTAAACCATATTTTGTGGGACTTGTAACAATTTTTTTTTGTCTCTCCTAATTTCAGGATATCGGACGCAGGGTCCACAGATTGTGAAACCAGTTCAGCGAAGCATTCCAAAAAGTTCAGCTACAAATCAACAACTCTTGAGAATGGCTGGGGTCAAGATTGTTGGACAACAAGTGTCCAATGTTGTATCCCTGTGAGTGTATCATGGCATGCTTGTATGTTCTTATTAATGCCCATGTGTTGTCTGTTGCTAGGGGTAACAATGCCAGACAACTAGTGAGCTGATAATTCTCAAGATGATCTGTCTAATTTTTAATATTTATGAAAATTTTTATCAGCATTCTATTTTTGGTCAGTTATTATGTAGTTTGTGTAGCATTGTATCATGGGGTCGAGTCTGTTTAAAAATTCTCCTTTTTGCTGTATCCTTTTTTGGGGTATCTGCTGTGTATAATATTCAGGCCAGCACCAGGTTTCTTGGGAGCTGATCATGACTTAGAAAACTTTGTGGGACAATATTTGGTGAATTTTAGGACACACTATTCATTCCTTGAATCACTTACTGCACATGTAGACTGTTGTTGTTATACATTGACTATTGCTTACATATTCATATTTTGTTCTCTAGAATTCTCTTCAATTCATACTGTTTTGTATTTTGTCATGTGCATATGTATCATATTACCCTGATTGTTCACAAGTGTAAAAATATTATTAAACTTTCGAACTGTACAAAAAACACAAACATATAATATTCATTTCTGTACAATAACATTTTTAAAGATATAACTTGTCACAATAATTCTGTACATATTTATATTACAATGAAAGTTAATGTAGTGTGCATTTATTGAAGTGATGCAGATCCCATTAATGAAATGAGAGATCTCGGTGGGGCTACTGGAGGGCCCTGGTCTGGTGTTGGTGATGGATGTTCTTGTACTGGAGACAAACTATTTTGATGTGGTGAGGTTGGAGGTGAATTGGTATCGTTTGGGCTAGCTGGCAGTGGTTCTAGGGAAGAGTTGACATATGGGCAGCTGGCTGTATTTGAGACACTGTCCATTGCACCTGGTTGCTCTGATGAACTGTTTGAACCTTGTGGTGAAACAGATGTTTTTGAAACAGATCGAGTAAGTCCTTCTTCATCAAAAACACCAGAGTCTTTTCTTTCTGTGCTTTTTATACTGCTTCGGTTGTGAGAATTTTCAGGCAACGAAGGTGCATCCATGCTGCCTTGTCGGAATCTAGACAATGGCATAGAACCTTCCATACTGACAACTGACGCTTGACGGAAATTACTCAGTGTAGTGCGAGCTATTCCATCAATACTTGCTACCGATGGCTGCTTGACTAACTGTGGAGTAGTTCTCTGTGATGTTGAGAATGTCATACTGCGTGGATGCATCATGTCCACATCTGTCACACTGTTTGACGAGAGCTTTCGTTGTTTAAAAATCGGAGCTGAGGTAGTTGCAGTCACACTTGGTTTTCGCATACTTGCAACAAGAGCAACTTGGGCCAAAGGAGCGGCACCTGGGCAAGAGTAATGTTGCGGTGCACTAAAGTTAGGTCCTTCACTGCCAGCATTATTGAAAACCATGTGTTGCTTGGTGAGATTCTGGATTAGGTTCTTAACCATGTTGATTATGTAATCAGCTGTCTCCATTCCAGATCCAACAGAGAAAAAATAAAGTCCACCATTATCGTGTGAACAAGGGCACACTTCAAACCACAAAATGTCATTGCAACTGCCAAATCTCTTCAAAGACTTGAACTTGAAACTAGCCAGTTGCCTGGTGGTTGATGGACACACAACGACAGCTTCAACTTTGAGAACCTTCAGCAAGCCATGACCTGGTGATAACTGAGCTTGATGGGGAATTGCCACGTGGTAAACATGTTCTGGAAAAAAAATAAGTAACACACTAAAAACCCTATTAAACACATTTTCTAACCTCTTCTGAGAGCTTCACACAACTTAGCTACCCACAAGTTCTTGACCTGAAAGTCACCAGCCTGCAAGACGTAGGTATTCTTTTGTAGTTCAATAGCAAAACAGTGTTCTCTTCGTCCAGCAGATACGCTTGGCTTGATGGCCACAAACTCTTCGAAGTTTACTTGTTTACATTTCCCCTTCTTGGAGTCATCTTTATAATAAGCAAGCTCGAAGGCTTTGTCCTAAAATAAGAAAGATAAAAATAGCATATTTATGTCTTCTTCACACACTGGTAAGCCTTATAACAGATCAAACAAAGAGATGAGCTAATGATTACTGGAGAGCCAAATGACTGGATGAAAGTGTGTCACAACCACAAGGGGAATATTCCAGGAAATTAAAGAACCACATTAATGCATTATTATAACATGTGCAGCTGCTCACCGAATCTGTCCTCCTGAGCACAAAAAACTTGTGTTTCCAAGTCTGTAAAAAGTAGCATACATAATTAATATAGCAGTATATAATAAGAAACACAGCTTGTTAACACATCTGATTTGGGAGCTTTCAGGTTATGTGACAATTAACCAGCACAGCTAATAACACTCTGAACCATTAGTAGCCATACAATTATGACAATCAATTGATTGTAAGAATTCATGACTGCAATTGTCAATGTATAAAACATGGCTGCCACTTCAAAGGAACATCAACCCTAAGGCTTATCCCAATGGTTAAGTACAAGAGCACAACAGAACCTTGTCTCCTGTGGTTAATATAACGTGTTAATTAGAGACACTACCTTGGAAGCCACACCGAAGCCATTCTGTGAGGCACTCCAGATCTTTTACAATCAGGCCTTGTTGCTAGCCTCATGTTACTACAACAAACCTGGTTTAGTATTTAACAGCTAGTAGCAACATATAAACACCCAAGCCATTCATGCACATAACAGCAAAAATCGTGTTCAAATTAAAATTTGGTCATAGATATTTGTTACAGGTGAAAACTATCCAACCATAGCCTCCAGGAGAACTCTAAACCAAACGTGCTCACATTAACCACTTTTCAGACACGCTGGGTGACAATCTCACTGGCTATACAGAACCTTCGATCGCACAAAAGGGCAGACTGTTACTGATACCAGTTAAATTAATTCAAACTTGTTGCATTTTTCGCTATATAACATGCACCCATCCACGTGATTATTAACATGTTTAAAGCTGCCCAGTTAATATGATGGATGCATTACAACGTGGGACAGTATACCTGCACGCCATGCTGTGTCAGCACGCTAAACTTACCGTCAACAACTTCAATTTATCGATCGGTTTCGTCTTGTATAAGTATCCCTCACAAATTACACTGTCGTCAAAGAACGCCATGAGCCTACCTCGCCGGACTTGACTGCAAACAATTGATGAAGGTGACGGGCAAGCAAACAATTTTATAACAATGAGCACATGATCTAAGTAATGACGTAGTTAATTAATTAGTGTGCGCATATCAGGAAAGCGGGGAAAAATGGAGGAACAGGCGAAGCCGCGTGTCAATGGTGCCACGATAGCTAAGTTTGTCGGCAAGCGAGTCACAATTGTAGGAAGATATGTCTCAGTGAGGGCTTGTAATATGTGTGCTACTGGTTGAGTGTCTGTGAAATATTAATATTGATTAATTTAGTGGGTATCCCCTGAGTTTTAGGGTTGGCTGTGGAGTATGCAGTATCCCCGGGGATGTGTGGTGTCATGCTTGCTAAATGTCTTGCAGTGCCGGTGGGCGTAGTTGCACATGCGCAAACGATGCCCGCCAGTTTTGTATCGAATGATTTAGAAAGTATTTCTTGTAAACGTTTTTGTCAGATTATGTAAACGATAATTTAAGAAATGGACGGGATTCGTTTTTAAGCTGAGTTTTTTTTGTATTTCCATGGAACAGCTACTCCACCTCATAGTTACCCTGTACTCTCCACACAGCACTTATCACTGCAAGAGCCACATGAAACTAGTTTGTGAGAAATAAGATAGTACAGTCAAACCTGTACTCAAAATGAGGACATTTAGTCATGTTTCTAATCCAACACTTTGTACTGTTTAAGACTTTCACTATGTAACTCCATCATGATAAATGTCTTTACCTACAATATTTGCACTAAGGGTTGTCAGGGATTTCAAAATACACAGATCTCACCATATTCTTGCTATACTGGAAGATCAGTACACCTTGTCCCAAGATATGTCATGTTACATGCATCCTGGTTTACTAGTAACAGTGGTGAGACCAGTAGGTGTACGAGTTAATTGTGCACACAAAACATCATTAAACACCCCACCAGATTATTGAATTATTAGATTAAATATTTTGATTGAGTAAAGAACTACCATAAGTGGTACAGCACAAGTTGTGCCAACTCATCATATTGCACTACAACATGTCCTAGTGTGGCTATATCCAGTGGTCATGTGTCCCCTGTTATGCTCATATCTTGTTAGGTTATGTAAGTCACTGTTGTAACCTGTGGTGGCCTCTTTGATTCATATTGTATGTTCCCCTTATGTGATGCTTCATGTCTTTATCTTTACTGCCTGTAGAGTAGGTGAATCCCACTAAAATCTGACAAAATCGGTGCCAAAACGTTGGTGAAAATCTTATTGGAGGTAAAAGGGCTTATTATTATTAGTCACTATCCCAGACCCACAAAGAAGGCTACTACTGAAAGCCTGTGTAGCAGTGGGACAGAAACATGTTATTATATGTAGCAGACCAGATAGTGACTTAACCTCTTTAAAGCCTGTCCCTTTTTTGTAGTCTTCAGGATGGTGTGATGCTGTATAAATTTCCCAAGTGCGAATCTCTGGGTTGGCTGGTTTAGAGAAGAAGCCTTTCTATACACACAACAGCCGCTAGTACATTGACGGTAGTCGTAGTAGTCAACATTATTGTAATGGTAAGAGTTCAACTTGTGTGAACTCATAATTGTAAGATGATCAGTCTAACATTTACTAAAGGTGAAGCTTCACATGTTGTGTGTCGTAGGAAGTCATGTTTGAAGATGTAACCGTTTTTAATAGTAATTAATTTCATTAGATCATTTCAGAACTCGTTTTCTGTTGTATCCATCCACTGTGTTTTATCAATGACTCCTTGAGGTGTCCTGATTTTAGGGGTTTAAATGTGTATTCACTAATAAATGGGACCATGGACAAGTGTCCTGGCTATCATCATTTTCATGGTATCATTCCTTTTTTAAGACGTAGTTTGTCACACTTCTCATGATGTCTTTGAAGAGTTTCACACTGTTGTATCAAAACAAAATAATTAATAATTTCACAACAAATTATTACCCTCTTCATCATGTGATACTAATTATGTTCTTGTGGACTGTTGCATCATATTGTTAAACAATTAGTAAATGTTTGATTCATGATAATTGATGACAGAAGTCAAGAGTATATAATAGAAACCAAGAATGCCGAACGGTGTATTAGCTTGTGATTAATGATTGCATAAAGCAACACGGATATTTCAGTAATTGTTTGTTTACATGAAATGGTAATTTGAAATGCGTACGTGGCAATGGGTCTTTGTTCGCCAGTTTTCCATGTTATTCAACCATGTATTCAACAGTTATTGCACAAAGAGAGTGTAGTAAGGACCCAAGATAACTCCAGCTTGCTAAAACAACATTTGCACAAATGAGCGTGTTGCCACGCCTTCAGGGATCCACTTGACAGTGCCAGAACTTTAACATTAGCTAATTCCCTTTAACGCTATCATGTTTTTGCTTGGTTTAGTGGCCGAATTGGGCTAAACACAGCAACCCTTAATGGCAATGAAAACGAAGAATTACTGAAATATCCGTGTTACTTTATGCAATGATTAATCTCAGGGTAATACACCCGTTCGATACTCTTGGTTTCTATTATATACTCTTGCAGAAGTATAATATAATGATGATGGAGTGCTGAGATCAAACCGTTATTCTTATTGTGGAGGATTATTTTTTCTGCAAAGTTCTCAATTCAGCAGCTACAAAATGTTATACATTTGTATCACTAGTTGTGATACTTTGTTTACTATAATATAATACAATATAATAGTGTATGCCAAGTAAAATAATGTACACAGTCAATGCCCAGCCCAAAGTATGCCAGCATTTGTATGACATCATTGCTTCAACTGAATTCATTAAATCCCAGTGACGTGTGAAGGATTTTTTTAATCATTATTATGACAATGTTGTCACTATATTGTGAATTTTGGATCTGCAGTAATATCCTATAGTAGTGAAACATTTTTTGGTGAAGTATATTGATGGCTGTGTTATGATTTGCCTATGTATTTCAACACTGATGTAATCATACCACTTTTGTAGAGCTGCTTTTGACCTTTATCCACACCCCTCTCAACGGTAATGCTATTAACAAGAGACTTCTCTAGCTTCTACTTCATACTGGACATACATATGAAACAGATTTAATGCAATGCTGTACATGTGTGTAGTCGATAGAAACACTGCTTACAGGAAAAGATATCTCTTCACTTGAGCAGACCCTCTGAACTTTATTCCCTGTGCTTATGTGTACAGTGATAAGGTATTTGTTCTCAATGCACAAAGTTTGTACAGCACCAAATACCTCAACATAATTTAAGTTTTAAATTAAATTAATGTCCACTTGACTTTATCAGAAATGCATAGTTGTAAGTGTAACACACTAATGAGATGGATCATTATTGTGTGGAGTTGTGATGTAGAAGTGGTGAGTGAATGAGAGTGATAAGGTGTACGTGTGACTTATCCGTCACAAGTGTCGCACGCTAGAGTGCTGCAAATTGCATTAAATCTGTACCATACTTCAAAATTTAAATGTATTTGTAATCCACTGTGGTATATACAAGTCATGAAGTTGCTACAAAATGGGCTTTATATTTGAACTGCATTGTTTAACTGGTAAAATGTGTACAGTACTTTACAAATATATTATTTGAAAGCAAGTCAATGCACACTCAAAGGCTATAACGTAAGTGACTTTTATGCCTTTTGTGCAGCCTTATAGCTTAGTGTTTGATGGAGAGAAAAAAAATTTGGCTGCTTTTTTTACCCATACAGCACCTTATGATGCAATAACATTAAAAGCTGTTTGTAGACATCCCATTTATTAGTCTTCTGTGAGATTGTTACCAATATTTTACCCAGCTGGATACCAACTCCTCAGTGTTTGTTTTAGTTACAGTATAGTTTCTGGTTCCCAACTGCCTATACTGTTCCTCAGGTAGACATCATGATTTAAACCTTTTTCCTCCTTTCCTTTTGAGGTAATAGGAATACACTGGGTTCTGTGTGTGTTAGTTAAGAGAGTATACCTGACTGATTACAGCCTGGCTGACTAGGCCAGCACTTAGTTGACCTTATGGTAGTAAATGTTTTCATTTTCATGGTTGTTATTTGCACAATTACATATGTTGTATACACACAGTAGATGTGTTCAAGTACTGTTCTACACTACATACACACTGCCTGTTCTCTTTTCTCACCCCATTTATTAGGAGCTATGAGGTTAAGGCTGCACTTAGCAATAATTTGGATCTGACTACTCAGATCTGGTACGGGTGCTGAACATCGTTCACTAGCTGTGTATCTTGCTCACTTGTTGGCTTGCAAGACCATTGCACAATAACATAACAATCCCATGTCCTTACCTTGCCAGGGACAAGAGGACTGCTATTACCTGGAAAAATGATGTATGCTGCATCATAGCACAAGCTTGCCAAGTTGTTGTTGTTTTTAAAAAAAAACATTTATTGCACTACACCTGAACGCAACTATGTGAGATCTTATTAGCATGAGGCTTGACTTCATGCCCAATTAGAACATGTTACTAGCGACTGAGGAAATTGACACAAGTGTGAATATCCTCATGATAATAGATGTTTGTGCCAACACAAGAAGAACCTAATTCTCTTCATTAGGGACAGAATACATACACATGCATACATGCATTGCACATGGTCACACGCAGCATACACAACACACGTGCACATTCAGTGATTCCATCCTATGTTGTTATTGGGGTATGAATTTATTTGGCTTTGCCATCTGTCACAAAATTATACAGCTTAATCTGCTGTCACAAGTACTAGTATAATACATACCATTGAAACATCCCAATGGCTGCCGGAATAACATATTGATCCTGGGATAAGTTGATCCATGCTGTTTAACATTATTAGTTGACCCATTGTGTGATAACAAGGCCAGCTACCAATGTACTAGTGTCATGGCAACGAACTGAATGAGACTGAAAACTAGACCCGTGCTGGTCAACATGATGTGTAAACCATTTCTAAGGTGACCGTATACACCGTATCCTACATTGTAAAGCCTAATCCATAGTGGAAGCATTGATGTTCTAGGATTTGTACATATAAGGCAGTGTAGGAGTGGTATCTATGAAAAGTTGCAATACTGATACACTGGGCAGTTACTTACGAGTCATGGGTATTGAGACATAGCACAATTATGTAATTTAAAAATATCTATTTTCTGTCACGGCTACAAGGCAAGCCATGTGTGAGAATACATAACTTGAAAATTGGTCAAGTGTCCTGATTATCAAGGTGTCCTTATTAGTGAGGTGTCCTGATTTCAGGGGTCTAAATGTGTGTACACTAATACAAATGGGACCATGGACAAGTGTCCTGATTATCAAGGTGTCCTTATTAGTGAGGTGTCCTGATTTCAGGGATCTAAATGTGTGTACACTAATACAAATGGGACAAGTGTCCTGATTATCAAGGTGTACACATTTCAGAGTGTCCTTTTTGAGGGAATCCACCATACTTGTGTATGATGGTTTTATTGTGAGGTTTGCCTTACTCATAAAGAGTACAACTGGTTATACTTTTGACCAAGTTGTATGTTGTCTCTCTTTTGCTTAGAGTGAAAGAGGTGGTCACACGTTGCTATTGGAGACCAGTGATAAACAACAGTTGAGAGCCAACCTACCCAGTCCACCGGTAAGTAAGTATGGCTGCCACTAAGTATTTTACTTTAAATTTCCATACTCAACATTATTTCTACCAACATTTTAATTTGCTTAATTTTTAAACCCCACAACAGTTTATGACCATACAGAGTAGCCAGTGCATTAGTACTCATTATTTCAAGGGTTCACAGTTCAGTAGTTGTCAATGTGTTTGTGACACTTTACTGTGTCTAAGAGAATTGCTAAACTAGAATAGTAGTGCTTCGAATCTGTATTTTCTAATTTAATGCCACCTTTAGTGGTACATCTAGCACCCCATCAGGACTGACTGACTGACTGCAGTTTCACTGTTAAGAGAGAATATGCAGAGAAGCCTCATAAATAGAATGTGATGTGTCAATAATGAAATGGCCTTGCGACCTTCAAAATCGCTTATCATGGTCAATGTAATGAGGTGGTCTTATTGTAAGAGTTGGCAACAACACCAAATTAACTGTGTCTGCTACTTAGAAATCTGTTCATGTAAGAGTTATTAGATTTGTATTCGCTCTACATATACAACTAATAATGCTATCCATTACCAAGTGAAATTTGATCTAACTCTGAGAACACTAGTTTGTGCTTTGTGCTGTTTCACTAAGCCAAAACATCAAAAATTTAGTTACCAGAGTGTACACAAATGCTGTTAGTCATATGGATTGTACTTGTTGTGATGTTACCATGGTGATTGTATGACAGCTGGAGCTACCCTCGGCCTTTGTAGAAGTGGTTGGTAAGGTGGAGCATAACTGTCAACTAGCTGTGGAGAGACTGGTGAACTTTGGAAATGACTTTGGTAAGTATTGTGATACGTGCCCCACCCACACGTGTGGTTCTGGACTCCTTAAAGTAAATATTTAAGTAAAGTCACTCTAGCTAGTTTCATTCAGCCTGATGAAATATTATGTTCACAAAACAAATTTATGAAATGTAAACTATTTAAAGTGCATTGCATATATGAAGGATTTGCAGGGCTAAATCCAGAATATTAGGCTGGGGTGGGTTAGTTTTCTATATAGGATTATGAGAGAAGATTACAGAGTACACTCTGAAATGTGAAGCTTGAATTCTTGGGGGCCTGAGGGTATACCTTCCCCAGGGAAAAAAAAAATTAAATAGTTGTTGAGAATACGTGATTTTGGTGAAATTTTTCATTTGATTTTCATACAACTAACCCTTTAGGTGTGGGGAGTGGGAAATAGCTAACGGGGGGGGCAGTGCCCCTAAATTAACCCTTGATCTCATAATCTTAAATGCCATGTTGGAAAGTGTGCTTCTAAATGGCTATCTATGCTAGAGGATGCTTACTATTTGTATAATGCTATGGTCCGATTTTTTGAGTTTGGTCTATACTTGAAAAAAATGTATTTGGTTGGTTGACTAAGTATTAGTTAGAATGGATTGACAAGGTTTCAATGCTATTTAAAGATCTGAGGATGATGTGGGTGAGGCTACCCACAAACTTAGTTACCGAGGCCACAGGCCAAGGTAATTAATTGTTGGTAGCCAAGCCCACATTGTCTGGGGGGGTCTAAATAGCGTAGAGACCGATGTCGACCCATTCTAAGTGGTTTAGAAAATTTCCTAGGTTAAGAAATAGTAAGAGAAAGTGGCAAACTGTGTGTGCTAGCATTGGGATTTATCCTCAAGTCGAGTTGATCATCTCAGTGCCACTGCTGACATCAACTTGACATTCATAATCGTTGCTGATTAGTGCCAGTATCAAGTAGTTACTATGCCAGGCTAGAAAGACACTTGTCTTGTCCAGAAAGTAAGCTATTAAGAAGCAAATTGTGAGTGCTAGCGTCGAGATTTATCCTTCGAGTTTGTTGTGTCAGTGCCACACCGTGCTGGGCATTAGTTGAATGCCTAGCTGAACACTAATGATGCCTATCTTGTCCAGAAAATAAGCTGCAGTAAGGACATCCTGTTTTTGGCTTTGCCAATTGTCGTTTGATGAATAAACAACCACTGGCGAGACCACAAGTTATTACCATATTGCCTCAAATAGTGGCCTGGGTAAAAAGTTGCCTACAATTTATTTCACTGAAGTAGTTTTTCACCCAGACTGTTGGGTCTGGGTGGAAGTTGCTCGAAAGAAATAAACACCTGGACCGCTATTCGAGACAATACGGAACTATTTAGTAACCCCACCACAGGTTTCTATTGGATTTAGTAACCTCAGGCATCAAAGGGAATACGTAAAATTTTCTAATACACAATAACAACGGGGCTTGAGGGGTGATTTATTGCATTTGATTACCATATTGTCTTGTATTATGGCTGGTCCCATATAAATCCCTGATACTGTTTAGTCACCAGGGGTATGAAGGATTACAACAGAAATAAGCACTGGGTTTTGAATAAATGCTAAATACCTAGTGTAGTCAATTTCTAGCTGTGCCAAACAAAGAAATAAAGAATATTTTATAGGCCATCTTTTTGTGCTAGAATCTTTGAGGAATACGCCAAGGAGAGTAAAACACTGGGACACGGAATTGCTAATCTTGTACATAAATGCTGACCTCATAGTCACTTTCTTTTTAGTAGCCGGGGTAATTAATGTTGCTTGAAAGAATTATATAAACTCCTGGGCCATCATTCAAGGCTATATTCTAGGACGTTACCATGGCTGATTGTAAAACTAAATGTGCTTTGTTGAAGTACTTGTGTAGTGTAGTGTCATAGGTAATGTTTGGGTGTGTGTATGGTTGTATGTTGGGCAATGTGTATGTATGTTTAATTAATTATATTCTACAGATCTTGACACTTACAACGAAGCCATCCAGTTTTTGAATAACTGTCCAGTGGCGTTTCCAGACTCATGAACTGAGACACCCTCCATCCTAGAACAGCACACTATGACTACGCACACTACTATATTTTCTCTACATTCCACTCCACGTCCATACATACTATAATTATACCAACTCTTGATACGTATGTACTGCTATGTAACACTATCTCAACAATCTATTATTTATGTTTCAAATGTGACATTACATGTAAATTCCAGTTGTGTATGTCGAGACCACTGTTAGACCCAGCAACTCAAGTTTTGTTGGAGACTTGGTCTTTTTCTTGCCCCGCCCACAAGGTGCGCAATAATTAGATTACAATTAACTTGTGGACTGGTCGTTTTTTTAAGGATAAGAACAAATGACTGGTAAGTTAATGTATTGTAGAGTGGTAGAGCAGCTTGAATATTATCGCAACATGAATTTTCTGGCGCGATAGAGCCTACTATAGCCATGTCATAGCTATATTTAATCCCTATATAATCTGATTTAATTTAATAATCTGGTCATGTCGATACCCCAGTGGAAGTACAGCTAGTCCGAATGCTGCAAAAAGTGGTAATATTGGACCTCCAAAGATAAATAACTTACATTGCAATTTGCTAACTTGTCATCTCTCCTCCACCCGAAAACTTTTCGTTCATCTGCCTACTACTGTACTAGTAGGCGTTGGTGAAATTCTCTCACTGATGCCACCTTAGACTAGTTTAGTCTCGTGCCCAGACCCTATTTTTTCTTTTGTGTGGGGGCGGAGAAAAAAAAGGGTCTGGTGGATTTCCAATAGCATTTTTGTGCAGCCGGATCTACAACTTTTGGGGATTGTTGATTGGTGGTGGTGGATAGCAAAGGCCTGTTAACGAAGCGAGAATTGTAAAACGGCGCGCGTTTGCTTTGCAAGCCTTCGAAACTCTGGTACGCGCGCCGTTTTCCAATTCTCGCTTCGTTAACAGGCCTTTGTTATCCACCACCACCAATCAACCATCCCCAAAAGTTGTAGATCCGGCTGCACAAAAATGCTATTGGAGATCCACCAGACCCTTTTTTTCTCCGCCCCCACACAAAAGAAAAAATAGGGTCTGGGCACGAGACTAAGACTAGTTACTTACAATTATGATAAATTTATATCCTCTGTTTAGGACTTTTACTTATTATTATTAATGGGCAAAAATTGCTTGGCAGCACAAGACTGTCAAGCTAGGCCCCGGGGCCTTTGAGAGTGCCCATATCCAAATAAGCTTGTGTAGAATAGTTGTCTACGAGATTGTTCATCTTCAGATTGTATGTGTAACACGTAGTTGTCTAGTGGTTGTGTTTTGTACCGTGCCTTGTTGTGTGTGTGCCCTGGTAGGGAAGAATGGCTTTTGCCAACTACCACGAAGTTAAACTAAAAATCAATTTTTTGGTATTTGTGATGGTTTTCGTATTTCTCTAGCTGTGAGTTTTGGTGTTATTTTGTAAAGCACTTAAACTTTTGAATACAGCATACAATTACAACACAGGCATACAGTGTTTTTTCGAAGTTGCTATTGTTCCAGCAGCCGTAAATATTTTGTCAGTGCTATTGTTCCGGCAGTCCACTAGATTTCTCACTATCAAGCACACTAGTTGTATGCTATGCCCCGAGTATTCCACTTTAGGGCACACGTCTAGTAGGTTGCCCCGAGTATTCGACTTTAGGAAACACGTCTAGTAGGTTGCCCCGAGCATTCAACTTTAGGGAACGCATCTAGTAGGTTGCCCCGAGCATTCAATTTTAGGGGACGCGAAAAGTAGTTCTAGTGTTAGGGGTGGGGTCAAGTTTCTTCTTCACCTTCAATATATATTATATAGAAGTTACTCCACTCGGAGACATAATAAAGGTAGAAACTAAGGGAGGTGGGTAGCTGGGGGCCATGTAGCACAATGGTTAGGATTCTGGGCTCAAGCACTGAGGTCCCGGGTTTCAAGGCATTTTGTGTTGTTGTTTTTTGTTTGAGGACCTTTTCAAGTTTTATTTTTATTCACATGACTGCCGGAACAATAGCAACAGCCGTGTTTTTTTGTCAGTACTATATGGAAGTAGTGTCTAGCTACATATGCTATGATAGATGCAATATAGTAAGTCTTATAAACACTCTTAATTTTTGCATTGTAATTTTAATTTCAGATGCATGAGATCAACACTAAAAGTGTGAACAAACTTGCCACATATACTGCTTAGTTGGCTGACCATTATGTTAGATGTCAATGCATTTTGCTTGTCAAGTTTGTACAGGTTTTTATGCAGGACCCTTTAATAAAGGATGCATAAAGATATATAGCTTAGATTATTACTCAGCATTACAAGTGACTAAAAGTAGCCATTGTGGTATGCCTCATTCACTGTAATCTTTAGCTACGTTTATTTATATTTATTGGTATGCTTGGTTTCTGCTTGTGCATTTACATAGAATAGTCTTATAGGCCAGTTAGACAACTGAGCAGTAGCGCTGTTTTTTTTCTTAAAATTTGTAAAGTCAACAAGTAGTATTAGTAATAAGGCATTTTAAATTTGATTTTAGGGATCATAGAATAAAAAGTAGGGAAACAAGGGAGGTCACCTACACCTACAGATAACATTAATTTTAATTCCCATATATACCCATAACTGAATTAGGAATTAAATGTTCACTAGTATATCTGCAGGTGTAGGCAACCTTCCTTGTTTCACCACTTTTAAGCTATTCCCTTGTTTCCCTACTTTTTTCTATGATCCCTAATTGAACTTAAAATTCCTAATACTTGTTTACTTTTTTGTAACATTATTATGACTAATGAACCCACACACACCACATCAAAAGAAAAGGATTGTGCCAGAGATAACGTTTTCGTCTGAATGTGCACCTCAGCTATCAATTATTGACTCAAGGGTGAAGTGCCCATTACACTTCGCTTTCAGCTATGTTCAGCCTATTACACAATGCTACAAATGAAGAGCAGTAGGAGAAGTGTCTTTGCAGTCAATCCAGCCACCATGAAAAGTACGCCGGATGATTCGCATTTACAAACAGAAAGCAATGTATCACGCTACCATAAATCAACATCTTAGACTGGCAGCAAAAAGAAATGGGACACAAAGGAGGTCCATGATCCATACATTTTACATACTGTGATATAGGGATGAAGCAAATTGAATAGTAAAAGACATCAAACCCGTAGCCTTAGCCATTATTGAGTTATACTTGTCTAAAGGCATCAGGTAGTTAGCCAGTCAGGAGAAAATTCCATTAAATAAATTATTTTAAAACTTTTGTAGCTACCTATTGAAAGCATTTAGGGTTGTACTGAACAGTGTTGAGCAAGTTACTTTGTAAAAGTAACTAGTTACATATTACATATTACTTGCAACTGAACTATTTAGTTACAGTTACATATTACCCATAAAATAAAGTAACTATAATAATATTACATATTATATTACTTTGTGTCCACAGCCTTAAGCTGTCACGTGTGAAACTACCACCTTATCACGTGACATGATTGCGTTGTTGGACAATGTGCAAATCTTGGTTATAAGTAGGAAGCTGGTGAATAAGCTTCATTCAGTAAGCTTCGTTACTTCGTTGTGGCTAGGCGTTACTCAGAGGATAACTAACGAGATTAGTAACTTCGTTACTTGTAGTAATAATATTACGTAATATTAGACTCGTTACAGTAACTATATTACTTAGGTAGCGCATTACTTTTGTAAGTAACTAACTAACCAATACTGCTGAAGCACCAGGATGGTATTGTGAAGCTGGTTTTGGGGTGACAGTTTTGGCCAGAAAAGCTCAAACCTTCATGATCCCTAATATACAGTATGGTAGTTGTAGACATACATTGCATCTGTAGTAGCTAGTTGCTACTTCCACCACAAAAAATATCCCTGATCAGCGTTGTAAGTGGGCCAGGTCATCCGGATTATCCAGGTCATTTGGGTCACATTTTGTCTGGATCAAGTGGGTCTTATCCACTTCACTGAATATCTGGTTCTGACCTGGATGAGATCACGTGTAAGTATAAGTTAACAAGCTCGATTGTATTGGTGGAAATGCAGTTGTAAACATCAAAAAACTTACGTGGAGCCACACCCACCATTCATAATCATAATAATCATTCGGGAATATAGTTTGCTGTCTGTGCAGTGCACGTAGAGCCACGCTCACTTATCAGATTTGTAACAGCTGTTCTCTGTGGGCACGCATGGCATTACCGGATCAGTGTTGGTACTCAAAATGTAGGTAACTAACTTCTGGATATTCATAATTGTTGTATAGCTGCTTGTAGACTTACGTGGAACCACACCCACTTGATAACACATACGTGGAGCCACACCCACTTGATAATAC
Source organism: Dysidea avara (assembly GCF_963678975.1). Classification (NCBI taxonomy): domain Eukaryota; kingdom Metazoa; phylum Porifera; class Demospongiae; order Dictyoceratida; family Dysideidae; genus Dysidea; species Dysidea avara. Next base: position 2,099,407 of record NC_089274.1, on the reverse strand, counting down.
GTAGCTACTCCTTGCAGACAATCCTTTCTATAGTGTAGGACTAACTAATGGAACTTGTGGAATTTTAATCTAGCTCTTGAGGCGCGCCTCTATTTTAATTAAACCGGGTCACATGCAGGTCAGATCCGGGTCCCATCTGGATTACTGTTTGGGTCAGTGGGTCAAACGGGTCAACAGTACTGACCCACTTACAACACTGTCCCTGATGTCTGTGCCTTGATTGCTGCATTCAATAGTTTTTAGGCTAATGTTGTGTTAATACCAAAATTATGACAAATAATTGATCAGTCTGCTTTTACTTTTGGGTATCCAATATTTGATCATGTTTACCACTGTATCTACATTGCCGTATTTAATCTTAGCCCTATGAATCACTATCATACAGTAGCTAAAAAGTTGCAGTCATTGCACCCACACAGCAAAAGCAAATCTTTAATATTTTTTTACATTGAGGTCCAAATAGTGCAATGAAAGATCAAGTTTCATTGCTCTTTTAAGGAATATCACATCCAAAGTTCATGGTGGTCATACCCTGTTTTGTTCAGAGATAGATCAGTGCACTGTTTTAATATATCTATGTTTACACACAATAGCAGCTCAGGTATTATTGACATGTCACTAAAAAGTTGGCCTAGCTGGTCCAATTTTGGTTGACTAAATTTGGTCTAGCCAGACCAAGTTTGGTCTAAATTTAGTCTGACTGAATTTAGAATCCAAAATTGGTTTGCCATGGCTAAAACTGGGATCCAGGCCAGATACAAATTTCAAGTTCTAGCTGTTGCATGTGTAAAGTGGCAGTGCTTCATTTCAGTCTATGTACAAGGAAGCTAGAGAAGCTTTTCTTCTTCACGAAGATCAAGATACTCCAATAGAGCAGTCAACCGCTCCAATATAACAGTCACATGTTATATTTACCACAGTAGAAATATAGTCAAAAGTAGCTACCATCTCCATCCCAGAGACAGATTCTGCAAGCACATATATAGCTGTGGGCTTGGACTTCTGTTCACTGTTTGATGTCGCTTCATCCTGAGATGTGCCTTTTCACCAACTGCAATATGTACAATACACACATCATGGACTTGCCTTTGTCCCCAGTTTTTTGCTGAAAATGCAAGGAGTTCAGTTATTCACAATAGTGCATTAGTGGCTTCCTGCTAATAATTTACTTAGTATGGGCTGTTTAACTTTCTATGCTGTCCGGTACATTTGTTTCTTGTGTGTTTGAATTCAACTGATTGTTAGAGATGATAGCTGTAGGATAAGAACTCATTCTTAACAAAGTAGAACAGGCACATGCTGATTAGTTTATTGTTTGATCAAGCTGCCAGAATTACAATATCCTGCTCATACAGAATTTTCAATGCTCGCTCCTCAGAACTGTGGGATCTGTCAGATCTGTTAAACTAGTTAATTTAATTAATAATTGATGTGTTTCTTTTGTATGTGTGTGTTTGCCTTGCCAGGACTCCAGCTGCTTTAAAGCTTCTTGGTACCCCTGCGTCTGTAGGCCCCTTATTTATTTCCTGTACACTTTTCGTAAACCCATAAGACGTATAAATCAGTCAGTTAGATCAATTGTTGTAGAATATCAGTACACCAATCTATGTGCAAAATTACAGTTTATGTTCAACGGAAAATTTGACTTCCATAGCTACATCAATCCATCTTTATGAAACAAACTAGTTACGTAGATTGATCACCAGTTCTATAAAAGAACACAAACAAGTATAAGAAAAATTAGGGATCAACTAGAATATAGTGCACCAATAAAAAGTACTGAAACAAGCTTGAGTTAGTATATTATGACAGCCAATTACTGTAACACAATGAATATCTGTGGAGTTTCCCTAATTGAAATGCACGGTATGGATATTCACTTCTTTTTGTGTTGATTTGCTGTCATATACCAACTCAAGCTTGTTTCAGTACTTTTTATTGATGCACTATATTCTAACTGTCCCCCTACTCTTGTTTAAATTTTTTCTTGTACTTGTATGTGTGCAAAATGCAGTAAGATTAACAGATTAGAAAAGATGAATGGTATTAAAATATTGTGAGTGTGTGTGTGTGTGTGCTGCTTGTGTTTGATAATATTTTGTGGTATCTATAAAAGAATAACCGAATCGAATGCTCAAATTTTCATGAGGATGGCACTGGTCTTGTGTATCTACTGTATAATCAGATCACACAAAGGGAGTCTGAATAAAAATGCTTAGCAATTTACAACAACAATTTTTGTTCTTTACGGTCATAACTTAAGTTTCTGCACATTGAAGATACATGGTGTAGAAGTAAACATTCCTTCCAAAAATGACAAACATTTCTGGTGGTATATAGTCCAGGTCCAAATTTTCTCATGACTTTTTTCTCTTACTAGCACCTTCTTGTGATACTCTAGATATTTAGGATGTTTACTCAGAGGTCTTTGACATCCTTTTTGCTAGAAATTAAAGTGTTAATCACCTGGCTACCTTAATAGGTTGTTGCAAGCTTCTATGTGCTATCATTCATGCTACTTAATCCCATTGTGAAGGCCAAGAAAAGCATATGCTAAAACTTTATTAAGCCATTTTAAAAATATCAGGTAATTGAATGAAAATATTTTTTAGCAGGTAAAATCATACCAAATATTAACAACTATATCTTGTGTAATTCTACTCACGAGTTATGTTTTGAGGTAACAGCTCAATGTGAGCATATTGTATAAATACAGTCACTATGAAATTTATTAAAAACTCCCCTAGCTTTCCAACAATTAGGGACCCGTCGATTTCACCGGCAAAATTTTTTGGCATAATGGGTGGATAAAAGCAGTAAGCAAAATGCTGGCATAATAGGTGCAATTTTTTGTGAAGTGGACATAAAAATTGCACAAAAGATCGAGATACTCTAATAGAACAGTCAGACTCGCTAAAATATCGACAATGCATAGCTAATTGTTACAGGAACAACAAGTGACAATCGAGATACCCTAATAAAACAGTCACACATGTTAAGCAATATTAGCTAGCTTCTTGCTTTACATGTTAGAAGTAATTGTTGATCGAGATACTCTAATAGAACAGTCACTTTAAGGCAAAACTGTAGCTTTGCAATTGGAAATATTCAATTAACAAAGATCAGTGCTGAGCAAAATTTATAATTCTTGAGCAAAATATGGAGCATAATAGGTGAAAAATAAAAGAATTGCTGGAAAGAAAAATAGGTAGGAAAAAAAGCAAAATAGACTGGTCCCTACTAACAATGCAATACAGTACGGGTATTAGCAGCTACCTACTGTTTAATGTGTGTTGATTCCAACTATTTTGTCAGTACAAAACAACAGACTGAAATGAGGATTACCAAACAGATAGTACAAAAAAAATATTTAGTACAAAAACTTGAGATATGAACCGATCGATGCACACCAACTGCACAACACATGAAGAGCATGCACAGTGAATATAGACTGGAAGATGACCAATAGTGATACTTATTGGTATTGGTGTGGTCCTAGTTGTCACACATGTATGTAGCTTGTATCAGTTGTTACCAAGTGCTCTTGATTTGTATGTATACAACAATATTGAGTTAATCATATCAACCTCCAGTAGTTATAGGTATCCCTTTATTTATTGTAAGTACTTTTTCATAAATGAAGGTCTCAGCTGTTTGGTTACACAACGGAGCAAACATGTCCCAATAGAGTATGTATCCATGCAACAGGTAATTTATAGACTGTATTCCAAATGACATCACGAAATAAAATGGCTGCAGCTACTTGGGGTATTCTAACAATTTTGAATGAGAGTTCCAATGGGGCTTAATATAATTCAAATCACTATTCAATCCTGGAAGAAGATATTGACCTAAAACTAACAGGTACTATTCTCTAACACCGGGTTAGAATTTTTCAGCTGGTTTTCAAAGTTTAGAAGAAATACTGTTGTTTCTTTGCTGTAATAACCAAACCTGGTAGTTTCACCTTGATATCTTGTTTGTTAGCCTCTATATCAATCTTCGAAATCTCGATCCCCATTGGTGATAATACTCGAAAATATAAGAGTCCCCCAAATAGAAAATTTGTGTGACATCATTTGGAGTATGGTCTATTAGCTGCCCATAAAATTCCAACATAGCTAATAGGTATATATTTTGTGTAAATTGAACACAATAATTATGGAATTTCAACTTTGTATCTTTGCATAAAAAGACTAATATATAGGACAATCAGTTATGTTAGAAGGAATATGTGTGAGCAGTCATGGATGCTTTCCTGTGTGGATACTCTAATGAGCAGTCTAATACAGAAAGTTGTTTTATTTTGTGCATGCATTATTATGAATCATATAACCTATAGGCAAAAATCAAACCATTTCTCAAAAGCATGAAAGGAAAATAATAGACCCCAGACCTATTACTGTAAGCCATGTTGCATAATCATTCTGGTGATCTGAAACCACTACATGCTCGTATGGTATTGCATGCAACATACATGTACGTATATTGCAAGGCAAATATATATCCACTATAAATATACACAGTTTTAAGGAACTAAACTGAGTATAAGCTAAAATATTTAGCAGTTCACTGTAAAACTATACATAAGATGATTTTCCATATTTTAATTACGTTTGGTTGTGTAACCGTATGGCTGATTAGTTATGGGGACACATCTGGACAAGGATTACACATCTTGCTGCTATTATACATGTCTTGTGTGATTTGTGTTATCAGTTATCAAACAAGTAGGGATCGCCTCAAAAATTTCATGTGCCATCCAAAATTCTGCCTTTGAAAATCATCCTAGAGACATCTTACATGATGAAAAATCACCTTTACAGAATAGTACTAGTCCATACAATGTATAGTACAGCATTAAATATAACAAAACACAGGTGGCGGGATATAAAAATTGCCAAAACTCGAATGTTAGTTTCACTGCGTGACTGACTGACTGACCACAGTCACAAGGCTAGACCCCAAATGAAGCAGTGCACAGCCACCATTTTACACCACAATAACAAACTCACCAGTGGGATGTGCCTTTTGGGGTTCCGACAAGTGTAGTTCAGCAGTAGAGTTGGGGGTAACTAGTTACTTTGTAACTAAGGTACATCACTAGTTACTTATAAAAGTAACTAGTAATATAACTAGTTACTTGCTTTGTAACTAGTTACAACTGCCTGAAAAGTAATTATGTTACAATAGTTACATTATAACTATAGATAATCATGCTTTAAAAGCAAGAGCACTTCAATTTTTGTGCTACAGCCACATTATGTAGACACTTTCTGTGTACTGTTCTTCATGATTCAGCTTGAGTATACAGATGTAACAGGCTACAGAATCATTATTTTCAGAAAGTGTGCATATAATTATTACATAATACTTCCCTTGCTCTGGGCAAAATAATCATGTTACAAAAGTTAACAAACAAGCATAACTTATTTATGAAAGTAACTAGCTATTAAAAAGTAAGTTACAAGTAACTAGTTACATTTCTTAAGTAACTACCCAAACTCTGTTCAGCAGCATATTTAGATACCACAGAATTATTTCAGAGCTGGATTTCAGAAGCGCTTCAGTCCCGGTGCTACTATAAGAGGTATACTAGCTAGATATCTGCAACTTCACGATTGGGATCCCATTCATAATAGGTTCATGACCACACCCATTAAGTACTGGACTAATAGTGATAGAGTACTGAGACTACACCTCTTAACAATCTAGCTATTTACTTAACTGTAAAAAAGATGACCTCACTCCTTATTGGTATAGCTAGCTGCACACTCCTTGGCTGACTCAAGATACTCTAATACAACAGTCATGTGTGACATTCTAACAGAACAGTCACAAATTGTGCTGTAGCTACTTGTGCTACAAAAAAAAAACTAAACCAGTATTTTTTTAAAATAATTAAAAAATGAAGCAGGGATCTATGTAATGTGAAACATGAGATGAATGATGGTATCACAGCATAACTTGGTGGGAAAGTCCCTACTTTGGCACATTAGCTATAACAGTTATTTTGTTCAGTGCCAAAGAAGATCCCTATTTCATTTTTCAATTAACAATTTTTCTTTTTTCTGCACTTTTAGCGAAAGTGCTGGTGGACGGTGCAGTAGTTATCGATGAAATCAAAATTAGTGAGTGACTTTTATTACCATACCAGTAGCATGTGTGACCTGTAGAGGATGATACTCCAACAATGAGAGATCTCAACAGATATGTTACTAAGAGAAAGTATGCTACTGATTGGAAAGATATTGGAATAGAATTGGGATTGGATCTTGATGTGTTGGACATCATTGAAAAGGATCATCATGATCGAAGTGTGGCATGTTTTCAGAAGACACTAGACAAGTGGTTGAAGTTAGCTACTAATCCAACATGGAAAATATTGGAGGTTGCTCTTACTAATGTCAACAGATAGAGTCTTGGACTTGATCCAGTTGATGATGTAACTAGTGAGATTTGTGCTTCAATATGTGTGTACATTATTCTTGTACCCAGACCCTATTTCCTCGGGGTGGTGCTTATCGATTAGAGATTATAAACTCCCCCCTTGGAAAGGGCCTAGTTGTCTGCCCATATCATTTTTGTTCTGAAAAATTGACACTTTTTGCTGCATGTTAATTGTTGTTAACATCTCAGGCAAGCCAACCAACCTGTTATGCTTGTAAATTAATTAGGATGAAAATAGGGCAAGTCCAGGACTTCGCTTGGGTGTGCAAATCTCTCATTTAATAGAGGTTGTTGCAGGGATTACTGATCTTTTGCAACTGAGAAACACAGCATTATGGTATTTTCAAGCAGTCACACTGCAACCCTCCGTCCTGGGATGCCAGACCAAAAGTGAATCCCTCTTAGGCAATTGGGTGAGTGAGTGGGTGGGTGAGAAAGCACAGGATTTAGTGCACTAGAGCAGTGACAAGCTCAATTGACTTGCTAGCAGCTGGGACTCTCAGTGCGGGCCACTATCCCATGGTGCGCAAGCAATGGTACAAAATATCCCATTAGTACATTCCAGTTAGTTGTATGTAACTCCATGCCCCCCCATAGTACTTGATCTGTTTATTTACATTTACAGTGGTCTCTCCATTATCTGGACATCGATTATCCAAACTTTTCATTGTTGTGTGGGTGACTGTTCTATTAGAGTATTTTGTCTAAAGTATGTGTTCTCTATTAGAGTCATTGAACAGCTAAATGATGAGTTTCTATTATCCGAACTTTTTGATATATTTAAACACACTCAGGACCTAACAAGCTCGGATAATAGAGGGACCACTGTACTAGGTAAATTTGTATTTAACATCTCAGGCAAGCCAGTCAACCTGTTATGCTTGTAGACTAATTTGGATGAAAATTGGGCAAGCCCAGGACTGTGCTAATCTCTCAGTTAACAGGAGCTGCTGCAGCTCTATTATCGATTAGTAATCTATTGCAACTGAGAAATGGTTATGCCTCTCAGCATTATGGTATTTTCAAGTAGTTACCAAGCAGTTATACTGCTGCCCAATTTCCTAAGTTGAGCTTAATTTTCTTATAAAATTTCTTGTTGCGATTGTAATATATTGAGAGACAAATAGTGTATATTTAAATTATTGTTCTATGTTTAACATTTAGTTGTATGTATGACACAACAACACAAACAAAAGTAATATAAAGAAAGACAATAACTGTAGCGATTTCCAACCTACCAATTTTTCACACATATTTTTGCTACTTAAATTATACACCTTCAATAAATGTTTCACAAGCTGCCGTTCCAGGAAATGATAGCTAATGCTTCGTACTTTGTAATGCACTTTACTGGATTAAAATCCATGAGGTATTTATTGAAATACAGCAAATCAAACTTTGAGAAATAAAAATCCCCATAGGGAGCCCATACAAATAATTGCGTACGTAATTCTAATTGGAAGAATGTGGCACCTGTGATAGCCGAAGTTTCCGAGTGTTTCCGCGTGAATCTGCTGCTGATGAGGACGAAGAAAGTGGTTCTGGGCAAACCGTATATGCTGATTTCGATTTTGCCATGTGTTTTTTGATTGGAGGACGACTGATGTTGGATTACGATGGAAATATGGCCCTTTTAAAGGTAAATCGTCATCTAGCACTGCTCAGAATTCAGCATTACAATCACCGTGGGCTTCAAGGCATCCCTCTGCATCGATGCAAGTATAGTTTGAAGGTGAGCAGTTTGTTGTCTTGCGCGGAATTGCAAAATAAGGTTCAAGGTTGAGCATAATCTTTTCAAAAGTGGAGACTGGCATGTGATACCAACCTTACATGGCTTGACACTTACCTGTTGTTATATTCTGGTGTATTTACTGCTGTTTTGATCCATTTTATAGCAGCTTCAGTGATTGTAATTTTGATCAGCAACTATTTATAATTTCTCTTCGTAGTATCTTCGTGGTATAGTGATGTCATTGTGTTATATAATAATTTTCATCCTTAGTGCTTACAATGTGACAAATAAAGCTGAGTAGTGTCCAAACAAATCTATTTTAAAAATAATGTTGCTTTACATTGTGTTATTGATTGTCATGTTTCCGAAGTATGTGTTAATTGTGACTTGTGATGCCAGTACTTGCCATGTTATAAAATATTACTAATTTTTCTAGTTAGTTATCCCTGAAAATGTATTAGGTACCTGTGTGTACTTAGTATTACACAATACACACAGTTTTATCTGTGAATCACTTGCTTTATTCATGTAATATTCTGAGTGGTCAGTCTACAAAGGAGTGGTCACTTTTGATAGGTTTTACTTAGTTCATATGCTGTTCTTCATAAAATAGATATGTGGTGAAAATTTCATGTCGTTATTAGTTTCCTATCTAGATTTATGACACTTTGAACATTATGTTTGGTGCCATGCAATATACATAAAAAGCACTGAAAATGCTGTACACAAAAATCATCACACTGTCAACTTCTTTTCCTTATATCTTTTGGTAGGAACCACTGATTGAGGTGGGGTTTGCACTAAAATGACCCTGAAACAATGCACAATATTTGTCATACCAATGAATGTATGGAATGTTAATTATTTAATTTAGTTGGAAATCTCTACCTAGTAGCTACTGTACAACATCAATGACAACGGTACAGAATGCAATACAAACAAGGCAATAACATACAAATAAGTGAAGGCAGCAGCAGTATATACAAGCATGTTTATATAAAACTTCAATGCAAAATGGTAGTTAGTCAAACAGGTGGTGACACAGCAACAAACAGAGAGCTTGTGCATCACTTGTGGTGGTGTAGCATGCACAGTGGCATTGCAGTACAAACAGCAGCAACAGCAATGGTACACAATGCAACACACAATGACAGCAGCATACAAACATTATTGGCAGCAATACACAGAGACAACACTGTGGCATGGACAGCATTGCTTGTGGTGGTGTGGCATACATGGTACCACTGCAGTACAAGCAGCGACAATGGCAATGGCAATAGTACACAAAAAGTGACAAATACACAAACTAAGGTAGCAATATACACATGGGTATGACAGCAGCAACTAACACAAGCAATAACAGCAGTAACAAAACACTAGCAATGGTGGGAGTAGCAATATATAACACAAGCAGCATGGCATACAGTACATGAAATAGTATACTGGCTTTGTCATGTTGATGAAAGCAGCTTGTGGCATGCATAATTGCTGTGTGGCTCCCATGGTGTTTGCTGGGCTGCATCAGTGCAGGCAAGTAGTGAAGGAACCAACTGGAGCAAGTTGGTTGGGCAAGTTTGCTATGCATCACTACTCCATCCTTTTGATCAGCCAAGCAGGAAGACCTGCTGCTGCAGCAGCAACAGTGGCAGCACCAATTCTAAAACTGTGGCTGGCATACAAATGTGGCTCATAACTAGCACTTTGAAGGAGACTTTGTAATGCACATGTTAGTTTCTCTCAAGATAAAGGGTTGAAGCGACCACCAGAGTACAATGGGCCACTCCTGTCTATGGACCATTCAGCAAATAAGTTCATTTCTCTCACTAGACAAGTGGATGTTGATGTTGCCTTAAGAGTTATGGACTGTCCACATTAAAATGGGTCAGTCTTGAAAATAATGTGATTGACACTGGTATAAGTTGTATGTCAGACCACTGTAAATTTTTGGATGTGAATTCACTCTCCCTGAGGAATCCATAGAGTGTTAATGTAAAAGCAGACCAGAGGAGCCTCTTCTCAACAATTGTGTAATTATTATTATTGTGTACTTGAGTTTTCAGTAGCTTTAATAAGTTGATTGTGATGGGAAGACATTTCCTGGACATGTCTTCTTGAGAACGTTTGATCCCTTTGCACAAGAGGTGCATGATACTAGATAGGGTCATCAGTTTGATCATGGTGACCACATTCCAGATGTTCTAAGTGTATTCCACAAAGATAGACCTTTGTCCTTGGATCCACCGACTTGCCCAAAAGGCACCCCCAGCTTAGTGAGCCAGAGGCATCTGTGAACAAATGTATGGTTGGTAAAGTTGTCCACTCAGTTTATAAGATACAGGAGATGCCATTACATCCTGGCAAAAAACTGTAGCCATCAACAATAAATGTCTAGGTTGGATTCATTGGTCAAGTAACATGATGGAGACGGGACAATGAGCAACTTTTATCAACAAAAATATCCTACTAGCTGGTATCACCGCATACAAATGAAAGTTAGTCAATGGTGGATAATAGCTCCCTCCCATTTAGTGCAGTTCTTGTATTTACTTAACGACTTTTAGACATTGCAGAGAATTTATATCGGTCCTGTTCTGTTCCTCCAAAATGCTGATGGTCATAGCAGTTGTGTCGATTATAATTCCCAGGAATGTGAGGTGGGTGGTAGGTCCTTCTATCTTAGAGGGCTTAACAGGTGCATTGAGCTTGTTACAAACTGCAAGCATGGTGACAAGGTTGTTAGCACATTCCTAGGAGACTAAGCCAGGCCTGATGAGCAGAAACAGGGAAGTGGGGGTTCTCGAAAGGGATTTGACCTACTTGGTATTCGTCTATGATAGCTGCATCAAGGATAGCTGGCTGGTGGTAAGTAGATTGTAGGTTACACTATTAGCTAATGTGTGTCAATTCTGGTCCATTGTACCCTATGTTACAGCCATCTATGTAGCATTAATTAGTAGAAACAAGCCCATTACACCTCCCTCTACTTCAGTACTGCTGTTACTATCTGTCTGTGTGTTTGTCAAAATGATGCCAAAGTTGGTAGTTGAAGAATATGCAGGTGGTTCTGAACAAGATTTTAATATTGTGTTTAGTATGGATTCTGTCTGGCTCGGTCTGATGAGTCTTGCACAGTAATGCTTTAACCATAAACTCCCCAGAATTAATTCAGAGCTTATCAAGATTTTATTAAAGAAATTCTAAGTCCAATGCCCCAATGCACTGGTCATGAGTTGTTACTACGTAGCATAGCCAGTGTGTAGGTGATTCATCTTATCAGAAATATACAAAAATGAAAAATTTGCAACAGTTGCACCTTTATCAATGAAATATTGCAAGTTAAATTATTTGTAGCTGTTTAATTGCTTTAATCTTAATTGTCCTTCAAATTTCCATTTTTGAGCCAAACAAGAAATCCTGCAATTAAACAGGAGATGAATAATGGTAGTATATAGCATAGAATGGTGGGAAAATCCCTACTTTGGCATTCAACAAAATAATTGTTATAACATGCCACTGTAGGGATTTTCTCACAGAGTTATGCTGTAGTACCATCATTCATTACTCGCTTGATCCCTACTTCATTTTTAAATTGACAATATATGTGTGTAGGTTAGAGACCTGGCACAAGGATATTTGTGGATTTTAAAAACTGAGCGAAACAAGGTTTTTAAAATCCATGAAGATCCGAGGACATGGTCTCTAACCGACTTAGAAAATGTATACATTTTGTATGGGAAGATAGGTAGAGCCATTGTGGGACTGGGTTATATGTCGTTCTGAAATCATCACATACTGTTAAAAATAATCGTGGAAGACTGAACGTGCTTTTGTCGAGGAGCTGAAGAAATCAAAACTCGCACCACTTTCTTTCACAAGTTAGACTTGGATCCAGCACAGCTGGCAAATGGCAGTGATCAATAATGGGACCCGGGTTTGCGGTAGCCAATATTTATGGCAACACAGCAGTGTAAAGAACACATGTGTCTCGAAGAAGTAGCTTGTATGGATTTATTTGATGGGAATGAATTGTCACAAGTTGTGCCTTCAGTGGTGCCATAGTAGTACAAAGAACAGGCACGGTTTCGAATATGGACCATACCCACATTAGATGTAACACAAAATAATGTTTCTACAAGGAAGCTTACCCATTTAGGTCTTTAGTAAAGTCCATCCATAGTTTAGTAGAAGACAAAAACAGCTTATAACACTCTAGACACAGATGGGCACTAAACAAAATTTCTGTGATATTTCTGGATTTCCCCGTTCGTTGTAACAAATGTACCTACAATGTTAGATTGTACCTCCCATAATCAGATTCTTTTAGGCATGCCTATAAAATAAATAGAGTGGTTAACCACATGTTGGCCTGGGTGACTGGTCGCCCATTGCAGGCTATCAGTCTGAATATGCTTGGAGGAAGTGAGGTTTGTGATGCTGAGGTCTTTCTGCTAGCAGGTTTCTAACCATTTTAAGAACCTGCTTCTTAGTGGATTTTAAAGACCTCATTATCCTCCAGTATCAGTGTTACAAACAGATATGGCTGAACTTAGGAACAGTCCATTGCTTTTTCCCTCTATAGCTACAACAGAGAAGTCATAAAAACAAATTTGAGAAAATGAAAACTATTAATTCTGTGGGTCACATTTACAGTATAGTGTGAAACTTTGGCAGGGGGAGAAGCTTTGTGGCGAATTTGATGAATCAGTACAAATTTTTACACTTCAAATTAACTCCTACCTTATATTTGAAGATACATTAGCATCACTGTTTATTTGACCAAATGCAATATAGCTGACTATTCACCACCCTGCCAAAGTTAGTATGGTATACAACCAATTATGTCCATGCTCCTCCAATTTTATAGCAACTCAATCAGATTTACAAGCAGCAAACCTGACAAATAGGAAAGAGGAAGATATTTCTTCTGAGGTAGCAAGTAAGCTGTGTACAGATTATGTTAAAACGAGAGACATTAATGAAGATGATGAGTGGCCTCCCAATCAACCCAGAACTATTGCGAACGTTGCTTTAATACACTACAAAGGTGTACGGACACAACAAGAACTAATAGAAATTACGAGTCGATACAAATATGGTGCTGCTGCAATAGATAAGCTAGCATCTTCACCTCGGTCTTCACATTCCATAGTAACTAAGGACATTGGAGAAATATTTACATCTTATCCTACTAATTTTGCAGAAGCTAATGTTAACTCCAATGCATTACCAAAGTTTATCCTCATAGAAGGTGCTCCTGGAATTGGAAAGACTTTTTTAGTCAAAGAAATATCTTACCTTTGGGCGAAAAAGGAGTTGTTGGACAATGTAGCTATCCTAATTTTGCTGTTTCTTCGAGACCCTGAACTTAAAAGGGTTAAATCTGAGCTACAGTTAGTTCACTATTTAGTAAATGTATGGAACCTTAACCTTAATGATGATCAAATAGAGAAATTTACTATACAGTTAAGACACTTGCAGATATGTATATTATTGGATGGATACGATGAATATCCTTCTATTTCACATAAAAATTCATTAATTGCTAAGTTATTTAAAAGGATGATCTTCCCTAAAGCGATTGTACTAGTTACATCAAGACCAACTGCTACACTGCACTTACATGACAAAGTTGACAGGAGGATTGAAATTCTTGGGTTTTCACAAGAAGAACGGGATAAATACATTTCAGAATCATTAAAAGGGTCACCTGACAAACTGAAACATTTGAAAATGTATCTTAAACACCATCCAATCATTAATGGGCTGATATATGTTCCTCTCCACTTAGCTGTGCTTCTTTACTTGTTTAAAGTTCTTAGTAATTTACCTGAAACGCTTACAGAAATGAACAAGTCCTTCATTCTGCATACAGTATACTGAGGGTTCGCTAAATGTGGATCTATTCCAGATGGCATTAATACTGAGGTAGACAGTTTTGAAACATTATCCTCTGAAAACCCTGCAGTGTTTAATACACTCTGTAAATTGTCAGAGTTAGCTTTCCTAGGGTTGCAAAAAGATCAGTTAGTTTTTACCTACAGTGAACTAAGTAACTGTTATTCTAATATCGATAATTTACCAGGAGATAATGATAATCTTAATGGGTTTGGATTGCTGCAAGCTGTTCAGCACTTTTCTAGGAAAGGACCAGGAACGACTGCTTCATTTAATTTTTTACATTTCACAATGCAAGAGTTTTTGGCTGCTTTCCACGTTTCCCGCTTACCTCATCAAGAACAGTCTTTATTAATACAAGAAACATTTTGGAAAGGCAAATATAATTTCATGTGGATGATGTATGCAGGAATTAATGGGATATCATCAGCTGTATTTAATCAATTTTTATATAAGTCTGAAGGGGATGATTCACGATTAACACTATTAGAAAATATTACATTTAACAAATTAAGGTGCCTTCATTTATTCCAGTATTTTATGGAAGCAAAGAGTGAGGTGGTACCTAAGGGTATTGCCCATTTGTTTCAAAATGGAGAAATTAGTTTTCATGGCATTGGAGGAGGATTACACCCACAGCACATTTCATCACTGCTGGTTTACATTTCCAAATATGATATACAAATTAAAACATTAGATCTTAGAGACTGCAATATTGGTGATACTGGTATGAACTTGCTGCAACAGTTTTTTGCTGCATATCCAGAGAAAGCCATAACTGTACAAAATATTGATTTGTTTGGTAATAAATCAGATATTTTATGGAATGTTTACTGCACAATGTTTGAACAACGTCAAGAGAATTTGAAACAGTTGGATTGGTCATCACTTGGAGGTGTAGATGTTAAAGAAATAGTAACTGTTCTACACAGTAACACTATAACTGAATCACTAAACATATCTAACAATCATTTAAAGGACCATGGAGCCAAAGAAATAGCTGACGTTTTGAACCACAATACTACTTTACATGAACTTGATATCTCAAACAATGATATATTTAGTAGTGGTGCACTTGCGATAAGTGAATCATTAAAAAGCAATACTACACTTCAGTACATTGTGATGTCATGGAATACACTACAGGTTAATACAAAGTTTAAAGTACTTGATTTGTCTGGTAGAACCGTAAATAATTCTGCAGTGCAGATAATAGCAGGAATTCTCTTTCACAACAAAACTGTTGATACTCTTGATTTGTCAAATAACAAAATATCTGATGGTGGTGCACTATACTTGAGTGATTGTATTAAGAGCAATTCTTATTTAAAGGAAATTAATATATCAGGGAATGACATTAGCTCTGAAGGAATGAAAAGGATTGCAAATTCCTTGCAAATTAATTGTAGCATTGAAAAGTTAGATGTTTCACACAATAACATATCCAATGATGGAGCTATAGCCGTCAGTGAGTGTCTTGAAAATAACAACACATTGCAGTGCATTAATATGTCTGGAAATCGGATAAGTAATGTTGGAGCAAAACACATTGGTCATGCCATTGAAAAAAATATAGCTATAGAAACTGTTGATATTTCATTTAATGGTATTAGTAATTTTGTGAGAATTGGTAAAGCCCTAAAAGAAAATTTAACAGTGCAACAATTGAATATTTCACATAACGTGATGGATGATGATGGAGTTCAAGCTATCAGTAGTAGCATTAAAAGTAACCGTGCACTTCGAAGTCTCAACATATCTGGTAATAAATTTACTCGTTTAGGGGCAGTGAAACTGGGAAATGCTATCGAAACAAACTTGACGCTTACAACCTTGGACATTTCATGTAACAATTTACTTGATAAAGGAGCCATTGCTATTGCTGAGAGTCTTAAAGGAAATTTCTCGCTTCAGCATCTTAACATGTCAAGAAATAAAATTACTAGTACTGGAGCAGCAAGAGTTTTTGAAGCCATTACAACAAGCTTGAAAGTACAATTACAGCACCTTGATATGTCACACAACAAAATAGACCATTGTGAGACAGTAAGGATTGCTAAAGCTATTGCTGCAAATTCATCATTACAACATATTGACATTTCATGTAATAAAATATCAGATGGTGGAGCTATAGATATCAGTGAATGTCTTAAAAACAACAAAACACTTCGATTTCTTAACATGGCAGAAAACAAGATTACTTATGAAGGAGTGATGTCAATTGGAGAGGCTATTGAAAGTAAGTCATCACTAAGAGTACTCGACATCTCTCAAAATAAAATATCTGATACTGCAGTAATTAAATTCAGTGATTTTCTTATAGAGAACGTAACCTTACAAAAGCTCATTATATCATGGAATGACTGTTGTAGTCTCACTGTTGATGCTACAGTTCACTCAATCAATATGTGTAAAAAATTTTGTGGAGATACTGGAGCAATTCTTGTATCAGCTTTATTACAGAATCACACTAAGATAGAAACTCTTGACATTTCATATAATGCAATAACTGATGATGGTACTATAGCCCTTAGTAGGTGTCTGAAAAGTAGTTCAATTCAATGCTTTAATATTTCAGGAAATCAAATAACTGATGCTGGTGTACGTATAATTGTTACAGCAATAAAAGCAAACTTAAATTTAGTTCTGCAAAAGTTTAATATTTCAGAAAATGACATATCTGATGATGGAGCTATAGCTATTTGTGAATGTCTTGAAAACAACACACTTCAAAGCCTTAATATCTCCAATAATAAAATATCTAATGTCGGTGCAAAAAGAATTAATGAGGCTATTAAAGTAAACATTTCCTTGCGAAAGCTTAATATCTTACATAATGGCATATCTAAAAATGGAGCAGTTGTGCTCAGTGAATGCCTCAAGAAAAACAATGCATTGCAAAAATTTAAGGTATCATGGGATGATAATCACCTTGTGCTGAATGCTTTAATTCCATCGTGCTTCATGCCCAATAAACATTATGGTGACACTGGAACAATTCTTATATCAGCTTTTTTACAAAACAATACTACTGTACAAATATTAAATCTTTCTGGAAATGACATTTCCGATGATGGAGCTATAGCTATCAGTGAATGTCTCAAAAATAATGACACAATACAAGAACTTAACTTGTCAGAAAATTGTATAACTATTAAAGGTGTTAAGTTTATTCTTGATAATTCGCAATCTACATTTTCCATGGTTAAATTAAACATTGTGCAAAACGTAATTTCCAAATCAGAAGTGGCAATAATTTCTGACATGCAAAAAGCTCTTAAACAAAAGCCTATAGTTTTAATATCATTCAATGAAATTCAAAATATTGCTGGAAGTGTGCATTACACATTTAACACCACCTTAACTTGTATAGATTGTAACTCCAAAAAACCTGATAATTGTAGTAAAAATTTTGACATGTCACATAGGAGTGGAGATTTTAAAGCCGGAATAATCACTTGTTGTTGTCTAAAGGAAGACAATACTGTTCGACAGCTTGATTTATCACATCATGGTATCACATGCAATGGAGCAAGGATGATTGCAGATGCTATTAAAGTTAACACATCATTGCAAGTTATTGACATTTCAAACAACAATATATCAGATATTGGAGCTGCAGCTATCAGCAGTGGCCTTAAGAACAACAAAACACTTCAAAGTCTTGATATGTCAAGTAATAAGGTATCAAGTGCTGGAGCTATTAGCATTGGTGAAGCCATTGAAGCAAACTCAACACTGAAAAAACTTAACGTTTCACAAAACAGAATTTGCAACAATCAGGTAATAGCAATGGGTGAGTGTGTGAAGAAGAACAAAACTTTGCAGGAGCTTAGGATATCATGGAATAAAAGATACCTCAGTACTAGATGGCACAGTTCAGTCTTATGACAGGGGAAAGAAGGCAGTTTGTGATGGTGAAGTGATTTTGATTTCAGCACTGCTACATTACAATACTACAGTTCTGATATTAAACCTTTCATGTATGCCTTAACTGATGATGGTGCTGTAGCTATTAGTGAGTGTCTAAAAAATAACCATACATTACAAAAGCTTGACTTGTCAGAGAATGGTATAACTGTTGTAGGTATTAAAACAATTCTTCTTAGTACTCAGTCAAATATTTCTATGCGTCAATTAAAACTCTCTCACAATCTTATTGCTAAACCTGGAATGATGGTGATTGCTGACATCTATAAAATGCTTGATTACAAACCTATTCTGTACATGTCATTTAATGAGATATGTGATACCGATGAAAAGGTCAACAATGGCATTGAAACTACTTTAGTTTGCTTAACAGGTGACTGCAACTATTCAGTAATGAAAAATTACAAGAAGAGTGTCAGCATGCAGGTGAAGCACAGAGAAGAAGTTATAAGCTGTTGTCTTAGGGAAGATAATTTAGTCAAGCATCTAAACTTATCAAACTGTGATATTACTTGTAAGGGAGTAGAACAGATTGTAGATGCAGTAATGGTGAATACTTCATTGCAGGGTTTAGATGTTTCACTAAACAGCATATCTGATAATGAATCTGTAGCTATCAGTGAGTGTCTTAAAAGCAACAGTACACTGAAAACCCTTAACATGTCAATAAACAAGATAACTAACCTTGGAATAAAAATTATAGCTGGAGCTATTACCACCAACACAGCTTTGCAAAACCTTGATATTTCATACAATAAAATAACAGATGATGGAGCTACTGCTATCAGTAAATGCCTTAAAAATAACAATGCTCTTCGAATTCTTAACATGTCAGGAAATATAATGACTGATGTTGGAGCAAAAGAAATCAGTGAGGCCATTGAAATTAATGCAACTTTACAAAACATTGACATTTCATTTAATGATATATCAGATGATGGAGTTAAGGCAATTAGTACTAATCTTAAGAACTCAATGTTACAAAAGCTCATAATCTCATGGATAGAAGGTTCATACTACAGACCATTTAAACATCAGTTGGATGCACATATACACTGCTTTGATCGCAATGCTCCATCATGTAACTTGCCTGAAAAAAACCTTGGTGATGCAGGAGTAATTCTTATCTCAGCTTTTTTAAGTAGCACTGGTACTAAATTGAAAATACTTAATGTTTCACACAATAACATAACTGATCAAGGAGCCATAGCTATCAGCGAATGCCTACAACACAACAACTCAATTCACATTGTCAACATATCAAAAAATAAGCTCACGTCTCTTGGAGCAAAAATAATTGTACATTCTGTTAAGGGCATTTCAACTTTGCAAACGTTTGATATTTCACACAACAAAATATCTGATGATGGAGCAATAGCTATCAGCGAGTGTTTTAAAAGCAATAATACTCTTCAGAATCTTGACATGTCACATAACAACATATGTGATGATGGAGCCATAGCTATAAGTATGTATCTTGAAAATGATAACACACTTAAAAGTCTTAACATATCAAGTAATACCATGACTAATTTTGGAGCAGTAACAATCAGTAAAGGTATTAAAGCTAACTCAACACTGCAAAACCTTTACATTTCACATAGCAACGTTTCTGATGACCAGGTAATTGTAATGAGTGAATACTTTAAGGATAACGAAATGTTACAAGTGCTTGAGGTATCATGTAGTAACAGAGACATTCTAGTTGATGGTACAGTTCAGTTATGTGATAAGCATAACATGGGGATCGATGATACCGAAGTGATCCTGATTTCAGCACTTTTACATTATAACACCAAAGTATTAATGTTAAACCTTTCATGTAATTGTATTACTGATGATGGAGCTATAGCTGTTAGTGAATGTCTCAAGAACAACCACATATTACAGGAGCTTGACATGTCAGCGAATGACATCCAAAGAAATTATAAAAAAGAACGTTATAAAGATCAAGAGTCTCTTTCTATGCAACATGCAATTCAAATTTTATCACACCAAGGTATTACTTGTAAGGGAGTAAGGAAGATAGCAAATGCGTTAACAGTTAACAAGTCTTTGAAAGTTTTTGATGTTTCACTGAACAGTATATCAGATGAGGGAGCCAAAGCTATCAGTGAATGCCTCAAAGTTAACACAACACTTCAAACTCTCAAAATGTCAGCAAACATGATAACTAATCTAGGAGCAAATGAAATTGCCAATGCTATTACAGTAAATTCAAGTTTGATAAATCTTGACATTTCATGTAACAGCATATATGATGATGGGGCTATAGCTATTTGCGAGGGTCTGAAACGTAATCATACACTTCAAATCCTTTGTATTTCAAACAACAGAAAATCTGATAATGGAATCATAGCTGTCTGTAAGTATCTTCAGGAGAACAAAGTGTTAAAAGAATTCAGCGTATCATGACAAATTATTATATGATGTAATGTTATGATGTAATAATATGATGTAACTGTAGTGAGCTACATGAATGACTTTGTTGGTATACTAAGATAGATAGACAGACAGACAGACAGATAGATAGATAGATGGATGGATGGATGGATAAATAGATTTAATTGATCGATCTTGAGTGATATTCATTTCTCCATACATGGAAATGATTTTTTAACATGAGCTAATCTCTTTACAAACCTGGGCTGAAAAGTGGCAAATGGAATTCAACCATGCAATGCGCATCTCACAATTTCTAACAAACACCACATCATAAACATAGATATTAATTACCTAATACAGAAGGTTTCTAATGCAAAGTATTTAGGAGTAATTTTTGATGAACATCTCGGACACCTGGAAAAATCACATTCATGATAATTATATATCTGTACCAAGGCCAATGCTGCTCAAGCTTTTATTGGAAGTAATATCAATTACTGCCCAAGACATTAAATCCAAACCTTTGTCAGACCCATCCTTGTGTATGCATATCCAATCTGGGTATATATATACGTCACTCACAAGCAGATATCTCTGCAATAGAAAAGGTACAACGTACTGTAGCACGCTACATAATGAATGACTACTCTTGGAGAAACAGTGTTACTGCTATATATGATTAACTCACTTAATTGGCCTTCTCTTGATTCACGTCATACCTAATTATGTTTTACAAGATAATTAATGATCTCATTGTTGTCCTATCTGTATTGTCATTAACTCCAATGTCCACATCCACCAAGGATCACTCTCAACATTTTAGAACAACACCATATGCCAGGATTTATACTATATATACCTTTTCTCCTTGCCTTCAACTATTAAATTATGAACAATTTCCCAGAAAACAGTCATCCAGCTATCTTTGAATGATTTTAGATGTAGATTTAGTAGTAAGTAATCACTTTGTATCTGTGTGTCATGCTCTGTAGAGTTTCTACACAGTAATAATTAAATGAAGATACAACATAATTATTAATTAATGCTTTTAGTATTGCAGGGTCTGAATGTATGCAGATAATACACCTGAACTCATATTGCCCATAAGACATAGTATAACACTGGTATACTCCACAGTTGTAACACAATGCATAACTCAGTGGCGGATCTGGGGGGGGGGGCACAGCGGGCACATGCCCCCCTTCTTTAAAAATGCATACAAGATCAAGATACTCTAATAGAGCAGTCAATCACTCTAATAAAGCAGACACAGTGTTCATGAGGCAGTGTAGCTTATCTATGAAGTTTGATATTTGGTAAAGGATAGCTTTTATTGCTGTGACCTTTTTGCTCTTCAACTTTTCAGCAATGTGCCCCCCCCCCTACTCTTTCCAAACTCTGGATCTGCCCCTGCAACTATAGGCATATGTAAATAATTGGTGGTAAAAGAACCAGGAATATGATCTTCAGGAAAAATTGCACATTTCTAATACAGAAATTTTGTAAAGGAACATCCTCAAATATTACTAAACCAGTCACCTTTGGACCAAATTTCTTGGCCTTAAAATTAATAGGCTACTTTTGACAAGTGTATGTACATGGATTAGTGTTTTTTGGGGAAGTTTATAGTTGGTCGTTATAAAAAGGTGACCACATAGACAGGTTCCAAACATGGGATACAATTCTATAATTATTAGAACAATCATAAAAACACTTACCTCATTATATTTGTTAGAATGTCACCCAATTGACCCAAGTGTGTAAGTAGGTCTGTTATGTTCTTACACTTGCTCACATCATTGTTTGGAGCTGTCCACATGAAGGGTTGTGACTGCTTATCAACAGCTGTTGAAGCAATGTAGGGTGGAATGATATAAGTAGTGAGATACAATGAGGGGTATTTGATGCATATACAGAAACAATTATAATTTTTTTCAAATCCCAGTGAAAATGTCAGGCAAGTTGAGGCAACCTAAAGCATTACCTGACATTGATATGCTACTGTTTTACACAATCCGTCATATAATAGGGAAATCCTTACAGTACATTGATAGAAGGAAGTGACTCAACCTATAATAATAATAATACAATCATTAATTGTTTGTCAAATTGTGTTTGCTATTACTGACAATGCTTCACTACAAAAACTCTACAACTTCCTTCTATTTTGATCTGACATTTTGTCAGGCAGGTTCCATTATGGTCGACCATGCATGATATTTACCTGACAAATGGCCTATGTCAAGCAGTAATGATAATATACTCATTGTATGTGTAGCATGTGGTGGTTGAATCAGCAGACATGCTATATATAGGACAAAATTAACAAAATTATGCATTTTAATCAGAAAAAAAACAAACTTTTTGATTATTATACATTGTGAATTTTCTACCAATGGTGGGTGTGTAATGATTTGATCATCTCTGACCAAAATAGAACATGTTTGGACATTTTGGTAGGAGATTGTCAGATTTCTGACTATGCAGTATTTCAAAAGCACATTAGTATATGACAAGGAAAGTGGTACAAGATTGAATTTCAAGGGGGAACCAGCTAGTTTCAATGCATCCATCCAACTGCATTCTTTTTCTTCAACACACCACCAACTTGGCAGGCAATACATGTACTGACATTACATGTCTAAGAAATTAAGCCCTCGTTTATATAGCTTATTACTGCAGTTCTGCTGTGTTATTAATGTTAGTGGAGAATCAGAAACATTTTGAGGCTTCTTCATACAAGCTAGAACAGAGAGCAATCAAGAATCTACAGCCTCCATTGTTGAAGTATGGACTCCACTCAACACTATGATGAACAGAACCACTATATGTAATGAAGTGGATGGTGTAAGTTATTTACACAGACTGTGACACACACATTACATGAATGCATGCTCTATACCAGTGAATTAGAGTGTTGCAGCATAGCTGTACAAATTATATGCAATGGTCAGTTATGAAAACCTAAATTTTTGGATACTAGTGGTGGGTAGCTTCAGTAGCCCCATTTCCATTGCCTTTTTGTTCAATTCAAAAAATTAGATAAGGTGTCAGGAGAGATGTGATTCTGGATTATGGAGTGTTGATTGCTATGTATTGTACAACAGTAAATTTGCTAGGAAATATGCTAAGAAAGCATTCAGCTAAATATCACCTTGCACTGTTAGTAGATCACCTACCCAGAGCTCGAATTGAGGGTATTATACACAGTGTTGGGCAAGTTACTTTGTAAAAGTAACTAATTACATATTACATATTACTTGTAACTGAACTATTTAGTTACAGGTTACATATTACCCATAAAATAAAGTAACTATAATAATATTACATATTATATTACTTTGTGTCCACAGCCTTAAGCTGTCACGTGTGAAACTACCACCTTATCACGTGGCATGATTGCATTTTTGGATAATGTGCAAATCTTGATTATAAGTAAGAAACTGGTGAATAAGCTTCATTCAGTAGGCTTCGTTACTTCATTGTGGCCAGGCGTTACTCAGTGTATTACTAACGAGATTAGTAACTCGTTACTTGTAGTAATAATATTACATAATATTAGATTCGTTGCAGTAACTATATTACTTAGGCAACGTGTTACATTTGTAAGTAAAGTAACTTGAGTTATATTACCTGTTTTTATAGTGTATTTCGTTATATTACTTAGTTACCACAAAAGTAATAATACTACGTAACACGTTACTCCCAACACTGATTATACATATACAGGAGTATACCTTATTTAATTATTTCCAGAAATAGTATACATTGTTAGCGCAAGTTACAGCAGTATAATACAAACCTCACAAAACAGATTTTTCTGCAGTTAATACCATAGGTGAAAAAGGACTTGGTCCCAGATTGATTCACTCTAACAGAACAGTCATACATACATTCTAATAGAACAGTCAAGTATAGTACTCTACTGTTATAGAACAGTAATAGTCTGTTGTCATTATCTACTAACCTTCAGCTAGAAGTGAGACTGCTAGTTGTGGCCAAAAACTGACTTTGGGCATGGGAATAATGATCTCTGCTTTGTGCTTGTAAGATGCTGAGACAAACACCATACATACGTACGTACTTACCTGATGACTTAAAACTTTGATGGAAAATTACAACCTTGAAACTTTAGGTAATTTACTCCCCCCCCCCATACTAAGAAATTTGTGTACCTTCATGTTATTTAACAGTTCGAGCCCTGAGTCCTGACCATGTCAAATGTACCATTGGAGAGCCTAAAGTTCATCAGCATTATTAGTAAAGTATCTGTTTTACATGTAAAACCATGTTATAAAACTTTAGTTTAATTTCTTCCTTGAATCAATTCTCTAACACTGCTCTGCTTCCTAAGGTGGTGTTTAGGTGTGTGTGTGTGTTTGTGTCTATTAGGATTTTGGAAAAAACATACGTGATCTCTATTATGAATCACTACTGTGGTTCTAAATAACTTGATTTTTTTGCTCTGTATTCTGCTGCATTTTATTCTATGCTGATATTGAATGAATTGTGCTGAGAGTCAAATTTACAAATTTAATTTGACTACCCATAATCAAGTGACTCTACGTCATGTCATTATAATGTATAACATTAAACTAATGCAATTTATTGTATTATTGTGCAGTTGACACAGTGTACATGTATTACAGTAGGTTAAGTGATCATATCAGAAATCGATCATCAACTAACGTCTTTCTACCCAAATTTCTTTTCCCAAGATAATCCCTCATGTATCGTATTCCCTGAGATGGACACATCAAGTAGAGTAATAAAATGTTTCCAATAATTTACACTGCTTACCCATCCAATAATATAAGTGACAATGGCTGCCAGTACATAATTTTGACCAACAAGATCAACTATGGCAAACAGTAGAATATCAAACAGTAGTAAACTCCATTCATTGCCATAGAAAATAATTGAAGTGAATGAAAATGATCCTTTATCTGTGTAGAGAGAAGGTGACTGTAAGGTGATAGTGGAATATTTTCGTTCTGGGTTGGTAAGGTGTCCTGGTTTCAAGTCTAAATGTATGAATGTATGGACGGCTGGGGTGCATACATTGGGAATGTCATACTGACTATGGATTTTGGTATTCAAGTTTTCTCTAGTGTTAAAGATCAAGTATCATGAATACTGGCTACTTAAACAGTTTGTAACATTTTAAGTATTAGCAATAATATACACACTATGTAAGCAATCACACTTGATCTTTCTTCACTAATTTCATCCAGCAATGATTTCTCCTATACACAGTGAACATGGTGCAAGTTGTGATTCTGTATATCATTGTGTTCGTAAGTTACAACCACTTTTGTAAGTGCCTATAGTATATTTCCTTATACTTGCTATACAAATTGATCTTTTTTTGTTGCTACTTTGTAGGGCTGTAACTCCAAAAGTTTAGGCTGAAACTTTGCCAGCATACATTTAGCGATGTAGATCTATATATCTAAAGCTGACAAGCTGTCTGTCTGTCTTGCATTCCTTTGGTGTCCGACAACTGGATTTTGCATCAAACAAAGCACTCATTCCCTAAAAATTGTCTTGCTTTTAAAATGAAGCTTCTAACTGCCGCTGCTCATCATTTCCAGCATGCTAAATGTGAGGGTGCAAGCAAAACTCGCTCAGATTCTTTCTATAAAACTGCATGCAGAACACAAGTAAACACCTACAGTAGTCAACATATACATGCTTTTATAAGATGATTTTCAATGCCTTCCTATTGATGTTAGAGGTTTAGCTAAGTGGTCAAGCCTTATAAAGTATAAACCAAAGGTCTGAGTTTGATTCCAGGCGGTGATTGTATTCTTTTCATGTAACGTGCATGACTTTTAGTTAGTCCTGCACGTAGGGCAGGTACCAGTGCTAGTTATTAATATTAAAGAATAAATAGTAATTAAAGTATGTTCCTCACAAGTAATGTGCATTAAATTACACCAATCAAACTCTACAACTTTCATGGTGTTATTTCATGATTACAAATACATCATGTGAGCTGGGCTGTGTGATCTTAATGAATACTTGAGTACTATCTGAGTACCAAAATCCTTAACAAGCACTCGAGTATTTGTAGTATTTCAGATGGACATGAATTCCTGAATTCACAAGTTGGTTCATTGAGGGAATATAGTGCACTCTACAGTTATACAAACACACCAAATACATTAGTTACCAGTGTAGAGGAGACATCGATCCACGGGATCATACAACTCCAATCCTAGTACAGTCTCCAGTAACAACTTGTCCTTCACTACCCAATCCACTCCAGCCAGTGACTATAGAAGGATGTAGTGTCACTATATGATGTGTGTGACTGTATATGGGAAACCTGACCATGTAAACTTAAGTTGTGCTGTGCTATACTTATCAACCTCATGTGTGTACATAGTTTAATTGGCGATCTGGATATTGGTGGATTATAAATATATCAATCATTCTAGCCACGAAGTAGTATTGGGTTCACAACAAAACTGGCAAGATTTCATTTGGCAGATATACCAAATTCACCAATCTGCTAAATTAATTACTCACCAATTAAACAATTCTAAGCTTCACTAAATACTATATGGCAGTTAAAATTCTTGCACGGGTCACTTTGAAAAATGACACTGCTTACAAGAAAGTTTATAGCTACTAGAGGTTTCTATAGTATAAACTGTGAAAGGTCAAGTTTCCTGTGTTGCATCTAAAAAGCTCACATGATCAATGAAGGAAGCCAGGAAAGTGTTCATATCCTTGTAGGCTTTTACACTCTCCTCAGACACCCCCCCAGATGAACGTGATATCTGCTGACCTGTGGGATAAAGGTGACAAATAATGTAACACGTTATATCCCTATTGGTAACATACCCTGGACACCACGTACTCCAGCTCCTTCTGCTCTCTATTAAACACATCACATGTTAGTGAACTGATAATACCATAGCACTCTGGGACTATACTGGGCTTTTTAAAATGTTTATGATTAGACAGACGTTAAATGCATTGTGTAGGGTGAGCCATATCTAGAAGATACACATACACACATGGTAACTAACTATAGGAACACTTGAATTGGATGATGGTTCAACAAAGACTGCTGTCTGTCCACTTTTGATCAAAAATAACACCTAGCCTCATCTATATAAAGCACACCGTTATTTAATAAAAGTTTTTTTTTTTTTTTGCTTGTCTTTCATCGTCTGTTTTTTCCTGTTACTATCACGTTTTCTCTTCTCCTTAATCTCTCTGAAATTTTCATGTACGTGAGGTGAGATATGTACAATAAACTACCAGGTGTGGAGCTTTCCGGTTTCTGCAGGAAATTTTTGTGTGCAGCTTATGTACCCCATGCTCAACTGGCAGTACTGAGGATTACCCCAAAGATTGCAAAAAATTCCCACATATATACTTTTGAGCTTCTGCATGTAGTCCCAAGTAAATACAAAAAATCATTTATAGTATAGGGAGGGGTACATACCCCACCTACTAAATGTGGAAACTTTTTTTTTTTTGGTACACAAGAGATGAACCTAAAGTGGTCATGGGTGCTACACACAAGTTCCTATGGTATATTACAACACAGCTGTATTAGTAAGGACACTATCATAAAACCATAGACATTAGCCACACAAGTGATCTTATTAATGTATGGATTGAGTGTCCATTAAGAAACAGTTCCACTGCATATAGACAACACGTTGTGAGATTACATACTTGAGCTCTGATGGGAGCAAGAATACGATCATACTCTTCTTGGAATTTTGCTGTCAATGCTACTGAAAACAGTTGCTCCTCTGACTCTGCAAGCAAGCCACGCCCACTACACAGCCCCTCCTACAAAACACTTGAAAACATCCAAACCACACAAACAAATACAACTGCCTACTGCTTCATTCCTGAGGTTTCGGCTCATTTCTTTCATGTTAGTGTCAGCCTGTCCATGTGGTGAACGTCCATGAATGTAGTAGCCAAACCGTGGGTGGGACAGGATGAGCATGCTCACCTGACAGGGGGTAGTGACATGACAAACAGCTGCTATGACATAGTGACAAACTTACATTACTGACTGAACAGAGATCTACAAACTGTTGTGTCTTGTGTTCAATGAATCGTTCATATACCCACACAGTGTAGACACGCTACAATTGATAACAATTCAACATACACCCTGTACATATATTGGATGTGCACATGTACTACAAATTAGAGCTGAAACGGATAGCAATTTTTACTATCCAGATATCCTGAACTGGACATCTCCTATGGATAGTGACATCATAACTTATGGTACTGCCCAAGCGCAACGTCGCACTCGTTTGCACACGCAACTTTGCTTGAGATTTTAAAAATCGCTAATTAAAGGGCGTGGCAACTGTTTTGCTCGCGAGACAATGTGGCAGCTGTTTCCTTCATGAGAATCGCGAGCGAAACAGTTGCCACGACCCTTAATTAGCGATTTTTAAAATCTCGAGCAAAGTTGGAAGTGCGACGTTGCGCTTGGGCGGTACCGTACTATAAAAACACAACATTTTCTCACTTGCTATACTCATAATTTAGATCAGAAGAAACATGGTACTCATACAATGATTGGGATTGTGGTATAATAATCAGTGCAAAGGTTTTGTATCAAAGAAAATCATGAAACTACTTTAAACTATTGCAACTATTCAAATTATTATCCAGATATTGAAATACTATCATGATATCTGATATCCGTTTCAGTCCCACCAGTAAAATACACTAGTTTCTCCAATATCGTAGAATTCATCTGAAAATATGAAGCAAGAGTCGTTTTGTCAGCTTCATGGTAGCTTGGTTACATGCTGGACAATTGACATACACTAGCCCTCAAGAGCTTTAACACACTCTCCCAATAATATTGGCACTTTAGTTCTTTGTGTACAAAAATACAAGTGACCGGCTCTGCAGAAACCAGGCTTACAGCATTTCTGTTCATAGGACTTTAGTGATGCATAACTTCAGATTGAAATTACATAATCTTTACAAACAAATGTGTTGTGTTGCACGTTCAATCTGACCAGTTATTACAAGTTTAAACCCAGGTTAAACAGGGTTAACTAACAGGTTGAGGTCTGCACATTGTAGGAATACTCGGTCCCAAGGATATCTTAGCAGGAGTACGCATTCCAGGGCTGGCCTATAAATATCGCAGAGCAAAACAGCCAGCACAGTCTTTGTTGAGCTGAGCAGCAAGCTTGCAGAAGAATTTTCTTCTACATTGTGAACGCTAAAACTAGATCAACTAAGTTTCAGTTGCATCTGAGTTTCTACCAAGAATGGCCAGTGACGAAGGTAGCAGACCAAGTACTAGTGATAGTCCAGATGCCGAGCGACCAGCCGTTCCTACTACACGCCTGGCACCCGAAGACATTAATTTGATTGCTGGAGCTGTTGCCGACATTCTCCGCAACCCTCCTACTGACCCTGGAGTTCCTTCGACAGTAGAAGCAAGATCAGGTATTTTCCTTTTTCATAGTTTCATACATGTCGGTCACCATAGATAGCAAATAATAATAATTTTTTAAGAAGCAATATTTAGCAGCAGGTGGCTGCACTATTAGGCGACAGCTAGGAAGGTCACGTGACCTGTTTTCTGGGCTTAATGAACTAAGTGGAAGCAAAAACGTTAACCTGTTCTTTGTCCCAATGTGCTTCAAACATGTATAAAGAAAAAATGCAACTTCAGCTATCCTGATAGCGGGCCAGGAGTACAGAGTGTAGAAAGGCTAATGTTGAGCATGATGGGTGGTCATGGTCAGTGTCCAGTGGTAGCAGGCAGACTGCTGTTAAGTATTGTACAATCAGTTGTGGCCATAGACGGGTAGTCTTGGCAGTCAGTCACCCGAACCATGTTTTGTTATACACTTCTGTGTAGTGCATAGCCAGCTGACGGGTGGTCCTGGCTTTACTTGCAAGTGTTGCTCTATTCAGGCTCTGCCACTGATTCACCAGAGTTACCACCGATAATTCCTGTCCTACCAGTAGATCCCAATCTCACACCTGATCTACCCAGACTGATTCCTACCCTTGAAGACACTCCGGATCACACCGTTGCAATTACACCAAGACCAATGCCAACGTCAATCGTAGCAGACGGGCTACCACCCATTCCAACCAAGCTCCTTGAAAAAATTCAACATTGGGAATACATTGATCTCTCAACGCTTCTGGATGGAGCCCAGCGGGTGCAGACAAATTTTTCTGTATCACATGATGGAAAACTGCTGATCATGAGACCTACTGATCATACCCAAACAAAACGAAAAGTCATTTCTGACCTCCGCTCTTGGTTGCAGGCCTACTCCAGAATGATGGCTGCTCTGGTGTCAGCTTCATCAACCACCAAGGAGGAATCAGTTGGCCTTGCAGTCCACCTGCACCTAATCCTTCAGCTACACCATGATTTGGCAGGCTCTCAGTGGTTACGATATGACCAGGAGTATAGAGAGTGGGCTGCGGCAAGGGGCATCAAAAAAATGGGGGGAGCTGAACTTGACCATTTATGGTCGCTGTCTACCTTCCCAGCTCCCTGCAACTCCTATCATCAAGCAGACATATCAAGGAGTAGACCAAGGGTCAAAAGGAAAAAGACCAGCAAGAGACCTACATTGTTATAAATGGAACTTTGATGGTCACTGCAACAAGGCCTCTTGCCACTTCAGCCACTGCTGTGTGCATTGTGGGGAAAGACACAGAGCAACAGAGTGCCCGCTGGTGAAGAAAGCAAAGTGACATGACTACTAAACTTTGATTTGGCTGTGTGCAGCCTTTATGATTTGTATATGATGCTCTATCTGTTTTTTTTTTGGAGGTATTTGTAATTGGAAAAAAAAAATTATGAGAATATTATTACTAGACTCTAATATTTGCTCATACGTATATATGTATGGTGTGGTATGTTCATCTTACTCGTACTTGCCCGCACACACACACACGTATAGAGCGTCCCACACCTCCATAGCAGGTAGACCACATATCCATAGGTCACAAGCAGAGGTTAACCTACTTTTGTACACTAGGCCCCAGAGGTTCTGTCATCACCATAGTTGGTGTGATTCATGATTGATAGACCTCTCTCTCCCATAGATCTGGACCTAACACTCCATAGCACTGGGATGATCAAAGAAGGGAAATACACATACATGGACAAACTAGTGGCTCTGGATAGCTGCAGGCCCACACAGAGACTACATCAAGTCAGTAGAGATACAGGAAGCCCTCTCAAGATAGATGAGTGGAATCAGGCATTGTGTTGCCACCCTGATGAAAATTTTGTACAATACATAACTAATGGCCTGGAGCAAGGTTTCAGAGTGGGTATTAATTGTCAATATCACTGTAGCCCAGCTACAACCAACTTACATTCACAACAACCTCAGATCATCCATGAGTACCTTCTCAGAGAGGTGCACCTAGGAAGAATGCTACAGTTTCAGTTGGGGGACCAACCAAAAAGGATACAAATTAGCCCCATAGGGGTAATCCCCAAAAAGAATAAGCCAGGAAAATGGAGGTTAATCACAGACTTGTCAGCACCTGAAAAAAGGAGTGTTAATGATTCAATATCCACAGAGTACTCATCTCTTAAATATCCCTCTATAGATCACCTGTCATCGCTTGTGTTAGAGGCTGGCAGAAGTTCTCACTTGGTAAAGGCAGACATTCAGGAGGCATATAGGAATGTCCCTGTGCACCCAGATGACCAGCTATTTTTAGGCATTCTATGGGACAAAACGGTGTACATTGACAAGATGTTACCATTTGGATTACGTTCCGCACCCATTATTTTCTCAGCTGTAGCAGATGCTCTTCAATGGGTCCTTATCAATAATGGGATTCTTAGACTGCTCCACTACCTGGATGACTTCATCCTGGTAGCAGACAGCAAACAGCAGGCTGAGGACCAAAAACAGATCCTAGTCTCCACTTGCGCAAGATTAGGGGTGCCTCTAGAACTTTCAAAACTGGAAGGCCCTTCCGCCTGCCTAACTTTTTTTAGGAATTGAGGTTGACACAGTGGCCATGCAGATACGCCTACCCAGAAGTAAACTGGAAAACCTTAAAGAGGAACTATCAAAAGCCTTACAGGTAGTGTCTAAACGTGGGGCAATAACAAGGAAGGCACTTGAGTCCCTCACAGGTCTGCTACAATTTGCCACAAAAGTTGTCCAGCCAGGAAGGCCATTTTTGAGAAGATTGTATGCCCTGAAGGATGTGGGATCTCTTCCTTCTCATCACATGGGGCTGAATGCACCAGCACGGGCAGATCTTTTGTGGTGGCATCTGTTTGCTGATAGATGGAATGGTATCTCCATGTTGTGGGATCTGAAGAAATACTCGGTGGATATAACAGTGTACTCAGATGTTTCAGGCTCCTGGGGTTGTGGTGCCTTGTGGAACCTCCACTGGTTTAACTTCCAATGGCCAGACCATCTCAAAGAGTGGTCAATCGCAGTGAAGGAGCTTTTCCCAGTAGTGGTCGCAGCAGCATTGTATGGACCACAGTGGAGAGGAAAGATTGTGCAGTTTGTAGTGGATAACTTGGCTGTAGTTCAGGTCCTCAATAGCACTTACAGCAGCAATAACCACCTAATGCATCTAATACGCTTACTAGTATTCCTGGCATCATATCACAACTTCTGGTTCTCTTCCATACACATTGCAGGAAAAAATAATTCATTAGCAGATGCCCTATCACGAAATAACCTACATTTCTTCCACTCACAGGTCCCCAAGGCATCACCAAACCAGCCCAAAATACCAACAGCTTTAATACCCCTACTATCACAAAACCTAACATGGACATCCACAGCTTGGACAAAGCAGTTCAACACTATTATTCAGCAGCCCTAGCTCCATCTACAAAGAAAACTTACAAGGCTGCAGAAAAGAGGTATTTAGACTTTTGTAAGAGCTTCTCTATCACCCCGCTACCAACATCAGAGAACATACTCTGCTATTATACAGCATGTCTAGGTCAACAAGGTCTCTCTCACAATACGATCAAAACATACTTACCCGGAGTGAGGCAATTACAAATTGCACATGGCTTCCCTGACACCACAATTGACCACATGCCAAGACTAAGGCAAATCTTAAAAGGTGTGAAGAGCCGGAAAATCAGGAAAACCTACACACTCTCGTCTGCCCATTACTCCCTCCATTCTCAGGAAAATGAAAAGAGCATGGTTCGCAGGGGATCACAGCCCTTACAACCAATCAATGCTGTGGGCAGCCGCAATGACAACATTCTTCTCCTTCTGTCGTTCAGGAGAGATCACCATTCCACATGATGGGGCATATGATCCAAATACTCACTTATCATTTAGTGATGTCGCTGTGAATAATGCCAAGAGACCATCCATCATCTCCCTATTGATAAAGCAGAGTAAGACTGACCAAGGTAGAGAAGGTACAAGGGTTGTCATAGGGAAGACAGGGGACGACCTGTGCCCAGTATCTGCTCTCCTGGTCTACTTGTCACAGCGGAGAAATAATCCAGGCCCACTTTTCCGATGGCAGAATGAAACTGCATTGACTAAACCGAGATTTGTGAGTGAAGTAAGATCAGCTCTCACAGCAGCCAATTTGCCAGCTAAGGACTTTGCTGGCCACAGTTTTAGAATTGGTGCAGCAACTACAGCAGCGACAGCAGGCCTGGATGATTCTACAATCCAAACTTTAGGAAGATGGAAGAGTGCATCTTACTTACTTTACATAAGGATGGAACCTCAGCAACTGGCATCAGTAGCCCCATCATTATCAAGATGTATGATCTGATCTCATTGTCAATGGTATATAGCACTGATGTACTCTCACATATTTACTTTAACATGTTCACATTTTTTTCCATTTTTGTTTTCCCTCTACATGATAGTATTGAGATCACCAAAGAGTTATACACATCAATCCATCATCCCAAGTGCACCTTGCTTATGTGGGTAGTGGGATTATGGATCAGTGCCATATCCTGTGGGAATTAACTACTGCCGTTTATGTGGCACAAACATTCCCACAGCAAATGTGCGCATCTCTTTGCTGCTTACAAAGCTTAGTAAATAATCTAATTGAGATCACGTGACCCAAGTTCATTAAAAAGAGCTAGTGACCACGTGATCTGTGTAGCACATTAATGATGGCACTGAAATACCCATACTCCCACTACAAAAGAATATTGATGTGTTCAGGTGACAGAGACCTCTTATATCTCCTGAGCAACCTGTAACTAGTTAACATTATAATAGACTTTACAGAAAATATGAACTGTAAAAGTCAGACTTTAGTAAAGGATATAAGACTGATTTTCACAGAGCTGGTCACGTATAAACATTACAGGTGGCTAAACCATCTCTTAGCAACAGTACAAACCAACAGATTACAGTGATCCTCAACTGCTCACCAGCAACACAGCAATAATGAGGAACGATAATGAAATGACTGAGAATCGAATAATTTGACTATGATCAGCAACGTAGTCTTCTTCTGAAGGGAACAACTCCACCCTGGGATCCCTGGTTGCTAGGTTACCAAATCCTAGTACCTGAACAAGAACAATGAAGCTTAATACAAATTAAACGTTGATGTCTATGTGAAGTTCAACAAATATAAAACTGAAGTTCTAAATAGAAAAATAACAAACTATTTATATTTAAATCTGTTAACAATGGATAGAACAAATCATATTGGTTTGTAAAAATTAAAAAAAGAAGTGACACATGTTCATAGTGTACATGCTTTCTTAATTTGAATGTCCCCACTATACCACTCAATACTGATCCATTTAGTATAGCATTTACCTGTAGTATTAGTGTAACTAGGAACAACAGTAACACTGGGTTGATCTTCCTCATTGACTGTAGTATGGAATAATGCTCTAAATCACTAGTTCCAGACTCCATGTCACATTCTCATACCTGAATTTCATTCCATTCATTGGCAACAAAATATGTACGCCATATTGACACCGGTGCCATGGAAACAGGCTTATCTCCAGTAGTTGGATTGGTCTGATTTCCTCTCGGACGTTCCCAGTCAAGTAAGAAAATGTCTACTTGTGACTGAAACCATAGCAACCACAATACATACAGGACCTAAATAATGCACACCAAAACATAACAAGAGCAGTACAAATAGTTCTTCTAACCTGAAAAGAAAATGACAGGCCTAACAAAACTTCAAACACCACTTCCTGACTTTCTGTGAGGAGTGTAGAAATTAGAGTAGACTGAGCCTGCATGAAATTATTAGATGGACACTATTCCTAAGGTGACCAGCTCACCTTAAAGAATATCAACCAGAAGGTACAGCCAAACACAAGAACAACAAACATGGCAGTAGCAAGATAGTAGCACAACTGAACAGTCAAGTAAAGGAATGTCTACGAAGAACAATAAAATTAATATAGATACCTGTGTGTGTGTTGTGTATGTGCGTGTGTATTGCATTGTGTTTGTGTGTGTGTGTGTGCGTGCGTGTGTGTGTGTGTGTAAACTTCTTATACCTTTGGTTCACAGAAGAATGATCCAGTTCTTCTCATGTAGCCACTTACTAGTAAACCAACATACACAAATACTGCTACTGACAAGATTGCCGTGGTGATCTGTAATCATGTAAAAGAGAAACAGATTCTCACTCACTCACTTACTCACACACATATGCACACACACACTCACACACACACATTACTCACTCCCATTCCAAGGTCAAATGGTTGCCTATCTTGTGAATATTGTACTCCGAATGACGACTGTATTATCAAACATACAATCACACTTTACACAAACAACAGATCACATGATACCTCAAAAGAAGTAGTAGAAGAGCTCACTAAGACATAAGAGATCCTCAAATATGGTGTGAAGATGTGTCCATCAGAGTCTGGACGAATACTGGGATAAAGTAATAGGCAGTCATAATTGCTTAACATGAATTTTAAGTAAACAAATGATTATTATTATTATTACTAACACTTTACAGTGACCAGCACTGAAGGTCTGACAGCAACATGTGCTGCAGCCTTAGGATTACCTAATCTAATTTCAAGGACTTAGACTTATTGACTGATTATCAAACATACAATAGGAAGAGCGGATATTCATTTTAAAAGTGTTCAAATACTACATGACATTATTCCTCAAGTTTTAATATACACAATACTCTTATTGAACAATCATTTCTTCTACAGGACACCGACGGTACAAGTCAGCTATTTTCAAAAGCAGGACTATCAAGACACACAATAGTGTGTTCAGTGGACAACACACATGCACGCACGCACGCACGCACGCACGCACGTACGCATGCACGCACACGCACACACACCAGTACTAACAGATACAACAAAACACAATTTTTTAATGCATATGTACACTCCTAATAATGGTTAAGTTTAGAAACCAACAATGATTAATTGTAGATACTACTGATACACACATCAAAGCCCCCCTCCCGTCAGCTTAATGTCTCAGTCATGTACTTACAGTAGTTGCATAGTGGAAGCCACTTTAATCTGGTCACCGTTAGTGGAGACATTCTCATAGAGGAAGAACCTCTTCACAAACTGCCATTGTCCCTCATTTGATCCTACAAACAATGTTAGCAATGATGATGATAATGACATGATCTGTGTAGAGATCACAATAATTGGTGATATCTACTTGTACACTGAGAACACTCTGTACAGAACAGTCACAATGAACACAAATAAATTTAATGTGAAGATCTCAGTACATACACAAGCACACACATTACGTATACACCTCAAACATTCAACTGTCATTTTACACACACTTGCCTGCTCATTACAGTCACCTGTAAACTACTCTACTGGTTCATACACTACTATAAGAATCAATGCAGGCAAATCTTCCTTGGTGCAATACTTATACCGCCCAGAACACCTCACAAGTGAAGGTGTGGACAGCTAAATTCCCACATGAACTCATCCGTTACATATACAAGACTTCATTTTTACCACAATATCCCATTATTAGTACAGTTGGGTAATAAACTTCACTCTACACTACAGACATACACACACAAACACACCTTGGTTGACCTCCATTCCTCGCTCATTCGCATACTCCTCAATCAGAACAGGAATTGGATGGAGTGTACGAGAACTGTCCAAAATATCTGATATGTGGTTCAGGAATGTAACTATACCCACAATTTCATTCCATTATGGAATAGTATAGGATACAGAGATCGAAGAAGACAGGATCTTCAATACTGTATTCCAACTTGTCAATGGCCACACCACACTACAAATAACACATTGCCATATATGGTAAACTATGGGATATCCTGTACATAATAATAATACAGTAAACCTGCTCCAATATGACTCCTCATGGAATAAGACTATATTTAACAGGTGGTCGCAGTACACAATATTGTGGTAACTTACTGTATTTAGACTAAATGTTGAAATAGTTTAAAAGTACCTTTATAGCCATATGGCACAAGTGTGGAGAGAGCTATTGAACAGTTCCTTTGCTTCTCGTCCTGAAATTGATATGGTGCCCACAAAAATAAATTATTTGGCGGGTGGGTATGGGTAACCATGGAGACTATTACTACTGTGTAAGATGTGCTTAGTCTACTATTTTTCCAGAATTATTTTGCAGAACAAAGAGAAGAGCAATAATCTTTAACTGTTACTAGTGATAACTACCTGGTGATTCGTGACAGTAAAAGTTAGCTTGTTCTGTTAAGCTAATACTGATAAACTGAGTTGTTCGACAGTGATGCACACAATGCTGGAGTAAGACATGGAAAGACACCAAGTATTGTGGTGTGTCTTTGTGTTATAATGTGACATGTACAACTAAATGAACATGTCAGGTGACTAAGTGATTTAGAAAACCTCTAAATGAGCTGTACCATAGTATAAAACTAGTGCAGATATGATTATTCTGTTACTTGGTTGGCATGACACTGTTTGATTCATTAACACACTATTCAAATAATTAACACTTTGTACATTGTATTCAGATGGAAAAGCCAGCCCTTGAAACTTAAGATTGTGAATGAAGTGATGTATCTATGATGTAAAAATTCTATTTTAGAAAAGATAGAAATAGTTCTTAGGCTTTACGTTGCTCCCTAACAAAAGGTTTCAATACTTATTCAATAGAAGTATAAGCTTAAAGAATAATTGAATATTTGGTAGTTTTGTTAACAACTATTCAAATTGCTATTTGTTTGAGCACTAGAGTCAACATATGAAATATCTCCCCAATAAAGAATTTATTTCCATATCACCATTCCTATTGTTCTCCTCTTCAATACTGTAAAACCCACCATCCAACTAACAATTTGAACATTCATAGCCCCCCATTATAATGTAAGGTCAACATGGCAGCCATCTTGGTGGACAGGTCGGGGGAATATTAACAGCTGCTCACCTCAATGTGGTAGGCCACACCCACTCTGAAAGTTGATTGTTGACGTGATGGTCGGTCTTTGCATATCTGATATTATACACAACTAGGAGATCACATGAGATCAGGTGACCATTACTCACTATAATGTCATCAGTGACATCACGGAGGGTAATAAATGATCCATCCAGTGAGTACATAGCAGTCACTAGTGGTAAGTGTGTAGATCCCTGTAGTGAGGAGGGTGGGAGGATGGGATGTGTACAAGTGATGGTTATTCTAATTGATTGTTCTATTAGAGTATTTTAAGACAACACATGTATTCCACACATAAAAAGACAAAACAAAGCCTACGGTTGCCATCATGCCACATGTACACTAACAGGTTCTGTGAGTCAGTACAGGAAAATCCTCCAGGAGAAATGACATTTGCTTTTTCCCAGTTAAGCCCCATTACTACAGCTGGAGCAAAGCAAAGTAAGTAAAGTTACTCACTCAAGTACCAACAACAGCAACTGGGTACCTAGTTTGGACATTGTGATTTATTAACAGGCACAACATACACTGCTCTACACACATGTACGCACACACACACACACACACACACACACACACACACACACACACACACACACACACACACACACACAAACACACACACACACACACAACACTACACACAAACATACACTCACATCTGCAGAACTTCGGGTTACAAAAGTTGTTCCAATGGTTTCCTCTAGTACCTCATCTGCTACACGTTCAGGATAGTATATCTCAGGAATAATGTAAGGACTAGATCATGTGAGCATCACCATGACAATGCCAACAACAACACAACACTGACCTGTTCATGGCTAATTGTATACTGTTAGCACAAGCATCACTGGACCGATCATAGCCAATCAGAACACAGAGATTGAGCAGTTGCTGACATGCCCTAATACTACCATCATCCTAAAACACAATAATGATGATCAGATAAATACTTTACGTGATAAGGTCAATTGACTAAATGAGTGACCAGTTAACATTGAGTATGTATTAGCAGGAGCCATAAGTGTTGTGTAGTGTGGAGTTTATGGGTTTGGTGGTATTAGGTGTGGTATAAAAACTATAGAACATTGAGGTGTTTAAAGGTGCAGCACTAGCAAAGCCATTTAAACTTTGGTGATAATGCATGTTGTGTAAGTAAATGGAAGTGTGCATTTATGGTGGAATAACTGATAGTTAACATAAATCTGATATATATGTAGCAAGATGAATGGTGGACAACAAATCCACTTACAGAATTTGAGAAGAGGTTATGAAGTGAGAATTGAAGAATATGTTAGTGAATCTATGGCTCCTTAATGTGTACCATTTTTACTTATTAATGTAACTTTGTCCATTAGCTACCATATTTGTGACTGATACACTTGTAATGTGAGTTCCATACATTTCTGTTTACTTTGGTAGCTTGCATCATTCCACTGGCCCAGTGAAATCATTAGTTTACAGCTTTGCTAGTGCTGCACTAGTATACTGCTCCTTTAATTATCCTTTACATCTAATGACTGCTCTATTATAGTTGTCTCTTATCAAACAATAGTTTACTACTGTCTTGTATTTTCACTCATTCAAAAACCAGATGGTCTCCGG
This sequence comes from Dysidea avara, assembly GCF_963678975.1. Taxonomy (NCBI): domain Eukaryota; kingdom Metazoa; phylum Porifera; class Demospongiae; order Dictyoceratida; family Dysideidae; genus Dysidea; species Dysidea avara. Next base: position 2,058,985 of record NC_089274.1, on the reverse strand, counting down.
CACAATGCAAAAATGGTACACTTTTCATAACCATGAAACTTTTAGATGACATAGTGGCATTGCAGATTTGACCTTTGGTGAGCTTAGATCATATTCTCAGAAAATTTTATCATTTATATTTTTATCCATTTGTTAAAACATGGTACCAAAGTAAAGATCTTATTGAATGATACAACCCAGTTTTTGTTTGAAGTTAATCGGTGATTTCATTCCAAAATTATGATCATTTGTATTAGGGCACTCCAAATATATTCTCTGTTTCCTGTCCTGGACTCAGACATATTTGCTTGTGGGCGGTCCATTTCCATTATAAGATTGGAAACTTTTCAAGCCATCATTTTCTTGGCACAATCATAAAGTTTCATAAAAGCATGCTTTAGCTTGTACCTTACTTTTTTTAAGTTGCAAAAACCCAAAAGCTGACTTGACTGTTACAAGTACTGAGCCTGCGCAGTATGTAAGAATAATCTGAAATAATTGGAATAAACGGAATGATGACTGCCAGTAATGAGATGAGAGTAGTGGACGGGAAACAGATAATGTAATGTATTTGGAGTGGTCTACTCGTGAATTTTGAGATAATTTACCTTGATTATGATTATATTATATTGGAAAGACAGCAATGTGCTGATATACATTCAATAATATAAAATGACTTATAAATGTTGGTCCAGGAGTTTGTCATAACTACTACCTCCACAAGAAACACAAAGAATTTTTGCAACTAATAGAATTAACTTCAAATAACAATACGTTTACTGGATACCATGTTTTAACAAGTTAGTTAATGGGAGATGAAGACAAAAAATGGTCACCAAAGGTCAAATCTACAATGGCACTATAACAAAATACAAGTAATGAGTACTATATATGTGGAAATGGTAAGTGCACGATTTGCAGTTTGGATGTCCACAGCTACTAATAGAGGCTACACAGTTACTGTATAATGGAAATGTTTAATAATGGCTGGTCTCTTAGTTATATCCCAGTACGATGGCAATATTGTAGTTATCACCTGAGTCTGAGGCGACGATAACTAAGATATTGCCTGGGATATAATCCATACACTAATAGAAAACCTATGCACTGGGTGATAAGTTAGCTATTACCCAGCGCGGCACTTTGACATTTCCATGTACTGGGATATATATAAACTGCAGAATAAGTTTTGCGGTTCACTAATAACCAACTGAGCTCAGGTTGATGGCATTTGTGATCACTACACCTGTGGCTGTCAAGTGATGGAAGAGTTTAAAACTACTCAACACACCTCACACATAGTCCTTGCTGAAGCGAAGTGATTATTATAGTATTGGAACGGTCCATTAACCTGTAATAGTTGTCATAGTAACAAAATACCCATATAATGCACACCCACTGTCTCAAATGTACTAGTTTCACCAACACAGTCAAAACCACTATCATCTGGTACTGTACCAGTGGGACAACTGGCACATGATCTCACCCCTCCATTAGTCACTGTGTCTTCTAGTAGGATGGAAATATTGCCAAAATATTAGTCATCCCCAATGTCTAATGCACCTATTAAAGTTTTGCCCCAACTACCCCCATGCGGGCAAACAAGGGATTTGATATAAAAAAATTTGGCCCCAGGTGTGGGGGTTTAGACAATGCTTGCAACAAAGTACCGTATAGCCTAAATAATTTGAGGTGCAAATATTTCGAGGTTGAACAATGTTGCTAAAAATAAAATTTTGGCAGATTTGCAAACACTCCCAAATTGTATTAGACTATATGGAGGTCTAAATATTTCAAGGCTATAATTTTCACTGATAACCCCCAAAATCACAAAATCAGCAAAAAATTTTCCCCCTCGAAATATTTAGGCTATACAGTATTGGGATGGTATAATATAGAAGGAGGGGGATTAGACCTACAATTTTGCCTCAGGGTAGGAAAATTAGACTTAGAATTTGGTCAAGTTCCCCTCTTTGCCCTCATGGGGTGGGTGGGGCAAAACTTTGATAGGTGCATAACTTTACCGTATATTTCTCCACTTCCACAAGGATCACATGATCTTGTGCTGACATCATATCCATTATTACAAACTAGACACACCCACCCTGACCTGGAGGTTACCTAGACAACAAACACATTCATCACAAAAATGGTGTGAAATTTTGTTCTTACACTGCCAGTTGGACATGATATACAAGTGGTCGTGTCCCCTATTGGATAACTGGACAATATGTATCCATCTGAGCATGCGCAGTGGTAACCTAGACACCATAATAAACATAACACATTCTAATAAATGAGCCCCACAATCCAAATCAATACTAAAATGACGTACCATCATCTCCTGGTACTTGACCTGGGGCGCAGTCCACACACGAGAGATTGGCGGTTTGATAGAACTGATTAGACGAGCAATTCGTTGGTTTAGTATAGTCCAGTGGTGATGGCGCTTTGCACGTATGGACGAGAAATAACAAGTATACACCAAACGAAAGTGATCTCTCAAATATGATCATTCCTTATTGTCACTGTCGACTTGTGCACCTCGTACCGGTAAATTTTCTATGTTCTAATAAAGCGCACGGGAGAATCACAATTTATATTAAAGGCGTCTAGATTGACCATATATGGTTATGGGAGTGGACGCCCTTGCCTGCTTGCAAAACAATAGGTAAGAGTGGACGCCCTTGCAGAACATTGTGGACAGTTTCGTGTTTCAACTCTTTCTGGTGCTCAAATTGATGGCTGATCAGGGGGATCCCTCTTATCGTACTGGTGAGTTTAATTAGTTTTTGTAACAGCTGCAGTCTAGTAAAATCATAGATAATACACGTAATAAAGGATTGGCAACGCGCCTATTATTTATTTATTTATTTATTTTAGTACTTTTTAATGCAGTTCAGGACTGCATTAAAGGTCAGTAGGTAATAGATACCCACTGCCAAAGAAACATACATACAATACAGAGCAATAACTAATAATTACAACTGTTAGTTACTTATAATTACAATAGATAGCTAGAGTTTAAAATTGGTAGAAATTGGCGCTCTAGAGCAGTGGTGGCAAGGGCACAAAAGGTGAAATGTACAAGCTCTCTCAGGGTTGAAGTTATTAGTAAAATGCGACCATAAGTAGTTAGTTAAACGATATTTAATTGTGTTGGTAGATAGTGAAAGATCAATGACTGGTAAGTAATTGTATAGTCTGGCTATCCTGTTAAAGTAAAAATGATGTTGTGTTACTGATGATGTCCTTGGATGATTCAGTTTTTGGTTAATCCCAGATCTGGTGTTGCCTCTTGCAAAAGTAATGTAGTTATAGATGTTAAAATTATCAGTGGGTGACTTTAATGATTTTATTAGAAACAGTATATCTTGGAGTTCATAGTGATACATGAGAGGCAGGAGATGCAGTTGTTCCAGTCTGAGTTTGTATGAGGATGTATAATCGTTAAGAATATATTTAGTGGCTCTTCGTTGAATACGTTCTAGTGCAGTAATGTCTCTTATTAGTTGAGGCCTCAATAGTTGTGAACAATATAATAGTTGTGATCTGACTAGTGCTAGGTATAGACGTTTCTTTGCCTCAGCACTGTTAACCTGGAATGTTCTTCTGATAAGTCCTAAGGTTTGGTAAGCTTTCGTACATATGTTGTTATAGTGTGCTGACCAGCTGAAGTCAGATGTGAATGTTACTCCAAGATCTTTATGCTGTGCTAGACATTTAATAGGATTTCCATTGATGGTGTAGGTAGGGGGACTGTTGTAGTCGAGAAGAAACGTAAATGAATAAATTTGGATTCGTGGAAAGGTAAGTCAGTCAGGGTGCTCCAATTAGAAGCTCTGTTGATATCAGTTTGTAACTTTGCAGTATCTTCACAAGATCTAATTGCATATAGAAGTTTGGTGTCATCAGCGTATATAAAAGGAGTTGCAAATTGAATGAATTCGGGTAGGTTGTTAATGAAAATGACGAATAACAAAGGTCCTAAGACACTTCCTTGGGGCACCCCTGAATGTACATAACATAATTCTGACAGTGAATCTCCTATCTTGACACATTGATAGCGATTGTGTAGATATGCTTCAAACCACTGTCTTGCTTTACCAGTTATTCCAAAGGTTTGTAATTTGCCAAGTAAGTGGTGGTGAGAGACAGAGTCAAAAGCTTTCTTGAAATCCATGTATACTACATCCACTTCACATTTGTTAGGTTCAAAGACTTTTTCTGCAAATACTAGTAGCTGCTGTAACGTAGATCTTCTAGGAAGGAAACCAAACTGATGTTTGGTGGATTGTTCTCTGACACGATTAATTATATTATTATACACAATTCTTTCTAGAACCTTCGATAAAATACATAACAGTGAGATGGGTCTGTAGTTGCTCACAGAACTTTTGTCCCCAGATTTGTACACAGGAACCACACAATGAGTGCGCCAGTCAAGAGGAATAAAACTGCATGATATACTCATGTGAAAACCTGTAGTGACGTCACGTACAATCCTCGTTACGGTTCGTTATCCAGTTAACAGTCGAAACGCAAGCGACAAAAAACGGGAGTTTTTACTTGCACGCGCAATTTACGACAAGTCCAAAATGGCGTTTTTGCCAGGCCACGCGGACGAGAGAAATGGCGTTCAACCAGTAAATTTCTGGCATATTTTCGAATAAAAACACTTGAGGAGATGATTTATGGAGACAATTATTCAGTTTATTTAATCTTGAAACGTGCGGGCTGAAAGTATTTTAGTGTTAGAATTGAACAAGAATTTAGCTGCTCCCGATTTCACTTTGCTGTGGATAAACGAAAAAGAGTGCACAAAATCTGAGTCAACGAAAGTGATAAGGTTTGTATAGAGCATGTCTAGTAGCTGTATGAAACTGTATACATTTGTGAAACAAATTTGTACTCTGTTAATATAGAAGAGGGTGTTATTCAGTATCTTGTTATGCACAATAAACCATACATCACAAGTGTCATAAGGTGTTAAAACAGCTTTTGTGGATTGCCAAAATGTAAAAACATTTTTGAAAGAAATTTTTGTGGTTCAGATATAGCTCTCTCAATAGTGAAAATATCTCAGTTGCTCCACACCTTTAGTACATGTACTGTGTAGTAGAGATTCATAACATGGACAATCCTCATTACAAGTTCAGTAGTCAACAGTATCAGCCTCAGTTTACAGAAATGTAACCTTCATACAAATCTTTGCTAATACTGAAAAATTCTCATACCTTGTCTTGATGCTTTGAAATAGTTAAACCTGGGCAACCATAGCGATGAAGTTTGGAATAAACTGGCTGCATGCCACTGTGATTTGATAACACTCACCCAATGTAAAAGTGAAGCTATCAAGATATTTCACGAGGAAGCAAAGTTGAGTTAGTGAGATAGTCTGACTCATAACAAGGATTGCCCGTGCATAAAACTATTAATTCCTATGGAAAGACATCACCATTGCAAATCCCTACATTATCAGATGCCTACAAAATCCATGCAATCTTTTTATCCCACATCTTGAGAAATAATCATTACTGCTACCTTAGTGGTGCACATGTTAAAAATAGATCAATCAGTTACAACCTCTTCTACTAGGTCAGACTCTTGCAGTGCAGCTGAATTCAGGAACTTGTGATTCACATCCAATAGTAAGGGCTTCCCACAGCAAAATCTGGCAATTTAGAGTATTGCTGTATATTTAAAATCGTAATCACTGCTGGAAATTGATAATTACTCAAAATGGATGCTTGCCATAAGGCAGGAAATTTTTGCTCGAGAAAATTTGACAAATAATTAGTTTAGATTGTAAACTATAAATTCATTAAATGCTCATAAGCACCTTTAAAAGTATGTGTTTAGATCTATAATTTCTCAATTTTTGAGGATGTTTATAGTAATTCACCAAAACTGCTGAAATGTAGATTCATCAAATTTTCTTGTCATACGGTATCTCTTTTCTGAGTCCCTGCTTTACAAATTTTGTTCCTGTTAGCTTGTGAAATCCTGGATCTTCCCCTGATTTAGAATGATGGTCTTTTAAAGTTTCATGCGTACCCATGTGTACTTGAGACGTTTGTACTGTACAGGTAACTGATGATAACCTTGGTTTGTTAAAGCTTTCAGAACAAACTGATTGTACCAGTTGCAGTGTCGTACCATGATAACTCTGTTTTGGAATGAGAAAGCCCTTCTGAAGCAACAATAATTTGGCTAGATGAAAGTGGCCTTGGTACGTAAATTGGTCTGTTGTGACTGCTCTCTTTCAGTGTAGCTAGCTATCCATTCCTCAATAGATTTTAGTAACATCAAGAGTTAATACTCCACTATTATTAACTCTTGGTAACATTTTTACTTTTCTTTTGACCAATTTACCTCACATTCTATGTATTTAGTAATACTGCGTTCTAACAGCTAGTACATCCAGTTGTATTTTTGAAACTAATACAGGTTAGGACTGTGATGGATGACCAGACCTCTGTGTATCTCCATGACAGGAGCAGTACTGTGCGGGATTTACCCTGGACACAGTAGGAATGGAGTCCTTGAAGATGGCTGTACCCGAGCAGTTACAAGTTATTGTTGAATTTGATGGTAGAAACTTTCATCTCTGGTCAACTCGGAGTAGTAGCAGCAGTATTCTGGCACAGGAAGTCTCCGCCTGATAACTTTTATAGAAATTGTTGATTTAAAATGTGTAAAAATGCTATTTGTCAACAATCACTGTATGTGTAAACAGCAGCCAAAGTGCACAACTTTTTACAACATAATTATCAAGTTTGGGCTTTTGTCTAGTTGTGCAAATTAATTAGAAACACTAATATGGCTTGAAACAAATTTGTACCACACCTCAAAACCACCTTGTTATTACTCACCAACTTCGTTCAGTGCTTTGTAGCTTGTTGCTAACTAACTGCAGCTGCCGAATTTGGTTGCTGTGGGAAAGACAAGTGACGTGTTGTTGCGTGACACCCAGTGCAAACAGGAAAGAGCGTTGCATCTGGAAGCTACAAGCGTTTGTAGTCAGATGGTGTTCTACCCGAAGAAGCGCTTGTTTCTTCGCGGGAAACAAGCTGTGCAATTAAATATGCGTAATAAAGCATATTTTTGCCACTTGCGTTTCGTTTTTTTTTTAGCTAGGTGTACCAGATAGTCTCGCGTAGCCAGGCCCTTTTCTTTCTTTTGTGTGGGGGCGGGGAAAGAAAAGGGTCTGGTGAACATAGTATAGCATCGTCGTTGGCCAATACCGAGATTGTGGGGATTCTACTGCGCAGCTTCCGGATTGTTTGTGGGTGCGAATGATATGTTTTGCTAACCATTGCACCGTTTGTGTCCTGTTGCCATAGATATAAAAGCAGTAGCTATGGCAATAGGATGCAAATGATGCAATGGTTAACAAAACACGTCATTCGCACCCACAAACAATCCGGAAGTTGCACAGTAGAATCCCCACAATCTCGGGATAGGCCAATGATGACGCTATACTATGTTCACCAGACCCTTTTCTTTCCCGCCCCCACACAAAAGAAGAAAAGGGTCTGGCTATGCGAGACTATGTACCAGACCCTACTTTAGTCTCGCGTGGCCAGACCGCTTTTTCTCCGTCACGGCGCTTATCGATTAGAACATAAATTATATATTCGTTACCCGGGATATGAAACGGAGTACTTCGTTTTTGACACTCCGCGTTGTTAACACGCTTAATTAGAATGTACTATAGTAACGTGCATGTAATGGGAAGAACGTAAAGACTGGCTAAAAGAAGTATCTGAAGGTGAGCTAGTGTATAAAATCATTAAGTTAACTTGTGCATTTGCAGCCTAACTGGAGTTAAGCATCTTCTCTAGTGATTCAGAACAAGATCCAGAAGGGTGGGCCGGGGTGCCAGTAGTCACTGGCAAGGTCTCTGAACAAGGCGATCCAACGGATATGCCGTTACTTGATGATGCTGCTGCTACGTACCGGACTTCCATGATACTACATTCCTGAGCAGATGTACGACAGGCATGAATTTGCTAAGAATTTGTGGAGCTGCATCATATCCTGAATCTCATGTGACAACCACCTAGTCTTAGTATTTATTACAGTAGTATTATAGCACATCTGGACCATAGCACATTCGTATTTCTGGCCAGTGGATATATTGCATCACAGATGTGAATTACAAAATAATTGTATGTATGCACTACAGACGGTTTGGCATGTCTTGTAGTTCAGCCTGACCAATCATGAATGCAACTTCAGAACATGACCTGGGAAACAACATAAATTTGTAGCACATTCCTATAATACTACAGCATAAGTTATTAACATTACTGTACAAGATCTTATGATGTATTAATGTGTTACAATTTCACATTTTTACTGTTGTATGGTTTACAGCTGAACGAAACAATACAAGCCAGTATAGTGGCTAGGTATGATCTAGATTTGAAACTTATCAGTAATATAATTCTCCACACTGGTGGGCAGTGGAGACCACCATTTGTGAATGACCTGTACAGTATTATCGTCATTATTGCTTTTACACCCCTGCCTTTTACCAGAAATATTGTTACAGCTTCAATATATTTTAGGTCACTTGATTCATTCAGGTTCTAAATTCCTCAACATTGTGTGTTAACAGTCTTTTTGTTAAACCATCCGCCTCTCGTGCTTCTATGGTGTTCCAAATATGTGGTTGATCTCACTGTTTCATAGATCATCTCTATTCTCATAGTAATCTGTCACTGGATATTAGCAAATAACCTTCCTTCCTGTGTTGGAATGCAGTACAGTGGTTGTTTTCCAATAAAATTCATCTGTTTAACCAGCATACAGTACTTGTAGGTGATGTGTGGTACCATTGAATGAGCCCTAAAAAAAGTGAATTCTGTGAGTCATGGAAACCATCACAAATTACATGGCACTTCATTATATCACTCATGCAAAGCTTTAATAACAGTAGATTACTTTGCAAAACAAAAATACTGAAATAGTAGCAGTAGTTTAGCTTGGCAGGTACACAAAAAATCCTTGTTGCTAATAGTAACTCTTACAAACAACTATCCACAACCTGACATCCCAGTCTGAAATTGATAAACTAACCAGGTAATGCAAATCTTACATGAGTCCTTTACTGTAGAAAAGCGTCAAACAGTCTAAACAGAGACATTAACACAGTGAAATTGGTAGACAAAAATAGGTTGTAGCAGTTGCCCGTCAGTTTCTTACAAATTGCGTATAAATGTCAAAACAAGGCCAAATTGACCACTTCTTTTCAGCAACACAGTCGTTTTCTCACTTTTAAACGAACAAACAATGAAGAAGAGTTAACAGTTTCGCCATATCGCTGAACTAGAACGTGGAGCGCATAGAAATAATTAACAACGCGGATTGGAATTTTGGAATGTGCAGTTGCTATTGGAGCGCGCCGCTATGTTTCATATCCCGGGTAACGAATATATAATCTATGATTAGAGATTATAAGCACCTACTCCGAAATAGGGTCTGGTCCAGAATTGATACGTAAACTCGTTTTCACACCCCAAGCAAGAACTCGGGGTGTTTAATCAACTTTCGTCATAAAACGTATACTTCCTTTTAAATTTCAAGCCACATACACACTGGAAATGCCATGAACAATAGCTAGTGGAGTTGATGAGAGACACTGAGGCTGGTTTTCTACAGTTAAAAAGATCACGGATCAATTCCTTGTGAAAACGAAAAGGCTAAAGGCGAACTGAGCAAGGAATCAACCCGTGTTCTTTTTAGCCTTAGCAAACCAGCCTCAGTGTTTCTCATCGACTCTACCGGCTATCGTTCATGGCATTTCCAGTGTGTGCGTGGCTTGAAAATTAAAAGGAAGTATACGTTTTATGACGAAAGTTGATTAAACACCCCGAGCTCTTGCTTGGGGTGTGAAAATGAGTTTACGTATTGATTCTGGACCAGACCTTATTTCTGAGTAGGCGCTTATAATCTCTAATCGATAAGTGCCGTGATGGAGAAAAAGCGGTCTGGCCATGCAAGACTAACCCTACTTTTCCCGACGCCCACACAAAAGAAAAGTAGTGGTCTGGCTACGCGAGACTATTATAGTGCATGGTCCTTCCATTATATCTGAACTGTAAAAATGATTGTTTTGTTAGAATAAATGTACATTCTATTAGACTAATGTTGTGAACAAAATGAATGAGCTTCATTTCAAATACACTCTGGGTTCGGATAATAGACGGGTCACTGTACTAATCATCTCTGCCACTCAAATGTGTACAAATGCAACACAAACTTATAAAACCAAACATATAAGACACAATTACAATAGTCATGCACTGAATGCAAGAACTTTGTGAAAATTATAATATTGGGTGATCCACATCTCAATGGTGGTAAGTACAATGAACCTTTTTGACACAATTGTCATAACTGTGACTTGTGTTGATGTGGTTAACTAGAGAAGTTACACTACATTCATGTAGTGCTGATGAGACACATAATAGATCAGAAGTGATCAATGCCCCTAATGTGTGTACTTGAATTACAGACACTGGTTCTGGTAAACAGTGGAGTCCAAGGATAACAATCATTAAGCCATAGCTGGTCATCATAGTTAGAAGGTAGAATCAGCTGATCAATATTTTGAATTGTTCTGATGCATAGCTGTTTTTCTATAATAAAACAATAAATTTTACAAACTACACAAATGCGTGGACTGGTCCATCTGTTCTTAACAAAAATACATACATAGATTTCTTGGACATCTACTATCTAGTCTACTATTATAATTTTGTAGATGATCATATAATTATGACTCTTGAGTTTGCATGTAGGTCATGGTATGCAGAAGATCTTACCTGGGTGTTGTTATTGCTGGACAGCAACCTAAAATGGACACAGCATATCAACATGGTCACTGCAAAAGCAAATTCCTTTTACAACGTAACATAGCAAAAAGGCTGGTCTCTAGCAGTTACATGCTATTGCTACAATACATTTGTTTGTTCCCCACTTGAATGTGACTGTACAGTCTGTTCTCCATGCCATGAACATAACATTTACAAACTAGAGATGGCCAGCAAGGTTGTTGCAAGTTGTTACTGAACAGCTACAATATAGAATATGGAAATATTGAACAGTTTACCATTTACTCCAGCATTGAACTGCATTGTAGAACTCATTACTACTACACACATAATGATGACTCTTGTCACAGTCAGGGATGCTAAGAAACAGGTGTTTAACACAAGAAATTCCCTCGAGATTCTTTATAATGAATGGCTTCTTTCAGTTCAGTCCCATTGCGTCTTTCGTGCTCATTAATCAACCTTCTAGCCTTCTAATCACTGCCAAAGATGCAATTCCCTTCCACAGCAACCATGACTTCTCTCTACTGCCAGTAGAATACTGTAAACGCAATATACTGAGTGAAATATTACACGGTTCACCAGTATGGCGGACGCGTAGGCGCATTTTGAAGTTATCACGTGTTGAAAATGCTCTATACCATAGATATGCATACTAGTACCCGGCAAGTTATAATAACCGGAAGTTTGCCTGTTAAGCATAATGATGTCTTTCACTGTTTGTATGAAGGTAAGTTTTTGGTGAGTTCGAGGTGAGCTAGGGTTGGCCCGGCTTTGCTGGGACGCTTGCTTCGCTCGCTCCACCCTAGCTTGCCTCGAACTCACCAAAAATTTACCTTCATTCAACTAGTGTGCTTGATAGTGGAGTTATCAGAGTGGCCATTCTGTTCCATTCCTGATTCCAGTTCCAGTTTCCCTAGTACCTTGAATTGGAATCATCTCACATGAGCCATTAACTTCAATACAAATGCATTCGCCGGATCATTGTTATCCCCTTCGAAAAAAAGTGGGATAATGAAATACACCATTCACAATGCGTTTCTGTAAAATGTCAATATATTAGAGTGTTTGTTTAGTTTATTTTATTTATTTATTATTGTTTTTCAGTATATAAAATTATACTGAAAGCCACTGGCAAGTGCTGCCAGTGACTCACCACATAAAACAAAATTAATTATATTATAAGTAATTAGTCAAAATAGTACTTCATATATTGGCGATGGTGACGCTGTTGAACAGTGGCAGTAAGGACAAAGGTAATGTAAACTATGAACATTACTATCATTAAATTGCTGTATGAAATGATCCCACATGAAGTTGTAGAGTTTGTGCTTAATGGTGTTTGTAGGTAGAGACAGATTCATTTTAGGTAGTGAGTTCCAAATGTGTGGTAAACGATGGAAGTAAAAGTTCTGAGCTATGTTGGAGGAACATCTGTGATGGATCATTTTTTCGGATGAACCAAAATGCGTATTAGAAGAACTAAACTGGACATACTCAGTAATATTGAGATGTGATGACTGTTGTTAATAAAGAACATAATATCATTCATTTCATAAACATACAGTAATGGTAACAGATGTAAAGTTACCAGACGAGACCTGTATGATGATTGGTAATCATTCAGAATCCACTTTGTAGCCCACCTCTGTATTCTTTCTAACATATTAATGTTTTTAAGTAGGCAAGGTCTCCATACTTGTGAGCAATAGAGGACTTGTGAGCGAACAAGTGAGATGTGTACATTCTGGGTCCACATTCCTCGTAGTTTTGCAAATTACCTTTCAGTTGGTGAAGGGCTACAAAAGGCTTTAAAACTTTAGTTATTTAAATGCCTACTTCGCTAAGGGTTGTGCAGAACTATGATAACTGTCTAGGATTAATATAAGTGAGTATTTTGTAATTTTATATGTTACTCAAGGAAACCGTAGTGTATGCCTTGCCATGTCTTTGAAGACATAAAAGTAAAACTAGTGGCTTGTATTAAATTTAGGACAATTTCAATTGGTTTGTGCCATGTGTTGTTACAGTTCAACATCTTCTCCAGAGCTGTTCCAGTGATAACCAGTCACTTAGTTTGTATAACCTTTTTGGGTATTTCTAAGTGTCTTCCTCCTGATGTTTGTTGTAATTAGTAGCTATTTTATGGTATCACAGACGTATGTTACGGATGTACAGCTCTGATTTCAGATTGCTTATAAGATAGATGTATATGCTCAATTCTTCGTGAGGACTTCTACAGTACATGTTGTACAGCTACTATGCATGAGCAGTGTGTAAACATGAAAACAGAAGGTGTGTGTAGTTGTACAACAAGTACAGGCTGAATGCATACAGCTCTGTATCAAACTGTACGGTAGTACTGTTTAAGTAGGGATTCCCCCGAAATGACGCACACTGCCAAAAATACTGCCTTTTAAAAACCAGCTTATAAACTTCTTACATGACGAAAATCACCTTTACAGAATAATATTAGACCATTTAACATCAAATGTAGTGTTAAAAACAAGAAAATGCTTACCGGTGGCCGGATTGAATTTTTTTAAAAATTGCCAAAACTCGAAATTTCATCTCACTCACTCACTCACTCACTCACTCACTCACTCACTCACTCACTCACTCACTCACTCACTCACTCACTCACTCACTCACTCACTCACTCACTCACTCACTGACCACAGTCACAAGCCTAGAGCCCAAACGAAGCAGCACACGGTCACCATTTTATGCCACAACAAACTTACCAGTAGGATGTGCCTTTTGGGGTTCCGACAAGTGTACGTCCTGTGCGCCTTGTCTTTTTTTTTATGTTCAATCAGGCTGCTTGTCTTCTTCATCCAACGAAACCATATCGAGGTGTTAATTTTCCATATCAACACTTTCTTTATGCAGCATAATAGACACCACAACATTATTTAAGGCGCTTAGACTACGCTACTGTACGGAGGTACCGGTACTCCACGATAGGTCACAAGATCACGCCCATTTTTTATTCTACGTATCATCACTCTATCAATTGAAACCACAATGACCACGCCCATTTACGCTAGCTGTATTTGTGACCACACCTTCAGTGGTAGGCTGATTTGAGCCGGTTATTTTAGTCTAATAATTGATCGAAACCACGACGACCACATCCTTTTTGGGCAAACACACATCTTTGCAGGCCAACTCGAGATACTCTAATACAGCAGTCACCCTAATAGAACAGTCACATGTTTATAGCTAGCTGTATGCTTAAACAATAAAAACTAAACAAGCTAGTATAAAATTATAAATTTAAAAATGAAGTAGGAATCTAAGTGATAAAAAGTAGTGAAACAAGAGATGAACAGTGGTAGCTATTACAGTATAGCTCAGTGGGAAATCCCTACTTTGGCATGGTATAACAATTGTGTTCCGTGCCAAAGTAGGGATTTCCCACTGAGCTATGTTGTAATAGCTACCATTGTTCATCTCTTGTTTCACTACTTTTTATTGCTTAGATCCCTACTTCATTTTTAAATTTATAATTTTTAATATACTAGTACAGTACTACCGAAAAAAGTGCCATTCTGTATCCTTGATACTGCTATATATTGGGAGGGGGATTTATTAGATGTTCCACAGAATAACTTATTTTAACATTGTGAGAAATATTTGAAACACATTACAGCATAGTGAGACATGTGCATATATGTATGTAGTCCATTCAATTGTTACGGATGTACATTCACAGTTTGTACACATCATTGTTTTATAGTTACATCACTAAAAGAAACATTTCTGTTATAACTTTACAACAGGGGAACTGGTCAAGAAAGGGTCAGTATATAGTGTAACAGATGCACATGAAATTTTCTCAAACTTGGGTTGGGAGGCAGATTACTCAGGCTAGGTTGCGTATGAGCATTGGCTGAAGAAGGATTTTGATGACATTGTTAGGGCTGAGCCATAGTATCGATAGTGCGATATATCACGATAGTAGGGATATCACTATCATGATAGTTATGATAAGCTCAGATCTGCATTAAAATGGTATCAACAACCCTTCTATACTGTTTTACAGTATTACCAGCTTTCTTATAAAGGAGTGGCCTGTAAAAGCTATACCAAATGTCCATATTCATTGGCCGCCCACGCAGTTAATCAACAAATGTCCTGTTCATGCAAAATAACTTTCTATATGACTGCAAATCATAGCTATACAACTAAGACTTTGTTAAGAGCAAAGTGTTTCATAAACTATCGGGATAGTATTCACTATCGCGGTATTTAAGGTTACGGGATACCCTCAAGTTCCGGAAATAATTTTTTGGTTGTAATAACTCGCATGTAAAAATTGCTTACGTATTGTTTGCGCGTGAATGACCACATGGTACAGGAAGGCGTTTGAGTTTCTTGTCGTTTTCACTTCGATGTAGCAAGGTAAGAGTATTTAATGGTTGTTTCGTGACAAATTACAACTAACAAAACTGTAGTGTGTGTTAAAATACTATTACAATAAGTGTGAATTACACGCCTTTGGCGTTTCTTTCAAGAGACGAGCTGTACCATTTCCTGAATGAAGGATTCCTCATCACTGATCCAGTCCTTCGGTTCCCGAATGGATTTACCCTTCAGAGAAAGCTCGGGAAGAATTGCGACGATGTAGAAGCGTCTCAGTGTGGGAATGATCTCGAGACAGAAAGTTTCATTGTACTCCACCCTTTCACAATGATAGTCTACAGTGGTGCAGAGAAGGAAGTCGCACCATCGTGTGTTAGTGCAGAACATCGCCATTTGTACTTGGTAATAATAGCAGTGAGTGCGCTTCAGTTGGATGAGACCATTATTAATGAATAAACAGTCGCACTTATTAGCAGTGATAGCGTGATGAACAGCAAGATCTCTGTAGCTGTAGGGATTCTTAAACTCAACCAGCCCATCACTTGGCGAAGCTTCAGGATCAGTAACCCAGCCATCAGGAGTTGCTGCTAGCCATGGGTGAGCTGTGCACACAGTTAAACCACAATTAATATTTACTGTTGGACTAAGTGATCCTCTATCATTTAGCCACGATGTGTACACACCCACACTGTCTTTTTCTTGCTGTAGACCCCACCTGGTGGCTGAGTTGCCCCGAAATGTTGAGTACAGTAACTGGTGTACCATACGAGTCACAGGTGTGGTGAGTCTTCGCTTAGCGATTGAGCGGGCATTAGACGATGTTATTCTCTTCCTCCTCTCAGTGAGCCAAATCACTGATTCATCATCATCATATGTGTGGTTCATTGTTGCAAGCTCAATTGACCGGGCCTTGTTGCTGTCCATCATTACCTCAGCTCTATAACACCTCATCATCATTTGCTTCAGGTGATCGGCAGGAACGTCAGTTGGAACATCTAGAGCTTCAATACCACCATCATATCTGTAGTTATAAAGGTATGCAATGGTAACATTACATGGTTGTTTTCACTTGCCTGGAATATGCCATTCTAGAGATCAAGCTGTGTCCACTGAAGTTGTGCTATATCGTGCCTTCTTGCGTTGCAGCTTTGCATCAGCAGAAGCTTTACGCTTCCGATCATTGTCTGTACGTTTCACAGCATTAGCTGCAGCAAGCTTGAACACATCAGATGGTTCTGTGCATACAGCTGTCTTCCACATTGATGGTCCCCATCCAGCTCCTTCATTACACCGTAGACCAGCTCCAGCACACCGACCACCCCATGATCCAGATTGGCTTCTGTTGATCTGCTTGCCACCATCAAATTTAGTCCGTATATGCATCCAACTTTCACACAGATTAGTCGTGAAGTTACCTATAGTATAAATTTGTAACACTGATATGATGTCTTTTATTTTTACCAATTAATTGAGGTGCTTTCCCTACTAGTCGGCTGATTGATCATAGGATGTCTGTTGGTCTACCTCAGCAGTGGTTGTTGGGATACTCCTGGTATCATCCAGACCTTCATTATCAGTGGCATCAGCCCATGCCTGCGCTTGAGTGGTAATGACATCATTCAGACCTGTGTAAGAAAGGTGATGTGTCCTTGTGCTTCTTGTGTTGACATAATGTAATCTTACCTGATGTGATGTTGTGAATTGTGTCGTTCGTTCCATCTTCTACTGTATTGTTGGCCATTGCTCCCATGTTAGTTGGTGGTAGCTGCTGTTGTTGTTGTTCCTGTTGTTCCTGTGTTTGTTGTTGATTCTTTTGTGCTGTTTTGCATAAATCAGGACTACACTTGGAGTGGCAGCCAAAACAGTGTAATGGAATGTTCACCAAGTCCCGCTGAAGTTTCTTTACTGCTTCTACCTTATTAAGCTCTTGGCTCCGCATGATGATGGCACAACAAGCTGATTTGGTGAGCCGTTTCCTCATGGCTTCAGTCAGTTTACCTCTACCCTTGTAGGATGGTTTGTCCAGGACCAAGCTCTCCAGTGTTCCACAGAAGCACTTTACAGCGTGGTTGGCGCATTCCACCTTCTTAATCAATGTGCCATATGGTACTTTCCTGACAAGAGTAGGGTGAACTGAGCTGTCACCATCTCCAATGAACTCAGCGTAGTGGAGGCCATGCTGTGTTTCTGATTGGCAGAACCCTTCAACAATGATGTCAGTCTCCATTGCTGATGAAGACTGGTCCCAGTTGAGGAAGCAAGTATGCTCAGGTATAGTACCCCCAGATGTGTTGTGGCATACTGCACAATACTTGTTTCTGACTCCCATGAACAGGATTTTCCCGGTCTCCTTTCCGATTATGATGCCAACACCAGACTTGGCGTTGTATGAATGTTTGTGAGCACGTTTGCTCCAGCCACCATCCACAATCACAGTTATCCTGGGTATGTCATATCTGCTGTCCTTGGAAAGAGCAATGGCCTTCTCCTCCTCACCAGCCTGCTTCATGGATTCATTGAGAAGAGTCCGCCACCAGTCTCCAATGCGTTTCTCAATAGCCATGAAGGCTTTCTTTGTCAATGAAGGTAGGCCAAGTACTGCCATTGACTCTGTCAGTGGTGCATGTCCTCCCCCTGTAGCCATCTGTCCCCACACTGCAGCCAGATTACACTCCCAGTATTGACCTCCACTTAAGCCCTGCACTCTTGATGATGTCGCAAACTGGAATTCCTCATGACAGCTGGCACACCGAGAAGTAAGAATGGAACACAGTCCTTGATGATCCTTCACACCCACCAGTACAATGGGCTCATTACCAGAGAGAGTATTATCTGCACACGACTGACAAGTGGCTGCATGTCGACTGATCACCTGCAGATGTTCCTGGAGTTTATTCAGGTTAATAATTCTGCTACCATCATGGTTCATTACATCCACTGTGTCATTCTTTCTTGTAGGAACCTTCTTTCTTGGCATATTTCCCTCTACAAGCATGGGACCC
This sequence comes from Dysidea avara, assembly GCF_963678975.1. Lineage (NCBI taxonomy): Eukaryota > Metazoa > Porifera > Demospongiae > Dictyoceratida > Dysideidae > Dysidea > Dysidea avara. Next base: position 2,040,792 of record NC_089274.1, on the reverse strand, counting down.
TCTGGAGTTTTTAGTGTTCCCCATGCTAAAACTAATATTAACTGTATGTTATGTTGTAATGATCAAGACACACGGTAGTGTGTCGTGCGGCCCAAAAAGCCAGTGCGCCACACTGTGAGTATATTTACAGGAAGAAAGTAAACGCGATTTTCACACCTTTGTAGCTCCGTGATTCCTTATCCTATTAAAACCAAAGTTGCTACAGAAATGCCGGCGAGGTAGGGGAGTCCACATACGAAATTTAAAGACAATCGCTCCAGCCATTTCCGAGATACGAGCGGCCAAAGTTTGGGTTTTTTTTCTTCGTTTTTTTCTTCTTCTACTTCTTTTCGCACACTTTGCAAAATCCGCAATAAAACACGAATGCGTGCTTGGATCAGGCTGAAATTTGGCACACTTAAAGGGTTCAGTAAGGCGAACCTCAGTACCAAGTTTGGTAGGAATCCGATGAACATTTACGGAGTTATGACCGATTATTTGCGTAAAATAAGGTCGAAGGTCTGTCACACCCACAGGGTAAACCACTTGAAGGAATGAGCTGAAAATTGTGGGTAAGTAGAATTCTAGGAAAGCGGGAACGGAAACGACCGACGGAAAATGCCTGATGAAGGTTATCATGTCAATATACGGGTTAGATTTTACAGCATGATGCTTCTTTGTAACATTGGTGGACCCTACGCATTGTTCCGCTAAAATGATCGAAACTCTCTAATAGAGCAGTCACCGTGCATTATAATACTCTACTAGAACAATCAAGAATGTTTTGTAAACTATGCGGACCTTTAAACCTGTGAATGATGGAGCAACTATGGCTGGCAAAGATTAAGTATGTAGACTAGCTAAGTCATCAACACTGACTGTTAACCGTTCCTTTAAAACTATAAACATTTTAAAAGATTCAACACTGAAACATGCTTGAAGAAGTTTGTGAAGTATTCTAATTATATAGACTGAAGACAGTGTCTATATAGGCTATGCACTTACATGCAGCTTCCTGATAAGAGTTATATGTCTGATAATGTATGCTGTTAGCTTGCTTGTCAGCTCCAAGACGTGCATGGCTGGTCTCATATGACACACACTAACTAGCTATATCATCAACACTATTTAAAAAAACTGAAATAACTATACTCTTTGAAACCATACAAAAGATTCAACAATTAAGAATGAAGAAATTTACGAAGTATTCTAATCAATTGACAGTGTTTACATAAAGATGTTAGAAGGTGTATGGCTGCAACCTTGTCAAGATAAAAGTTAGGTATGTGATAGATACAGTATGTGTCAGGCTGATCGGTGACTCCAATGAAGAGGCTGAGGGTTGCCAGCTATAGTACAATGATTCTCAAGCTTTCAATACTAAAAGGCCCCTGGTGAGATACAAACTTTTATCTTGACAAGGTTGCAGCCATACACCTTCTAACATCTTTATGTAAACACTGTCAATTGATTAGAATACTTCGTAAATTTCTTCATTCTTAATTGTTGAATCTTTTGTATGGTTTCAAGGAGTATAGTTATTTCAGTTTTTTTAAATAGTGTTGATGATATAGCTAGTGTGTGCCATATGAGACCAGCCATGCACGTCTTGGAGCTGACAAGCAAGCTAACAGCATACATTATCAGACATATAACTCTTATCAGGAAGCTGCATGTAAGTGCATAGCCTATATAGACACTGTCTTCAGTCTATATAATTAGAATACTTCACAAACTTCTTCAAGCATGTTTCAGTGTTGAATCTTTTAAAATGTATATAGTTTTAAAGGAACGGTTAACAGTCAGTGTTGATGACTTAGCTAGTCTACATACTTAATCTTTGCCAGCCATAGTTGCTCCATCATTCACAGGTTTAAAGGTCCGCATAGTTTACAAAACATTCTTGATTGTTCTAGTAGAGTATTATAATGCACGGTGACTGCTCTATTAGAGAGTTTCGATCATTTTAGCGGAACAATGCGTAGGGTCCACCAATGTTACAAAGAAGCATCATGCTGTAAAATCTAACCCGTATATTGACATGATAACCTTCATCAGGCATTTTCCGTTGGTCGTTTCCATTCCCGCTTTCCGTTCCCGTTTCCTAGAATTCTACTTACCCGAAAATTGCTATGTATATGGAGTAACTATCGTAGGAGTGCCTTTTTGTGGTTTGAAAGGAATCCAGTTAAAGGCCATCGAGATATGACACAAAACCCAACCTATGTCACAATTACGCGATTGACTTATGAATAAAAAAACTATTAGTTTCATGCCTACCAAGCAAACCGCTTAGAACAGTGAGCTGAGAATTGGTGTGTAGCTGGAATAATTATCATAGAAAGTCCTTGCAGTAGTACAGAAGAGTCGGATTACAAACCACTGAGTTATGATTCCAAAGCCAACTACATGTAGCATATGCGAGATCGAGATACTCTAATAGAACAGTCACCCTAATAAAGCATTCAGCTACGTTTATAACTTACTCCATTATAGAATTATATGGCATTGCAAGTTATCCTGTAGGGAGTTCAGCTACAAACAGTTAATCTTATAGACAATTCAGCTACAAGCAAGTCATCCTGTAGAGAGTTCAGCTACAAATATGTTGCTGTAGAGATTCAGAACATTATAAGTCACACTGAAGAGAATTCAACTATAAACAAGTCACCTTGTAGAGAGTTCAGCTACAACAAGTCACTCTGTAGAGAATTCAGCTACAAACAAGTCACTGCGTAAAGGGTTCAGCTACAAACAAGCTACCTAGTAGAGACTTCATCTAGATCAGCTACAAACAGGTTACTTTATGCAATGTTCAGCTACAAGTAAGTCACTCTGTAGAAAGTTCAGCTACAAACAAGTCACTCTGTAGTACAAACAAGTCACCGTGGAGAGAGAGTTCAGCAACCAATCAAAAAACCACCATGTAAAAGAGTTCAGCTACACAAACAAGATATAACTCTATAGAGAGATCAGGTAGAAACTTAACAGATCACACTGTAGAGAGTTCAGCTAGAAACAAGTCACCCAGACTAGGTAGAGAGATCAACTAGAAAACATCACCTTGTAGAGAGTTCAAATCACCCTGCAGATAGTTCAGCTACAAACAAATCACCCTATAGAGAGATCAGCTAGAAGAAGTCACCTTGTAAAGAGTTTAGCTACAAAGAAACTACCATGTAGAGAATTCAGCTATGAACAGATCATCCTGTCGAGAGTTCAGCTAGAAACAAGTCATCCTGTAGAGAGATCAACTAGAAGAAGTTACCTTGTAGAGAGTTCAGCTACAAAGAAACCATCATGTAGAGAGTTCAGCTGCAAACAAATCACCTGTACAGAATTCAGATACAAACAAGTGATCCTGTAGAGAGATCAGCTAGAATAAATTACCTTGTAGAGAGTTCAGCTACAAACAAACCATCATGTAGAGACTTCAGCGCTAAACAAATCACCCTGTAGTGAGTTCAGCTACGAAAGGATCACCCTGTAGAGAGTTCAGCTAGAAACAAGTCATCCTGTAGAGAGATCAGCTAGAAGAAGCTACCTTGTAGAGAGTTCAGCTACAAAGAAACCATCATGTAGAGAGTTCAGCTGCAAACAAATCGAATTGTAGAGAGTTTAGCTACCAACAAATCACCATGTAGAGAGTTCAGCTAGAAACAAGTTATCCTGTAAAGAGATCAGCTAGAAGAGGTTACCTTGTAGAGTGTTCAGTTATGAACAAACCATCATGTAGAAAGTTCAGCTGCAAACAAATCACCCTGCAGAGAGTTCAGCTACGAGAAGATCACCCTATAGAGAGTTCAGCTAGAAGAAGTCACCTTGTAGAGAATTCAGCTGCAAAGAAACCACCATGTAGATAGTTCAGCTGTAAACAAATCATCCTGTAGAGAGTTCAGCTACGAACAGATCACCCGGTAGAGTTCAGCTAGAAACAAGTCACCCTGCAGAGAGATCAGCTAGAAACAAGTCATCCTGTAAAGAGACCAGCTAGAACAAGTCACTTTGTATGTAGAAAGTTCAACTACAAAAAAAATCACCCTGTAGAGAGGTCAGCTACAAACAAATCTCCCTGTAGAGAGATCAGCTAGAAGAAGTTACCTTGTAGAGAGTTCAGCTACAAAGAAACCATCATGTAGAGAGTTCAGCTTCAAACAAATCACCTGTAGAGAGTTCAGCTACAAACAAATCACCCTCTAGAAAGATCAGCTAAAAGAAGTCACCCTGTAGAGAGTTCAGCTACAAACTAGTGACCTTGTAGAGAGTTCAGCTACAAACAAATCTCCCTGTAGAAAGGTCAGCTAGAAGAAGTCACCTTGTAGAGAGTTCAGCTACAAAGAACCATCATGTAGAGAGTTCAGCTGCAAACAAATCACCTGTAGAGAGTTCAGCTACAAACAAATCTCCCTGTAGAGAGATCAGCTAGAAGAAGTTTCCTTGTAGAGAGTTCAGCTGCAAACAAATCACCTGTAGAGAGACCAGCTAGAACAAGTCACTTTGTATGTAGAAAGTTCAGCTACAATAAAAAATCGCCCTGTAGAGAGGTCAGCTACAAACAAATCTCCCTGTAGAGAGATCAGCTAGAAGAAGTTACCTTGTAGAGAGTTCAGCTACAAAGAAACCATCATGTAGAGAGTTCAGCTTCAAACAAATCACCTGTAGAGAGTTCAGCTACAAACAAATCTCCCTGTAGAGAGATCAGCTAGAAGAAATTACCTTGTAAGGAGTTCAGTTACAAAGAAACCACCATGTAGAGAGTTCAGCTGCAAAGAAATCACCCTGTAGACAATTCAGCCACAAACAAATTGCCCTGTAGAAAGATCAGTTAGAAGAAGTTACCTTGCAGAGAGTTCAGCTACAAAGAAACCATTCTGTAAAGAGCTCAGCTGCAAACAAATCACCTGCACAGAATTCAGCTACAAACAAACCACCCTGTAGAGAGATCAGCTAGAAGAAGTTACTTATAGATTGTTCAGCTACAAACAATTCACCCTGTAGAGAGAGCAGCAAGAAGAAGCCACTTTGTAGAGTGTTCAGTTACAAAGAAACCACCATGGAGTTCTGTAATAAATATATGTATTATATATATAATTTGTACATTTACTGATAAAATCAGAAATATTTAAAGTACATCTGCTTCATCTTTTTTTCTTCCTGTGGAAAAGAAAAAAAGACAGGTTAAAAAAAGTCCCAAAGCCGGCCTATGGCCGGCTTTGGGGTATACAAATACAAAAAGAAGTGAAATCTAATCCAAAACAGCCAAGCTGTAAAAAGAGTGTGCAGCCCTCAAAATGGCTATGGTGAAAAAAGATGTGAAATTGAAGGTGGCGGCCAAGAAATGGCTGTGATGGTAGGTTATTGGTAAAAATTTTAATAATGGCAATTTAGGTGAATTTTTTGCCAAGACCGAGTGGCACAAAAATTCACCTGAATTGTCGTTATTAAAATTTTTACCATTAACCTACCATCACAGCCATTTATTGGCCGCCACCTTGGATTTCACATCTTTTTTCACCATAGCCTTTTTGAGGGCCGCACACTTTTTTTTACAGCTTGGCTGTTTTGGATTAGATAAAATTTGCAGCTTACCTGAATCCCAGAGCAGCTGATAAACACTTATTAACACTACTAAACAGCAGCAGGGCACGGCGACAGAACAAGCAATCAGCACAAAGAACAAGCTAATAGTATATTCACAGCTGTTGTGGTTTGTATTTCCCACGAAACTGTAATTCGCTTGTGCGAGGATACAGTTGCTCTACAATGTGGTTTTCGCCACCAAAAATGCGGATAGTCGATCAAGCTTGCTTTATTTTGATGATTTTACATGGTAGTTAAACATATTTTTGAGGGCCTATCGTAGAGTTTTGTTGAGATTTTACCTCCATTGCTTGAGGAAAAATTTTACTAAATTGTGGCAAGCGATTTTTACAGTGTCACAACAGCGTTTCATCCCCCAAGTTATTCTAGAGATGTGATGCTATCATACTTGGCTCGATAGGACCTAGCTATTATATTTTTAAAGTCTTTAAATGCTTAGATAGTTTTGTGGCAGTCGTTCTGAGGGCGATTTTTGGCGGCGAGTCTCATCAACTTCAACCATGCATAGCGAGTTGTGAGCTGAGTAAACGAGCTGTTTAACCCGTCGAGGAAGAAATACAGACTGTAGTGAGTATATATAAGGCTGCACATTAGGCTACATTGAGTGAAAGGCTGCTTTTTTAGTCCGTACATCCCACTTCCGTGTTCCATGATACGCGGTAACCCGTAACCTTAATGAGTAACTATCGTGATAGTAAAATTTTTACTATCGCTCAGCACTAGACATTGTCCAAATAATGCATGTTGTATAGTTGTTGGTAGCCTTCTTAAAGCAAACTATGATCAGATATTGCCACAACCAGGAAACGGGGAAATACATTCAATGATCCAGTCTCTGTAAAACAGCAGATAACGTGTAGAAACATCTACTACATAGGTCACCTGAGTACTGTGTTTATTTGCCGCTTGGCGCTTTCCATTTACCATTCAAAGAGTGTGGTAAGGTGGCTGACAACAAGGCTGCTACCAATAGGGTTCCATCGATACAGAAAAATACCTACCGATCCGATACCGATACCTAGCAGTAAATTCTCACCGATACCGATAATTGCCATACACTTTGCACGCCTCTCAAGTTAGCTATGTGTGACTGCACTATTAGAATATTTATTGTGCAGTGACTGTTCTATTAGTAGGCATTCCAGTATCCGAGATTTTTTAATAAAAAAATTCTCCGTATATTCCCCAATAGAACCCTGGTACAAAATGACAACTCGTGTTTAACTTGGGATTGCTCCGTCATCTGAGCTCCAATGAGGATGAAAATCGCTGTGGGGTTTGTCCACACGCTGATCATCTTGAAAATCTTAGTTTTATCGTGTGCGTTACGTATAAGTACGTTTTGTGTTGTTTTGTAATCTTTTCAAGCCTTGTAATATATGTAGAATACTTTAAAACTTAAAAAAACGTACTGTCGGGTGGAAGGTAGTCACTGGTGCTTACTTTAAAGTGCGTAGTTGCTTCACTCGGGTTAGCGATTTTCAGCTCCAGAGCAATTTTCTGATGGCTGAGTCATCAGCTCAAAAGTATGAACCACTTCAAAGTCGGCATAACAATGCCATAATTGAACCACAACTCCACCTTAGGTATTGTTGCATCATTGTGGCACCTCCACTTTAGTTGTTTACCTTTATAAGTTGTTAACTTGATGTTTTTACCAACTTGAGATAGCCACTTGCCTATATGGGTATACACCATTGTATTGAGAAGTGTGCAATAGGTGAAGCATATTTGCTCACCACAAAGTATACAAAGATCGCTGAGATCCAATAAGACCTGAAGTTACTCTCATTACATGTACAAACTTGCAGCTAGAAGCAACTGCAGTTTCAAGATAGTCCAGATTGCTAGATGGCTTCCTGATTCAATTGTGCCATTTTTCCTTTAAAATGTATGGGGAGCCCTGGAGAAAAAATGTACCTTTTTTTAGTTTTTAAGCACTGTGCATGCCAAAGTAACTAATTCCAACCCAACAAACTATATATTTCTGAGATCGGCAATCAATACTCTATCTATTGAGCATATAAAAAGCCTGTTTTTCCAAAATTTAAAAATCGGGCTGGAATGCCTACTATTAGAGTATTTCGATCTTTTTCATGCAAACATAGTAAGTAGCAGTTGCTCAATGTTTAACAAAGCAATTCCAGCACCTTTTATGCTAGAATAATGCTCAACACTATTTCCAGTTTGTTGTACCTCACGTTTTGCTAGCATAGCATTTATGATGATAGTTATGGTGATGACGATTGGCGCGAGTAGTCATTGATCGGTATCGGAGTACCTAGTAACCGATACCGATCGATATTAAAAGCTCAATATCAGCTCCGATACGATACCGATCTGATTATCGGTGGAACACTAGCTACCAACTGATTCTAGTAAGTCTGGAAGAATTTTATGGTCATTATTTTCCTTCAAATTCTATGACCACATGCTAAAGACAGCTGAACTCAGTTATCTACTTTATGTTGACAATAATCAGGAAATATTAGCACATATTTGGCAAATCTGGAAATAAATTCCTTTTTTTTTGCTTTATAAAGATTTCTACTAACACTCCTCAGAAGATATAAACACAACTCCCCTAGGAGAACCCATGACTGCTGCTAGAAGTTGGATTACCCAAAGCCTTATTTGGGAAGATTGGTTTGCTATAAGCACAGCAAATCGTGTGGTTTGATAGATCATACTTTGTATACATGTAAATGTTGTAATGGCTTTGCTTGATGTGTATGGCCAACTACCTGAGGGCAGAAGGCAGAGGAGGTTGGATGCATTCATGTTAGCTATACCTTAATTGCATTCTTTGATTTGGTATTTCACGTGATTGCCAAACAAAACTGAAAAACGACGGAGATCGCTGGGGATCATTAGATATTCAGATAGTCCTTCATGTAAGCTTCAAGGCAATGTACTTTGTTTTGTAATCAGTGCTTGAAGTCCAGGTGAAATTAATAAGTTGTGGTTTGGTGTACACTACTTCACCAGCCTTCATGTATATATTCTATTAACGAAACATGAGATAATTCAGTGAGTTATTCTGAGATCGCGATGTATTAATAACCCTTTAGGGACCAGCATCATACATGTATGTCCAAATATAGCCTCACGCGAAAGCCTGCTGTCGTACATGGACATCCAAGTGAATAGGCAGTAAACAAAGAGCTATATCTCCACAGTAGTAGAAGCTACAGGTTTTAAATAAAGACTATTTTGTTCGCCATTAGTAGACGATTCTGTCGATATACAATGATAAAATGTCACATGAAACTAAGCTGGTTAGAAACAGCCTTGTAATAGAGGCAATATTGTATTTACACAACAAAAAACTAACCTTGTAGAAATCACCTTGTATATTCCTCTTTGATGAACCGATTTCAGTGGTTTAACTTTCATAGTGCTCCTTAAGTAGAGCTGAATATTTTGGTATACAAGATCATGTGATGTGGCACTTTATATAGAGATGGACAAGCAATTTTAAAAGAGCTGTGTTACAAAGAAGAAAGATTGTCGCCGTTCATGAAACATCAACCTGTTATTCGAAAATGGTACATTCTACACACTCCTAAGTTAGATAGTGCTGTTTGTTATTGATAGGCAATTTGTCCACTATAATCTGTAATAGATTTTACTACTTCCTGGAGTTTTGCTAACACTACAAACTTGTCAAATAATAAAATGCATAATTTTCATAAAACTTGTGGGTTTTCAGGGTAGGCACTGTATAAATTTTGGTGGTCCTAACCTCCTCAACAAAACGGATTTTAATTTGTTGTAGTGGTGCTTAAAGTACGTCCTACCTCCTCTGCATATCAGGCAAAGCCTGAATGCCCCATGTTACAGCTATTATGTAACACTTATCAGGCTGATAGGCTGTACAGGGCGATCAATCACCCAAGCCAATACAAGTGACCCTTAAATCGTTGTAGCTAGCTAATACTCGTAAATCTTTGTAAATTCTTTTTTTTCCTGGGTACATCAGCAGAGCTGCCTGCCCAGTATTAATAAATAAAATAAGTGCAGCCACTGGATGTATTATACATGCATACCTAAAATTTTCGATTATAGGTCAGCAGCTAGTATGTTCTGGTTATGTTTGGTTGTGGTGAACAGACATATCCTAGAGATATCATGGAGAATTTTGTTTACGCGAATTTATTGTTTTAATCAGTGCTATTGAATCATTTATGAAAAAATTATAGACTTCACTAAAGGCCTAGATAGGTAAGCTTGCTTGTAGAGTATGCAGGGTGGTAACTTCATGATGGGGGCGTGTCCATATTCAAAAATGTGCAGAAACAATTGGTGAATAAGCTATAGCACTAGTTCCCACTTTAGTCCAATGTTTTTCAACTCGTATGATGGCGAGGATAACAATATGCTCTTCATCTGAGTGGTTTTCATGGCAAAATCCAAGTCGTGTATTGTAATCATGTGATTATTAATTGATCCCCACAATTGATTTCGGCCTCAACGTCAATTTAATCACTGCCCAGTTGTAGCCCGGCTACATTTCGTATGTAGCCCGGATAGTTGAGCTACATACAAAATGTAGCCTGAGTGGCTCCTTTGATCTGAGGTGTGAAAGTTACATTGGAAGCATAAACCACTCCTTGATGAAACTGATGCAAAGACCACACCCATTTATCTTTATTATTTACATGTATTGGTGCTAAATTATTTTTATAACTCGTGTATTTCTTAAGGACTAGTTAAAGAAGGTCTGGGTCTTCTCTGGATTCTCCGTCGTCTATGTTATTCTTGCATGTAATGCCTTTGCAATTTCTAAATGCTGAGATGCACTTGACATCATTCTTCTTGCAGCTGCAGCTAGTAGTTTGTGCAGGTGACCACGCTAATATTTGACTCCTTTTCTGGGCGAAATCCTTCGTGATGAACAAGAATACTGCAATCGAGAAGGCTGATTTGCTGTATACATAGTGAAGAGAGTCATAAGCACTCGAGGAGACATTAATTTCCAGCACTTCCAGCAGCTTTGTTGCATGTTGAGCCTCGCATTTGACCATGTCAGGTCACACGGTAGTGTGTCGTGCAGCCCAAGAATCTGGCACTCCACACCGTGAGTATATTGATAGGAAGAAAGAGAACATGATTTTCACACCTATGTAGTTCTGTGATCTCTTATCCAATTGGAACCAAATTTGCTACAGAAGTGCTGGCCAGGTAGGGGAGTCCACTTACCAAATTTGAAGGTAATTGCTCCAGATTTTTCCAAGATACGAGTGTCCAAATTTCATTTTAATTTCTTTGTTTTTTCTTCATTTTGCACACTTTGCAAAATCTACCATAAAACACGAATGTGTGCTCCAATCAGGCTAAAATTTGGCACACGTAAAGGGCTCATTACAGCAGATCTCAGTACCAAGTTTGGTAGGAATCTGATGAACATTCACGGAATTATGACTGATTATTTGCGTAAAATAAGGTCGAAGGTCTGTCACATGCACAGGGTAAACCCCTTGGAGGAATGAGTTGAAAATTGCTGTGTAGGTGGAGTAACCATCATAGGAGTGCCTTTTTGTGGTTTGAAAGAAATCAAGATAAAGACCATGGAGATATGACACAAAATCCAACCTGTGTCACAATTATGCAATCGAATTTTATAAATAGAAAGAACTATTAGTTTTTATGCCTACCAGGCAAACCACTTACAGCAATGAGCTGAAAATCAGTATGTAGCTGGAATAATCATCATAGAAAGTCCTTGCAGTAGTACAGAAGAATCTGAGTATAAACCACTTATGATTCAAAAGCGAACTATGTGTAGCAAAAGCGAGATTGAGATACTCTAATAGAACAGTCACCCTAATAGAGCATTCAACTGCCGAGATACTCTAATAGAACAGTCACCATGCAGCTACAGATAAATCACTGTAGCGATTCAGACCATTACAAGTCACCCTGTAGGGAGATCAGCTTGAAACCAATTCGCCCTGTAGAGAGTTCAGCCACAAACAAATCACCTTGTACAGAGTTCAGCTACAAGTAATTAAGTCACAAGAATGTGTCAACTTCACGTAGGTAAGGTATGAAACAGGATCTAGGAAGTACATAAATCCCTTCCCTGTCTCTGTATTTTAAATATCCAGGAATGTTTGATTTATCTTTGGTATTTACAGTTTGCAATATAGTGGTTTTTTGAGAGATAGCATCCCGTTGATCTTCAGAGCTATTTTTGATTTGTTTGTATAAAGTATAAAGCATGCAGCATACTACAAAGTGCTGCTCCGCCAAACCGGTAATAAACGCCATCATAGTTTGCTCTAATTGTTACACTTTCGGGCTCAATAAGGCGTTACTGAAATCGAGTAACATGATCCAGTAGAAAAGAGTAAACAACAGATGATAATGTTATCATGACTTGGTTGCAGTGAGGGACTGGTATCCCATTTCCTTTTGTAAAATCCAACCATTTGTCTCTGAGAGCACTTACTGGATACTTTTGCAATTCCTGGTACTTTACATCTTCCAAAGAATATTCTCCAATTAAAAGAAACACGCTGCAATACTTGTACCATTCAAACTGGTAGTGTGTAAAAGCATCCTGTTGCTTTTTACTACTAGCATACGGGCTCCAAAGTAATACTGGTGGTGAACCACAATATCTGAAAGTAGCTACTCTGAAGAACACAGAACATTAGTAAAATCTTCCATCAAACTATCATCATCAAACGTGGCTACAAGTTCATTGATGACTTCAGATAGAAGAATATTCTTATCAATATTCTGCGTGAATGTAGCAGTTCTTCTCTATCGGACTTCTTCATTGCCTTTGTTGTACTTTTCCTTGTCCTTTTTTGACCAGATTGATTGATGGTTGTACCAGAACGCCCCATGTTGCTCTTCCTTGTAGCGGCGTTTGCCGCTTTTCTCTTTGCCTGTACTTGCTCCCTGCTATCACTGGATTTCTTTCTACTAGAAGACCTGGACGGAACGGCAGTTTTTGTTGTCATCTTAGCCTTCGCATACTGACTAGCGGTCTCCATTTCACTAGTAGATGAGCTGATAGCTGGCAAAGGCTGCTCTGGTGGTATTGTTACTTTCCTTCTTTTACTTTCCTGCAGTGTTGCTGCTCATGTTTTTCTCTTTGTACCGAGCTCCTCTGCCATGCTTTCACTTCCACATGCACACACACGTGTACATTAAGTGCGCCCTCTGCCATTATAATTAGTCACCAAGCAACGCAATAATCAGTCATTTGAATGATGCCATAGGACTTTACGAGGTCATATTTCACAGCGTATAGTGTAGTTCGACACCCTCCTCTTCCATTATATACTCTTGGTATTTCTTTATATACTAGTACTGTTACTATTACTGTTATTGAGTATTAGTACTGTTACTATTACAGTATTACTGTATACTAGTAGTGTTGTGAGTGTGAATGGTGCTAACGATTCTTGCACTTTTACGGCTGCTCGTATGTCACAAACCACAACATCTTGTCATTACATCATAACTTCACGATACACCTTTCTACAGTGGTATATGAGAGTAGGATACTCTCCTCAGTATATATATTATGAACTCTTGGTATCTGTAAAGCTCAGAAAAGTTGAATCGGTCCATCTCTTCTGTCCATAGCAATAGCCATGAGTTATGTAGTTACTTAGAAGAAAATATGCCTGCCAAGTTGTAGGACTGGTTTTTGGTTAATGAACTACCAATACTAACATATAATACAGTTAGTCATCTGTCACACACCTCAATTGGCTGTTGTACACATGGCTGTTGTACACTTCACTCTTGTACCTGACTGGATGGTTAGCAAATATATATATATGAAAATCTACTTGCTAAGGGTCAGTATTAGTGGGATCACATGACCAACCCCTTTCTTACACAGGTAATAGTTCTTGTGCAACAACAATAACAAATGATATCACATGCACAAGATTTCGACCAATCAAACTGATTCATTTTGAACTTCAAGTACTGTTTAAGTAGGGTTTGCATTAAAAGTGATGTGTGCCACCTAAAATGCCACCTTTAAAAATCATCCTAGAGACATCTTACACCGCAAAAATCACTTTTACCGAATAATATTAGTCTATCTAACATGAAAAACAGCATTAAAAACTTACCAGTGACTGGATATAGAATTTTTTAAATCTCCAAAACTTGAAAATTTCATCTCACTCGCTCCACTCCACTCACTCATGCACCCACCCACCCATCCATCCACTCACTCACTGACCACAGTCACAAGCCTAGAGCCCAAACGAAGCAGCGCACAGTCACCATTTTACGCCACAACGACAAACTCACCGATGAGATGTGCCTTTTGGGGTTCTGACGAGCGCACACCCTGTGCGCCTTGTCTTCCTTTTATCTTTAATCAGGGTGGTCTTCTTCAAGCATTGAAACCATACTGAAGCATTAATTTTCTGTATCAACACTTTTCTATAGACACCACAAAATTAATTCAGAAAGCGCATATGTTGCTAAAAAAGTGGGGCGCTTATAATTTCAAGTGGTGCACGTGAAACATTAACGTTGCTGAGTTGTCACTTAGACTTTTGCCAACGCCTGGACTGCAATTGACGAAGAGATTTTGAGACGGACTGATACTCGACGGCTTGTTCCTCTGAACACACTGATTCAGCCACTCAGTGCTGGACAGCGAGATCAGTGAGTGATTCATGTGATTGGATAGTACTCGAGTGGAAATTTTATTACTTCATCCTGTTAGTTGAGACTAAGCTCCAGACAACTGAAAGGGCCTGTTCGTTCGAACAACTTCTGGCCGGGGTGAATAGAATGTGGACCATCATACTGAAACAGGTCATAGAACTAAGTGCCACTGCTACTACGATCAAAGGTAAGCTATGCACGCTACTACTGGCCTATGTGCTTCTAATTTTGGCACAGTACGTACTTTAATAAGCTGTAACTAGCTAGCTGTGCTACAATAAAAAACTAAACTATCTAGTATTTTTAAAAATTGTTAATTTAAAAATGAAGTAGGGATCTATGTAATAAAAAGTAGTGAAACAAGAGATGAATGATGGTATTGCAGCATAGCTCGATGGGGAAGTCCCTACTTTGGCACATTATCTATAATTTTGCTCAATGTCAAAGTAGGGGCTTTCCCACCGAGCTATGCTGTAATGCCATCATTCATCTCTTGTTTCACTACTTTTTATTGCATAGATCCTTACTTCACTTTTAAATTAACAATTTTAAAAAATACTAATCCTATATAGCTCAATGGAATGTAAATCGCACTACCACAAAAAATACTGTGTGTGTAAATATTCCCCAGGGAATTACCCTCCACCTATAAATTACACACACTAGCACACAGGAAATTGTTTACAAGCAAGTGAAGTGGGCTAGAACATTTTGAGGCTGAAACAGAAAACAAAGCCACATTTCCTTGGTGAGTCTAAGAAGCGGTAAAGCTATATTTTATGGTACATTGCAGTGTTGTTTAGTCACTAGGACTAGTAGCTCTACAATGGCTACTACTACTATTACTACAATAATACTACTACATAATAGTTAGACGTCAAGAACCAGGGTTCTACGCGATTTAGAAAACTTGAAGGCCCTGGGCTGTAGCGCCCGAACGCAGCGAGGGTGCTACTAAGGGCCTGAGGGTTTTCTAAATCTCGTAGAACCCAGTGGTTCTTGATGTCTAACTTATTTAGACTACAACTCGTTATTGTACCTTGAGTTGACAGCTGCTTGTAAATGGGAAATGTATGGCTAATTACTAGAAACAAGCCCTCTACACCTCCCTACATGGCGGGACCTCAGTGTGGCTGTTGCTACCCGTTTAAACGCCCATGTGTTGCCAATGTTACAGGCGCGTGCTATGTATCGAAGTACTAGACTCAGCGACTGGACTACAACTCATTGTTGCTGTTGTTGTGCCCCAACAGCTGCTTGTAAGCAAGTAACGTAGTGTTGATTAGTTCAAACAAGCCCATTACACCTCCCTCTAATTCAGTACGGCTGTTACTAGCCATTTAAATGCCCATGCGTTGCCAATGTTACAGGCGCGTAATTATCGTGTTTCGTATCGCCTCAGAGCGTGGTCTCTATTGGACATGACCGTGGCTCTACGAGATTTAGAGACCACGTTTTCAGCCAATCAAATTTCAGTATCAAACTTGTTGTAGTCTAATGGCTATTGGGATAGTACCACTCTCTATATCTCTTGTCATCAAGCAGAATGAAAGCAGTGGTCGTTTTAGTAATAGTAAAATCACCAACTGCTGCAATCTAGACTATAGTCGTTTTGCCTTCACATTCTCTAGAAATTTCAAACCACCTGGGGTCTATGTCCTTTCTAATTTTTGTGGAAATGGTGACATTAAAGCCGATGCTTACTGTGACACTATCAATGGAGGAGGAGGATGGTTAGTGGTACAAAGGAGACAAGGTGGATCTGTTGACTTTAACAGGAACTGGTTCAAGTATGAAAATGGATTTGGTAAATTGACTGGAGAATTTTGGTGTGGACTGAGAGCCCTCCATTGTCTCACTGGTCAAGGTAGTTGGGAAATGAGAATGGACATTAAATACGAATATGGTAGAAGTGTCTTCCTCCATTATGAACAGTTTAAAGTTGCATCAGCTAAAGATAAGTACAAACTAACTGTTGGAGGATTCCATGCAGGGGACCACCAATTGGAATCCAGTGGCAAGGCACAATGATATGAACTTCACCACTGAAAACAGTGGCAATGATCAGTGGAGTAGGCAATAGATCGGAGTGGTCCTAAAATACCACCTGGAGGATGGTGGTTCAGGGGCTGTTTACATACAAACCCAAACTATTTGTACCCCTATCTTAGATATTCAAGTACCGAAATAAAGATCAGGCCACTAAATTGTAACATTTAATACACAACACTCACACAATGTACTATCAGTTAGTTATACACCAGTAGCTATACTGGAGTGTGTAGTGTGGATCAGTTACTATTATCATTGTACACTTTATATACACACACTAACGTGTACTATACTATATTGTATATGTTATAGTTGGTCTACACAACTGTCAGTTGTTGTAGCGATACTGCCTGCCCCTATAAACAAGTTAAATAGGTCCTTCACAATCAAATTTCTAGTAAAAGTTGCTACAAAATAGACATGCTGTGCTATATTGGATCGACCTATGTTTATCGGCTTGAAAATATCCAAAAGCGGCTATCGGAAAATCGGCAAAATCTCATATCGGTGCAACACTAAAAAAAATTGACACAGTCATGCATTTATTGAATTCCTGTTTATAAAATATTTATAATCTACTTAGCCAAATACATTATTTGGCAAAGTTTCAGCCTCATATGGCAATAACTTAGGGAATCACAGCCCGACAAAGTAGCAACAACAATTAGTACAGCAAGTACAGGGAAAATATATTACAGATAATTACTAAAACGGCTGTAACTTGCAACCAGAATAACACACAGAGATACAATTTGTACCATCCTGTTTGCCATGAGTAGGGGAATGGGTTAGTGGGTAAGGTTTGTATTGCATTACCTTTCTTTGTTACATACAGAAGCGAACTTATAAGAAAGTCTATTGATTGATTGCATACTATTGTTTTGATATGAAATATACAAATTCCAACTTCCGAATCCTTGTGTCTACTACAAGCTTTTTGAACTCCTCTTGAGTATGTGAATAAGGTAATATCCATATTTTTATTGTTATGTTTTTTCTTCACTTAAAACAAAGCATATAATATTTTAAGGAATTTTTTAATAGTATGTAAGTATTTCACCAATTCTATTCAATGCTTTATAATGTAAATTTAGACTTGCACAATTGTGTTGGGTTTTTACAGATCCGGTCACATTTATCACATAAGGATGTAACTTTTAGCAACCTAATAATGTATAGATCTCCCCACTTTTTTTGTTAGTTAGTCCACTTTGGCAGCTTGATTCTGGGGAATACACTCACCTCATTATCAAAATGATACTTCCTTACATTTGTTAGACTTGTACTAACAAAACACTTGACTGTACAACACATTGGTGATTGTAAAGATTTCTGTTACCTCACTATATTCATTAGTTATAACATTTTCTACTAGAGCCCACATATCCAGTTTTAATTGAATTTTTGGAGAAAGTGGTAGAATGGAAGTTGGTAGCTGCTCACCTCCTCAATGATCAGGATGGTTCCAAAACAAAGGAAATTGAGAGGACCTATCATGGAGATGTTGCTGACTGCAGAGCTGAAATGATTCGATTGTTTTTGAAAGGTGGTGATGTGTCCTGGCAGAGTGTGCTGAATGCCTTAAGGAAAGCTGGTTACAAGAACCTTGCAGATAAACGTTAGTTGTGTGTAAAATATTTTACACACCTTTAAAGTGATATTTCTTTTGTAGATAAGAATCTACCTGTGAAGTCTCCTGTTGCAGCAAAAAGTAAGTGAATGATGTGTTAGATGTACATTATAACTAGGCATGCATACATTATGCTGGAATAATT
Source organism: Dysidea avara (assembly GCF_963678975.1). Taxonomy (NCBI): domain Eukaryota; kingdom Metazoa; phylum Porifera; class Demospongiae; order Dictyoceratida; family Dysideidae; genus Dysidea; species Dysidea avara. The sequence continues at coordinate 2,022,730 of NC_089274.1, read as the reverse complement.
TTTGGAATAATCGGTGGTAAAAAGAATCAGGAATAATTCAGGATGATCTTCCAGAATAATTAATTAAAATTCACATATTTTTCGTGTATTATTGCAGAAAAATTTGTAAAGGAGCATCCACAATCATTGCTAGCACAAAATCAGGCAAAAAATCGAGATACTCTAATAGAGCAGTCATTTATCCTAATAAAACAGTCAGGTAAGTTAGTTGTGACTGCTCTATTAGAATACCTCAATCTTTGGGTATAGTTCTATGCTTGTAAGTGTCATCTGTAGAAGAATATCCATTCACGTATACGCATGTATTTTACAGCCAAAGAGTATTAAATTACAACAGCATAAATATCTGTCATTCAATACTTAACAGTGTGTTGCATGTTTTAGTATGTTTCACTATCAGTCGCAGAGTGGACCAGCTCCTTGACCATATGTTACAATTACAGTCCTAGTGTTGTGCTTGTTTGTTGTTCTATGTGGCAATTGTGTGTGATAAATAGCACCAATTTATTTTAAAAAGTCAAAATAAGAGCTGAATTAGTGAGGATATTGAGGAAGTAATTTTTTAGTATTAAAAAATGTCAGATTATAGAAGTACGTACGTATTTGAAGTGTCAGATTAGAGAGGTTTCACTGTAGTAATTGTTTGATGATAATGTGACATTGTTCATTGTAGCAGGTCTAACACTAGTGGATGGTGCAGTAGTGATTGATCAAATTAAAAACAGTAAGTGACTTGTATTGTGTATTATTGCCATTACCAGTATCATGTGTGACCTGTAGAGGATAATACTCCAACAATGAGATATCTCAACAGATATGTTGTGAGCAAGCATGCAAAGTACTGGAAGAGTGTTGGTTTGGAATTGGGATTGGACTGGGATATGCTTGACACAATTGAGGTTGATAGCCTGCAGCAGAGTACGTCTTGTTTTCAGAAGACACTGGACAGGTGGTTGAAATTAACTCCTAATGCTACGTGGAAAACACTGGAGGTTGCTCTTACTAATGTGAGAAGACTACAACTTGGTCTTGATCCAGTTGATAATATGTGGAATGGTGAGGTACAGTAAATGTAATGTGATTAGATATGCCTAGCTGTTGCCATTGTGTAGCTCCTAGTATAAAACCTGTTGACACCACTATTGATAACAAGTCAGACATTGCAAGTGAGTAATCTGTGGGATAGTCAAGTGTAATAGCACACTATGTTTAGAATAAATTTTATTCATGTTGATACACTCAGGTACATTAAAACACACGGTAGTGTGTCGTGCAGACAAGAAAGCCAGCACGCCACACCAGGAGTGTATTGACTGGAAGAAAACAGCATTTTCACACGTGCATAGCTCTATAGTCCCTTTTCCAAAGCACACCATTTTTGCATTAACGCAGTTCACCAGGTAGGGTAGGCCACAGAGCAAATTTGATTAAACTTGCACCAATAACTTGATTGCCTTGATCTTTGACACAAATAAAGAGGGTATAAAAGTGAATTCGCTTACCAAGTTTGCTATGAATCTGATGAATATCCAAGGAGTTACGAGCATTTATTCACATAAAAATCTAACTTCTTCACAGTATGGTGAAAATTGAGGTGTACTAGGCTGATTATTGTAGTAGTACCTGTTGATGGTTTGAAAAGCAATGGAATTACAACTACAAATAAAAAACCAAACAAGTGCAAAATTGCACAGAGTATCACGGTGGTATAAAAAAGGTACACAAAATGTTGAAAAAAACTTAGCTACCAGAGTTCGAACCAGGGACCTCCATACCTAACACCCGCACCCTTAACCACTGAACCACTGCTATCTTGTCTAATTACCTAGCTCACTTAATTTCTGCTTTATAAATGAAAATTCTAGTTTAAATTTGTGTATATAAATGAACATTTGTATTTTCATAGGTCTATTGTACCAAGATTGTTCTAGAACATTTATATGTATATTCAATCAGAAGTCCTCAACAAAATTTGCATGCTACAGAAAAAAAGTTTTTATTGAGCCATTACTCAGAGAATCATGTCTCAACTCAATCAAATCTACAAATCACCTGCATGTTCATGCAGAGTTTGAATATCTTTGTTTTGTTCTGTAAGTACAACAGTACTGTAGACAATGCTGAAACAGTAAAAAAAATTTGGAATTGTGCAAGCTAGGTGGGTTTCACATGTGTGACCCACTGAGCGAAAACCTGATTTGTTTGCATAATTATGTATTTTGAGATTAAAGGTTAAAAATGTGTGTCATGTAAATAATTTTACGCATGTTTTGATTGCTTTAGTAAAACAGTGAAGGAAAACTTGAACCTATAATATACCAATGGATTTGCCTCTTCATAGGCAGTAAGAAGACTGTACTGCTTAAGTAGGGATCGTGGTGAATGTTTCGTGCGCCACCCAAAATTCCACCTTCAAAAATCATCCTACAGACATTTTACGTGGCGAAAATCACTTTTACGGAATAGTACTAGTCCATGTAATACATTAAATACAACAAAACACTGACAGGTGGCCGGATATATAAAATTTTAAAAAATTGCCAAAAACTCGAATTTTAGTCTCACTGCCTCACTCACTGCCTGATCACAGTCACAAGCCTATAGAGCCCAAACGAAGCAGTGCACGATCACCATTTTATGCCACAACAACAAACTCACCGGTGGGATGTGCCTTTTGGGGTTCTGACGAGTATACTCCCTGTGTGCCTTGTCTTTTCTTTTATCTTCAATCAGGTTAGTTGTCTTCTTCTTCAAGCATCAAAACCCTACCAAGGTGCTAAGTTTCTGTATCAACACTTTTCTGTAGACACCACAAAATTATTTCAGAAATCACTTATGCTACTGAAAGAGCAGGGCACTTATAATTTCATGTGTTGCTCGTGAAACATTAAGGCTGCTGAGTTATCTTCGACTTTTGCCAACGCCTGGACTGCAATCGATGAAGCGATTTGAGACGGACTGATTATGATTATGATTACTGATACTCGACGACTTGTTCCTCTGAACACACTGACTCAGCCACTCAGTGCCAGATAGTGAGATCAGCGAGTGATTCATGTGATTGGATAGTACTCGAGTGGAAATTGTATTACTTCATCCTGTTAGTCGAGACCAAGCTCCAGACAACTGAAAGGGCCTGTTTGTTCGAACAACTTCCGGCCGGGGTGAATAGAATGGGTACTGAGACAGGTCATAGATCTGAGCGCCACTGCTACTACGACCAAAGGTAAGCTATGCACGTTACTACGAGCCTATGTGCTTCCAATTTTGGTACAGTACGTACTTTAATATGCTGTAACTAGCTGTGCTACAACAAAAAACTAAACAAACTAGTATTTTTAAAAATTGTTAATTTATACATGAAGTAGGGATCTATGCAATAAAAAGTAGTGAAATAAGAGATGAATGATGGTATTACAACATAGCTCAATGGGAAAGTCCCTACTTTGGCACATTAGCTTGCTCAATGCCAAAGTAGAGACTTTCCCACCAAGCTATGCTGTAATACCATCATTCATCTCTTGTTTCACTACTTTTATTGCATAGATCCCTACTTCATTTTTAAATTAACAATTTTTTTAAATACTAGTAGACAGTAAGAATATAAATATTTGTTTTATTTCTGTACCATGAAGCAAACATGAGTTACATGTGTTTGGTTATGTTGTGGTGAAACGTAAATTTATCATTGCTGTTTCTAAGTTAAACAACCTTCTTGTTTGATAGCATGGGGGTATTCAGGCAAAAAGTATACCTTGATGAATGTGCCAGTTCAAGGTGAATAGAATTACACAAGTCCCAACTCTGTATCCCACTGCACTGGAGACTTACGATTGATTAAACAAGCACCTGTAATTTTTCCCACTGTAGAAATTGATTGTTTTTCTCTTCTTGTTGTCTATCATTATAAATCCAAAAGCGCTTACCAGATAAGGTTGAAACTTTAACAGCTCATTGGTTTGCTATCTAGACAACAAAAAAGTCATAAAATGATTTTCAAAGAAAATGAAAACAAGTCAAGTTTTTGCTTAGTGCTCAGATCATATTTATCAAATCCATGAATTTTTTTCTCTTTATATAAAAATGCTTTGTGTTCTCTTTCCTTATACACCAGTGTTGAAACTGGGTCACTCCTGCTGACCCGGATGACCCATTGATCCAGATTAATTAAGGCCGAGGCGTGTGATAAGAGCTATGTTTCGGGTAGCCTCGAGCGAGCGAGACTACGTTTTGAGCGTTCAATTCGTGTTGAGTAAACGAGTAGTTGTGTGATAACTAAGCCGGTAAGTTTATAATTTAAAATCAGTCGGTGAGTCTGGTTCCGCGTAGCTACTATGAGTTTACAGACAGCAATTGGGTGTGGCTTCGTGCACACCTAGTATTACAATTTCCTGATATATTAAAGTGGGTGTGGCTCAAAGAAGTACTTATCCTGCTGCAAGACTAGACTATATACAACTCGTACAATAATCGATTAGTGGGCGTGGCTCCACGTAAGTTTGCAGACAGCAACGGACACAGTTTTGTGTTACAGACTGCACTTACTAATGAATGGGCGTGGCTGAGCATATGTAATGCGCTAAGTGGGCATGGCTCACGAAAGAGCTACACGGCTAGCGTTTATAAGTTTCCACATCGTCAAACGAACAATTTCGTTTCTGACGTGATCCAATCCGGGTCAGACCCGGATAATTTGTAAACCGGGTCGGACCCAGATGACCTGGAGAAAATGTGACCCAGATGACCCGACCCGGTTTCAACGCTGTTATACATCCTTGTTTGTAAAGGTGAATCTACTACTGAGTGAAATTTACCAAAGGGTTTTAGTAAACAATTCAAATATTATGTTCTTAATTCACAAACAAGCATTTAAAATTGCTGTTTTGTTTGTCCATGAGTATGTGTCTCTTGGGTTTTGGGCACACTAGTCCCTCATACCTGTTTTATGTACATGCAGTTGTTACACGGTTGTATGGTGTGTTTAGTTGTATCAAGTGGACTAGATGTTCTGACTGACAACTTGAAGGATGTGTACACAATCATGAGATGTCAACCTGTGGAAGATGAGTGGCCACCCAACCAACCAAAAACCATTGTCAATGTTGCACTAATGCATCATGAAGGGGAGCAAACACAACAAGAACTAATTGACATGTCCTCGTATCACAAAAAAGGTGCTTCTGCTATAGACAAACTAAGAGTTACTAAAAGTATTGTGGATATATTCACAACCATATCCAAAAGTATTCTAATAGAAGGTGCTCCTGGGATAGGGAAGACTGTGCTATGCAAAGAAATATCCTATTATTGGGCTAGTGATAAAATTTTAATTGGCATGAAGTTGTTTTTATTAGTTATTAGACATCCTAAATTACACTGTGTCAATTCTGTTAGTGGATTAATTCATTACCTAAACAATGACTACCTTAGTGATAGCGAAGTTGAATCTGCTGCTAATGAACTGAGAAGATCTAAGGGTTCTAATATAGTATTTGTATTAGATGGATATGATGAGTGTCCTCCTGATAGTCCATTAAAAGAATTTATTGATAATTTGATCAAAGGAGTCTGTCTTTGTAATAGTGTGGTAGTGGTCACCTCACGACCAACTGCTTCAATGCCATTACGTCAGATAGTTAGTCACAGGATTGAAATTCTTGGGTTTGCTAGGAAAGCACGAGACAAATACATATCAGAATCACTTCAAGGATTACCTGAAAAACAAAATGATTTAGAAAAGTATCTGAAACATCATCCAGTAATTAACAGTCTCCTATATGTTCCTCTCCACTTAGCTGTTCTCATGTTCCTGTTCAAAGAAGGTAACTTACCTGAAAGTCTGACAGAAATAAATGAATATTTTATTGTTCATACAGTATATCGACACTTGGCGAAACAGAATCAACGTTTGTTTAGATTTAGTAAATTAACAGATCTGCCTCAACAGATTCTCCACTTTGTGTATCAGTTGTCTGCTTTAGCATTTAAAGGATTACAGAATAGTCAGTTAGTGTTCACATATGATGAAGTTGTAGCAGTGAGTCCTAATCTTCAGCACACCCCAGATGCCATTAATGGATTTGGTTTATTACAAGCTATAAAACATACTTACATGAAGGGAGCCAGAGCAGGAAGTGATGTATCATTAAACTTTTTACATTTCACCATGCAGGAATATCTTGCTGCTCTTCACGTGTCAACTCTTCCTAGTTACCAGCAGTTATCATTGATAAAGGAGACATTTTGGGATAGTCAGTATAACTTCATGTGGATGATGTATGTTGGAATTACTGGCATAAAATCAATTTATTTTAATGAAGTACTGAAGTCTCTAGAACAGATTGATGCTAAATTTAGACAAAAAAAATATTTGTTCTTATTTCAATGTTGTTTAGAGGAGAAAAACTCTGATTTAATACCTACAGCTATCACTTCCATATTTAGTGATGGTTACATTAACCTTAGTGGTTGTACACTACTACCAAATCATGTTGTTTCATTGAATTACTTTATGATGAGATCTACTACTAAGTGGACATCACTGAACCTGCGTTTATGTAGTATTGGTGATGACACCATGACTGATTTGGCTAAATTCAGCATGGAGTATAAGGAGATCTTCACTGAGATTGAAAGCATTTGTCTTAGTTATAATTGCTTTACTTCCCTATGGGGTACATACATTGATACAGATGAAGATAGTGATGATAGTCAAGTAATAGCCATGTCTAACAGTGGCTTGTTATCCGTTGCACGTTTAGATATATCACATAATCAATTAAGTCATGAAGGATTAAGCAAATTGATGGTAGTTGTGACTCATAATACAACACTGACTTCAGTTAATATTGCTCATAACAAAATATCTGACAATGGAGCAGTTGCCATCAGTGACTGTCTCAAGAACAACATAACATTACAAGAATTGAACATATCTAAAAATTGGATGAGTAAAGAAGGAGTAATGAGGATTGTGGTAGCTTGTACAAAAAACAGAACACTACACAAACTAGTGTGTACACACAACAACTTATCAAAATCTGGATTAGCAGTGATCAATGAGTACATCAGGAAGGAGAATGCAGTAGAAATATTTGAGGGATCATGGAATAGTATTAGTAGTAAGAATGATTATTTAACCATCAAGACAACATTTCATTTGTTAGATGTGTCTTCTGAAGATGATAATAGCATTATAACATCAGGTGATGTTAGCGAAGAATTTTGGTTTATAAGTGATATTACTGACATAAAGTACAGAAATGAGTTTGTTGAGTGTTGTTTTAAAGAGCACAAGTCAAATCAGTTAAAAATACCTGCACGTCTTGAAGTGGATGCGGTTGGTATTGCTGTGTATGTTCTAAAAATGAATGAAATCTTAATGAAACTAGATGTTTCATGCAACAAAATTTGTGACAGTGGTGCAATTTCCATCAGTGACTGTCTAAAGAGCAACACAACATTACAAGAATTGAACATATCTAAAAATTGGATCAGTAAAGAAGGAGTAATGAGGATTGTGGTAGCTTGTACAAAAAACAGAACACTATACAAACTAGTGTGTACACACAACAACTTATCAAAATCTGGATTAGCAGTGATCAATGAGTACATCAGGAAGGAGAATGCAGTAGAAATATTTGAGGGATCATGGAATAGTATTAGTAGTAAGAATGATTGTTTAACCATCAAGACAACATTTCATTTGTTAGATGTGCCTTCTGAAGATGATAATAGCATTATAACATCAGGTGATGTTAGCGAAGAATTTTGGTTTATAAGTGATATTACTGACATAAAGTACAGAAATGAGTTTGTTGAGTGTTGTTTTAAAGAGCACAAGTCAAATCAGTTAAAAATACCTGCACGTCTTGAAGTGGATGCGGTTGGTATTGCTGTGTATGTTCTAAAAATGAATGAAATCTTAATGAAACTAGATGTTTCATGCAACAAAATTTGTGACAGTGGTGCAATTTCCATCAGTGACTGTCTAAAGAGCAACACAACATTACAAGAATTGAACATATCTAAAAATTGGATCAGTAAAGAAGGAGTAATGAGGATTGTGGTAGCTTGTACAAAAAACAGAACACTACACAAACTAGTGTGTACACACAACAACTTATCAATATCTGGATTAGCAGTGATCAGTGAGTACATCAGGAAGGAGAATGCAGTAGAAATATTTGAGGGATCATGGAATAGTATTAGTAGTGAGGATGAGTGTTTAGCCATCAAGACAACATTTCATTTGTTAGATGTGTCTTCTGAATATTGTGATAAGGTTATAAAATCAGATGATATTAGTGAAGAATTGTGGTTTATAGATGAAATTACTGACATCAAGTACAGAAACAAGTTTGTTGAGTGTTGTATTATGGAGAATAAGTCTGTGATACAAATTCACTTACCATGGCATTGTTGTAGAGTTGATTTGGTTGGTATTGTTGCTAAATTTGTTAAAATGAATAGAATGCTGCAGAAATTTCACATTACAGGACAAAATATGACTGATGATAGAATATTACCAAGAAATACAACTCCAAGAGAACAAAAGATTTCATATAATGCTATAACCGATGAGAGAGCAAAATGCATTACAGAAGCCTTACAAGTAAACACATCAGTTCAAATACTTGATATTTCGCATAATGAAATATCTGATTATGGAGCAATATACATTAGTGAATGTCTCGTTAACAACCAAACTTTGAAAGAATTGAATATTTCTAAAAATTGGATCAGTAAAGAAGGAGTAATGAGGATTGTGGTAGCTTGTACAAAAAACAGAACACTACACAAACTAGTGTGTACACACAACAACTTATCAAAATCTGGATTAGCAGTGATCAATGAGTACATCAGGAAGGAGAATGCAGTAGAAATATTTGAGGGATCATGGAATAGTATTAGTAGTAAGGGTGATAAGTTAGCCATCAAGACAACATTTCATTTGTTATATGTGTCTTCTGAATATTGTGATAAGGTTATGAAATCAGATGATATTAGTGAAGAATTGTGGTTTATAGATGAAATTACTGACATCAAATACAGAAACAAGTTTGTTGAGTGTTGTATTATGGAGAATAAGTCTGTGATACAAATTCACTTACCATGGCATTGTTGTAGAGTTGATTTGCTTGGTATCATTGCTGACGTTCTTAAAATGAATAGAATGCTGCAGAAATTTCACATTATAGGACAAAATATGAGTGATGATACAGTAGTAGCTATAAGTAGCTTTCTCGAAACAAATACAACTCTAAGAGAACTTAACATTTCATATATTGCTGTAACCAACACATGGGCAAAATACATTACAGAAGCCTTACAAGTAAACACATCACTTCAAATACTTGATATTTCGCATAATGAAATATCTGATTATGGAGCAATGTACATTAGTGACTGTCTCGTTAACAACCAAACTTTGAAAGAATTGAATATTTCTAAAAATTGGATGAGTAAAGAAGGAGTAATGAGGATTGTGGTAGCTTGTACAAAAAACAGAACACTACACAAACTAGTGTGTACACACAACTACTTATCAAAATGTGGATTAGCAGTGATCATTGAGTACATCAGGAAGGAGAATGCAGTAGAAATATTCGAGGGATCATGGAATTGTATTACTAGTAAGAATAATGATTTAGTGATCAAGGCAACATTTTATTTGTTAGATTTGACATCCAAAGATTGCGAGAAGGTAATAAAATCAGATAATATCAGTGAACAGTTGTTGTATGTAGATGAAATTACTGATATCAATTGCAGAAGAAAGTTTGTTAAGTGTTGTATCAAAGAGAATGACATACAGATACCTAACAATTGCCACTTCATGCATGGAGTAGATTCATTCACCATTGTTGTGGAAATTCTTGGATCACTACAAAGTTTGAATGTATCAGACATCAAATTACATGATGGTAGAGCAATAGTCATTAGTACTTGTCTTACCACTAATACAACACTTAGAGTACTTAATATGTCAAATAATGATATTACTAACAAAGGAGCAATATCAATAGCAAAAGCATTGAACCAAAATTTAACTCTACAAAAACTTAATATTTCTAAAAACAAAATAAGCAATGTTGGAGCTGTGGACATTAGTGAGTGTCTTAAGAGCAACACAACACTACAAGAACTGAACATATCTAAAAACTGGATCAGTAAAGAAGGGGTAATGAGGATTGTGGCAGCTTGTGCAAAAAACAGAACACTCCACAAACTAGTGTGTACACACAACAACTTATCAAAATCAGGATTAGCAGTGATCAATGAGTACATCAAGAAGGAGAATGCAGTAGAAATATTTGAGGGATCATGGAATAGTATTAGTAGGAAGGATGATTGTTTAGCCATCAAGACAACGCTTGATGTGTCTTCAGAAGATGTTGATATCAGTGAAGAATTGTGGTTTTTAGATGAGATTACTGACGTCAATTATAGAACAGAGTTTGTGGAGTGTTGTATTAAGGAGAGTGATGTGCTACAAATTAACATACCAAAGAATTGTTATGGAGTTAATGTGTTTGATATTATTGGTAAAGTTCTTGAAATGAATGGAATGTCACAGAAACTTCACATTTCAGGAAGCAATATAAATGATAATGAAATAGTAGCCATGTGTAACTCTCTCAAAATAAATAGTAGTGTAATTAAAGAACTCAGTATTTCACATGATTCTGTCACCAATGAGAGAGAAACCTTATTAAACACATCAGTTCTCAGGCTACTTGTTATTTCATGTAACAGTATATCTTTGTATGGTGCACTTGCTATCAGTGACTGTCTGAAAACAAACACAACACAGACACTTATTGGTCTTACTGATTGTAAAACAAAATGGATCACAGAAGCTTTAGGAGTTAACACTCTGCAAATACTTAACATTTCACGGAACAAAATATCTGATGATGGAGCAATATACATCAGCAACTGTCTAAAGAACAACAAAACATTACAAGAACTTAACATATCTAAAAATTGGATCAGTAAAGAAGGAGTAATGAGGATTGTGGTAGCTTGTACAAAAAACAGAACACTACACAAACTAGTGTGTACACACAACAACTTATCAAAATATGGATTAGCAGTGATCAATGAGTACATCAAGAAGGAGAATGCAGTAGAAATATTTGAGGGATCATGGAATAGTATTAGTAGTAAGAATGATTGTTTAGCCATCAAGACAACGCTTGATGTGTCTTCAGAAGATGTTGATATCAGTGAAGAATTGTGGTTTTTAGATGAGATTACTGATGTCAGTTATAGAACAGAGTTTGTTGAGTGTTGTATTAAGGAGAGTGATGTGTTGCAACTTAACATACCAAAGAATTGTTATGGAGTTAATGTGTTTGATATTATTGGTAAAGTTCTTGAAATGAATGGAATGCAACAGAAACTTTACATTTCAGGAAGCAGTATAAATGATAATGGAATAGTAGCCATATTTAACTCTCTCAAAATAAATACTGTAATTAAAGAACTCAGTATTTCATATGATTCTGTCAGCCATAAGAGAGCTATAGCAGAAACCTTATTAAACACATCAGTTCTCAGGCTACTTGTTATTTCATCTAACAGTATATCTGATGATGGTGCACTTGCTATCAGTGACTATCTGAAAACAAACATAACACTGATAAAACTTGACTTGCCATGTGGTGGTCTTTCTGATCAAAGAGCAAAATGGATCACAGAAGCTTTAGAAGTTAATAACACTCTGCAAATGTTTGACATATCACATAACAGAATATCTGATGATGGAGCAATATACATTAGTGAATGTCTCATTTACAACCAAACTTTGAAAGAATTGAATATTTCTAAAAATTGGATCAGTAAAAAAGGAGTAATGAGGATTGTGATAGCCTGTACAAAAAACAGAACACTACACAAACTAATGTGTACACACAACAACTTATCAAAATCTGGATTAGCAGTGATCAATGAGTACATCAGGAAGGAGAATGCAGTAGAAATATTTGAGGGATCATGGAATAGTATTAGTAGTAAGTATGATCGTTTAGCCATCAAGACAACGCTTGATGTGTCTTCAGAAGATGTTGATGATATCAGTGAAGAATTGTGGTTTTTAGATAAGATTACTGACATCAATTATAGAACAGAGTTTGTTGAGTGTTGTATTAAGGAGAGTGATGTGTTGCAACTTAACATACCAAAGAATTGTTATGGAGTTAATGTGTTTGATATTATTGGTAAAGTTCTTGAAATGAATGGAATGCAACAGAAACTTTACATTTCAGGAAGCAGTATAAATGATAATGGAATAGTAGCCATATTTAACTCTCTCAAAATAAGTACTGTAATTAAAGAACTCAGTATTTCATATGATTCTGACACCCATAAGAGAGCTATAGCAGAAACCTTATTAAACACATCAGTTCTCAGGCTACTTGTTATTTCATCTAACAGTATATCTGATGATGGTGCACTTGCTATCAGTGACTGTCTGAAAACAAACACAACACTAATAAAACTTGACTTGCCACGTGGTGGTCTTTCTGATCAAAGAGCAAAATGGATCACAGAAGCTTTAGAAGTTAATAACACTCTGCAAATGCTTGACATATCACATAACAGAATATCTGATGATGGAGCAATATACATCAGTGACTGTCTCAAGAACAACAATACATTACAAGAACTGAACATATCTAAAAATTGGATCAGTAAAGAAGGAGTGATGAGGATTGTGGTAGCTTGTACAAAAAACAGAACACTACACAAACTAGTGTGTACACACAACAACTTATCAAAATCTGGATTAGCAGTGATCAATGAGTACATCAGGAAAGAGAATACAGTAGAAATATTTGAGGGATCATGGAATAGTATTAGTAGTAAAAGTAATTATTTAGCCATCAAGACAACATTGTCTTCTAATGATAGTGTCAAGGATATAAAATCAGATACCAGTGAATTTTGGTTTTTAGATGAGATTACTGACATCAATTATAGAACAGAGTTTGTTGAGTGTTGTATTAAGGAGAGTGATGTGCAACAAATTTACATACCGAAGGATTGTTGTGGAGTTAATGTGTTTGATATTATTGGTAAAGTTCTTGAAATGAATGGAATGTCACAGAAACTTCACATTTCAGGAAGCAATATAAATGATAATGAAATAGTAGCCATGTGTAACTCTCTCAAAATAAATAGTAGTGTAATTAAAGAACTCAGTATTTCACATGATTCTGTCACCAATGAGAGAGAAACCTTATTAAACACATCAGTTCTCAGGCTACTTGTTATTTCATGTAACAGTATATCTTTGTATGGTGCACTTGCTATCAGTGACTGTCTGAAAACAAACACAACACTGATAAAACTTAACTTGACACTTATTGGTCTTACTGATCGTAAAACAAAATGGATCACAGAAGCTTTAGAAGTTAACAACACTCTGCAAATACTTAACATTTCACGGAACAAAATATCTGATTATGGAGCAATATACATCAGCAACTGTCTAAAGAACAACAAAACATTACAAGAACTGAACATATCTAAAAATTGGATCAGTAAAGAAGGAGTGATGAGGATTGTGGTAGCTTGTACAAAAAACAGAACACTACACAAACTAGTGTGTACACACAACAACTTATCAAAATCTGGATTAGCAGTGATCAATGAGTGCATCAGGAAGGAGAATGCAGTAGAAATATTTGAGGGATCATGGAATAGTATTAGTAGTGAGGATGAGTCTTTAGCCATCAAGACAACATTTAATTTGTTAGATGTACCTAGTAAAGATGTTGTAAACTCAGATTTTATCACTGAAGAGTTGTGGTGTGTAGATAAAATTACTAACATCAACTACAGAACAAAGTTTGTGGAGTGTTGTATTAAGGAGAATAATACTGTGTTACAAGTTCATGTGCCATCTGTTTGTTTTGGAGTTAATTTGCTTGGTATTCTCGAAACAATTGGAATCCTACAGAAACTTCACATTTCAAGTAATTATGATTGTATATTAGCTATAAGTAACATTCTCAAAGCAAACACAACTCTAAGAGAACTGAATATTTCACATAATGCTATAAGAGCTGATGGAGTTAAAAACATTTCAGAAGCCTTACAACTAAACGCTATAGTTCAAATCCTTGATGTTTCATCCAACAGTATATCTGATGATGGAGCAGTAACCATTAGTGACTACCTCAAAACTAACACAACACTGATTAAACTCAACTTATCAGGCAACAGTGTTACTGATTATGGAACAAAGCAGATCGCCGAAGCTTCACAACTACATAAAACACTCCAAGTCCTTGACATTTCACAAAACAAAATATCTGATGATGGAGCAATATACATTAGTGACTGTCTCAAGAACAACAAAACATTACAACAACTGAACATATCTAAAAATTGGATCAGTAAAGAAGGAGTGATGAGGATTGTGGTAGCTTGTACAAAAAACAGAACACTACACAAACTAGTGTGTACACACAACAACTTATCAAAATCTGGATTAGCAGTGATCAATGAGTACATCAGGAAAGAGAATGCAGTAGAAATATTTGAGGGATCATGGAATAGTATTAGTAGTAAAGAGGAGTGTTTAGCCATCAAGACAACATTTGACATGCCTTCTGAAGATATTGAGGTTGATGATAACAGTCAAGAATTGTGGTTTGTATTTAAAATTACTGACGTCAAGTACAGAAGAAAGTTTGTTGAGTGTTGTATTAAGGAGGATGATTCTATACAAGTTCACATACCAATGATATGTTATGGAGTGAAAGTGTTTCGCACTTTGCTTGAACGGATTGGAACACTGCAAAATTCTCACTGTTCAACTAGTGGTATACAGGATAATGAGGTAGTAGCACGCAATAGCTGTCACAAAACAAGTTTAAAGATAACTTTATTAAGAGTTAATTTGATGAATGAAGATGTTAATGAACAAAGAATTGATTGGATTGCTAAAGGTTCACTAATAATACAAAGACTTGACATTTCACATAGCAAATTTTCTGATAATCAAGCAATAGCCATCTGTGAATGTCTTATAACAAATACCACACTGATAGAACTTAACTTGTCACATAACAATATCACAGATAAAGCAGCAGTGAAGATTTGTGAAATCTTGCAAATAAACAAAACATTACAATCACTTAACATTGCATACAATAAACTAAATGATAACAGAGCAGTAGCTATTAGTGAATATCTTATAACAAATACAACTCTGATATTACTTAATATCTCACATAATGATATCACTGACAAGGGAGCAAACATAATTTGCAAAGCCTTACAGGTAAACAAAACATTGCAAGTGGTCAACATGGCATGGAATAGATTATCTGATGATGGAGCAGTAGTCATCAGTGAATGTCTCAATACAAACACAACACTGAGAGAGCTTAACTTGTCTGGCAATTGTATTACTAAAAAAGGAGCAAAAATTATTTCAGAAACTTTACAAATAAATAAATCTTTGCAAGTGTTTGACATCTCTTACAATAAATTACTTGATGATGGAGCTGTAACCTTCTGTGAATGTCTCAAAACAAATACAACACTGATAGAACTTAACTTGTCACATACTTATATTACTGATAGGGGAGCATTAAAAATTTCAAAAATCTTACAAATAAACGAAACACTACAAAAGTTTAATATTTCATACAACAACTTATCTGATGATGGAGCAGTAGCCATCAGTCAGTATCTTAAAACAAATACAACATTGATAGAACTTAATGTTTTACATAATTTTAGGAACTGCTAGTGGGTATATAAATTTCACTGGCACTACATATAATTTTGAATGGTCTGATGTATGTAGTTGTGTGGTGTTGTACATCTGTATCTAACATATTTTCATTTACATCTTATAGCCATAATATTTTTTAGTGCTTGCTGTACAAGGTGTAGTTTTCACTTGCCCGGCAACGAAAACTAAGACGCTACCAACAGAGTGTAATGATATTTGCCTCAAAATCTGTTGATGAATTCAAAGCTGCAGTACTAGTCGAGATCAAAGTGTTTTTGTTATAATTAATAAAAGAACTGTAAAAAATAACTAAATGACCATTTTAATTTGCAGAATGAAATGTTATAAATAAATGGCATTATACCCAGAAACACTGATATGTTGTGTTAAAGAAACCTACGGACTTCCTACACACGCATGCAGCTGTAGCTGGTAAGATTGAACAAGAAGCTAGGCAAAAGCTCTTCACCATCTATACATACATGCCAGAATTGTGCATGCATGGTTTTTAAATAATTCCCATAGTATATAGACCCTTATTCTCTTCATGTTGTTTTCATATTTCAAGTATAAGTACTAATTTTTTAATAGTTCATAATCATGCAAAACACTTACTACACTTGTACTTGTGACATATTGAAAACTTATGTTACTAGCTATAGTATTCTACATGCAGATATTCCCAAATAAAGTAATTAAAAGTTGAAACACAAATCACATATTTTTATTCTTGATTTACAATCAGTATACAGGTAATCACAAAATAATAATGATGATATTCAAGTGATGTCACTAAACCAACACTCCTCATCAGTGATCATGAACAGGTCATCTATCTCTTCTTGTGACATCACTAGATCATGTGATCCACCTGTGTCCTCAATGGATTGTGGATCAGAGATATTGGAACCTAAATTACAACTAGAATGTGATTTGGAATGTTTACAGTTTGATCCAAAGTGTTCCAAGAGGGAGCCAGCTCTGTTGCTGGGTACTTTCCCCTGAGGTGAAACAAAATCCTCCATTTTGTCCTCTTCATAAGGTGACTCAGTTAAGAGTTCTTGACATTCAGACAAACTCTCAAAATATGACAACAAACTTTTCTCATTTTTAGTCTACACAGGCAAATAGAAAGATATACACATGCACACATATACACGTACATACATATGCACATTTCTGAGGGAGTGCATGTGTAAACAGTGGAATGGACTACTGCATGGAATAGTGAATGATGGAATGGAACTTTCAAATGTCCAATATCAAGCAAGACACTGTAGTGTGTCATGCAGCCAAGAAAGCCAGCATGCCAGACTTCTGACTTAACTTCTGTTCTCAAAAGAGGAAATCAACAACAAAAAGTTAGCTAGTGATTATATGTAGCTATGTGTTGTAATGTTAACACCACACCTTCAATAGTAGCCACACTTAAGTGGTACCACAGTTGATTTTGAAAATTTGGGTTTTAAACATTTTTTTGGCATCAATTGGTGTTGAGTTTGAATAGGAACTAATGCCATAGTGTTCAATCAAGTAAATACAGTACATGCATTGTATGATGACATATTTGTAAGCGTTTACAACTGTAACCGTCTCAGCAAAAATCCGACTTGTTTGCACAAGCATGTGTCTTGAGAAAAATAGAATTTTTTTAAAAATTCAAAATTATACATGTCACATAGAAAACATACACAAGTTTTTATCCAGGGCCATTACAAAGAGAAGGAACACTCAAATCGATTAACACTAAACACCATCTTATTTGCCTGCTCATGGAGAGTTTCAAAATATTTGTTTCGTTTTGTTTCTGTAGTCCCAACAGTATGCGTGTTACGTGCATTTGTTTAGATGCAACAACATCCCCAGTATGCGTGTTCCACCGATAATCGGTTTATATCGGGCCAATGCTGGCTACTAGTCAATTAATCGGTTTTTATTAAATCAAAGTCGATGTTAATCTCCACTGTGCTGTGTAGTATAGTGATGTGGGGGAGGCTAGACATAAGTTATTTGGCATTTTAATTAAGTCAGATGGTTTAGTGGTGACTACAAGCCATGCCCATAATAAACTGTCAGGTTTTAGGCCATGCCTAGCAGTAAACTGAGGTTTAAGGTTTCTATATAGTACCAGCCACTTGTCTCAACTGTATAGCAGTAGAAAAATGTACTTGAAACCTTTTCAACATGAGTAGCTTTTGCTTGTGGTATACATCTAACTCTACATTTTAGCCTAGAATGAGCTGAGCTGGTTATGTCACTAATACGAGTCATTTAATCATGATGAAGATGAGTGTTAGTATTATTAGTGTATATCGGATCGGATATCGGTATTGGCTAATTTATGTTATTTAATATCGGTTATTGGAATAATCAGCTAATTTGGATATCAGTGCAACACTAGTAAATGTAAACAAAATCAATGTCATTTTTTCACCTAAACTGCCTTCATACCGATACGTGTAAGTGACTACAAGGCTAACACTATACCTTGGTGGATTTGCTAATCTGTGGTTACTATGTTAAGCCAAATTCCAGCATTGTAGACTAATGCAAACAGAAGTTAAGGCTGCAAATGTAGTTTATTTTCAGTACAGTCACTGTTCAACTTGATTGTCTTGCTCTTCCTACTGTCTAGTGCTAGTGCACCACACAGTGAGTATATTGACAGGAAGAAAGAAAACAGCATTTTCACGTATGAATAGCTCCATGCCCCCCTCTCCAAAACACACCATTTTTTTGCATTATAACTGTCTGCCAGGTAAGGTAGGCCACACAGCATATTTCAATTCGTACCAGCCATTTACGAGAGATATAGGTGTCCAAAGTTTTCTTCAATTTTTTTCTTAAGCTGTAGAAGGCTACAAGGGTTTTCAATTTATTTTCACACACTTTTTAAAAATTGCTATAAAATGCAAGCATGTAACTTGATTGCCTTGATCTTTGGCACAAATGAGGAGCATATAGATGAATTCCCGTACCAAGTTTGCTATGAAACTGATGAATATCCAAGGAGTTATGAGCATTTATACATGTAAAAAAATCAAACTTCTGTCACGGCTACAGGGTAAACCCAGTATAGAATAACTTGAAAAGTGGTGTGTACATAGGCTGATCATTGTACTAGTGTTTTTTGATGGTTTGAGTTGCAGCTACAAAGCTACAAAACAAAAACCAAATAAGTGTAAAATTGCAGAGTCAGGATACTCTAATAGAGTGGTCAATGCAGGATAAAAAAATGCACAAAAATGTTGAAAGAGAATGTAGCTACCAGAGTTCGAACCAGGGGCCTCCATACCTAACACCCACATCCTTAACTACTGAACTACTCCCATCTTGGCTGATCACCTCACTTAATTTCTGCTTTATAAACAGTGTTGGGGCAGTTACTTCTAAAAGAAATTTATCACTTATTACTGGCAACTAAAACTATTTAGTTACAGTTGCATATTATACCCATAAAATAAAGTAACTATAACAATTAGTTCTGGGTGGTATTGAAAAGTAGCAAATGGTATACGGGTCATTCCATGCCAAATCAACAAAAAAAAATCTGGACCCCTTTCGATTTTCGTCAAATTTGGCACAAACATTGACCCTATCAAGAAACATTCTCACATCAAAAATTGGCTGATTCCATAACTCTCCCTTTAAGTTATGACCACTCAAAGTTTTCATTAAAATTTTCATTTTGTTTACATGTCTTTAATAAAATGCTCATAACTTTGCTTGTGATTAATGTAGATGCTTCTGGTTTAGAATTTTGAAATCCTTATTAAATTCTCTTTCAGGTGATATATAATGTTTTATAATTGCTCAAAGGAAAAGGTCAAACCACAAAAATGTAGCTTTTTCCTTTGATATTAATTTATAAAAATATATATTCTTTAACTATTTTTATTTTTTGTTTACATGTTGCTCTAATACCCATCATTTATCACTGTGAGTTTAAAGTTGTCACAAACCATTTTATAGATAGTAGTTTTGTAAATTCATGCATTGTAAAAAAATCCTGTGAAAGCAGGGTAGGGTCAATAGTAGGGTCATTCCATGCCAAATCAACAAAAACATGCTGACCCCTTTGGATTTTTATGAAATTTGACATAGATGTGGAGTCCGTTAAAATATTTTACCACACCAAATTTTGGTTCAATTTTTTAATTAGTCTTTGAGATATGACCACACAAATTTCTTGACCATTTTTAATTCCGTTTACAGCATTATTTGGACTAAAATTGTCATAACTTCGTAGTCATAAATCACAGATCATTTCTGTTTACTATGAAATGCTCATTAAATTTCCCTTTAGGAAATATATAACTTTTTGCAATTGGACCAATCATTTTTACAAAATACATAGATTTTAAATTCCTTAATTTTTTTTGTTTGCTCATTGCTCTAATAAGCGTCTTTAAATGCTCACATTTTAAGTTGGGATTACCATTGAAACTAGGTTACAACAATAACAATTATAACTAATTATGGTATTGCACAAGTTCAAGTATCACAATAGAGTCCAGCATTAATACGTACATATACTTATATACTTATAACGCCAAACGTAGTTATGAAAATGATTTTAAATTTTCTTTAACAAAGTTAATTGTTTATTGCCTATATATGGCCCTATGAGGTGCATCATCATCATCAAAAGCTGGTGTCTGTTGATGTCATATTCTTAAACTTTGAATAGTGTAGTTATGTCTACCTTCAGGTAGGTTGAAAACCCAGCCTCCTTTTATACTCTAGTGGTGGGATGCACACATCCCATCATTGTAACACAAAAGGAAGGTTACTGAACCTTTGAACTCACCTCCAGGTAGACAAAACATGTTAAATGAGATTTACAGACTATAAAAGTCTCATCTAGCAATTCACTGTTATACATGGACATAATCAAATTATCAAGTTGATATCTGTTATGGAGCAAATGCAATTGGCATATAATATCTGTTGTAACCCATTTAATAAACCCGGTCATCTGTCAAAGAAGAAGAGCCTAAGACCGATTTTAAGCTAGGAGGTAAGATCTGTGACAGTTGTAGGAAACAGCTAGGTCAAACAATAATACAAGAAGATCCACTGGATGAATTTTGGGACAGTGACATAGATGATAGTTACACTTGCCACAATGAACAACTAGAACCAATTAATGAGTGCCTGAAAGTAATTGGGGAAACCCCTGTTATGAAAAAAAAACTAGTACAGTGGCGTAGCTACCATTGAGGCAACTGAGGCAAATGCTCAACAACAGGCTGAGCAGGCCTGAGTTTTGGCACCCCGGATTTTCTACTCAGACGTTACTAGACAGCAGTACTGTACCCCAGTAGCTCCAGCACCATGTCACCATAGGCTCCAGCCCTGCGTAGTACTACAGCCATATATTCTATTTTGTGCGGTTTGAATTTGTAAAAGATCGAGATACTCTAATAGAGCATTCATCATAATAATAGCAGTCACCGTAATATACTCTAATAGACCATTCAATACAGATTATAGCCACTGTTCTCATTATACTGCTTGTTTATGCAAATTGTCTTTCCATTACTTTTCAAAAGTTCCAATGAGTTAACTGCATGGCATTACATTGAGCTAATTGATCATGCATATCATGCATTAGCAGTTATGATCAAAAAGAATAGCCTGCTCCACATGCCTTTTCCAAAATTTTCCTTGAGGGAGCATTCCCCCAGACTTCCTAGCTTGACATGCTTAGTACATGCAGTTGAGCATCATATGAAAGAGATAATTATCTCAGGCTTAAACATCACATCAGATCAATAAAAAGAAGTGTGCATGACTATGACAGTTCGTAGATGCAGTTCATGGATGGCCCGACTGCTCAAAATATCTCCAGAGTAAATTGTGTTGCATGCAATTAAACTAGTCTAATAATTGAAGTATATATATTATACTGTAGCATTAACTATGTTGGAGCATTACTTATGAGATGTAGAAAAATGCCCAGAGTCTTCTGAAATGATTCAGTTCCTTCATCCAACCTGCAAATGCTGTACCACCCATGCTTAAAAGTATTTGTGAATCAGTTGAGTCAGAAATAGACCTTCTCAATTTGGTCAATGTAGCTATAAACTTTGCCTCGGTAAAAGTTTTTCCTGGCTACGCCACTGTAGTACATGCAGGCTATCAAAAAGAAAAGTTGAGTAAAATTAAAGATGCTGCTGCAAAAGCGTTATTACCCTCAGTAATACCAACTCAAATTGATGACGGCTGTGAAATAATACAGCAGTTAAAAGAAAAGTTTCATTCAAATATAGATAGAAGTCAACAAATGACAATTCTTACAATACTTCCAAAAAGCTGGAGTGTGCAAAAAGTCCAAGAAGAATTTGGAGTGAGTAACTATATGGTACGCAAGGCAAAGGAGCTTGTTAAGAATCAAGGAATCTTACCAAACCCTAACCCTAAGCATGGTTGTTGTTTACCATTAATAACTGTTAACCTTGTAAAGGATTTTTATGAACTTGATGATGTCAGCCGTATTATGCCTGGTAAGAAGGATTTTGTGTCTGTAAGGCAGGGTGACAAACGTGTTCATGTCCAAAAGAGGCTACTTTTGAGCAATTTAAAAGAGCTGTACCAACAGTTTAAGGCAAAATATCCAACTGAGAAAATAGGCTTCTCAAAGTTTGCTGAACTTCCTCCACAGCACTGTGTTTTAGCTGGAGCAAGTGGCACACATGCTGTATGTGTGTGTACAATTCACCAGAATGTCAAGCTAATGATGATTTGTGGAAAAATTGCTGAGCAATCTGCTGAAGATGAAATTCCACTCAAAGAATATGACCACTGTCTTGCAAGAATTATCTGCAATCCACCACAGCTAGACTGTTTCTTTCGGATTTGTAGCTCATGCCCTGGAATTTCAGACTTGAAATAACACCTTCATAAACTATTGGATAGCAACATGATTGAGACTGTGCAGTATAAACAGTGAATTTCTACTGATAGATCAACACTGGAGACTACCACAAAGTCAGCTGATGACTTTGTCGAGTCTTTTTGTGAACAACTGAAAACGCTTCTGACCCATTCATTTGTTGCAAAGCAGCAGTCTACATTCCAGATGGAGGTAAGGGATGGTCTAAAGTCTGGCGTATTTCAAGTGATTGCTGACTTTTCTGAAAACTATTCTTTTATACTTCAGGATGAAAACAGGGGTTTCATTGGAACAATTCACAAGCTACCATCCATCTCTTTGTTGTTTATTACACAGAATCATCAGGCAAGTTACACCACTTAAGTTTCGTTGTTGTGTCTGACTGCCTTAATCATGATACAGTTGCTGTATATTTATACCAAAAATTCCTTATAGAATTTCTTAAAAGCCATTTTAACCCCCCACCTCACAAAATATTTTATTTTTCTGATGGAACAGCTGCAAAGTATAAGAACCAAAAAAACTTTTTGAACTTGTGCTACCACAAAATGGATTTTGGAATTGATGGCATTTCTTCGCAACATCTCATGGAAAGGGACCATGTGACAGTGTGGGAGGTACAATAAAGAGACTTGCTGCTAGAGCAAGCCTTCAACGACCATATGACAAACAAATAATGACTCCACGCCAACTATATGAATGGGCATCAGAGAATATCTCAGCCATGACTTTTACATACTGTACTAAAGACGATTATAGGCATCAAGAAATCTTTCTTCTTGACCGATTTCAACAATCTAGAACCATCCCAGGGACACAGAAGCCACATTGCTTCATCCCTTTAACACAAAACAAGCTCCAAACTAAAGTATTTTCTAACTCAAGCACTCTGAAAGAGGAAAGAGTTACACTATTTATCTGGAATAACTGATCTGCCACTAGAAGACATTAATGGATTTATAACTGTAGTTCATAATGATCATTGGTGGGTTGGTTGCATGTGTACTTCGCACAGATGAAGATAATAAAACAGTAACATTGAATCTACTTTACCCTCCAGGACCATCCCAATCATTTAAATACCTGTACAAGCAAAGTACGATAACTGTGTCTAGTACAGATGTTCTAACAAAAGTTGATCCAAGAACTGTTACAGGTCGTACTTACACTATTTCAAAACAAGAAACTAAAACTACTACTGACAGACTGAAGTTGTGGAAGAAACATTTTCTGTAACTATATAGTTGCTGGCATGCAAATCTTAGGAATTTAAGTATATTTTTGTATAAATGAGATCAATGAAAAGGATGCTTTTTTTGTTGTTTCAGCCTGATTGAATTATATATTCCCTGAAGGGAAATTTAGTGAGCATTAACAAACAATTTACAGAAGAATTTGTGACATAGTATTATATAAATTTACTACAATTGGTATTGCCAATTGTTATGCACTACACAATCAATATAATTATAGTAATTACAAGGCTACACATTAACACTTATAACTCATGATCTACTATTGGTCCCAACTTTAAACTCACAATGATAAATGATGGGTATTAGAACAATATGTAAACAAAAAATTAAAATAATTAAAGAATAAATATTTTTATAAATTAAGATCAAAGGAAAAAGCTACATTTTTGTGGTTTGACCTTTTCCTTTGAGCAATTATAAAACATTATATATCACCTGAAAGAGAATTTAATAAGGATTTCAAAATTCTAAACCAGAAGCATCTACATTAATCACAAGCAAAGTTATGAGCATTTTATTAAAGACATGTAAACAAAATGAAAATTTTAATGAAAAATTTGAGTGGTCATAACTTAAAGGGAGAGTTATGAAATCAGCCAATTTTTGGTGTGAGAAAGTTTCTTGATAGGGTCCATGTTTATGCCAAATTTGACGAAAATCAAAAGGGGTCCGGATTTTTTTTTGTTGATTTGGCATGGAATGACCCATACCTTCCATAAAAAGTATCACGGTATTACTAAATATCACAGTACTACTAAATATCACAGTACTACTAAATATCACAGTACTAATCTAAATGCCATAACAGCCATTTACCTCAACAATAACACCGAACACCCATGGTAGCTCAGCAAGCCTCACATACAAATTACCATATAACGGGAATAATTCGCGGAAGAAAACATTCACGAAATTCGCGATTTTAGATGCATTCACAAATGTTTTCTTGCAAATTTTTCCTACAATTAAAAAGGTTTTTCTCATGGATCAGTTGTTGTAGCATTCATGTAACGAGTGCATAAGCAGATAGCTGCTCACCTTGCTACTCACTAAACTGCTATATATGCGTGACGGTATAACCAGTGAAGCGCAGGACTGTGCAATGCGTGTGATTCGAACAGAGGTGCAAACTTCAGTGACAGTGGAACAATCGGTGCTACTAAATGGGGCAAATATAATTGCAGCCCAGTAATTCACTGTGCCGGAATGGCATGTCTTAGCCTTGGTTTTAGTGCTGCCCCCAAGGCTATAGACGTGCCGCTCATTATCGTGAATGCCTACTTCTCCATCGAAACAGCGATCATGCATGGCTACTAGTATGCGTAGTACGCAACATGTCAGAGTCAGCCATATAGTCAAGCGTTCCCTATCCATAGAAAAAAAAGATTAACTCATTGTGGGTGCACGCCCAATTATTAATTACTTTATGCAACAAATCGCGGACGTTTTCTCGCAAATGTTTTCTTCTGTGAATCATTCCTGTTATACGGTACCACAAACAAACTTGTTTACATTGTTTGGTTAGCTGTCACCACCTACCTACAAACATTGTCACATGTCTGGTTACCCTCTAAATATGGGATGACACAAGCCCACTGGGAGGCCATATGCCCAGACAGTATGGCGGTATTAAAATTAAAAAAATTAAAATTAAATTAAAAAAACAGGCGGTATCAAAATCGGTATGACTTAAATATCACAGATTACTAACAATACTGGTATATCACCCAGCTCTAATTGTAATATATAGTTGTAATACAGGCATGAGGGCTTTGCCTGATGTGTGTACTGTATAGCCTAAATATTTCGAGGGGGGAAATTTTTGCTGATTTCGCGGTTTTGGGTGTTATCAGCGAAAACTTTACCCTTGAAATATTTTGACCTCCATATAGTCTAATACATTTTGGGAGTGTTTGCAAATCCACGAAAAATTTATTTTTAGCAACATTGCTCAACCTCGAAATATTTGCCCCTAAATATTTAGGCTATACGGTATGCCCAACTGCCCGAGGACCACAGCCCAAGGGCATACAATCATACATGTCAAGCAATACCTGAATGCCCTGTGTTACTGCTAATATGTAACACTTATCATGCTGATAACCTGTACAGAGCAATCAATCACCCAAGCCAATACGAGTGCAGCCACTGGATATATTATATATGCATACTTTTGATTGTGGGTCAGCAGCTACAGTAGTACATTCTGGTTACATTTTGTTACGATGAACGGACATATCCTAGAGATATCACGGAGAATTTCGGTTACACGAGTTTAATGTTTTAATCAGTGCTATGGAATCGTTTATGGACAAAGTACGGAGTTTACTAAAGGCCTAGATAGGTAAAATTGTTGTAGAGTGGTTACTCCGTGCAGAGTGGTAGCTTCATGATGGGGGCATTCCATATTCAAAAATGTGTGGAAACAATCAATGAATAAGATATAACACTAGTTCTTACCTTAGCCCAAACGTTTTTCAACTTGAAGGATGGCAAGGACAACAAAACACTCTGTCGGAGTGGTTTTCATGGCAAAATCCAAGTTGTGCATCCTAATCACATGAGTATTAATCGATCCCCACAATCGATTTCGGCATCAACTTCTGTATAATCACTGCCCAGTTGTAGCCCGGTCTACATTTCATATGTAGCCTGGTTAGCTGTGCTACATACGAATTGCAACCCAGGTGGCTCCTTTGATCTGAGGTGTGAATATATTACATTATATACTATAAAATTATGAGCCTTATCTGAAATTATGTCACAGACATAAAAATGGCCGCAGTAGTGTGAGGATTTTGTAAAGTTTGAATGGGCGACTATGGAAAGAAAATTTTTGAATACAAATATCTCAGAAGATATTGAACACCAACTAGCAGGTATGGCTATAAGACATTACAATAAGTACACAAAGGCAATTTTCGGTTGGTTTTCAAAACAACGCTGGATTCCTATTCTTTCAGCTAATTTATCACCATACCTGTTGATCAGAGCTCGATATCTTCCATCTTGGCTGAGATATTGCCATTCAAAAATTTTCTCCCCATAAACATTTTATGAACGTCCCCACGCTACAGCAGCCATTTTTATGCCTGTGACGTAATTTCAGATAAGGATCATTTCTTTGTGTCCACAGCCTTAAGCTGTCACATGTGCAACTACCACCTTATCACATGACATGATTACATTGTTGGACAATGTGTAAATCTTGGTTATAATTGTATTCTCAAGAGAAAGTAACTGGTTAATAAGCTTTGTTCATTAATTTGAGGTGGGCTTCATTAGTAACTCTGTTACTTGCAGTAATAAAATGAAAGCACTTGTGAAGTGCACATACTCTCCCACATGTTGACAAACAGTAGAAAATACAAATAGAGTTGTGTACATCATATTGGAAACATGCTAGGTATAGTGTACTGAGTTGCTTGTTACAGTTACCCTGACATATTGAGGTGCCAAACTTTACCCAAGGTGTAAGTCAAAGACCCAAAAAAATAAAAAAGATCATATGATGACAATAGGTACACCTCACCAAGCATATTTCCTGAAAAATAAGCTTGCTACACTGTTCCTCTGAAGACTACTGTGACTGCTCTATTACAGTATCTATAGTTGACTGCTGTAATACAGCTGCATTACATAAATTTTAGAAACAGGTATTCAAGTGACCCTTCATGGAGCTTCCTGGGGCCCCTGTCATGCTATAGCCCCAGGACAAAACGCGTAGTTGAACTGAGTGTTCTATTAGAGTAATTGTATGAATTAGGATAGAAGAGCTCGAAGGTTTGATTTTTTAGTCACACTTGAAGATCAGCTCAGTGGTACATGCAGTGTACTACGAATGCAAAATGTGTTCATCAGAAATAGTCTAATTATTCATATGAAAATTTGCCTGCATGTGTGACTATTGTGCTAGCAGAGACTTGAAGTTCTAGAATTACTTGTTAATGTGCAACTTTTTTCTGACAAGAGTTCAAGGTCATTGGTCTCCTTATACAAGAAGAATGAACCAAGATATCATCTCATGAGCACTAGTTGCGTTGCATATGTAACATTTCTGAACAACAAAACAGCATAGCTAAAAACTTCAGACTGCTCAATAAACAAACACACACTACGTATACTATTTCATCCTTTTATGCAATCAATTATTGTCAGTTACCAGTTCAGCACTATATATCTTGCTTACAGTGAGTAATAAAAATAATTATTCAAAAATATGCCTGTGTGTTGTATGCATTCTAAAGCTTTTATCCGTAATTTGAAAGCATTAGCACCAATTATCAGGTAAGTGTGATTTTTCAAGTGAAACTGTTACATATGCACATTTACACTACATACATTTAAATGAGTAGAACAGTTCCCTGAACTTAACTTAGCTATCATTTCAGCTGCAATTTCATAATGTTAGTGTAGTACAAGTGCTCATGAGTTCATTGCTTGTACACACACATAGCTAGGATTCACTCCGTATTTTGTTCATACAAATCAAACATCACAACTTTTTCAGCAAACGGCAAATTGTTCTAGCAACACTTGAAGCACATCTAAACAAAGGCTGGATCTTTTATTGAATGAGAACAGTTCTGTGCTATTGCTATACTTAACTGCTTTACATCGTAGCTGGATTGTAGTAATGCAAATCAAAAGAAGTAATCGGCTGTCTGCTGGTAACTGCAGTGACTCTCTACTAGATTTTTCTTCGCCCATTCAATTAATATGCATCCACCCACTGTGTTACTTATGTCATGCAGGTACTTCTACTATCCTTTTCTTTGGCTGGTAGTTAACAAGCTTTGTTTCTTTTGCAGATCTCTCCATCCGAGAAATACAACCAGCTTTTGGCTCCTGTTACAACCAACTGTGGTTGTTTCCACTACAATATTGCTCTTCTCAGGTTGATTTAAGTATGGCTGGGGTTCAGGGTTACTGCCATGCCTCGTTTACTTCCAAGATTCCATCTTGCAGTGTCATTCTTGATACAACACACTCAGGTGTAACACTAAATCCATTCCTACTACCCTCCACGACTTTATAGGTGGAGTTAACTTGCTTTTCTGTCCGTATCCTTTGATTCTTTGAAATAATGGTACCGGTGAGGATCTGATTCAAGGCTTCCACATGGCCTTCTTTCTGTTTGTTCAAACCGTCTTAACTTTGGTCTCTTATAAAGTCGCTTCACGATATCAGCCCAAGTACTTCACCTATAGGCACAAAAAGGAGGCATATTTGTAGAAAAAGAATGGAAAATAACCTTGCTTTGTCTAGGCAAGATATTTGAATTCCAAGATATTTACCATAAACGCAAACAGTTAAAATTTTTGTGAGGATAATAGCTATGTGACTGACGATAATTGGTTGCTTATGGTACTGCCTGAAACAAGCCATGTGATATGCACGTGACACACATAGGATAAACATGTGATAACATTTGTAAACTGAATCACTGTACAAGCAAGGTACTTGAGGTTTCATTTTACAACAAACCATAAAATCACAACAATGTATTGACCATATATGACTTCAGTAATACAAGTCGCGGTGTTCAGATGACGTATGTAGGGAATTACAAATATCCATTAAAGTATTTAAGTGTGTTTCAGCTGCAAAGAGATGCAGTTAGCTAGCATTAATGAACCTAAAAGGAATGGTTGCAAGTAACTTACAATGCGCCGTGAACATTTGAATGCTGTATACTACAATCTTTGCAATATTGGCGCTTAACAATTGCAAGAGCAAAAAGACTATAACTGCAGACACTGCCCTTAATACTTGCATAGCGTGTAAGACTCACTTACTTCAATTCAAGAGATTGGACTGAAGAGGCTGTGCATAGCGTGTAAGACTCACTTACTTCAATTCAAGAGATTGGAATGAAGAGGCTGTACAAATGTATCGGATACTTTTCAATGGCGGTTGATCAACTTTCAACTCGTGCGACCACACCCACTTGTTGCATCACACAAAAGTTCCACTAAATTTCACCTTTTGTAGCAATGTAGCATTGCTGGTGTATAACTGTTGGCTCATCATTCTTAAATCTTCATAAAGCCGTAAAGGGTGTGCGGAATTCTACTGACAATATTGCTATACCAGGTACGCTCAGAGACTAAGTCAGAAGAAATTCATCCCATATTTGAGTTTCACTATATTTTTTTATAATTTGGGATCTGTGAAAAAGCAGCCAAGAATACTTCACTTCTCCAAGAGTCACAGGTGAGTGCTATCGTAACAGCGATAGAATTATTAGATTAGAACAGTATTGTACAAGTGACAATAGGTGTTAGTTTGCACCTTTCAAGCTGAATACCGACTAAACGGTACAGAATGGAGTTTTGGAGGTCTAACAACTTTTTTTCGGCAAGAACAGACCCGTGTAACAGTGTGGGTGTCGTGTCGCTAGCAAGTTTAGATGAGAAGATATGCAAACAAGGGGCTGCATTTTTGTCCATAACTCGCGATGACCGTTGAAAAGTATAGAAGTGCTCAGGGAAAAGTTTTAGACAACAAACTAACTTATGCTTTGCATTACCTTAAGACTACGTAGCAGTGAACAGCTAGCCAGAAAGGTGCTGGAAAGAAATGGAAACCACCTAACTATGCACAAATCAACTACAATATACTCTCCCAAGCGGGAGAGTATAATTACTTGATATTTGAGTCATTACAGTAACTTCATTGAAGTAATTAGGTAATGTGTTATATTTGTAAGTTAAGTAACTTGAGTTATATTGCCAGCTTTTAAAGCACATTTTGTTACATTACTTAGTTACCACAAGAGTAATAATATTGTGTAAATCATTACATAAGTAATGCATTATCCTCCAACACTTGTTTATAAACGAAAGTTATAGTTTAAATCTGCTTATAAATAAACATTTGTGATTTCGTAGATCTAGTAATAGAAGTACTAGATTTTGCTATTTGTACATCTGTCAGATTATGTCTCCCTATCTACCTACCTTGATGACAGTATTGGTAGCACCAGAGAAGTCCTCCCCAGCAAGTCCTGCCTGGCTGAGTATGCTGAGCTTGCGTTGGATCATTGGCCTGCAAAATGGCTGGGTGTAGTTTACTGATCATGTGATGATGATGCTTACCAGATAAAGTCATCTGCTGTTCCCCTGGCAACAAGATATTGAATGTTCACAGAGTTCTTCTGACCAATACGATAAGCTCTATCCTCAGCTTGAACCAGAATCTGTGAGTAAATTGAGGGATACAAAAACCTATTACTATCATACTGGTTTAATCATCCTGTACCCTCCATAATTTTGTGACAATTATTTAACACTAACTAGTAGTAGCTGTATTACAGTGGAACGTTAAAAATTTCTATTTTGAAACAGTTGAAGCAAGAAGTCATGTATGAAGGAGAGAATTCTGGATTCTGTCTCCTTTCCTAGAATGCAAGAGGATCTAGTCACCACCAAGTCTAGGATATTTCTTATCAGGTCTCAAAGTTCTTACTCCCTACTATACTATACACACCTTTCTTCAGGTCCCTATACTTGAGAGCCGGAAATTTGAACTCTGTAAAGTCCCTGAGGTATTAGGGTTGGAACGGATAGTAATTTTACTATATGGATATCCTGAAGAAAATCCTGGATATCCTGTGGAGAGTGACATCATCACTTGCTATTATATTTATCATGAACATGCTTGTTTTACTAGTACTTTAGAATAGAAAAATAGAAACAAGCGTAACAAATTCATATGAAAATTAGGGTTGTAGTTGTCAATTGTGGAGCTATGTACCAAGGAAAATTTAACATCAATTATTAGAAACTAACTATCCTAATGGCATCACATTACCATTAGGATACTAAATTATTATCCAGATATGTACCAGATAATACAGATATATAGGAGGCATCCATTGCCCACACCTCTGAGATTCTTTTAACAGACAGAACTTACTCCAGGGTTCCAGAATAGTTCAGCAAATATCACTGAGGATGCTGCAGTGAGCGTAAGTCCTATGACATCATAGTGGATCACATGATTATACCTAGCCCCACTCACCAGCATTAGCAGTAGTGATGGAGAGCACAGCAGCAATACAATTTTCATCATGTTGGAACTGGTCACACAGGTTCTGTCTGATTGTAGGTAGAGTCTTTCCATCAATCCTGATGTGTTGACGTTTCTGAAAGTGAGAAATACTATACTAAGTAGTACACTTCCAACACAAAAAGTAAAATTGTCATGACATCAAACATTCAATTATCATTACAGCAAGAAGTCAAGCTGGAAATATGTTAAAGCACTACCGTAAACACTATACGGATAATAAAGCATGAGGCACACAGCTAAAATGCTAGTAAAGCACAAGGTGTAGCCAAGAGCTGTATTTTAATATCGAGGCCAAACGCCAAATGCTACTTATTCTCATCTATGAAACATGATGTCATAATTAACAAAATGGTATAGGGATTTCATCACACAATAACCAAATTGAACTCTGTTTGCAACATGGAACCATTGGAGGATAATGCTGGTAAGCATGTTGTGGCGATATGCCATCTGGCGAAACCACACCTAACTTCTGAGATGGATCAATACAAACTTGCACTCATTTGTATTGTAAGTATGTGTGCCTTGCTTTCATCCCTGCTTGAATATACCATATGAATGTTACAATAGTAGAATGCCATCTCTCCCAATACCTCTCTGTACAACTATCCTCGTCATTTAAGTTGCGACATAAATACAGATAAGGTCCACTCGTATAGCACAAGCAAGATAATTCTCTTTAATTGTTTATGAAACAGTTCCAGTGGATAGAAGCAGGCATGGTTCTAAGGGGGTTTCACCGGTTTCTGGAAACCAGTCAGCTTTCAGAGATCAAAAAAATAATTAAAACACTCAATAATTTTTAAACATAAACTAACATATTTAATTACTTGCACAGTTTATTAATACTCTCTCCACTACAAAACAATCCAAAATGCTTCTTCTTCAAGTGCATTTAGTGCCTCTAAAAATAATTATCATTCTTGATTTCATAACTTCTATAACTGCTCGATAAGGTATTAAATCTCTCTGTATAGGCTTAGAATGAGCAGATTCTATACATTTTAGGGTGATTTTCATTCGTAGTTAACTAAATAAACTACCGTATGCAAGGAAATTTTGACGTCAAAAAAATTTGACGAATTTGACAAATTGGTTTAATTCATCAAATTTAAATTCATCAAATGTTTATAAGCGCCATTAAAAGTACAGGTTTTGCCTACAATTTCTTGATTTTCGTCAACATTTTATTCGTCAAATCTGCTGAAGTCTGAATTCGTCAAATTTTTCTTATGTCAAAATTTCCTTGCATACGGTATATAGTAGGTTCTAATTCCAATACCACTGTATGGACCACGCCCCTACCATAAAATTGGAAACCAGTCAGCAATTTTTGTAGAACTGCCCCTGGATAGAAGCCTGTACATAAAAACATGTTAGTATGGCAACTTCCATATATGGTGGTTGTATACTTACATGTGTTGCCACTAGTCCAGGTGATAACACTTCAAGTGCACATTATTGCTAGTGTTCCAGCTTCCTTGTAGTGTACAAGAAGCCTGTAGTAATTTTTAAACCTTAGGGACGTATACAACGTGGTTTCCAGATTTGGTATTGAGTTGTAGGTGGAGGGGTCTAGATCTAGGGGTACAGCGCACACAATAGTGTAAATTATTTTGCTTCAATACAAGCTTGGTTTTTTCTTAATGTTTATCATTATGGTCTATGATTAGTCAGCAGATCAGGTATTGTAGTAACCCAAATACATATCCAAATTATCTAATTTAAATAAAACTCAAGATTTACTGTAATAATATGTATTGAGCTGAGCCCTCAAGAACACAATATAACACATGGATGGAATTACACAAGTTAATTTTAATACTACTTGATCCATTACTCAAAATCTTTCCATTTAAATTCCTGACACAACATTTACGTATGGCCAACCCAATTTTTTTATATGAGAAGCCATATAAACACAGCATCTGTTGCATCTCTTTTCCGAACTTGCAATGGAGTTAACTACAAACAGCTAACGTTTATTTTAATTACTGCCATAACTGTACTTTATTAAGCTTTGAAGTTTCACAACAAAGTACAGATAATGAGACAATAAAGTACAGTTCACACCTCAACTGCATGAATAATAAATATAGCCCACACACACACAAATTCTGTAATAATGCAGCTGGGTTGTGAATTTGAAACAAGTGGTATTTTGTGAAAATTTTCATTTGCCACCATTTTCAATGGGAACACATTTTCAACAAGTAGAAGGAAAAATTAGGAATTTTAAGTTGGATTAGGGATCATAGAAAAAGCAGTGAAACAAGGAAGGTTGCTTACACCTGCAGATATACTAGTTGACATTAAATCCCTAAACTTCAGTATATACCCATGACTGAATTAGGGATTAAATGTCCACTAGTATATCTGCAGGTATAGGCAACCTTCCTTGTTTCATCACTTTTTAGTATTCCCTTGTTTCACTACTCTCTTTCTTTGATCCCTAATCCAACTTAAAATCCTTCCTACTTGTTTGTTTACCTTTTTAATAGCATAATTATGACTAATGAAACAGTGCATACTGCATTAAAAGAAACAATGGTGCCAGGAATGTCACAAAAGCAATTTTGCACCTGAACGTGTGCCCCAACAATCAATTATGCAACAGAAAGGAAGGTGGCCATTACGATTTATTTTCAGCTATGCTCTTCCCGTTACACTGCATTATAAATGAAGAACAGTATGAGAAGCATCTCTGCAATCAATCCAGTCATTACGGAAAATACGAACGACAAGCATTATAGCCAGCACAGCCACATGCAGGGAAACCCCATCATGCTATCGCGAATCGACACCTTGCCAGGAATGTTGGCGAAAAGAACTGGAACACAAAGGAGGACAAAGGCAGGTCCATGATGCGTGTATTGTATGTACTGTGGTTGGTGAAAAGGCAAATCTCGGGATGAAGCGACATCAAACAGTAAAGAAATCAAGCCTGTAGCCTTATCTATTGTCAAGTTATGCTTGGCTGGAGACATCAGTTAGTTAGTTCGTCAGACAGTCTGTCCGCTATCATAAAAATTTTTTTTTAAATTCCATAGAAACTTTTGGAAGGGTTTGGAGTTGATCTAAAGTCCAGTTCCTGTCAGTACTACCGTACTGTATGATGGGAACAACCCACCATCACAGAACTCCATACAAAGAATATATATAAAATAAAAGTACACCCATTTTGTCTTTGTATACAGTTTTAAAAGTGTTACATTTCTCATCACTAACATTTCAACATCTTAGATACCACTTACCTTTTGTCTCAAGAGGTCACATATACTATCCAGTACCACTCTGTGATGGGCAAACACTATAGACTTCTGACCACCCTCCAATCTGTCGATGATGTAATCCCTAACATTTGGTGGGAAATATCATGTGATGCAAGATTGACAGGCCAAACTAGTTACCTGATTCCAGGCAACTTCATACGTCCAGTTTCTTCATATAACTGAAGAAGTTGACTATGTTGAGTTTTACTCTGAGAGGAAATGATACAGTTTGTCTATTAAGACATGAAGAAATAAAGGATGGAAAAGGATTCTTCACTACTACAACAGTTAATTTGAATCTGCATACTAA
This sequence comes from Dysidea avara, assembly GCF_963678975.1. Lineage (NCBI taxonomy): Eukaryota > Metazoa > Porifera > Demospongiae > Dictyoceratida > Dysideidae > Dysidea > Dysidea avara. The sequence continues at coordinate 1,987,161 of NC_089274.1, read as the reverse complement.
TTCAGGGTAGAGTCAAGGTTTGTAACTGTTACCTTGTGATGTGATGCCAAGTCTAATTTCTTCCTCATATCCTCAAACTCACGACTGTCATTGTTGATAGTGGGGTCCAGTGATACCTTCAATGGAGAGGAGTCATTATAACATCTACCATACACAGCTGACATAATTCTAATAGAATGTACACTTTAGATATGAACATAGTACACCAACTTCATTACCATTTGTCTTCTCTTCTCTGGTAGCTGGTCCAACACATCACACTTGAGACGTCTACACAACAATTGATTGTGGGTTTCAATTTTCACCATGCTCACCTGATCATCACACACGCCTCCATGTAGAGTTGTAGTTCCCTAAGGTGAGAGGCTCCAGAGAAATCCCAGGCCCAAGCAGTCTGTATATTTTTACAAGACTTCAAAACTTATATGCAGTAGAGTAGTTTATATTAACTGAACGATGGAAGTAATTTTCAACTAGAGTAGGGACCATAACACATCAATATAAAGTACTGAAACAAGCTGGATTAGTGCACAATATTAAATCACAGTAAAATAATAAGAAGTGTTATATCCCTACTGTGCGTACTCTAGTTGAAAATTCCTGTGTACTAGTTTGTTAACTTTTTTGTAAATAAAATTGTTATGGCTGGTGAACCTACACATACCGCATCAAAAGAAAGAAATGGTGCCGCGTGCCCCAGCTATCAATTATCATCTGAAAAGTGAAGTATCCATTATGCTTCGTTGTCAGCTATGTCCAACCCATTACACAGCATTACGAATCAAGAACTGTTTGAAAAGCACCTCTGCAATCAAAGTAGCCACTATGAAAAATACAGACGATTTCCATTACGAAGGGAAGCCTTCACGTGGTACTGCCTAACCGAAACTTCTCGCTGTCAGCAAAGATGAATGGAACACAAAGGAGGACACTGGTAAGTAAGCCCATGAAGAATGCATTGTACGTACTGTGGTATGCCAAAAGGCACCTCTCGGGCCGAAGCCACATCGAACAGTGAAAAAATCAAGTCCGTAACCTTAGCCATTATTGAGTTACACTTGTCTGAAGGCATCAGTCAGTCAGTCAGTTACTTAGTCAGTCAGTCAGTTACTTAGTCAGTCAGTCACTAGAAAATTCTGTTTAATATTTTGTTTTAAACTTTCATAGCAACTTGTTGAAAGTGTTTTGGGTTGATCAGAAGGCTTGTTTGGGCTTAGTTGACCAATACTGCTTCATCGTTGTCAGTGAAAAGTGAGGCTGGTTTTGAGTGATTTTTTTATGGGCCATGCCCACACCTTTGTGGTCCCTACTATACAGTACTATCGTACTGTATGATAGTAAGTGTATGCTCTATTGGAGTTATAAACCAGAGCTCTGTATACAATTCACTTATACATGTACTTTGAAGTACACACTACACAGGTACTATAATGGAGGTCAGTAGCATACATATTAAAAGCATTTCAAACCAACAAAAGCCACACAACCATCCACTATATATATTCACTAGTTTACAGCTTATAGATAATATATATTATAGGGTTATCAATGGAAAAATTTACATTTTAATTTAATATACAACTGTTACATGTTGGACTAACACTTAGTGGCTCAGGTGGTAAATTTCATCGTCTTCTTGGGGAAGAAATGCAATCGAAACATCTGCAAAATTCGAGATTACAAACTGTAACTCTTGGAAGCTTTGATCTTTTATCACAATACTAGAGTTTAACCTTCCTCTGTGAGCAAACCTTAAGCATTAGTAGTTTGATAAATTTCCTGTCACTACGTCTCATGCTGCATCATTTGAGCATATTTTGGACAGGTTTTTTACTATGGACACCAAACAAATGATAGCCAAAACTTCCTCACATCACAGTAGTAGTGGTAGTCATCCATCAACAAAGAAGTTACAAAGTATGGTTAAATTTGAACATTGATAACCATCTAGGTGAACCTGAAAACAGGGCAAAACTTATCAAAAATCACAACTTGACAACATAACTTGCCTGTTAACAATAGAAATCTGGGTGGTGCAAAACAACTGTAAGAATTAAGATTCATAAAGTACAGTTAGCAGCAAGGTAATTCTTTTCAGGAGCTGTAAAATAAAACTATAAAGGCACTTAGGCAATCAAACTGAAGCTCACATAATTTCCACCAATAGTATATAATAGAAACCAAGAGTGTCGAACGGTGTATTAGCCCGTGATTAATGATTGCATAAAGTAACACGGATATTTCAGTAATTATATGTTTACACGAAATGGTAATTTGAAATGCATACTTGGCAGCGGGTCTTTGTTCACCAGTTTTCCATGTTATTCAACCAAGTATTCAACAGTTATTGCACAAAGAAAGTGGACCCAAGATAACTCCAGCTTGCTAAAACAACGGTTGCACAAACGAGCGTGTTGCCATGCCTTCAGGGATCCGCTTGGCAGTATCAGAACTTTAACATTAGCCAATTCCCTTTAACACTATCATGTTTTCGCTTGGCTTAGTGGCCGAATTGGGCTAAACACAGCAACCCTTAATGGCAATGAAAACGAACAATTACTGAAATATCCGTGTTACTTTACGCAATCAATAATCACGGGGTAATACACCCGTTCGATATTCTTGGTTTCTATTACATACTCTTGTTTCCACCAGTATCATGACTTTAACACTTGACATCTTGTGCAGTGCTATAACACCATAAACTGTATCCTTTTATGTATTGGCACAATTTAGGTGGTGTATCATTAGTGACCACACCCAAGCTTAGTCATGTGGGCCTGACTGGATTCGTACCTGACTTTCAGTTGATGCTGCTAGCTATACTTGCAGTTGTTTTACCTTTATTTTTGAGCAGTTAAGTGGACAAGTTACACTGTATGTGACCGGATCTGCGAAAACCTGACATAATGGTGCAAGCCTAAATTTTCAGTATAAGCTATTGATTGCAATGGGTAAAATATTTGCGTAAATGAAAAAGATATCATCGTATTCACCTACTCAAGAGAAGTTTGAAAATCTTTGTTTCATAGCAGTAGACTAAAGGATGCTGAGTTTTGGATGTTTGTTTACATCATGTTGAAGCGATGGTACGTGATCGAACGTTCTTCACTGGTTTCTTCTCTGTATGTAGTGAAGAAAGGTGATAGAAGGAAAACTTACCCAGTAATAGACTCCCCAATTCATGGCAAACGCAATGGTGCAAGTTGGAACTCTGCACTGCATTGCGTTTGTAAGTTACAGCCGTTTTTGTAAGCGCTTGTAATTTATTTTCCCAATACTTGCTGTACAAATCGATCTTTCTGTTGTTGCTACTTTGTAGGGCTGTAACTCCAAAAGTTGTTGGTACACAAGGCTGAAACTTGGCCAGGGCATACACTTGGCTAAGTAAATTGTAAATATTCAATAATAAAGAATTTGAAAAATGCGCCAATATATCGGGTTTTTGCAGATCCGGTCACATATGAAGTCAAGTTGTGATTTTCAGTACATTTTGTCCTGTTTCAGGTTCATCTAGATGGTTATCAATGTTCAAATTTAACCATACTTTGCATGTGATCTCTTTGTCAATGGACGATTACTACTGTGATGTGAGGAAGTTTGAGCTATTATTCGTTTGATGAAAGCCTGTTTTTGGAGCCCAAGATGATGCAGTAACAGGAGATCTACCTTGCCAATCAAACTACCAATGCATTTCGGTGAAGGTTTGCTCACAGAGGAAGATTGAACTATAGAATTTATTGCCACTGCAGCTACACTAATGTGAGAGTTAGTCCAATATGTTACACCCAAAAACGAGAAAACTTTTATAATGGTCAGGATCCAGCTACATGTAGTACGTAAATTTACCAAAACATCAAGGTAATAGGCCTTAATAATATTACAGTATTCATGTATGTACATATGTACCTTCACAGCAGCACAGTAGCGTTTCCCAAAATCAAACAAACTCATACCAAAGTGTCGGTCAAGAGATGTCACTTGTGTGTATAGTTCTATTGGACGAGACAGTGCTGGGGTCCCTGATAACAAAATAGCAAACCTGGCATTCTGAGAAAAGGAATGAAATCAACAACCATATTACTTACTAGCCTGTACCTTAAGTAGAGGAATAGCTGCCTTACTTCTTGCCGTCTTGTGGTTCTTCAGAAAATGGGACTCATCCTACACACACGCACACACATACGTAAAACACCTCATAAAAGTTGAGTACTGTATTTACTGGGAGCTGGCTGTTTACTACATGTACTCCATCACCCAACTGAAAAATTCTGTTGCTATGTTGAGTAATGGCTGTTATATACTAAATAAGTTATGAGTTTTTATAGCTGTAGTAAACATTGTTTTATAGATTAGTAACACTATTGCTCTTTCCCTGCAAAACAAACTTCTTGTAAATAGTGCCCAAAGCCCTCCTTTAGGACCAAGACTCTATTGATACAGTATCCAAACCATTTGGAACACTGAAAAATGAGGATGCGGATAGTATGACTAGTGCAATTAAATATTATATTTTAAGGCTTTTAGTGCTATCAAACAGCACAGTGATACTGTTTAAGTATCCCAAAAATGATACGACGAAAATTACTTTTATGGAATAATATTAGTCCATCTAACATCAAATACGGCAATAAACTCAAGAAAATACTTACTGGCAGCCAGATATAGAATTTTAACCAAACTCAAATTTTGTCTGACTGCTAGCCTGCCTGCCTGCTCCAGTCGCAAGGCTGGAGGCCAAATGAAGCAGCACATGGCCACCATTTAATGCCACAACAACAAACTCACCAGTGGGATGTGCCTTTTGGGGTTCTGATGAGTATGTGCCCTCTGCACCATGTCTTTCCTTTTATCTTCAATCAGGCTGTCTTCATCCTTCTTCATGTAATAAAACTTTAAGGTGTTAATTTTCCCTATCAACACTTTCCTTGAGCAGGATATTTAACTTCACAATAGGCTCAATGCCACACCCACTTGATCATGCCTATTAATGCAATCTTGACTGATTAAGAACGACTGAGCACTGCCTGAGACCATACCTCTTAACAATCGATCACAATGACACACCCCGTTATTATTGGTCCAGTTGTATTCATAATAGCAGCTAGCACAATGAAAATCTACACCAGGCTGACTCGAGATACTCTAATACAGCAGTCACCCTAATAGAACAGTCACATGTGTATACGTATAATAGCTATATGCTATAACAAACAAAAAAAACTAATATATAAAAATTACTAGACAGATGCTAAAGCACGTAGGGGCAAGCCTGAGGTGCATTTTAAGTTGGACTGTTATGGTATGCAGATAGAAAATGAGGAAGTACTTTATGAAAGTGATAGATTGGAAGGTTTGTATGATGAGGATCATTGGGTTGTACAATTGGAATCAAAGAAGAAAAAATTGCGGCAAGAATAAAGATTTGTCCCATGGTAGTAGACTCTACAATATAACCCAATTATAGTGGATTGGAATAATCCAGAAATGAATGAACTGTCGTTTGAACTTCTATACTTGTACCTTTATCTTCTTTGCAGTAATAAACAATAACGTTGTTCAACTGTCATCTTAGCTCTTCTCTGTCTGTAATATTCTCTCTGTCTGGCTACTCTCGCATCTTTTTGTTGTAAAGTTTGTTTGCCGTATCTTTGTCTGTACAGTTCCCTATGTCTTTGTCTACGTCTGACTTTCAAGTAATCGTTCAAAGGGGGTGGGGGGTGCTTATAAGCACGTGTCTTTTCAGTCATGTAATGATAGCCATACTTAGATGTTTGATATATAGGACCAACTCATGTTTGATAGCACCACCCATGCATGGAGCGGAGTGTTATTGAGTGGTGGTGCTGGTGATGATGTGTCTGGGACTAGTAGTGTTATCTACCACATAGCTACCCATCAAAGTGGCAAAGAACTGGTAAGTCTACTAAGAACTTTAGTTTGATAGCACCAGTAGTGTCAGGATTCCATACCATAATTTAACGTGTGACATTTGATAGGATCAGTTTACTCCGTTTGTATGTATTGTGTAATGCCTGCCAAAGTAGGGATTTTCTCACATAGCTATGTTGTGATAGCTACCATTACTATTTCTCACTGGAACCCTACTTTATTTTTAAATTGATTGCACTAACTTCTTTTGTTTTAGCATAACTGGATGTGACTACTGTATTAGAGTATCTTGATCTCTTTGCTTATCTCGAGTGAGCTACATAATAGATGGCTTTCTACAGCAAAACTACAGCTATATCATTAAGGAACATGGTTATGATATTTTTGATGGCTTTAATGACAACATTTTTACAGGCTGAGGTGCTGTCTATTTTATAACAGTACCAGGGATGTGCCCACAGTGGTCAGGACCAGCCACCACTCAAATAAAATAGTCACCACTACCATTCAACAACCACTACAAATTTACCTCTAGCAAGTCAAGGCCCCACACATTTTATCATATAGTTCTGGACTCAACCATGCTTCTTGTCACCACTATTCTAAACTTGGGCACATCCCTGAGTGCTACCATACTGTTTGATACAATATTTTAAATATGTAACCATAATTTAAATCTATTATCAATTCACACTCACAGCAATAACAATCTGAAAGTTTTCTTTACTAAACCTGGCTGGTACACGACTGAGAGTGTCATAACTTGCAATGACAATGGATGCACCATGGAAGGTATCCTGAGTGTGGTACAATACATTGATTTCCTCCTCCTTCAATGAAGGTAGCCAGTACTCAAATGCCTGGAAGAAACAACATTGTTTAAGTTGTGTGAAACTACCAAACTCTCTGTTGAATTGTGACACACCTCTCCCCACATTTGACGGACTGATGATGGACACAGAATCAGTAGTGGCCACACCTCTCGATAGTAAGCGGCAATACAAATAGCTTGTAGGGTTTTCCCCAGTCCCATGTCATCAGCTATGAGAACACGACCTTTGTGATGTATACCAAACCTGTGAAGATGCATACATCAATATTGTTACACTAACTACATACCTGCCTGAACACACACACACACAACAAAAGCTTTGGCTGCAGTATACAGCCTAGTGAGCCTACCCAGTGAAACAATGGGTGCTAAGAGGTACTGCAGGCAAATCCTTTGGAGGTAGGACTATTATCATAGGCATAACAACGGGGACTCCCCGTGTTCCACACACTGAGTGAGCTTTACACATAGTACAAATTGTATTAACCAGTTACCACCCTGCTTAGCCCCTCACACTAAATTTTGTTGCTACACACCTCTGACTATTATCATGCATAGAGCTGTATCATGTCTTGTAGTCCCACCTGAAAAATCATTTTACTGTGATACATGGAGAGTTGGTATTCACTTTCTATCCCATGTAACACACACACACACACACACACACACACACACACACACACACACACACACACACACACACACACACACACACACACACACACACACACACACACACACACACACACACACACACACACAAGTAAAGCAAAGCCTCCGGCAGCCATGCAAAACAAAGCTATTGCCGCCCAGTGAACCAGCACTGGGATGCCTGTGCACCACTCAGGTACTTGAGCCTTGTGCAGGCAAATCCTCCTGGGGCAGGGCTAGTAACCTGCAGGAGGACTGTCCAGGTCTCATGGAGAGGTCGCGGAACCTAAAGTTCCACAACAACCCCAACACCACTAAGCGAGACAAGGACAGTTGGGCATTTGCTTCCCCAGTTTACACCAGGTACCCATTGATGTTACAGCTGGGTGGGCTGCTTCCCCAGTTGACACCAGGCCACCAGGTCCCCATTTAAACAGCTGGGTAGACTGGAGCAATGTGAGTAAAGTTTCTTGCTCAAGAAAACAACAACAACACCAAAGTGGCTCAACCGGGAATCGAACCTGGGACCTTTCGATTACCAGGCTGATGTCCTAGCCACTTGGCTATGCTCCAAGTGGTTAGGGCATCGGCCTGGCACACACGCACGCACGCACGCACGCACGCACGCACGCACGCACGCACGCACACACACACACACTTACTCAACTCCTTCTCTCTGAAATGGCATCAGTGTATTCACCAACTTGTCATCCACTCTACTGGAGAGGTCGATCGGTTTCTCTTTACTCACTACCCCTTCTTTGCTCCTCAGTGACACAAACATGTTCACTACAGCCTTAGGGATATAGTCCATCTCCAACTGAGTGTCACCACTACACTGTTTCTTCAATGAACTGACTAGGAAGAACAATAATAACTACACAAAACACGTAAGTTTCATGACACTTAAAAAGTTACAGACTTTACCAACAATCTGATATAATATTCTGCTTGTTCTCGTGTCAGAATTGGCAAAACTGTTCTTATAAATGACTAGTGAGGACTTTTTCACAAAGTAGTTGAAACAGACGTTGCTTGGTTTTTTTATGAAGTAAGAGGTATAAAATAAATGTATTGTGGTGATACAAAATTAGCCATTTTTGGTGAATACATCTAATGCTGAAACAAATGACAAATTTCATTACTCAAATAGATACAAAATGACCAAATAATTCAATCATCATACTGTATAGTACAGATCCCTGCAAAATGACCCCCTCCCCCCACCCAAATGCTGCCTCTAAAAAACCACCCTAGAAATGCCTTAAGTGGCAAAAAGTACCTTACTTTAATGGAATAGTGTTAGTGCATCTAATGTCAAATATAACATTAAATCTCATACACATGCCAATACTGATTTTATTATAAAATGCAAACACTGAATTTTACTCTACCTGCCTTACTGCCTGCCTGACCACGGTCACAAGGCTAAACGATGCATTGTATGACCATCTTTTTTCACCACAATAGCAAACTTACCACTGGCATGTACCTTTTAGGGATACAACAATTGCTTGCCCTTTGCATCCTGATATAGCTGGTCAAAATCTTCTTCATGCTATGAGCCTGTATCGAGGAAGCATTAATTTTTTTGCTTGGACAGTTTCTGTATTTAGACGCCACAAATTTATTAAAACACTAATGCTGTTGCAGAAGGGAAAATTAAGTATTTTAAAGTTGGATTAGGGACCAAAGGAAAAAATAAGTAGTGAAAAAAGGGAATAGCTGTAAAGAGTAGTGAAACAAGTGAGGTTGCCTGCAGATATACTAGTGGACATTTGGGATCAAAAGTATATGTGCAGGTACACTGAAACCTCTCTAATCTGACACCTCTGTAATCCAGAATACCTATATAATCTGACATTGTTTTGTATATCAAAAATACTTTTTTCTATGTACAGTGAAACCTCTCTTAACAAACTCCCCGAAATAACGACACAATAGAAAAAACCTCCATAATAAGGACAAATATTTTGGTCCCAACAGGTCTGGTTAATACATTTTTTACCTCTTAAAGAGGAAACCCTCTATATTACGGCAAAAAGTGGTTAAAAATCCTGGGTCCCAAAATGTCCATAATAGAGGGGTTCCACTGTAGTACTACCTAAATAATCTGATAGCCTTACTAATCCGATACAATTTTCTAATCCCAATGAGCATCAGATATACAGGTATAGAGATTACTAATCCAAAAATTCTTAGTTTTTTCTTTCTACTTGTTTGTTTGCTATTATAACATAATTATGACTGGTGAACCCACGCATACCACATCAAGCATTACAGATGAAGAGTACGAGAAACACCTCTTCAATCACTACAGAAAACACAGATGATTTTCATTACAAACGCAATAGTCAGCAGAGATGAAGCCATATGCACTACCACAAATCAACATCTTGCACGGTCAGTGAAAAGAAATGGGACATGAAGGAGGACAAAGGTAGGTCCATGATCTGTACAATGTACATACTGCAGAACAAACTAGTGCATTGAAAAATTATTAATTGTGGGAATCCAAGCGATATAAAAGTAGTGAAACAAGATGGATGAGTGATGGTATTATTATAACATAGTTCTGTGGGAAAATCCCTACTTAGGCACTGAATTATGACATACCAAAATAGAGATTTTTGCACAGAACTATGTTATAATACCATCATTCATATAATCTTGTTGCTGCTTTTTAATCACTTGGATCGATCCCTACTTCATTTTAAATTGCCTAGTTACCTACTTATGAATAAGCACTAAAACGTTTCTTAGGAAGCAATCAGATCCCCAAGAACTATTGCGGTTAATTTAAAATGGAGAGTTTTTGCAATAAAACAATACGCCATTGATCATATTTTAAGTTTCAAGGTTTTATTTCACAAGGACAAAAGTATTTTGAATCAAATGTTAAATGATCATCACTGCCATTTTGTTTACGGATGGCATGCCACACTATGTGGTTTTTTCCTAACTATTAGAACCAATATTAACAAGTAGAAGGACTGAATAAGGTTAAATTTATCTGCAGGTATAGGCAACTTCTCTTGTTTCACTACTTTCTTGCTATTCCCTTGTTTCACTTCTTTGATCTCTAATCCAAAATCCAATATAAAATTTCTTCTACTCGTTTGTTTACCTTTTTATAACATAGTTATGACTAATGAACCCACACATGAAGCATCTAAACAAAGAATGGCAACAGGCATGCCATAAAATTTTTTTCTTCGTCTAAATGCATGCCCCAACAATCAATTACTGAAAAGCATAGCAGCTATTATGCTGTCTTCAGCTATGTTACACAGTGATAAGAATGAAGAACAGTACAAGAAGTGTCTCTGCAATCACCATGCAGGGAAATAAGGGCAATAAGTGTAATAGCTACCACCACAGCCACAGGCATCGGTAAAGAAAGAAAAAAAAGTCTACAACACAAGGTATTCCCAGGCGGTCACCCATCCAAGTACTAACCCTGCCCGACGCTGGTTAACTTCAGTGATCGGACGAGAACTGGTGCTTTCAGCGTGGTATGGTCGTAGACATTTGTTAAGCCATTCTACTGCCTATTTATACACACAACATTCCAGCAAACTACTCTCTTAATCTCTGCTATTAAAAATCTATTTGCAAAAAAGCTAAAATGGAGGACTGCAGAGTTTGGTGTTGCACTGATATACATATTTTGACTTTTACAGATACCAATTATTTTCCCATTCCTGTAACCAACATGCCGATATTGAGTGATGTTCCCAGGTTTAGAATAGTGGTGGCTACAAGAGACAGGGATGAGTCCAAAAATGTTGTATGAGACGTTAACTTGTGTATGTCAGAGGTGAATTTGTAGTGGTTGTTGAGTGGTAGTGGTTGTTGAGTGGTAGTGGTGGCTATTTTATTTGAGTGGTGGTCGGTACCCACCACTGTGGGCACATCCCTGGATATTATAACCAATATTCTTCAGAGGAGGAGTAGAAGATCACCTAAAGTTTCTGTGTACATTGTATTGCTATTAGTCTCGTGTAGACCAGACTGATTTTTGTCTTTTGTGTGTGAGGGTGGGAAAAAAAGTGGTCTAGTACACTTGCAATAGAATTTCTGTGTAGCGTTCCACTAGCTTTACGTGGGTGCTGATTGGCAAAGCCATACATGACTATGTTGCTCAGCTTTTCCAATCAGCATCCACCGTAGAGCTGGTGGAACACTACACAGAAATTTTATTGCAAGTGTACCAGACCACTTTTTCCCCACCCACACACAAAAGAAAAAAGTCAATTTGGTCGCAAACAAACAAGCCTAAACAGTTATAAAACAGTTACAACAATTAAATGTTTTACCACTGACTGTTGCATTCATCACTTTCCTTACTGTCGTACGTTTATTACCTTTTACTAATTGATTGTGGGTTTGGTTAATCGGATAATTATTTCCGCTTCGTTTTGCAATATTGGCTTTTATCGATTATTCTAAGCAACACTATAGCAGATGGCAAAAAGGCACATCTCAGGCCCAGGACGAAGCAAAATTGAACATCAAGCCTGTATGTAGCCTTATGCATTGTCGAGTTATACTTGTCTGAAGGCATCAGTCAGTCGGTCGGTCGGTCAGTCAGTAAGTCATTTAGTTAGTTAGTAAGTTAATAGAAAATAGGAAATTCTTAAAATTTCACAGAAATTTGTTGGAAAGATTTAAAGCCATTTTGAAGGCATTTTTTGGGCTTGATTAACCAATACTAGACAGATGCTAAAAGCATGATGGGGCGAGCCTGAGTTGTGTAAAAAGTGATGCGACATCAACTGTATTTCCATGAATAACGTTTAATGTGTGTGTGTTTGTAGCTATACATACAGAAATGCTCAGGCTACTCTAGAGGTAGCTGGAGAAAGGTGAAAAAAGTTCAAGTTGGGAGGCTCAGTGGCCTGCCAGTATATAGCTACACAACTGTGTGGAAGCATAGTCAGCTAGGACTTATCTCCCTGTCTTCTGCAGTTTCATTGGCCAACTGCATGCTCTCTTCTGCGAGCGTGCATGGCGTCTATCAGGTGTTTACTTGCTTCTGGCATTTCTGCTGCCGTCCTCACCCTGTCTCGTTCTCTCCCTGCCTTCTTCTAAGACGATCTTCTTTGTCTATGTAGATAAAAAATTGTAACCCACATGACAAATTCTAAGCCAAGTGGCGCAATATGGCTTTTTCGTACAGGAAGTTTTCGTGAATGTGACGCACGTGACGTACGATTCACTCGGGCATTCAGCAGCCAGTGTTCCCTCCTCGCCCTGTCTCGTTTTCTCCCAGCCTTCTTCCAAGACGGTCTTGTCAATGTAGATAAGAGTTGTGAACGAAGTGACAAATTCTAAGCCACGTGGCACACTTTTCCGTGTTCGTTACGTAAACTCTCAGGAATGGTCAGACGTACGGTCGTACGTACAGTTGAGCACTACCAGTGTGGGGCTGTCCGTGATCGTTACGTAAACTCTCGGGAATGGTCAGACGTACGGGTCGGACGTACGAGTGACTACTGCCATTTGTGGGGCTCGCTCAGGCTCGCTCAGGCTCGCCCCAACTACCACGCTGTTTTGAAGGGAAACTGAGGCTGTTTTTGGGGTGATTTTGAAGGGAGAAAAGACCCAAAACACCATCAGGAGCTTATGAGCCTCCAAAGGAGCATGCAACTTGGTTTCATGACTATCCAAAATACGTTGCGTAAAATTTTGCTTACATAAGGTGGTAAATTCCCAGTGAATTTAACTGTGACTACAGCCATGAAAAACAGCATAAGTTGAAAATAGCAATGACTCCATCATTTCAGAGGAGCTCTACTCAAACTAAGAGTGATAATGATGGGTGTGTGTCAAAGTGGGAGCCTCGCCCCAGTGTTTGTCCCACTGTCAGATCGAATGCATCGTAGAACTGTCCTAGTCTGTCCATAGAACCGTTCTCGTCAAGTTCCCACTCGCTACTAGTCAAGGTAAACTTCTAAAATACAGTACTACCATTCTGTAGGATGATACAGCGTAACAGAAGTCCATCCTCTGCGTGAAGTAGACTTCTTCCAAAAAAAGAACTTAATATACTGTGATTAAATGGACTTTCATATATTCACACGTTGAATTTATACAGCAACTTATTAGAAGTGATTGTGGGTTTTAGTTTATTACATTGGACACCCACACAAAAGGTACAAATTAGGACAAACTTTTTTTGTGACACTGTTACAGAATATAATGTGCACAGTCTGCATACTACCTATAAACTTTTTGGTCACTTATTGAACTGCTTGTGGTCAGAAAATAATGAAAGATTTCTACACTCATAAATATACACTTGCTTAAATACCACAAGGCTGGCTGAATAAATTTTTATAACTGTAAATCTTAATCATTAGCTTTTATATGTAATAGTTGTAACACGGGCATGCAGGATTTGCCGGATTTGCCTAACACGGGCATGCGGGATATACCTGCAGCCCTCCTGCTTTGATACCCAAAGCAGGAGGGCTGCAGGTATACATATTCAAGCATATTCCAAGTGCCCATGTTATAGCTAGTAACACTTCCGTTGCAGGCTAATAGCCTACGTAATCACCCAGGCCAATACGAGTGTAGCCACTGGTTTCTTATTATATACATGCTTGAAAGATTCGACTATGGCTAGGCAGCACGTAACATAACTATGTTTGTTATAATGAACAGTCCTAATATAAGGATATCATGGAAAATGTCAAGATCTGTCGAGTTGGGCAAATCTCAGGCAAGTGTTTGAATGCTATCGCGTGATTTAAAGACTAATTACAATGTATACTAAGGGTATTCTTCATTGTAGAGTGGGTAACACGTGTCGTGGGTGTTCAAAAACATGTCAAAATGCTTGTGAACGCACTATAAGACTAGTTTTCACCTTTTCCCAACTCATAGAATAACAAGGATACTGCAATGCCTTCATCTGAGTGCTTCTTGTGGCAAGACAATAGTCACATCATTAATTAATTCCCATAATCAATTTCAGTCTAGAACTTTAAGCTGGAGAGGGAGGGGGAGGAGGAGGGGGGTACAGTATATTATTTTGGAATGGATGCTTAAGTGTAGCTTGTCTTATGGTATGTGGTAGCCAAGTGGTAGAGCACTTTTAGAGTATAGAAAATACTTGCTGTGTGGCCAAGACACAACTATTATTGTTAATTAACCCGACTTGACCGGTTCACAGTGTATCCTGGCCCGGCCAACCCATCTCATGTTGTACAGGGTCTGGTTTGGCACTGCTTGATTGCAGTTTATTTTGTGTCATACCATATTGTACTTGAGTTACAACATAGATAATGTATGTCACAAATAATTTAACTGGCGTTTCCAATCCAGTAGGAACGCATACATTATCTATGGTTACAAGGTAGTGTGAACAGGGTGTAAGGAAAAGTTATTGGTCAGATAAAATGGCCAAATTTAATCAACCACTTTTTCTACTGACATTGGCAAAAGAGGCACCCACTCACTATAATGAAATGGTATAGCATAGAGCTGAGTGATAGTGAAATTTTCACTGTCCAAATGATATCAAGACACTGTTCACGATAGACAATAGTAAAACGATAGTGATAATTCACCTATTTCCTATTAGTTGCCTTCAAAGAGAGTTGTAAGGAGGGATATACCCATGCATGTATTTTACATAAGATATTAAACAGCCTTTTAGGCTGATTCTTGTTCCCAAAAGTTATTATTTTACAGTATTTTTGCAGATATTTCTCCGTATTTTACTTGTTAATTACTATCCGATAGTAAATTTTCAAGCGATATAGGCGGTACCGATAGTGATACTATCCCGATATTCCGATATGCACATACTATCCCCCAGCCCTAGTATAGCATTATATAGCTTATTCTTTGTGTCATCACCACAATTTCAGTCTAGTTTTACAAAGCGCCTAAACAAAGAGCCTCTTATTACACATTGTACGTGTATTCTAGCTCATCATTATTTGGCACACACAATCCCCAGTATGCTTTCTGGCAGTAGGGCTGACTTGAGTTTAGAAGTTGAAAGTACATAACTCAGGACAGTGTTAAAGGGTTGTTATATTGTACTCTGGTATACAGATTGTACATAAAAGAATAGTATAGTCTTCAGATACTCACCCAAGTTATTGTGGTCCTCAATACCAAAGCTCCATATAGTTCTCTTGGCATCTACAACATAAACAAATCCTTGGTAACTCCAGATTACCAAATACATGCACAACAATATACTCTAATAATATGTGACTGGGTCTGCAAAAATAGGACATGTGGGCAAAAACTACATCCTGTCACACAACAGGACATACCTTAGTTAGGGAACGAAATATTTTAGCGTTGTGCAATATGCCTATATGGTACATCTTTGTGCAATTGCTGCTAATAAATTTTTGTAGATAAGTACCAGTTATACCCAATTGCACTGCAAGCAACCCAGCAACATTGCTAGAAACTTCATATTAAAGTTAATTAAATGCGTGGGCGGCTGATAATTTTCATGGTTTAGTACCAGCTAGTACTCTACTACACTGTTATATAACTAGCTTAAACAGTCTAGGAAAGTGGTTATTAAACAACTAAGCTACACTGTTAAATTGCACAAAACCAGACCTTCACATTTCTGTGATTGCACGATCAAAATGTCAATATGCAAGCATGATATTGGTATCAAGTATTGCGATATCCTGATATATCGATATGTATCATACACTACTAAATATCTATATTCTACAACTTGCATTATAAAGCCAATTATTTGCTTGATACCTGCAGAATATTTCAAAGCTACAGCGAAAGTCCACAAATTTTGGGAGATAAAGTTTGAAAAAGTAGTCAAATTTTATGTATCTATTTTTGCAGGCCCAGTCACATATACACATTCACTAAAATCCTAAAGCTACCGCAACCCATGTAGGACAGCCTTTTAAAAGTAGGTAGCTGCATTAGAGACAAGTCACTTTATACACAAATTGCATAATATTATTAAGCAGTACGTAATGAGGAATCATCTACAAACTTTCAAAGGTGTGGGCCCATATTTCAAAACACTTCCATTTTTCTCTGTAAAATTGAGTGATTTGTAATTATATAAATCTATGATTTCCAATTTCCATTACATAATTATTGTGATCATTACAAAATTTTGTCACATTTTCATTTTTCAATTTCAGGGTTGACCTACCTTAGGGTCATTACCTAACCTACCCCTAATTGGGAATCATTACCAGCCTTATTATAGTAACCGTCTACTTGAACATTAAAGTGGTACACCCTTGACTACAGAAAAGCATTGATATCTAAAGGATTATTTGGCCTCTACACAACTCAAACTGAACAACTTACCATATGATCGAGATGGGATTTGTTTGAACACATCAATAATATTAGACTGGTAGGGTGACACTACTTCAAATCTTGTCTTTGATATCAAAGTGAAGTCTAGCTTGATTGGCTTTTTCCCACCATATTTTGGCTTGTTAAATGATTTTGAGCTACCTTGCTGAGGTCTGGAGGAATTCTTATTGGATGATAATCTTGAACTAGAAGCACCGTCGATTTCATTTGAATTATAAGGGCGGGACGAAGGGGGGATAACTGTCACTGGTCTTTTAGCCGGAGGAACTGTGTCATTGCCTACAGTAGGACACTGTCGCTTCCGTTCCAGTAATTTCTGCTGAGCTTTTCTTTTATTCTCTTCAATGCGCCTCAGTTGTTCCTCTGAGAGGCTCATTGCCCGTCTAATTTAAACCCACAATCACATGTTCATTAAAACTGATACCACAATCGAAACATTCGTAACTACAATGTAAACATTGACAATGTCTTCTAGGATTTTAAGCGCAGCCAATTCTCTATGGAAACTAACTCCTAGAGGAACTAAATTGGTGAGTGAATGTAAGCCTGGGCAGTTACTAGTGATTTACCGTTGTACAGGCTAGATGCGCCTTCAGTTCTGGCTTAGACAAAGAATGGGAGGAGTTAGCTAGGAAGCAGTTAGGAGGTGCTGATCCATCAGAGAAATTAACATGGCACACAGCAGAGGTGACCCTTCTCCTTAAACACACGTACCTCACTAAACTGGTCACATTATTATAGGGTGTTGATGTTAGGCCACTGTATACTAAGAGTGATACTGAAGATGTTGCTAAGGAAATACCAGGAAAATTCCCCTTCACAAGGGGACCATACCCCACAATGTACTCCCAAAGACCATGGACCATTAGACAGGTATTGTGTGAATGTTTGTGTATTAATTCATGGTATGGAAACTGAGCTGGTAGTCACAAGACTAAATTCAAAACTTGTAGTAGCAACCATGAAGATACAACATGGTTCCTTTCATAGAGTCTTTATATGCATTTTTAGCATGGAGCCTGTCTAAACTAGTTATCGGTCTTAGCAAGCAGGTTGCTGGTGGACTTACTGTATAAATTTCTCACTTGTAAACTTTATTAAAGTTGACCTCTAGAGTGTTCACTAAATAGCTTCCACAGCATTTTCTGAGACTATACCGTACAGCGTAATAATTTAATGGGGGAAAATTTTAGCAAATTGTTGCAATTCGTCAAATTTTTCCTCGTCAAAGCTCACGTGACTGGTTAATTAGAATACCGAAGTCAGCACATTCGTCAAAATTTTCCTTGTAAATATTTGACAATGGTGAATTCATCAAAATTTCCCTCCATCAAATTATTACGCTGTACAGTGATAGTTTTGGTGAACACAAGATCATAGATACTTTATGCAATGCATGTACATGTGCTGAGATGCTGCTTCAAACTCTTCAAGTTGCTAAAACGATTGGGGGCATTTTATTCAACCAGTGCTGATTTTGACTGAGACAATTAGTTAGTCTTAATTCAGAGAATTCAACAGTACATGATTCATGTCTTAGGGAGTCAGGCCAGGAGATGGTAATAACCCAGTAGCAGGACATTGGTCTGGTAATCGTAAGGCTGGTACTCTCGTTTTCTTGAGCAAGAAACTTTTCTCCCATTGCTCCAGCCACCCAGCTATATTGTTCCTGAAGGGCACAGCTATAGAGCAGCCTACTTGGCTGGTGTTGTCATCCCTGACAAAAAGGAAAAACTTAATTGTATCCACACAAAAAACAGCCAAGCTGTGAAAAAATGGTGCAGACTTAAAAATCCTGGGTGAAAAGGTCGTGAAATCAAAGGTAGCGGCCAAGAAATAGCTACAATGATGTTATTATGCTAATAAATTTTAACAATAGCTGCGTGTGCATTGTTAAAATTTATTAGCATAATAACATCATTGCAGCCATTTATTGGCTGCCACCTTTGATTTCACGACCTTTTCACCCAGGCTTTTTAAGTCTGCACCATTTTTTCTCAGCTTGGCTGTTTTTGTGTGTATTTCACTTCTTTTTGTATAAGACCCCAAAACCAGCCTATGGCTGACTTTGAGGTTTGTTTTTACTCACATTTCTTCTTTTCTATGTAGACACAATGATGATTATTGACAGGTATATCGCATTGCATGATTTAATTCGTAATAGAGTGCACATTTTTTTGATGACTTCTAATAGAACATACATAGAATGTTCTAGGACAATCTAGGACAATCTAGTATGAAATTACGAACGTTTGATTATAAGCAGATTTAAACTAGAAATTTCATTTATAAAGTAGAAATTAAGTAAGGTGATCAGCCAAGATAGCAGTGGTTCAGTGGTTAAGGATGCAGGTGTTAGGTATGGAGGTCCCAGGTTCGAACTCTGGTAAGATTTTTTTCATACACCTTTTTACCCCGTGGTGATGCTCTATTAGAATATCTTGATCCCACGATTTTACACTTGTTTGATTTTTGCTTTATAACTTTGTCGCTGTAACTCTATTGCTATTCAAACTATCAAAAGGTACTGCTACGATGATCAGTCTATCTACACACAGCTAGTGTAGCTGTGACAGAAGTTTGATATATTTTTATGTGAATAATGCTCATAACTCCTTGGATATTCCTCAGATTCACAGCAAACTTGGTACGTGAATCCACCATTACATGCTCTTCATTTGTGCCAAAGATCAAGGCAATCGAGTTACGCGTTTGCATTTTATAGCAGTTATTGCAAAGTGTGCGAAAAGAAATCAAACCAACGTATGGCATAAGAAGAAGAAAAACATGAACTTTGAATGCCCATATCTCGCAAATGGTTGTTGCAAATTTGCTGTGTGGCCTACCCTACCTGGAGGACAGCTATAATGCAAAAATGGTGTGCTTTGGAGAAGGGGCCATGGACTTATGCATGCGTGAAAAGCTGTTTTCTTTCTTCCTTTCAATATACTCGCAGTGTGGTGTGTTGGCTTTCTTGGCCACACGACACACTACCATGTGTCTTGATCTATAGAATTATGTATGTATTTCCCAGTATGCAGGCTACAGTACAGTGGAGGAGAGCAACAAGTTCTACAGGGAGAACATCAAAGCTGGTCAACAGGGCCTCAGCGTGGCGTTTGATCTCCCCACCCATAGGGGGTAAGGTATACATAACACACTCTACACACCACAACCAGCCACATACAATATCACTTGCTACATGCTACGCACTTGTAGCACTTGTAGTTTTACACAGCATTTTACTATCTATCTTATTTTTTAATGCTACTGTAGGTGGATCTTTTGCATGTACACACACAATACATTACCCATTTGGCAATGTAGGAAAATGTTAGGGCTGCACCGATTCTAGTATCGGTATTGGTATCGGTCCGATACTGCTGTTTTCATAAAGTATCGGAATCGGCCATTATATTGTTGCAGATATCGATTCTTATCACGTGCGAGAATAAAATAACGTTGGTTTGTATTTACCTATTTTACTAGCACAGTGAACACCTAAAAGCATCAAGTATAACACTAATAGCTAACTACCAGCAAAATTACTGATCTATGCTGAAACCCACGTGTGAAAACGCTTTACTGAGAAAAAGATCAATATACTCTAATAGAACAATCAATAACTCTAATAGAGCAATCAGGTAGAATTGACTGTTTCAGTATTAGAATACTTTGTGTTTTTGTAAGCACCATTATGATATTATCTAAACTTCTCCAGAAGAATACTGGAATATCCACTGATTTGCATTTCAGTGACTTCCTTCTTTGTGAATCTTGATTGGCTACTTCATTATAAATACAGGCTTTAGCCTTCTCACAGGTCCCTAGTGGGATAGCATTCACAGACAGATAAACTTGAACCATACTGAAAACGTGTACAAGAATACCATGAAATGCACTATATAATAAATGTGTGCACTATGAAGTAGTTACTTTAAGGTACTTGGTATTGGTACTTGGTATCAGTACTTGTACTTGCAAATACTTCCCAGCTGAGTACTTGGTATTTGAAGTATCGGTAAAAAGTGGAATCGGTGCAGCCCTAGAAAATGTACAATGGAGCCTCTGTGTATAACAGACACTTTGGGACCATGTAATAAAATATTACTGTTATAAGGAGATTGTCCTTTTCATGTATTGTAGTGGCCGGCCTATAGGGACCTCAGAAATTAGAGATAAAATTAATGTAAGGTGTCCTTTACACGGTGGGTCTTTTGCGAGAGGTTTCACACAATTTATACACACTACATGCCATTACAGGTATGACTCTAATAATCCACTAATGGTAGGTGATGTGGGACTAGCTGGAGTAGCCATTGACTCTGTTGAAGATATGAAGGTGTGTGTGTAACAGCGTGGGATTAAAATTGTTTTTATTTTCGTATTCCTACTACCGTAATTCAGTGAATGACAATTAGATCTACATACTGTAGGACATATACACACTGTACAGTTTTAAACAAGTCAATCATCTTTCCATATAACAGTGTAATAGTATTTCTACATACTTTGGTAATTCTTGTCCCCAAGTACATACTCCATACAACTATTATGAGCACATTACTTTAAGTGTTTCTTGTTTAGACTCTGTTTGATGGGATCCCATTGGATAAAATGTCTGTTTCCATGACGATGAATGGTGCGGTCATCCCAGTTCTGGCCATGTACATTGTAGCAGCAGAGGAACAGGTAACCATAGCAAACATTTCCATAATTCCATAAATAGACATCTACCATAGGGAGTTTCCCCAGATAAATTATCAGGAACAATTCAGAATGATATCCTAAAAGAATTTATGGTTCGGAATACTTACATCTACCCACCAGAACCTTCAATGAAAATCATTGGTGACATTTTTAGATATACCTCACAGGTTAATCCATGGGAGATATGTGTAATTGGTTGTATTGTGGGTTTAAATTATTGTAGAATATGCCTAAATATAATTCCATATCAATCTCTGGTTACCACATTCAAGAGGCTGGTGCAAATGCAGTTCTGGAGTTGGGATTTACTGTCGCTGATGGTCTTGAGTACTGCAGAACTGGTGAATGATTTTCATTCCAGTTCAGCCATCTTCCATTCCCATGTTAGGACTTGCTGCTGGAATAGAAATTGATGCATTTGCCCCAAGGCTGTCTTTCTTCTGGGGAATTGGAATGAACTTTTACATGGTATGTAAAGCTAGTTCCCACAACAACTAATAACTTGTGTGTGTGTTTGTTTGTTTGTAGGAGATAGCCAAGATGAGAGCTGGACGTCGACTATGGGCTAACCTGATGCAGGAGAAATTTGGAGCCCAAAATCCCAAGTCATGGCAACTGAGGGCACACTCCCAGACTTCTGGTTGGTCCCTCACAGAACAGGTTAATTTCTATGAAATATTTCACATGACATGATGATTACTGCTTGAAGTTATTTAGAGTTGTAGCCTCCAACCATATTACAAAACTAGCAATGATGATGCTCCATAGATATCAGATCATGTTTCATGTTTGTAAGCTTCAGCTACTTGCCCTTAAATTTCATTGCAGTCTGCTGACTCGATCACGTGTACAGCAGATAATTAATTGATATTCACATACATACGTATGTATGTGTGCACAATTTTTTTAAATGCAGTGACAAAGCCTCTCTGTATTTTGTCCTAGACTTTCAGATTTACCTGTACTTACAGTGTAAATCATGTTCTTCCTTTTCTGTATTGATCCCCACCCACTTCATCTCTGCAGGATCCCTATAACAACATAGTGAGGACTACTATTGAAGCAATGGCTGCGGTGTTTGGAGGAACACAGTCACTACACACTAACGCATTTGATGAGGCACTAGCCCTGCCCACCCCATTTAGTGCCAGGATAGCACGTAATACACAACTGATCCTACAAGAGGAAACAGGAATACCCAAGGTTAGTAGAAAATTAGTTATCCAACTGTCACCCTAACTTGAACACGATTGTTCAATTAGAATGTTTTGAATTGTGTGTATGTTCTAATAGAGTAGCGTTGAATTATCTGAACAGAGATCTTATGTAAACACATTCATCATTGCCTGAGACTACTGATTTTTTGCTGTACAGGGAGTACCTGGTGTACAAGGTCCCATCCAGCCAGTTTAGAAGTTATATTCTTTAGTTATATCCTGATTTTGATTTAGATCATTTAGTGAAAGTATCACGTTTGAATTTTTCCCTTAAAGTTGTGCATGTAGCAAAATTCAAACATTATTTTTGGCCTTTTAGTATTAACTTTTAGGAGATTTAGGTTTATGGGTACACTGCTTTCCTCTAATAACAATGGTAGGTCGTCAATAAAATAGTAAGTCGTATTTCTTGTAGCTAGGCTATTAATGTCATAGTCTCACATTTTTCTTCTGTATCAGTGTACAGGTGGAAGGGTAGCCAGCCTCCACACACAAGAAAAATGGTCTTCCCACATGAAGCTACCTACCAGTACTAGCGCAGTATATTTGTGTGACCAACTGGCTATATAGTAGCCTGTAAAATCTAGTAAATGGCAATGACTAATATATGAGAGGTTAAGTAGATACATCAATATAGTACAGTGAGACCAGATCCATTGTCTGAACACATGTGTACCAGTTTAATCACAAAGTGTTCAGATCAGTTAGAATATACATACTGAATTACCAATACTGTATAGCAAGTTTTTTTTTTGTAAGGTCCAAATTTTTGCAAAATTTGCAAACATTTCTGCTGTAGCTATTGATTCTTATATTTCAGTTCATTGATTGCGTGGGTAATTTATACCACAGCTGCCGGTACCATCACATGTACAACCAGAATGTCAATTCTTAAATGTAAGAGGACAGATGCCTCGTTGCCAGACCCCAAAGGACCATTATCGGATGACTGCCACCATTGCTGAGGCAAATAGGGAAGTGTTGAGAAAGCTTTGAATGATGACCAAAGAACTAAGAAGAAAGATACATACATCAAGATTACTCTTGATTACAAGACTAAAATTGCCAAATATGTATTGGGAAACGATAACTGTGCTGCTGCGAGGAAATATAGCAGTGAGTTAAATGAGAATCTGAACAAAAGTACTGTTCGAAGTTGGGTTGTGAAGTACAAGAAGAGTGATCTAAGAAAAGGGTGCGAGGTGAATCTGACCCTGAGATCACAATTATTCCATCAGCAAAATGAGGTCGTCCTTTGTTAATCGGAGAAACACTTGACAATCAGGTGAAGACCTATATAAGGTTTGTGCAGGATTGTGGTTTCTCTTATTGCTATAGCTGTAGGGAAGGCCGTGGTAAGAAAATTTGATGCCAGCATGTTGTCAGAGAATGATGGGCCTTTATTCCTAACAACAAATTGGGCAAAATCACTTCTATACAGAATGAATTTTGTTAAGAGAAAGGTCTGTTCCACGGAAAAGCCAACAGTGCATGGCTATGAAACAATAAAGACAGACTTTTTTGTGATATGTTGGCAGTTGTCCAGATGGAAGGTATACGTACCAGTTGAGTTAGTCTTTAATTGGGACCATACTCCAATAAACATTGTCCCATGGCCAAAAAGGCAAAAAGAATTGAGCTGATTGGATTAGACAACAAACATCAGATAACTGCAGTTGTATGTGGAACGCTTAGTGGTGACTTTTTGCCACTTCAGTTGATTTATGCTGGCAAAGCAACTGCTTCCTTTCCCGGTGTGAAATTTCCAAAAGTTGGTTGCTTAGCTACACACCTAATCATCTTCATCTATATCTATCTATCTTATCTATCTTATCTTATCTTATATATATATATATAAAGCTGAAAAGCTGTCTGTCTGTCTGTCTGTCTGACGGTCACGCTGCTTACTCACCAGACTTGGCGCGAATCGACATAGTCTGTGCTGATAATGAGGCGCTCATCATCCGCCTACTCTAAGATTGTTATCACGAGTTCACGCGTGCTTCCGTTCGGTCTCTACAGCGCGTAGAAGGCCAAGGTGTAGAGAAAACTTGAGCAACATTCCTTTGAAAACCACAGCACATACTGTTCAAGTGGTAGAACGCCTGACTAGCGTGTAAGAGGTCGTGGGTTCAAATCCACGTGTTGACAGATTTTTTTCTTTCTACTCAGTACCTTTTTGTGAACACCTTTTTAAAACACGACTTTTAGCTCATCATATCTTGGCATGCAAAGCACGTATCGACGCGGGACTTTAGCGAAATTAAACGCCAATCATCTGGCAACTCGAGTGTTGTTGTAGCAAATCAATACGTGCTGTTGTTCGCTCTTTATAGGGCGATGGAGGCACTGGTGTAGGGAAGGATCACTGAAAAGTTGAGCTACATTCCTGTCAAAACCACAGATAAACAACTGTGGCGATTTGTGCACCTCCCTTAACCCCAAGTTATTATAACCAGCCAGGGTTCACATAACTTTTTTTTTTCACTTTAGGGACCTTTTTGATGCACCTTTTTGTTCTATCTGTTCCATGCAAGTCTTCATCTACAAACTGTTATACTCAGTTTTTCAACACTGGCACTTAACTGCCTCACATCATAGGGACTCTTATAGCACTTTTGGGATAGGGCAGGCAAATTGCCAACATATTTGTCCATCTGTGTGTTGGTCCAGTGTGTTGTATTAGAGTAGGTAAAAGCTTCTTTCACCAGTATCCAGAATATCCACATCTTTGTTTTAAGCACATAGGTGTGCACTGACATGCAAAACTGTTTGTTCAGATTTACCTCATTACTGCTGTAGTAAATAGGCAGCTTGCATGATTGGACAGATACTACTGTGCATCTGAAAAATGATAATACTGGAACCATGCAGATCTATAGTTTACACCGAGGAACTGCATCAGACCTGGCACAACTGTTTCATTATAATCCTGCTTACATGCTTTCACTCTAATGATTCATACATTACCTTAATGGTCAATTACACTGCAGGTGTTTCAAAACTGGGTTTTTGTATGGCAAGAGGTATATGACAACATCAGAACTGAAAGTACATAGCATAGGACAAGTTCTGAACCTTTGCTTGCCATGCAGTAACTATAACTGCAAATTGTGTTGGCTTTAAATTAAGCCTAAGATCATTTCTCTTTGTGACAGTTGGTAAGGTAAACATCATAATGTAGAAACTGAAACTGTACCATGTGTACACAACCTGTATGTAATGTAGGGTATACTGTATACAATTGCCTTAGCTCGCATGCAGTTTAACTAATTAGCCTTGCATGCTCATTATTTCACTATAAATTATTATGTACTGTATAAGGATCATGTACTTTAAAGCACTATCGACATGCATGCTACACAGCAAATATAGGACACTAATATTTATGCTTGGTTCCCAATATATTAATTATTGTTGCAATGGTTGTCATGTAAAGCAGCAAAGGTTTCGTTTGTTCTATACAGCACGTTGAAGTCACTGGTAGGAAAGATGCATTGAATAAGTAAACTACATTCCTGTCAAAACCACAAACAATAAACTTTAGTGTTTTGCATCATTAATGACATAAGGAGATCTCATGCTCTTTAAAAAATGTGACATCACCATGTGCTCTACATAGCTACATGAGCAGTGCTGGTGTTTAATGCTTGGTCCCTCTTCCTGGCATTAAAATGTTTAATGTGGAGATGGTCCTGCACGTAGGGCAGGTACCAATGCTAGTTGTATGATAAGACCAAAGAATACATACAGTCAGTCATTATTCCTTACGTACAGAGAAAGCAAAAAGAGTTGAGTTTGGCTGATATATTTCTGGTACTAGCCATCTTTGATGCTTTTAAAGGGCAAACTACTGATGTCATGTTTCGGATGCTGAGGGATAATTTATGTTCTTAGCATTCCTGCTAATTGCACAGATAAACTACAACCTATGGATTTGAACTGTAAACAAGGCACTGAAACAGTCAATGTAGCATCAATTCAGTGAATGGTACAGTTCTATGATATACCAGAACTTTACTGATGAAGTCCCACCACCCATAGACTTGCACATGTCAATAATGAAAATCACTTGGTGTTAAGTGGCTTGTGTTACAAACATTTTATTGATCAATATGTACATAAATAATAAATTTACTAAATGTAATCATTGTATGATTTGCAAATCAGCAACTAAATCATTTAAAGCACAGTCGTTCGGTCTACTACAACTTCTTGGACTTTGGGCAAAATTTTGCTTCTTGTAGACAATTGACAAGACATAGTCTCATTCGAGACTGTTCACCCAAATTTACTGGATCCACTTTTCTTGCTAGTGAAACTGCAAAAGCAATTAGTACATTCATCAGTGCCATGCTGCTTTTGCACTTGCTTCATGTTGATACGAAGTTTATCAGATTTGTGAGGTTCTTCAACTCCTCCCTTTAGGGTAGCATCTAGATCTGTCACTTCAACTTCAGTGGTAGAGCTGCAACTTAAAAGTACAATGTTCTGTACACTAGCAGTTACTTCAGTATCAATGCTAACTGTGGGTGTGGTTCGGGGTGTGGCAGTAGCATTGTTAGCAGCATTCAATTCATCTTCTACATCTGAAGGTAACCCTATCTTTTTTCTGTGTTCTCTCTGCTTTTGAATAGTATCCATTACATTCTCTACATTTACCTTGTTACCCCTAATTTCAAGGATGCAGGGTACATGGAGACCCCCTTGTCGTAGATCTCTAGAGTACTCCCTTGGTCCTGTCACCTTGCAGTAAATAGACAAACCTTCCATGCTTAAAAACACATAGCAAGCTGCTGAAACTGTCCGTGGGACTTATCCAACAATAGTACCCTCTTTGCACACAGCCAAAGCAGAAGAATCATGGGTGTTACCGCTTTCACACTTGCAGTACAATTCCTCACAGATACGACTTGTCCAAATTTCCTTAAATTGTAAAGAATCTCAACCATAAAAAAGCATTCCCGGCACATGTCACTATTTACACCATTTACTGATAATCACGTGAGTTTTACACTTGCTTGTTCGCACATTTTGCAATCGCAGAAATTACTAATTTGGCTGGTTCGCAAAAATGGACAGAGCGTACATTTATCCTAATAGAACATGCACCTATTACATGTACTGAAATTGTCATTGGTAGCTTTCAGTTAAGATAATTTATGTCCTCCACTACCCTTCACAGGTGGTAGACCCATGGGGAGGGTCATACATGATGGAGACCCTCACTACTAATGTATATCATGAAACCCTCAAACTGATCAATGAGGTGATGACCGTCTGTTGTGTGTAATGTATTGTATGAGGCTGGTTGAAGTATCTGTGTATGTCATGTACACATGCCGGTCACATCTACTGTATGGGCAGTGTGTACACGTATACAACCTGTAGACTCCATGTGTATGTGTATCCTTTCTACCATCACATATGTACTGACATGTTGCATACACAACGCTTAATTATAGTCTACTTTTTTTTTTTTAATCATATGTTTCATTGTACTACATCTACTTGTGTTTTTGGTGCATGATATTTTCCAGATTGAGGAGTTGGGAGGAATGGCGAAGGCAGTGGCTTCGGGGATGCCAAAGTTAAGGATAGAGGAGGCAGCTGCTAAGAAACAAGCAAGAATTGACTCTGAAGCAGGTACATATGGTGTATGTGTTATGTATTTGCACACTCACTCATGTATGCATGCACACGCGTGCACACACATGCACAAAATTAATATGTGTTTACAAATTTGCATGATTTTAGACTCTGCATTTTGGGATCATATCACAATAGTTATTTTGTACCACTCTATGATCACTTCCTTACAGAGACAATTGTTGGTGTGAACAAGTATCGTCTGGAGAAGGAGGAGCAGGTTGAAGTGTTGTCCATCGACAACTCAAAGACTATCAAGTCACAGATTGCTAAACTAGATCATCTCTTTGCCACCAGAGACCAGCAGAAAGTGAGGAGCTTCAAATGTAGCTACAATATCTTGTATCAAGCCATTTCTTGTATGGTCTCTAATTGTTTCTGTTCCCACCTACATCAGAGTTGATAAATTATTTGATTACATGAGCACATTATTTTAGACTGAAGGAGTTATGAATGGCTGAGCATTAACATACATGCAGTAATGACCATGCACCCTCCGTATTTTGACTAATTAACGGTGGCCCGGTTATGTAATATGTATAGGAAGTTGTGGAGTATTGTAAGAACTGACCTGTAGTATGCTCTGTAAGACCAGATTCCATGTACACTATGTATATGTGGGAAAACTGGTCTTGTAGCCCATGACAGCAGGTTTGATTTTTCACCACAAACACAAAGCTACATGAATACACTATCAAATTTCACTTTTGAAGCTTGAGTGGTTGTTTTTCCCAAGCACAGTGGTAAACCATACAAGATGTTCGGAGCCTTAATAGAGTTCTGACCAACCTAGAGGTGGCTGTATGTGCTCCATAGTGTTGAATAAACACCTGTCCTGTAAATTTCTTGGCTAGTTTTGAGACATGAATGGCCCGTAATTTGGCCTAATTCATCCCTATGCATTCCTCTGTCATTGGTAAATAACCTCTTGCCCTCCCCTCCACCCCCACCTCTATTGGAGCTCGCCTGATTCAGTCAAGGAGTTAAAAACTATCTGAATTGGTAGCTGTTGGCCACTTGTACAGTGGATACTGGAAGGTACACGTACATGTAAGGAAGTTGGTACATGTTTTAACCATTGTTGAGCTACAACATACTAAATATTTACAACCATCATTTCTCGATGTGTTTGAATACGTAGGTGATAAGACCAGTTTTCCTGATGTTCTAATGGTCCCTACTCTAGTTGAAAATGTGTACTTGTTTGTTAACGTAAAATAAAATTAACATGGCCTGTGAACTCACGCATACTGCATCAAAAGAAAGAAATGGTGCCACATACCCCAGCTACCAATTATCATCTGAAAAGTTTGTTGTCAGCTATGTTCAACTCGTTACACAGCATTACGAATCAAGAACTGTTTGAAAAGCACCTCTGCAATCAAAGTAGCCACTATGAAAAGAATACAAATGACAAAGGGAAGCCATAACCTGCTATCGCCAAATCGACACCTTTCACTGTCAGCAAAGAAGGAGGACACTGGTAAGTCCATGAAGAATGCATTGTATGTACTGCGGTATTCCAAAAGGCACGTGTCCGGCTGAAGTAACGTTGAACAGCGAAAAAATCAAGCCCATAGCCTTAGCCGCTATCGAGTTACACTTGTCTGAAGACATCAGTCAGTTACTCAGTCAGTCAATAGAAAATTGCATTTTATAATTTTTTTTAAATTCATAGCAACTTGTTGAAAGCGTTTCAGGTCAATCTGAAGGTTTGTTTGGGATTAGTTTTTACCTCTAACCAATACTGTACTGCCACATCGTTGTCAGAGGAAAAGTGAGGCTGCTTTTTGGGTGATGTTTTCATGGGCCACGCCCAAACCTTTGTGGTCCCTACTATACAGTACTATTGTACTGTATGATAATTTGGCGGTAGAATGTCTTTTTATTAGCATTTCCCTTCTCCTTGGCTCTTCCTCAACCCCAGTACACTTGATCAATAAACAGTTATGTCTTCATGTTATGTTATCCCTCTGCTCAGGTTGATAGAACACTAGATGCACTAACACAATGTGCAGAGTCTGGGGATGGTAACCTGCTGGAACTAGCTGTACAAGTGAGCTTGTCCTCCAGCCAGTAATGTACTGTGTGTACATGTGTCTTACTAGGCCAGTCGTGATCGCTGTACTGTTGGGGAGATATCAACTGCAATGGAAAAGGTCAAGATAATGTATTTGTTAGTTGTTGTGCATGCCTGTGGTACGGTGCATATAATACACTTCTGTGTATACACTCCAGACAAGTAATTTGTACAGTTAACTGTGTAATGTAAAGAAATGTGTAGCTGATATCAGGTAAGATGTCAAGAATATACAAATGGGATTATTATAAAATATTAGTTTTCCAAAATTGATTGTACCAAGTAAAAACATAAAATTGGTATGGCTTCACACAGATATCCAAACGTTAATATTCTTAACCAATGATAAAAGTGTTTGAGTTTGTATTGAGCTCCATTGAATTACTTACACCTAATCTTGTAATTGAACACTGAGTTTTGATTTCAAAAACAGGTAGGGATAGCTAACTATCTTTGGAATCTTTTTAATTAGACTGGGTGATATACCAGCACATATCATGACATCATTCCTGATACCATGATACCATCTAGTATTTACAGTAGAGCTTATTGATATCACCACCCTGTTATTTCATAGTGTAAAAAAGAATTTTAAGACACTTTCTTTATCACACTTCTTCCAGCAGTATAGTTACACACTTTTACAAGTTTACAATGGAGATAGTCAGTACCATGATATATACTTTCTAAAAGTGCTGTCTCATCTTTGAAAAGGTTTCATAGTTTTGGTCTGTTTTGCATTAAAAATTAGCCAGGGCTTCAAGTCTCTATTATAATAAGGGTGTGCAATCTGTATAGTAGCTAGCCACACCTTTATATTGAGCCCCTCCCACTTGCAGGTGTTTGGCAGACATGTAGCTACCATACACATGGTGAAAGGAGCATATGTCTCAGAACATGGCAGCAATGAAGACATTGACAAAGCCATACAAAGATGCAAGGTATTGGAGATTAAGTTTGATTAATGGACATGTCCAGCAGTTTGGTATACAACACTAATTCACTATGCTATGCACCAATTTCTTTGATAAAAACAATACTAGCAATTAATGACAAGAGTATTTTGTTGACTTTACTACATTGATCTCACGAAACTGTTGTCACTTTGCTGTGTGTTCCAACTAATGCCACTTACTCTACTCTTAATCTGATGTAGGATTTTGAAGAGAGAGAGGGTCGCAGGCCAAGGTTGCTTGCTGCTAAGCTAGGAGAAGATGGCCATGACAGAGGATATAAGATCATCGCTACCGGCTTTACTGATATCGGGTTTGATGTTGATGTGGGGCCACTGTTTAGTGTAAGCCATCCTGACACACAAACACTACACACTCATACTCCATACATATTAACCTGTGAAAGCCTCTCTGTCCCTAGCATCCACCATAAAATGAATTAATTTTGTGATGACAAAATTAATTCCAAAATACCCAAATCAATACATTGTACATGTGTACTAAAATAGTATCTATAGTTACAGTGGAATCCCTGTATGATAGACACCATTGGGGAATTTATTTTTGCTCATTGAAAGGGTGGTGTCCTTAGTTCAGGGGTATATAAACTATTAGTACTGTTAATTTGAGACCTAGACAGATGTCCTTTATTAAGATATTGTCCACAATTCAGGTGTGTCCTTTAAGAGGGGTTCCACAATGTGTGTGTAATTGCTAAAGAATGCAACTTCTATAATGTTGTCGATTTGATTTCTGATCTCTCCTGGTCATTACATCACATCATCACATACACACACTGTCCTGTGTATATTATAGACACCAGCACAAGTGGCACAACAGGCAGTGGACGCTGATGTACATGTTGTGGGTGTGAGTACACTAGCAGCTGGCCATAAAGTGCTCATTCCTAAACTCATTGATGAGCTGAAGAAGCTAGGAAGAAGGTGTGTACTTGTCTCTCACATACACTGTCACACTATTTACACAAGCAGAACAGTGATTGGTACACACAGCTCATAAGCACTGCAAGGCGCACCTATTCATGCCTTCAGCACTTATAAGCTCTTGGTACACATATAGTCTTACATGCTGTTACAGCAACACAATCAGTTATTCATACACATCTCATCTTATAGTGATGTGTTGGTGGTGTGTGGAGGAGTGATCCCTCCTCAAGATTATCAGATGTTGTATGACAGTGGAGTAGCCGCAGTGTTTGGACCAGGTAATGTTTCAGTAAATGTTTGTTCTATTAGAGTAACCAAATGTTCTATACTGTTCTACTACTATGGACAGTTTTCAGTTGTATAATGCCAGGTGGCCAACCAGGGGCTCTCATAGCTGCATGAGGCTCCACTCTACTGCATATTCATAAAAGCAATATTTTGTGTTGTGTTGGGTGGCTTTAACTAACCACAACGTGGTAGTTTCCCCTTCTTCAAAATCTGTTCACATGGCCAGACTGCTTTTTCTCAGCACGGTACTTATCAGTTAGAATTATAAGTGCATTTTCAAGCAGGCACTATTAAGTCTAATAGATAAACACCATGCTGAGAAAAAGTGGTCTGGCCACACAAGACTACCTGTTCCCTTTTTGCATTGCCTTTAAGTGATTGTTTTTAATTATATTTCATCATAATATATTTCAACTTTGTATGATATGTACATGCAGTCAATCATGTCAAGCTACATTTTTCTGTTTGAAAGCAAACTGAAGAGCTTACAAGCACTTTAGGCTAATGAATACTTAAAAGTGGTTTGTACAAAGTCCAAATCCTGAAATTTGTAACCACCCATTTGGTAAAGCCTGCAACAAGATATTTTTACCAAGAGGTGTTTAAGTTGAACCAAACTCTTGTTCTAATGCAGTATGCAGTTTCACTGTTAGTACTAGTCTAAAGTATACTGTTATGCAAGGTCCCAGTGTGTAAGTGAACCACTCCACTACACCTCACATAGGTACACGGATCCCATTGGCTGCAATTGATGTCATCGATCTGATTGAAAAATCTCAGGATGAAAACAAACGGCAACAACTCTAACTAATTCACATGCACAACATTTTAATAAAAATTCAGCTGCATATATGTACATAATACAATAGAATTAAAAGTCTTGAAAATTAGTGTATGAAGAGTGTTGTTACATAAGATAGTGTTGTGCGATGGAGGGTTGGTAGTATATTATCAGCAGCTAACTGTTAGAGGGGTACATGAGAGAAGAGGTATGACACTGATTCTCCATTGTGAGTACGTCGTATGGCCTCAGCGAGGATGTTGCTGATATCAATCTCCTGATAAAGTGACATTATTATTGTAAGTGTAACTGTGTGCAATACACACAACACACACACATTGCATGCACACACCAGACTACATAGACACTCTCCACACACCATCATACATTTCTGTTGTGTTGATCTATTACTAAGTACTCACCGTTATCTTAGGACACACTCTTATCTTGTCTTGCTGTGGTATGGTATTAGTGACCACAATTTTCTCAATATCCGCAACTTTCAACCTCTCAAGGGCTGGCCCAGAGAAGATGCCATGTGTGAGAATGGCATACACCTTACTAGCTCCAGCTTCCTTCAACCTGAAGAGATTAATAAACTTAACCATAACTTCTAGCCATAGTTATTATTACTTTCCAGCTGCTGTCACTAAGGTCCCACAAGTGTCAGCCATGTCATCCACCAGTATAGTCACCTTATCCTTTACATCTCCCACCAACACCATCTTGGATACTTCATTAGCTTTTTTCCGCTGTAGAGATGAAAGAAACAGATTGAATATATCTTGTTGTTATCAGGTTACAAGGAAAAGGAGTCTGGTTTGGTTCAATTACCCACTTCTTGTCTCTATAGTTGTCACCAACATTCAGGCATGCAGGTGAACTAGTTGTGTACAAATTGCTACTGAAGTCACACGTATGACAACTGTGGACCAATTTTGACACCTTAAAAAATGGTGATACAGCCAAGACCTCATCAGGAAGACTAATAACGGTTTCCAAACAACTCATTTGAACAGTTTCTTTTTTTAAATCCTGGACCAATTTTTTTCATGGTGGTTGCCCACAGACTGAGAGCACGCGACAATGAGAAAACAGTCTAGTCACATGGGACCAGAATGTGGTGACTCACACATTATGATATCACTAGTACTCTAGTACACTGTCAACAACAAATGTTAGGGCCATTCAACTTGATTAGGTGTTTCATCATTTCATGGCAAAAATCTGTTGGTAAGTCAGTACAAAAGGTGTGCAAAAATAGCAAAATACAAGGAAGGGTGTCTTGATAATGTGGCACTAGAGTCATCTTGCAAGTAAACAGTACATTATACAGTAGTTGAATAAATGGGAAAGAATACACAAGGTTTGTGGTCAGAGTTCATAGAGATATTTTAATTTAATTCCCTTTAATTTGTAAAAGATGGATTGGTTGGACTGTGAACCAAATGGTTAAATTGACATGACCTTGTTACCAGACCTTTCAAGTCTGGCTAGTCAAAGACATAAACCATTACTCACCTCTTTGTGAATTAGTGCAAAGTCCACATTCAAGTTGTCAGCAATAGATGTCACCCTGTAGTACCAGGTAGTCACTAACGTACACACAAGAGACAACAATACCTTTTAGTTCCTCCAGCATCAGGTGACACTATCACACAATCTTTCCACTCTGGAATATTGTCCTTGATCCATTTCAGTACAGCTGGTTCTGCATACAGGTTGTCGACTGGTATATCAAAGAAGCCCTAAAAACAAGGGAGATTCCCTGGGTTAATACATCTTGCAAATGTCAGCAACAGCTTGAGACTGGGCATTATAAAGATTTTAACAAGTAAAGGGTTTTTGATATCACCGGACTGCTGGAGACGTTTACGACCAGTGAAGTGAACGGGAATTCCCCGTGTTTTCTACGAAATGGGTGGGACGGCATAATGAGTGAGTCACTTAGCGGGTCAGAAGACAGACTGTCCGACATCTTTTCGTTACTGCTCGGCAACGCCTTGGGTGGTAACACTAACAGGACGGCAGAAGAACGGCCTAGTTCTCGGAACAGCCAAGAGACCGCCAAGGACCCTCGTTACAATGAGAAATCGGCCAGCATAGTGACAAAAATGGAGTGTATGTTAATAGCAGCATGTGGAGAGGATCACGACCCCGAGATTAAGGCTATCCCCAAAGAAGAAATGGACACGAATGAAGCGCTAACAAGAATTGAAGGATTAAATTTACCTAATGAAGTTGGAGGCGGGGCAAACACAACAGATTTCCATGTGGTCCGTCGTTTGTTACAAGAAGACAAACTCAAAGAACTGAAATATGACTTTGAGGAAACCAACGGAAACCAGAGACCACGACAATTTTATATGGACAAGATCATGGACCTGTTCCAGAACTGCAAAGAACCTGGAGGTATGGTAAACAATACATCATTGTAAACAAACACACATAAATGGATAATGCATGGAGAATTATGGTAATATTTGTAATTTTGTTTTCTTTTACACAGCCTTACTCTGGTATACTGGATATGGTGAGCGGCACACGGGGAACTGGTGTTTCAAGGATGGGACCATCAGTTTTGCTGACATCATCAATCTTTATCAGACTTTCTTCCAAGGAAAAGTACTCTATTTAATTTGTGATTGTGCCCATGGTGGACAGTGGGTAATGACTTACACAAAATTCTTAGAAGAGAACTCGGTGGGAGCCTGTGGACATCAGGCCAAAGAGAAGGGATACCTTCTGAAGATATACACATCATGCCAGCCAGAACAAACTGTTAAAGACTTTTGTTTTTCAACCGGGGCTGTTAATTTAGGAAGTGATGGTTGCCTTGGTTTTTATCACTGCAAGCAACTCATACCAACACAAACTACCTTCGGAACAGACTTTACAAAGCTGTTGTGTTTTCAAGACATTGATAAAAAGTGTCAACTTGAAAATATCACACATCGCTGGAGTTGGGTAGACTATGCTACAAAGCAACGTAGTGCAGCAATTGAAGACCTTGTGTTCCTAGTACGTGGTAAAGATCGTGGTAAGGCTGCTTGGCATTATGTACTTGTCAACGATGGCCTCAAGGAAGAATTCAAAACCAAAATAGCCACAGGTAATATTGATGTCGCCAAATATGGATTTGTTGTGTGCAGTGGATGGGGGGAAAACCCACCTGAAGATATTAAAAACAAGGTGTCAGCATTCACACGTGACTAGAAGAACTATCGCTACACTTCCCTATATAGCTGATTCTTTTATTTTTTTAATTTACTGTAAACTTGAGTGTCACAATAGTGGAATCTCTCTTACAGTACTTCAAAGGGAAATGCCTCCAAAATTATTACTCGCTGTAGATAGATGACCATGGTCAAACTCAGAGTGACAGGTGAAACTTGTGCTAGGTCAACAGTCAAGGACAAAAATGTGAAACACAATAGAAATGTATTGGTCACACACTGGAAAAGGCTTCGCAGGATAAAAATCTCGGCTGATAAAGACTTTGACCATAATCCTATAGCATGTGCCTTGAAAATTAGGACTATTGTGTAACTAGGCAAGTCCCATTACACTTGTTGGTGTACATTTCATCTAAAAAAAAGTCAGCATTGTCTTCTCGGTCTTGAAGTGTCCATTACAGAGAGATTCCACTGTACATTAAGCATGTCATCTGGGGTGACACAGGAGTCACACAACATACTTGTATCTGTGAGGCGTGCAAGTCCATTGTTATAATGTGGTCGGCTCCAGCTACTGACAACATGTTGGCCACCAACTTGGCTGATATCGGTGCTCGGCTCTGTAGAATACGAGGATAATGGTACAACAGTGCACATGTACACAGATAAAAAAACATCAAACACATACTCACAAATACTGCACATTCACTCAAACTACCTACATACACACTGTCACATCACATACAGGATGAATAGACATGAGCACATAACACATACATGTGTGCTGTAAGTTATAATCTGATTAATAAAAATGTGGAAGTTCCATAAAGTGCTCATTGTATTTGTACGGACCATATAGAAAGTATTATGAGCTCTATAAACATTTCTTCAATTTATTTACTAGACTTATGAATTCATCTGCAAAGCTCCCATCATTTACAGCAAAACACCTCACCCTATCCTTCTTGTCCTGTCTAGCATATGGGTAACAAGATATCACAGCAGTGACAGATAATGCTGACGCAATCTTGCACGCATTAATCATAATCAATAACTCCATCAGGTTATCATTGACCTCTCCTGAACCACTCTGAATGATGTACACATCTTCCCCTCGTACTGACTCCCCTATCTCAACACTAGTATGGAATATATAAATAGTGTAAACAAGTACTGAAACCTTGTTCTAATCGCATCACTGCAAAGCAGGCATGGGGTATAGGTACGTAATTGCAATATGTATATGTAGTGAGGAAAATGTTTTACTTTGGTGGAAATATTTTGTTGTCACTTACTTTCATATACCCCTGTAAAAGGGCATATTATAAAGTGACAATGAAACATTTCTGAGTTCTTTTTCTCTTTGTATAATCTTTCTCTTTGTATAACTAATGGTGTCAACACAATATTGATCATACAACATTGCTGGCAGCCAAACTAACTCAACGTTTCACATCATAACTGAAACTAATCCAAGAGTGCCTTCACACCAGGTGTACACAATTGCATGGACATTTCTTTCTAGGCATAGTGACATCATCACTCACTTAAAAAACACTATACATTTTGTCACGAAACATGACCTTCACATGACAGAGCTTGGAGTAACGATTAATGTGGAATCTTTGTACTAATAATGTGAAATTATTAGAACTACCCTTATGGGTTCAAGATATCCTAGGGATTGTGATATCCGCATCACAAGTACTGTTTTGAAAGCACACATAATCACAATTGTAATTTAACAATGTCACTAACATAACAACTTCTATGCCTGTCATTCCACGAGAGTCTTATAAATATTTGGAGAAACGTAATACATGTTTGCAGTGCATACTTGTGTACCTACTTTTTCCACAAAACGTTAAATGACATCCAAAAAGGTACAAAACAAACAAACTACAAACTTTCATCCAAGTC
The DNA here is from genome assembly GCF_963678975.1 of Dysidea avara. NCBI lineage: Eukaryota > Metazoa > Porifera > Demospongiae > Dictyoceratida > Dysideidae > Dysidea > Dysidea avara. Next base: position 1,948,720 of record NC_089274.1, on the reverse strand, counting down.
TGTGTTGTACATGTATTTGCCTATTGTACTGTGTTAACACCTGACAAAACTAAGTTCCAGGGTTGGGCAAGTTACTTTGTAAAAGTAACTAGTTACATATTACATATTACTTGCAACTGAACTATTTAGTTACAGTTACATATTACCCATAAAATAAAGTAACTATAATAATATTACATATTATATTACTTTGTGTCCACAGCCTTAAGTTGTCACGTGTGAAACTACCACCTAATCACGTGACATGATTGCATTGTTGGACAATGTGCAAATCTTGGTTATAAGTAAGAAGCTGATGAATAAGCTTCATTCAGTAGGTTTCATTACTTCATTGTGGCTAGGCGTTACTCAGAGGATAACTAACGAGATTAGTAACTTCGTTACTTGTAGTAATAATATTATGTAATATTAGACTCGTTACAGTAACTATATTACTTAGGTAACACGTTACATTTGTAAGTAAAGTAACTTGAGTTATATTACCTGCTTTTATAGCGTAGTTCGTTATATTACTTTGTTACCACAAAAGTAATAATATTACGTAACGCATTACTTATGTAACACGTTACTCCCAACACTGAAACTAACCACTTTAAAACCACTAAACAATGTACACTGTCATACACTATGTGACATTTATAAGGTCACAGAGGCAAAAGGCGATTTATCACAGTAGAACTGGAAAATTTGCCCACCTTGTTTCACCATTGGAGAATTTTCTCAGTGACGTCTTCCCTAGTTCAATTCCCAGCCTCTGTGCAACGTTCATGGCTAACGGACGATTAGAGCTGCCACTAAATATCTTGATGTTAGGCATGGTGGAATGACTGCTTAATTCAATTTTTGCTACAGGACAAAGATCAGAGCTCAGAGTACACAAACACCAGTGGAAAAAGAATGGATCCAGGAGTACTAAAAACCATCAATCTAACGTTATAGGTAGCACCTTAAACATTCTGGAAGCGTTGAAAGTATATTGGCCTGTCACGCCTCTAAAAACAATTATTAGGGAGATCGAAATTCGTGTTACCATAGATAATAGACACCCCATACCGTACATGTACACAGTCCTGGATCCATCCTTGTGGCTGTACAACATCACTACTTACTGTATTGTAAATCACAAAAAGCATCCCCTGCCGATCAGATCCCACACTCGGTTGTTCGTCGCGCCAATAACACGTGGTCCGCTTAATTACGTCACATCATTACATAGCTAGCATTGGGGGAATTCCTGTGGGAGTGAATATTTATAACGATCTGAGCGCAGTTGCAAGAAATTCTATGGCTAAGCCTACACTGGATCTCACTGTAAATCATCTCCAACAAGACATTCAAGTGAAAGAAGACATTCAACTAGGCGCAGGGGCTTATGGGATAGTTTTTGAAGTAAAGTATGCTGGTATTGTCTATGCTGGAAAGAAGGTCCATCCAATTCTCCTCCGTACAAGCAGAGAGGAACTAGAGAGAGTGAAAGCGAATTTTCTGCACGAGTGTCAAATATGGAGTACACTTCGTCACCCACACATTGTACAGTTTATTGGTGCCCACTATCCTGCTGGGGACCAGTCCGGACTACCTATAATAGTGATGGAGAAGATGTCGTGTAGTTTGCGGTCACTGGTGAACAGATACGAGAACATACAAAGTCAAGTTCCTTTACACTTGAAATTGTCCATTCTACACGGCACATCTCGAGGATTATGGTACCTTCATGACCGACACCCTCCAATTGTCCACCGTGACTTGACTCCTAATAACATTTTACTTGGAAGTAATTTAGAAGGGAAAATTTCTGATCTTGGAGGTGCCAAATCATTGAAGGACAGTGAAAGTTGCCGTAAGATGACTAAAGCACCAGGAACACCACATTTTATGCCTCCTGAGGCACTGAATGACAACCCAGTATATGATACTTCATTAGACATATTCTCCTATGGTGCTGTGACTCTGTATGTTATCACCCAACAGTGGCCTGAACCTAAAGCAAAAGAAGAGCAATTCAATCCAGCTACAGGAAGACCAGAGCTGTTATCTGAAACTGAGAGACGCCAAGAGTATTTAAACAAGATGACAGCATCCACAGAAGGCTGTACAGAAATAAAACGATTAGTTTTGTCATGTTTAGCTGACAATGCAGCAGAACGTCCAAAGGCAGAAGATGTCTTCGAAATTGTCAGGGACTTGAAGGCTTTGCAATGCAATGAAACTGATCATGATGGATTGAGTATAGATCTTCTCTTGCCACCGAAGATTGCTGAAGTTAATGAACCAGCATCGCATACTCAGTTGCTGCAGGTTAGAAGTTCAGAATGCATGCAGCCCATAATTGTGACCCAAAATCAGTCTTAATGTCACATTTGACAACTCAAATATTTATGACCAAAATTAAGTATTCCAAGCTATTAATCAGCTTTACAATGGTTACAATTGTTAGTCAGTACCTTGAATTACTACAAATTCTGAGAAATAATCTAACAGGAGCCAAACTGTCTTAACGGTAACACAGTGAATTGTGAATTTCTGTCACACGTGACATTAAGACTGATTTTCCAAAATTGGGTCACAATTGTTTATAATTATGTCTGCATATTGAAGGTATGATATAGCTTTAGTAATCAGTTATCTAACAATATAATCCATACTCTAAACAATCCTATATGGGGACTGTAGTTCACACAAGACCCTATAAACCATAGGAGACTCCAATACTTCCTGGCCACAAATTTACATTGTAATTAAATTATGGTCTTTCATTATAGCTATGTAACCATAGTAGTGCTTCACCATAGTAACTGCATGCCATTCACACATCATGTTTTATGTAGTTTAGTCCCTTATCATAAATCCATTGAAATATTATTGTTAATTATAGTCATTGGCATGCTACGAGTGCATTTCTTATAAGTGTAATAGCACACCATTACAAAGGTAAGAAAGCTGACTCATGCCAAAGTCAATCATTCATTAATGTTTACCTAAATTGGATCATACATTTTCTCTAGTTTAGAATCATCATTGTACATAAAAGGAACAGAATAAATCCCATGTATGCTATGTGTCAACCATTGACTTTTTAAATAACATTTCCAGTGAAATAAAATTACCTTGTTAAACTTATTATCACATATAACCATGGGCTATTTCATTATGGGGAAAATGGTACAACTGTTTGTTTGGCTGCATGATTCTTGGTTTTTATTTAGGTAAACAGGGGCATAGCCAGGAATTTTTTTATAAGGGGATTTCCAACAGCATGATTAAGTTATATACCAGAAGCAGGAGTCTAGGGGCGCAGCACCCAACCATTGAAAGACTGCATTTAAATATTATAATGGCTCAAAACTCAACAGATTGCTATAAAACCAGTGGTGGGGGCTAGAGGAGCTGGAGCCCCCCAACTTTCAGATGAGAGGGGCAGTGCTCCTCCAATACTTACCTTGTATGATGTCACGAGTGTATCACAAGAATATCGTCATGGTTTCTAAATTGGCAGCTATAGTATCATAGTGGAAGGATTCATTGTACATATGTCGAACCAGAAGGGTTTTAGTTGACAATACTTTTTGCAAAAAAGTGTCACTAGATTCAATCTCATAGCACCTATTTTTCAAGGGGTCATGCCCCAGACCCCCTAAAAGGAGCATGCTGGGTGTGCTTAGCACACTGTTGTAATCACTATAATCATGAACAAGCCTCCAGCTTCCATACAAGTGTTATCCCCAACCTTTTCACCTTCCTCCGCTAATGTGATGAATAATTATAATTGCATGCCTCTGGGATGAAACTATAGCTAGTGGAGACAAACATCATAAGACACGTAGATATCTGTAAGTACTATCCCACTAGTATAGGGACCATGAATCTACTGATACAAACAGAACAACTTACAATCAAAACATTATTTTGATTTTCAACTACAGATATGCATATACCTGGATTCATTTTGTATACCCAAATGATAAAACACAGGAAATCTATCTATATCTTTTAAAATTGCAGACTAAGGCTATAGTACTACAGTAGTGTAAGGTCATGATCTTGCCTTCAATTATTATAATGTTACAATGTCTGGTTTGAAAGTATTGTTCAGCCAATGAAGATGCATAAAACTAACACTTGAGCTCTCCAAAAACAATGAAGTTCCTTTTGACAAGCCTGAGCAAGCCCCACACTAGCAAGTTGATGGTACGTACATCTCATTTATGGACAATTAAAAGAAAACATGGATAACTTACAAATGCTTCCATATAAGTCTGGTATGTACGGTCATATCAGAAACAAATATGAATAACTGGTGAGATTTACTGACATTCCATATAAGGCTGTATACGTACGTTCATAGCATGAACTATAACCGGCATTATTTACTGATGTTCCATATAAGGCTGGTACTAACCGGCATGTTCTATTGGCGTATTCCTTTTTTTTCATGCATCGTCCAAATAAATGACACAGATGATAGAGCTGAATCGCTCCATAGGCATTGTAGAGAACTTAACAGATTGCAAATAGAAAGAGAAACACAATGAGAATTGGAATTGAGAGGAGCATGCAAGAAGAAGGGAACATGCATGACAGACATAGCTAGAACTGATGAACACCAGCAACAAGACAACAGCATGACAGGCACAGGAGGATGTTAATAATTTGCTCAACAAAGATACAAAATAAACATACAGCTAAACATAAAACCCAGATATAAAGCCAAAGATGGCATTGCATGCAGGAATGGGTCCAATGGCTACTGCAGTTTACAAACGTATTGTTACTTTATTGTCTGAGTGTTCTGGGCAATCTTACAGTCAACTCCATTCAGCAATAACTTTTTAAGAGGATCTAAGTCATCTTACCATCATTTTTTGTTCTGACTCAGCAGTTGACATAATGTGTACAGAGAGTCAATTAGACTTGACTGATTAATTATTGTCTTGTTGTTTTCTTAAATATTTGTTTGTGATTGTGTCAAAAAATGACAAGCACAGGAGAGATCAATTATATACAGAACAGCATCATTTTACATCAGCGATCATTCTTCTCCATCTCCAAAACACAACATAGCATACATATAGCTAATCTTTCAAGCACAAATACAATTCTATCTATGCAGCTCAACTTGCTCAGGCTCATCCTATGATGTTAGCATCTGTCTAGTAGATATACATGAATGTTCTATTGGAATATACATGACTGCTTTATTGGAGTATATCGATCTTTAATTATGTTTGCTCTGCAAATCCTTTTCTGAGAGATGAATGTAATTTTTATGGGACTAAAAGTTTTGCTGTGGTATATACTATTACTCACTCATTTTGTGCTGCCAATATAAATGGTGTTAGGTTCCTGCTGCAAACTCAAGTCAAAATATTTTATTTGTGCACATATTTAAGTAGTTGTTATTAAATTTATTTAGCAGTTTCCTGGTGAGACAATGACCAATTCACCCAGCAGCCATACTGATAAGCCAATAAAGATAACATGGAAGGAAGGAGCTCCAGCACCAGTGAAGCTGTGGTCATGTACACCTGCTGTATATTTGAATGGGTTGGTATATGTGGCAGGATATGGTGGAACATCAAGCACTGCTTGTAAGATTTATGTATTCGATCCAGTCAAAAACTTGTGGCAACATGCTATTAAAATCCAGTGTTGTTTTTTTGCTCTGGTTACAATTCATGATAGGCTACTAACTGTCGGGGGTGTAATTAAAGCTGCATGGTATTCAACCCGTATGCAAACCACGAATAAGTTGTTTATCTTAAACAAGAAAGCAAGCCAGTGGAAGGAATACAGTCAGATGGGTAGATCAAGAGCTAATGCTACGGCTATCGGACATGAGGATATGCTGATAATCACTGGTGGCTGTAATATGCACCATAACACCTATAAGGCATTGAGCAGTACAGAATTGTTAGACACCATTACAAACCAGTGGTTTTCTTGTGCCAACTTACCTCAAGCGCACTACTATTTGCAGTCTGTCACAGTAGGTGATTATATTTACTTATTAGGTGGAGTTAGTCCAGATGGAGACTCTCCAGCTGTATATACTGCTTCACTAGAAACTTTATCACAGCATCATATAATCTGGAAATCTACAGAAGCCACACCTTGCTGTCAATCAGGTGCCACTAGCATAAATGGGTCTGAATTACTGGTAATTGGAGGACATAACAAAGTTTATCGTTCATCTAACATGTACAAGTATGACAACACCACTCATAGTTGGAAGGTAATATCACAGATTCCAGAAGCAAGAAGTTCACCATGTGTGACTACCACCAGTGATAATGTGATTGTTGTAATAGGAGGTATGGAGGATAATAAAACTAAGCAAGAGGGAAAGGCAACCAACACTGTTTGGATTGGTTCATTATGTGATTAAAACCAACTGTTCACATATAGTGATTTGTAGGTATGCACTCTAGTTAAATATCAGTAGTCTGACACATGTTCTGTATTATAAACACATGTACAGGCATTGTCAACTGTTATACCTGTGTACGTAACTACATTATCTAATATGAGTATTTTTTTGTGTGAAGATACCTATGTTATTCTCTGTGTGTGAAAATTCTTATAAATTATTCAAACAAGTTTAACCACATATCAGTGCATGAAAACTATATTTCACTTTAAGTAAAATTCAAAGGAGGAACCTTTGTCACTTGTTTCGTTGCTTTATAACTTTGTAGCAGTGAGCCTTTGTTTCAGCATAATTATACGTAGGACCACATGTAGTAATATATATATATATCATACAGTATAGTAGTACTGCATGGATCACCCCCTGTCCAACAAATGGTATTGCTGGCACCAATAGTACTTTCACAGAAGAGTACTGGCCTGCTGTAGACTAGTCAGAAGTACACAGCATACAACCACTATTTTTATGTAACATCAAATTCAGTTGTGGCATATATGCCATGCATTTTAGGAAACAGCAACCAATATAGCTACCCTCTGAATGCACCATACATGCCCTTACCTTCATGTCTAATTCTAACTCCACTTCTTTTCATCATATGATACTCCCTTTATGTATGTGTATATATACAGTAGATGTTATAGAATTATCTGCATTACTATATGAAAGTATCTGATACAAATAACCAGGCTGAAAAACCTCCTGAAATCCTACCAAAAATAAAAGAATAACATTTCAATATTGTATAGCTATAGTTAGACTGCCTAGACATACACAGTTGGTGCACTGTCCCAGTTGGATGTCAATACAGTATTAGTTCATAAAGCACATAATACTATGCACACTGTAACAAGAGTACTTTTACATACAAAATGTCCGCAACATTCCACTGGCTACAGTATTAGAACATGGAATCCGTCTCCACCATAAACTATCATGGGATCCTCATATCAATTACATCTGTAACAAGGCAAATCAACCGGCTCCTTGGGTTCTTAAAAAGAAACCTCACCATTAAAAATTAAAGAACATGCCTACAAACAATTGCTCTTACCATCAATAGAATATTGTTTAGCCATCTGGGACCCCTATCATCAGACAAGTATCAGTAAACTAGAAATGATTCACTACTGTGCCACTTGCTTTGTTCTAAATAAACCATGCCATAGATATGACTGAAACCATGATAGCATCACAGACATGCTAACCTACCTTAAATGGCCTACACTCAGGGCCGCCCACGGGGGGGGGCAACTGGGGTATTTTGCCCCGGGCCCCAGGAGGCCCCATGAAGGGCCCCAGGAGGCCCCATGAAGGGCCCCAGGAGGCCCCATGAAGGGCCCTTGAATACCTGTTTAAAAGATCGATATACTCTAATAGAGCAGTCAGATCTAAATACTCTAATAGAGCAGTCACAGTATTCTTCAGAGGAGCAGTGTAGCAAGCTTATAGATAAGGAGATATGGTTAGTGAGGGGTAGTTATTGTCATTGTTAGTAGGTCATGACCTTTTTTTTTTCTTTTTTTGGTCTTCAACTTACAGCTTGGGTGAAGTTGTGATTCAGAATGGAAACCTCCTTGCCTCTGGGGCCCCACTTTAACTCTTTGCCCTGGGCCCTTAAATTTCTCTGGGTGGCCCTGCCTACACTTCAAAAAGCAGAAGAACAATTGCTAGACTCACCTTACTTTTCAAGATTGTCAAGAACTTAATAGTAATACCTGATTGCTACCTACCATTACCAACTCCAGTGTTGTATACTCATGCTCAGCATCCCCTGAAGCAATTACAATCAAAAGTTGACGTGTACAAGTATTCCTTTTTACCTAGAACAATTATTCAATGAAACTCGCTACAATTTCCTGATATTGACACTTAAAACATTTAAGAACACTGTAACTAATATAATATTATGTGATTGTAATGCTCATTAGCGTGTTGGCCCTGGTGGGCTTTGCAATTAGCTTCCCGAGATTGATTGCTCCCACTGACTGTACTCTACACCAGCAACTGATTGTTCTGTTAAGGTATCTCAATTATTATACTAGGGGGGCTAACTACTTGCCACCCTTGATCTCCCCTAACTATAAAGCTTTCACTGCATGTCACTCAATAGTGAATGTCATGCATGTTATATATTAACTGACACAAATAAGAGAATAAATGCCATTTAGTTTTAAACCAGTTGTGAGGCTATTATTGTTGACAAGAGTTAAGTCATACATTTCTGGGATCATTTCATTTGACCCCCTGGAGTACACTCACAAAATCATACCTCTTGTTTCATATGGTTAACACACATCACACATGCAGTATTACTATAATTATAGTGCATGAATTCAAATACATGTATTTCACACTTATGTTGTCTGTGAAACATACGCTGCTTGAAGTATCTTAGTTTACTACAGTGGTATATCCCCAGTATATGGAACAGTTAATTGTTTGTTATTTTAGTAGTTTTTCAGTAAACCCGCATTCACTGATGTTTTACTGAGAGTTTAAAACTTAGTAAAATAATTATGTTCCATATACTTAAGTTTACTGACACTTTACTATCAGTATAACTACAGTAAGGCATCTTAACAAATTAGTAAACTAAGAACCTTCAAGCAGTGATACAACACTGTTAATTGGGCATGCAGCACAGGGGCGGATCCAGAGTTTGGAAAGAGGGGGGGCACCTTTCTGAAAAACAGTTGAAGACCAAAAAAACTTGCTGAAAACCAGTTGAAGACCAAAAAAAAAAAAAAAGGGTCACGACAATAATAGCTAGTTATCCTTACCAACTATATCACGTCTGTTATGTAAAATAAAATAAAATCCTATTTATAGCTTCATAGGTAAGCTACACTGCCTCATGAACATTGTGACTGCTTTATTAGAGTAATTGACTGCTCTATTAGAGTATCTCGATCTTGTATGCAATTTCTTGAAGGGGGGGGGGCATTTGCCCCAAATGCCCCATCCTGGATCCGCCACTGCAGCAAACACTGTAACCTGCTAGTGCACTGTAATGTAACTAACTAATTTTACTAGAATACTGATGACTGATATGAATTTCGGTTCTATCACATGTGTCTCTTCCATGCCAGATCTCCCTTTGTTGTTGTTGTTGTTGTTGTTGTTTTTTGTTTTTTTCCAAACATAAACCTTACTGTGTTATTCACCAAACACTCTGAAGTTAGTAGAGATACCAGCAGGAATTAAAGTGTTAAGTTGAGCAGCATATATAAACAACCATAAGCAATAACATTACAACTCTGTGTCATGGCCTAAACTCTTTTCATTCCAATGCATGAACAGGTTTCCAAAATATGGCGGCCCACAAGTCACAGAAAGTTATTGTAATTTTGTTAAGGTGTAACTGGTGTCAGAAAACAATTGTTCAATGTTATTATATATTACAATCCACACCATCATTCTTGTATTTGCAGACATCTAATATCCTTTGTAGTCATTCAGGATCTAACTTGATTGGTGCATGGTAGACCACCAGTGCTACCTTATGTATCAATGCATAATTTTTTTCTAATCACAATAAAAAGCTATCATAATTTGCTTTTTTTTGTAATTTTCATTTGCAAAACTTGTATAATTATACAAAAATTTCTTGCACAAAAATTTTATTTAATTATAGAGCAGTCATTCATATGAATCATACGAAAATGTTTTTGTACAAAATTTTATCATGAAAATAAAACAAATTATGGTAAATCAAAACAGATCGTTGCTTGTGAAATAGCTTAATTTAAAAATAATTGAAATTAGTTATTCACTAACTAAAACACTTAGAGGTCAACAGGCGTCCATCATCAATATCTGTACCTGATTTTCAACCTATGCCCGTGATCCTCTCAAACATAGGTGTGTAGCTTGGATAACAGCAAAATTGACAATATTTTACTATAGCTCTTACCCCAACTATCTGATAGCTTCCTCACCAATCAACGCACAAACAAAACTGCCTCATCCCCCAAAGCATCATCCACTGAGACAATAAAAGGTGAAAAGGAAGCATGATGCTCCTCAGCAGCAGCCCTATATTTATGCTTCTTTTCCTCTATACTTATAGGTTTGTAAGAAGACAAAAGTGGACATGTCTGGATCCAAGCAAGTCATGACATTCTTAGAGCCTTTGTCACCACAAGATGCAAGTAGATTAGAAGAATTAATGGAAATAAAGAAATCGTTTTATGCCACCACATCTGATATCATGCTATGTACTTGAACTTCAATTACAGTGTAGTACCCCAAGATCAACTGAGACACATTTGAAAAGTGTTACCTTTAATGTGTCTCCACCTGGTACCAGTCACCGTAAACGTAGACAATGCTAACTTTAATGACTCACCCTATTACAAATTAGCGATGCCAAGATATATAATTATTTATAAATATCGCAATTATCACGATACACAATTATATTCATCATCACTTTTAAATGTGCATTTATGGTTTCAAATTTTTACAAACAAAGGCTATAGCCATGATGTTTTTTCAATAATAGTAATAATTATGAACTTGGGGCACAAGTCTTTTCACAACATTCAAAACAGCAATAAACAACATTAATTTTAAGGACAACATGTGCAAGTTACAATCTTTTTTCCATAATTATTATGATATAAGCATTGCACTATCGTATTGTATCATTACATTTTATATCGTGATATATCACATATCACATGTACAATTATCATGGCATCACTATTTCGTGCAGTGCTATGGATTAAACAATGTATGAATCAGAGTCTACTATTGCAATTGTATGACATGCACATATTGAGGTGCAGTATACAGTGTACTGTGATATATATTGAACGTTATATTTTATTCTACCAATAATTTATATTCACAGTCTATTATTGTGTATAACTCTAATTGTACATCAAAGGTACAGGCTATAGTTGTGTAGAGTACACACGATAGCTGCTAGTCCTTGGGAAGAAAGATACTGATGATCAATATGTGGAACTGATTGTATACTATTATGCTCTGAGGAACTGCCTTATTATACTGAAGTCATTGAGCTCATTGGTATATGAAGATGTATAATTCTCAACACAATTTAGTGGTGTCTAGTTGTATTGTGATCATGCGTGCATTTCCTGTTTACTACAATATTTGCACATATTTAAAATAATGAAAGTTACTCAGTTACAGGCCAAATCTGCTAGACCTTTTCTGCACTGTCGACTGACATGTAGACCTCAGAAGTTTATGTTCTGTTACTTACAAAGGTTAAGCACACACCTGCCTACATGATAAAGCTACTATATCATGATATAGCTACTATATCATGATATAGCTACTATAGGGCTGAACAGATTAATAAAGTTTGTTCTTTAATAATCTAATGCCCCCAGGATAGCTAGGCTCACTGTCCACTGGTCTGATCTTGACATCATTAGTAGTCACCTCTAATATTTGGTAAGGGCCATGACATGGAACAATCTGGCAAACTTGTGTGTGCATGTACGTGTGCCTTCCCTGACTTGGCTGCTGGCTTATAGAGGAACACTGTCACCTTTCTTGAACACTACTTAACTCTTCCTGTCATGGACTGTTTGATAGTTTCATTTTGTCAGATCTTTCACTAAAAAAATATTTAATCTGCAATCAGTGCTTATGATTTGCTAGAGCAGACGGTGCCATCTCAGTGGATCATGTCCATATGATAAAGACTCCAGGGCTACAGGTTGTTATCCAATCAACACATGATAAATAGTCTGCACAATTGTCTTAGCCAACATAATTATTATTGGTCATAAACAGTTCTGGGTTTTATGACTTGTATGTAGCTGGATGGGAATTCACTGACATGCCATGCACAGCTGATCACCCTCAAACTAATAATAATAATAATAATAATAATATGGAGATCACTAAGTTTGGCAGATGGAGCGGCTATTGATGAGACCTCTTATTGACAGTTGTGACAGATATATTCCTTTTTGCTTAATTGTCATATTTACTGTTGTTTCATTGTGTGTATGCTTTAATGTGTTTTATTTAATTTGTCATAAGTAATAATAATTATATAACCAAGTAATAAGAATAATTATACAACCAAGTACTAAGAATAATACGAAACGCGGTTAAAATTACGTCATAAATAAATAAATAAATAATTAAATAAATAAATAATTAATAATTAATGTTTGAGAAAACTACGAGGCCTAGAGACATGAACTAACCGGGGATAGATTCGCCTGTGAATGAAGGCACAAACGTATAATCATCGCTCCTGTTTGTGCTGATGACTTGACTATACGTGTAATTCTATATAACGCCCAGTACCACACCCTTGCTTAATTACTTACATATTGCGCGAAGAAGATTAGTGATGCCCGTGCAGGAGAGCCAGAAGCCACTTGTGTAAACAAGAAGATTACAAGTAAGTTTTTATGTTTGTAACATCTCAAGTCTCCATGCCAGCTGCCAGTGGATTCATTCACGTAAATAAACAATACAAGAAAACATTAAACTGACATATGCCACGCTCTTTACAATAAGCTTACAGTTACATATAAAATACAAGTAAACAACTTTGTCTTGTGCAGCTGGCATGGCGAACTTTCTTTGTGTTGGTGTCAGGCAATTCAATACGTGCTTAATCTTTTTTGCCTTCACCTGGCGTAGCTACTAGGCTCTAGTGGCTTGGCTGTCTTCCTTTATCTGGTTCATCTGGTTTGCATACGCCTACAGCATTGTGTAGCTATCTCCTGAAAGTTGTGTATGCATAACTATAGTGTGTCACCCATCACTGTGCCATCGCTACATCACTGATGAACCTTACTTAGCTCTAGTTGATGTTGATATGCATTGCTGTATATTGGCTAATAATTTTTATCTGCATGGTGATGTTGCCTATAATGTATTGCTGCAAACAATACTGCAATAATGTATAGTTCTCTCCTGTATGTTTTGTATACATATACTTTGTACACATCACTGTGCCATTACCACACCAATGATGTACTGGCACTTAGCTACTGGTGGCTTTTAGTTACGATGCCACTATTGTGTTATATCTGTCACTACTGTGACATAATGAGTTGATTTGGAGATAATGCATTCACCACCTAATAGCCTCACCGGGGGGCTGTCACGTTGGTGTATGTATGTGACGCGGTCCTAGTAATAATAATAATAATAATAATGCTTTACAGAATAATAATTCTGAGGGTCTACCAGTGACCTACACTGATAGCCTAACATACATTAAAAAATAACTATACACTAACATCTACATACTTAGTTACAAGTGGTTAAAATTGTTAGATGCAGGATTCTTGGAACAACGGGAACAGGGACAAAGGTAATGGAAACAACAGGGTGAATTGTCAAAGTTAGCTAGGATATAAAAATTTCTTCAATTTCTGTTTTATTACAGTTAATTATTGTGTATGATCAATTATTGGCAAAGAGTTCCATAGCCTAGGTAGGCGAAAAAAATAGGAGTTCATAGCTGCATTGGTATGGGCTGTCTTGTGGTGTAGTTTGATCCCAGAAGATCTAGTAGAACCAGTATTGAAGCTGACATAGTTCAGGATATTGAACTTATCTGTAGGAGTTTTAAGTGATTTGATGAAAAAGAGGATGTCAGATATTTCATAAATATACATCAATGGCAACATACCAAGTTGGGTCAATCTAGTCCTGTAGTCTGAAGTGTAATCAGAGAGTATGAATTTAGTAGCACGCCTTTGAACCTTCTCAATTAATTCTATGTCTTTCAACAAATAAGGTCTCCACAATGTGGAGCAGTATAGCAATTTAGATCTCACTAATGATATGTATAGGAATTTTCTAGCCTGAGGACAATGCGAATCCTTGAATACTCTGCGTAGCAGTCCAAGTGACTTGTAGGCTTTAGAGGAAATCATTTCATAATGCTTTCTCCATGACAATGAGTCAGTGAAAATAATCCCTAGGTCTTTGCAACTGGGTGATTCATTGATTATATGGTCATTTATGATGTACTGAGAGTTGAATTTACGATGGAAGCTCATGAATACGAATTTAGAGAAGTTAAATGACAGATGATTGTTAATAGTCCAATTAAATAAAGAGTTGAGGTCTTCTTGAAGCTGCTGTATGTCCAGTATGGAAATGATTTGCCGAAAACACTTTGTATCATCTGCAAATTCAAGTAGTTGAGATATGATGGTAGATGGCAGATCATTTATAAAGATCAGGAAAAGCAAAGGACCCAGAATGCTTCTCTGGGGAACACCAGAGATTACAGGTAGGCAATCTGACAGGTGGTTTTCAACAGAGACACACTGGGATCTGTTACTTAAATAGCTGTTAAACCAATTCCATAGAGTGCCTGTGATTCCTATGTTCCATAATTTAACCAATAGTTCATTGTGTGGCACATTATCAAAGGCTTTCCTGAAGTCAATGTAGATGGTGTCTATTTCTTCCCTCGAAGTGATTAGCTGATGAAAATAGATGAGAAGTTGTTGTTGAGTTGAAGCGTTACTTTGAAAACCAAATTGATGTGGAGTGATGGAGGGAGCTATTGTATTTATCACTTTGTCATAAACTAATCTTTCTAGCACTTTAGAGATGACACAAAGGAGTGAAATTGGTCGATAGTTGGCAACAGAAGTTTTGTCTCCAGATTTGAACACAGGAATTATTTTGTGTGTTTTCCATTCAGAGGGTAAATTTCCACTACGTAAGCTGGTTGTGAAAAGGTGATAGATGGGTAAAGCAAGGGCAAAAGCACAGTTCTTTAAGATGACAGGTGCGGTGTTGTCAATTCCTCTAGCCTTGTTCGGGTTGAGGTTGTTGAGAGCATCTATCACTTCTTGCTCTGCAGTGTTGGGCAAGTTACTTTTTAAAAGTAACTAGTTACATATTACATATTACTTGCAACTGAACTATTTAGTTACAGTTACATATTACCCATAAAATAAAGTAACTGTAATAATATTACATATTATATTACTTTGTGTCCACAGCCTTAAGCTGTACATGTGACATCATCACGTGACATGATTTCGTTGTTGGGCAATGTGCAAATCTTGGTTATAAGTAAGAAGCTGGTGAATAAGCTTCATTCAGTAGGCTTCAATACTTCGTTGTGGCTAGGCGTTACTCAGTGGATTACTAACGAGATTAGTAACTTCGTTACTTGTAGTAATAATATTACGTAATATTAGACTCATTACAGTAACTATATTACTTAGGTAACGCGTTACGTTTGTAAGTAAACTAACTTGAGTTATATTACCTGTTTTTATAGCGTATTTCGTTATATTACTTAGGTACTACAAAAGTAAATAATATTACGTAACGCGTTACATATGTAACGCGTTACTCCCATCACTGTTGCTCTGTGAGGTTGATCGAGTCCAGATGATTTACAGGAACAGTTAAATGAGTTGTATCAGGTAGACAGTAGTCAAACTGATGGGATAGTTCAAAGTTTATGACTAATATGTTGGCTAAGATAATCTATGCTAGTGCGGCATGCATTGAGTTAAAAGTTGCTCCCATTCTCCTGTACTCCATTTCAACTATCACACATTATAATATTAGAGCTGCACTATAGTTCTTCATTGCCTATAGAATTTGAATTGAATTGAATTTGGTTTTAAACTCCTATATTCAGCATAGCCGTTCTTCCAGCTGCCATGTTAGTTACGAATTGCTTATGCCAAACATTTAATGCCCACTGGAAGATGTATTATCGCTGATCATTAATTTTTAAAGTGTGCTAAAGTACTGAAATTTTGTAAGCACTGTTAAAGGAACAACGTGCTGTTTACAACATCTGACTATTTCGGGGCCCAAAAAAATCATGTGATGGTTGTACTTTAGGCCACTCCAAGTCATACCTTAGTTTCTGGTCACTCCCAAGCCTACAAATGGATGTGGGCGGGCGGATGATCAGGACTTCAAGACTATAGACTCTACTGTGACAATATACTGTATGGTATTATTATTTGCTCAATTTAGCAAATTCATGTTGATTTTGTTTTTAGTCAAACTTAACCAACAACATAAGTAGTTGTGCTTCAGCAAAAAATGCACTAGGGAAGTTGTTGATGGATCATGGCTAGCTATACACGATGGATCATCGCTAGCTATACACTGATGTATAGCATTTAAGTATATTTATTTATTTATTTAGAATATACTATAGGAAATGTTTTGCTCATGTAGCTACTTATGCTTTCCAAGTGAAATAAATGTCTCATTAGCTATGTCAGGAAAGTATTACTATGGCTTATAGCTAAGTTGTTCAAATGATCATGATCCAAAATGAAATTTAACTTCTATTTTCACATCAGAAATTCTTCATTCAAATGTGAAGTCTTATCCCACTAGCTATGTGTTTCCAGCCTTCTATTCAGTTACCTTGAGAAAAGTAACTGTCAAAGTTTTGAGTTATTGAGTGCTCCAGACTAGTGTTTTTTAGTGATCATCTGGGAATGTTTAAACTATAAGGGTTTCTACTTGCCAATCTAATTTTAGTTATGGAAAAGTTTAAGTTTAAGCTCACCGAATGTTGCCGGCTTTCCATACCCCTGCAGTGTTCAGTGATAAGGAATTTGAAGTTACTAGACTAATCATTAGAGGACTACATTTGAATTATAAAGTTAAAGCTATGGTCCATCTGCACATGATGGGCTAGTAGTTAATGCTACTGAAATTTCTTTGGTTATAAAAGTATTAGTAACAGTTATAATCTGAACAGCTATATAATCAAGGACAAAACTAGCTATAGTTAGAAACATTTTATTAGTGTCGCATCCTATATACCTAATATTAGAGTTAAGAGTAGTGTGACTGCTCTATTGGAATCCCTGACTGCTCTATTAGAGTATCTCGATCTTTTGCAGTAAAAAATAAGTGTCTTACTGGGTCACATGCACTTAAGCACCTGTAATATTAATAATAGTCCTCATAAACTAGGGTTCCAGGTTTACCATGCGGGCGGGTGACCAGAAACTAAGGTTTGACTTGGTGTGGCCTTACCACCTGCGACCACCTGCAACATGAATTTGACAAGATACACAATGCAATCAGCTGGTCTTGGACAAGCGTTGAGTGGCTTCCATACATCAAAACATAATACAGCATGTAAACAGCGCATTGTCCCTTTAAAGGGTTTCACTGTGTTGGTGTTTCCGTGTTTGGCGAGGTGTTTGGAGAGCTGGCTCATGTAAAAAACGAGGGAGATCCCAAAACGAGGGCTCAAATCGAGGCAGGTGAATTCGAATTAACTCAGTATAGTCCTAGGCGTGACTCAGCGATCAGCGATGGCAAGACCCAACTTGGATCATCTTCTCCTACAAGACATACAGGCTGGGGATGTTGAACTAGGCGCAGGAGCGTATGGGAGAGTTTTCGAAGTTGAGTATGCTGGGCTCGCCTGTGCCGCCAAGGAGATCCATCCAATTTTCTTTCGTGTAGCACGGAGAGAGAAACTAGAGAGAACTTCAAGGCGAATTTTCTTCACGAGTGTCAAGTATGGAGCACACTTCGCCACCCAAACATCGTACAGTTTATTGGTGCCCACTATCCTGCTGGGGACCAGCAGGGCCGCCCACAGGGGGGGGGGGGGGGGGGGGGGAGAACTGGGGCATTTTTCCCCGGGCCCCAGCCTGAAAGGGACCCCAGGAGGCCCCATGAAGGGCCCCCTGAATACCTGTTTAAAAGATCGATATACTCTAATAGAGCAGTCACAGTATTCTTCAGAGGAGCAGTGTAGCAAGCTTATAGATAAGGAGATATGGTAGGTGATGGGTAGTTATTGTCATTGCCAGCAGGTTGTGACCTTTTTTTTTTTTTTTGGTCTTCACCTTACAACTTGGGTCAAGGGCCCCACTTTAACTCTTTGCCCTGGGCCCCTTAATTTCTCTGGGCGGCCCTGGGGACCAGTCCGGACTACCTATAATGGTGATGGAGAAGATGTCATGTAGTTTGCGGTCACTGGTGGAGAGATATGGAGAAAACAAAATTTCTTTACGCTTAAAGCTGTCAATTCTACATGACACAACTTTGGGATTATGGTACCTTCATATCCGACACCCTCCAATTGTCCACCGTGACTTGACTCCTAATAATATTTTAGTTGGTAGTCATTTGGAGGCAAAAATTACTGATCTTGGAGTTGCGAAGGTAATAAAAGACACCGACAGTGGTCGTAAGTTGACTAAAGCACCTGGAACACCACATTTTATGCCTCCTGAGGCATTGGATGACAACCCAGTATATGATACTTCATTAGACATATTCTCCTATGGTGCTGTGACTCTGTATGTTATCACCCAACAGTGGCCTGAACCTAAGGCAAGGGAGCGGTTTAATCTAGCTACTGGAAGAAGAGAACTTGTCTCTGCGATTGAGAGACGTCAAGAGTATTTAGATATGTTTACAGTCTCTGCACTTAATGCAGAATTAAGGCCATTAGTTTTGTCATGTTTAAATGATGACTCAACAAAGCGCCCTAAGTAGCAGATGTCTCTAAGATTATGAAGCAGTTAAAGGAGTTACATTGCAAGGAAGACAAGGAATTAGATGTTCTATTGTCTGATCTGCCTCCTAAAGTTCGGATTGAAGAAAAAACACACGTTCAGCTACAAGTACGTTAAATAAAAATTAGGGCTCAAATGAATATTCTATTATTCAAATATTCAGAGAATATTCAAATACCATTTCTGTTATCCAAATTTACTCATTTCAAGAACATTTTTATAAGTATGTATGGCCAGACATACATCACACTAGGTTTGTGTCAATGCTTATATAAAAGCATCAAACATTATTATACTTTCCATAATATGTGCCATGTGAGCTTACATACATCAAAAATGTAAAATATTGAATTTTTGGCTGATTTTTAGGTACTCTAATAGAGTAGTCACTTTACTCTAACAATGTTAATGGTATACTCTAATAAACTAGTCAGCGCTTAAGTATAATAGATTTTTTTGAAGCAACTTCAGCTGTATCACTATGACAATTCCTGGTTTCCGAATCACTAGACCACGTAATCTTGCAGTGTGAAGGACAAACATTGAAACCTGTGTTAATACGGTCACTTAAATTAAGCAGTCACCTTTGTATAACAGCCATGGTCACAAGGTCCCTAATAGTTTCCTATATGAATGTATGCATTGTGGTCTGTATTAAGTGGTCACCTGTCTAAAAATTAGCAACAAGCTCATCTTGCCACCATTTCTGTACTGATAATTGCAGAATATTACGGTTGGTATAAGCATCTAAATATAGAGTACCTTAACCTTTTTCTCCTGGTGGGTAAGGTAGGGAACCTTCCGTTTTTTTTAACTTCATGTTACAAACTTGTACCCATACTGCTACCAAAACTCCTGCAGCACATCCCACTCCCCATCCCAACAAAACTGGGTAACAAACCTATTTGTTTACATTGAAGCTGACTAATTTCCTATAACATCATGCAGGTTATAGTACCAAGTACATAAACACGATAGCTATGCATGCAGGCTTACACTGCTTTTTTTGTGCACATTCTTGTTTGTAATTAACTAGCTTGTCATCATGTAATTATTTTTTAGCAGTCAAGTGACAAGAAAGTTATCACCCTGCCCGATCATACTGATGAAGCAATAAAGATAACTTGGAAGGAAGGACCTCCAGCACCAGTGAAGTTGTGTTCACGCACATCTGTGTATTTGAATGGTGTGATATATGTGGCAGGTTATGGAGGTAGAAGAAGTACTGCTTTTATAATATATTCATTCAATCCTGCTAAAAATCTGTGGCAGCCTTCTATTAAAACTCAGCATTGTCTTTTCTCCTTGACGACAATTCAGGAAAAACTGGTTATTGTTGGAGGTGCATGTAAAGTTCCATGGTATTCATTCAACCCCAAGGCCACAAATCAGTTGTTCGTTTTTGATGCAGAACTTAGCAAGTGGCAAGAATATAGTCAGATGAGTATATCAAGGGCATTAGCTACAGCTGTTAGCCATGGTGATATGTTGATAGTCACTGGTGGCCATAGTTTGTGTAACAAAATTTTGAGCAGTACAGAAGTATTAAATACCACCACAAACCAGTGGTTTACTTGTGGTGACCTACCACAGCCACACTACCGACTACAATCAGCTATTGTAAATGGACAGCTTGGGAGGTGTTAACCAAGATGGGAATTCTCCAGCTGTATTTACTGCCTCACTAGATACCTTATCAGAGTGTCAGTTGAATTGGAAACCCATGCATGATACTACTTGGCATCGATCAGGTGTTGCTAGCATGTCTGGAACAGGTTTATTAGTAATTGGAGGATGTGACAGGCATTATCGTACATCTAATATGTACAGTTTTGACAACACCACTCACAGCTGGAAGGTTATATCACAGATTCCAGAAGCAAGAAGCTCACTGTGTGTAGCTACCATCAATAATAATGTGATTGTTGTAATAGGAGGAAAGAAAAATTATAAGACCAAACAAGAGGGTAAAGCAACCAATACTGTTTGGTTTGGTTCACTGGATAGTTAACAAGTTACAATGTTAGGTTAAGAAATGTATATTATTTGTATTGTTTGGCAAGCATGTTAATTAATTGTGAGCATAAACTCACTAGTTATGTCATCCATTTTGTATCATAACATTATAATGTACGTCGAGGATTCATGTAGTTGATCAAGTTAAAGCTATGTAGGCAAAATGACCATAATATTGGCCAAGCTGTTGTGGTTTTGGGTGATATTTTTGGCTGGACCTTCATGACCCCTACTGTATATACACTACTACATTGTACTGTAGTACAATACAATAGTACTGTAGTACAATACAATAGTACTGTAGTACAATACAATAGTACACTGTATGTTTAAATTTATCATAGTTTGTTGTACCAGTTGGTTTAATTCTTTACTAGCTAGCTGCCAGATGGGGAAACAATTATTTCACCTAATGAAACAAATGAGTCAAATGTGGGATGAAGGTGCTCTTATACCAGCAAAGTTGCAGTCATTTGCACCTGTGTATTTGAACAGTTCAGTGTATATGACAGTGCTGAACGAAGAATTTGTACATTTGACCCAGTTGGTAATTTATGGAGGTCACCTATTAAAACACCTCACTTTAGCAGTGGCTCAAGATAAGCTAGGAGGTGAATTCAAAGTTTGGGTAAATGAGTTACCTAATCCATGGTTTCATTATCAGTGCATTGATAAACTGTTTACTTTAAAATTGGCGATTAACCAATAGAAAAAATATAAACATGAAAACATCCCGAATGAATGTTACAGCTGTTGGCTACAAGAATAATTATTATTACTGGTGGCTGTAATATATTTAATCATGTTTCGATGGTAATAGGAAGTATATGGAGCTACTAAAATATCACCCAGAACCAGTGTGGTGACTTACCACAACCACACTGCCGTCCACAGCCAGCTATAGTACATGGTTCACTGTACTTGTTAGGTGTAGTTGATAGATGGTAATTTGTAACTTTACTACACCACTGGATTCTTTATCACAGTATCAAATTAATTGGAAGTGTATACAAAATACTCTTCAGTGTCGATCAGCTATTGTTACTCTAAATGGTAATTTAATAGTAGTACATGGGTGGAAGTGCCTGAAACTTAAGCTTGTACCTGTAATCTCCGCAGCTGGAAAGTATTATCAAAGATACCAGAAGCAAGGAGTACAGTATCTGCTGTGTTAACACAAGTTAATACTGACCCACTAGGTGTATATACCCGCACAAAATGCACGTTACTAATGCTCTCTGTATATATATATATATATATATAGTATGTGGGACATACACAAATGTGCTTCATTCATATACACTCAATCATTAACCATTCAATCAAACTAATGCAATACATTTAAACTTACACTGCATATGAAATGCACACATAGCTACATCCACAGTAGATGAACTTTAGTAACATCAATCAACAAATAATCTGATTATATACAATGTTTTTTGTGTAAGTTGTACCTCGGTGCTGTCCTTACTGTGTAGATTCTACAATTTGCACAAAAAATGTCTGATGATGGGCTCTAGAAAATGCCACATATAGCTGTCCATGTGAAAAACGTGGTCTTTCCACATAAATGCCAACTTTCTCGAACGTTTGTCCCTGCACCTGGTTGATAGTCATAGAAATTGTTGGGCTACAATTTGATTAATGAATCTGTAATGCAATGCCATGTATCAATTAGACAAAGGAAACTATTTTCTCATCTGATAAGGAGTAGGGAGAGAATTTCTAAGGGTTTTAGGAAATTCCCTTCTGAAAATTACATTTCCTAAGTCACTTAGCTATAGGAATCAATACACCATTCTTTCTATATAGTAGCAACATGTAGTACAACAATCAAGACTCTCATATCATTAACTCTTAGTACAATATTTTTATTGTGTGGATTTTAACACTTCCATTCCCATTGGGGAAAGATTTCAAACCAAATGTGAGCTTATACTGCTATGGTTTTTAGGTCATGAGGATTGAAGTAGGCTTCCTGTATTAGGAGATTCCTCAATAATTGTAATAAGTGCCACAACTAAGGTGATTGTGTGGCTTGATATTGTCTATACAATATCTAAGAGTGCAATGCACTGCATGTTCATATCATTCAAGGTTTTGAAAATCTTGAATACATTTAGTCAACACATTAGTAGTGGTATGATGGTAAGCATATTTTGTTCTATACACTTAACCTCCAAGCAAACAACTATTCTTCCTTGCCAGTTTGGAGAGCCATATCACTCATGTATTATTCTCTTTACATCACATTATTACACAATTACTACAATAATATTAAGTGCAGTTATGATTGTGGGATTGTGACATTATAATCTTCATCCGTTTCTATGCCAACTTCTTCCTGTAGTAACAACCAATAGCACATCATCATAACACTAGGACAGATACTCACATATAATTCTTTCTTGGACTTTGGGTAGCCCTCAAGTATTGCATTGATGACATCCATAGCCTGTAAGGAAAAAAGTACACATATACAAACCTATACACTGTAGCTACAGTCTGCATGTAAATATTGTCTCAAATTATATCCCATATCATACAGATGCCTGGTCCTGTTTAGTTGCAGGTAGGGCTGGGAGATTATATCGATTATGGGATTAATTGTCTGAACATCATGGTGTTGATATGTATTATGTGTGAATAAATCTTACAACATACGTAGTTAAACAGCTTACCTGCAAGAAACCATTGCATTTCTAATGATACTTTTATTCATTACTATTTTTTTCCTTGTTATTTAAACAGGGAGACACTATTAGATTGTAACTGCCCATGACTTTTATCATGTTGAACATGGTCGTGTAATGCAAAAATAAAAAGTTTATGCATACGTGATGCTATTGATGCATGTAAGTTATAACATTGTGATACTTATCATAATCGTGATATGTTGCATTCTACAATTGTGAAAGTAGCAAAATTTCACAATCACTCAGTCCTAGTTGCAGGTGTAGAGTATCACAACATAATGAAACACTTTAAACTGATGGGTCTCAAATAAGACACTCACAAGGCTACATGGTCCGGTGCAGTCATGTGCCATAAAGCATTAAGGAGGTATGTCATGTAATATTTAGACCTTGAAATATTTGTTTCCCCCAGTCCAAATTTACTAAACTATTTTCTCTGCCTTGAAATATTTTATTCCCCCTAGTCCTATAATCTCTTATGGGAAATAATCATTTTTACCATCAGTGCTCACAGCGTCTCAGAACCAGTTATGGCCAGTTGTCCAGCACTTGATAACTGGTGCATGCATGCTGGGGATGGTGGCAAGGGTGTTGATTTTGATTTGATATATTTACCCAATTTCTACATATGGCAAGCAGAAGTCTTCCATGCACATAGAAGAACCTGCTAACAAAGACACTTTCGTATGTAATCCAGACACACTTCCCTAGTACCTAAAATAACAAATTAGATACATGTGACCAGGAGCCCATGAGTGCCACAAGGGGCAAAGGAGTGTTTACCAACTATCACCATAAAAATGCAGAATTTCCTATAGGAAAAGTTGTGAAATGCATTACCATGGTTTCATTAGTTATAACACCTAGCTAGTGGCTTTGTATCATTTATTAGTGCACCTTCATAGTGACTTCAAAGCATACCATTCATCATCACTGTATCCATACCATTGTTGCTACAGTGGATTTATGTTTACAATATATTTGTTTTTGTTGTTGTAATTCTCAAATTTGTACATGTGTGGTTGAGAACTTATAAAATTATTATCATGATCTATCATACAGATTAGCTCACAATTTTAACATAATATAATGAAGCCAATAAACATGCACCACAAATTAGATGCAATTATCGCAAGAACTCACAGCAACATAAGATTTAAACACTCTAATAGAACAGTCACCCTAATACAGCAGTCAGTCAGAACGAGTCAGACATGTCACAGCGCACTTGATACCTCGCCACGCCTGTCAGTGTCTAGCAGATACTGCTGTCTGTAATAACAATAGCTGTATAGCTACCTGACTTTTAAGGATTTCTGTTTCCACGACTGAAGCAAACTATTAACTGGTATTCAAATCGCTTAAAAACTGTAGTGGGTACAACTAATGCCATCCTAGCAGAAATTCCTTACCGTAGCGCATACACTTATCAAGCATAGTAAATTTCACAAATAATTCCTCCAAAAATTATCGCATATGCCTAATAACCAGAGTCTATGATATAGTACCTATATAGTACTATCATACATTGAATGGTACGGAGCTGTCTTTGGCAGAAAGCTTACTATAAGTTCTAGATACCCCAATATAATAGATCAATTACCCTAATACAACAGTCAAATAAACATTAGTGATTGTACTGTGATGAACTACTGAAATCACTCTCATATTCAATCCCAGAGGGTCTACTTTCCTGATAGGGAGGGGGGATGCCCCCAGACCCCCTAGGTTGGCTTAATGTTAGTGTGCACAAATGTATTACCTAGCCATATCAATTATAAGGCCCCCCAAATTTGGTAAGGTTCACTTTGTCCCAAAGTGATTGCCCACTTCAGGCATGTGTCTAGTGTATATAGTAAGTACACAAAAAAATCCAGAACCTTCTATACACAGCAAGAAAACTTGCCATGATGTGAATTGAATATACGTATTAGTAACTTAAGACATTCTATACATAGATATCTTTTACTAAGGCAAATGATTTCGTACCAAATTGTTTTTCTTTGATGCAGCATTGTACAGTTAATACGTACATACGTAAATAGTTACTACACAAAGTCATACCATTCGCTTTCTTTTCCTCCACTGACGGACAGCTTCCTTGTTGCTGCCATATATCTTTTCTGTCTCTTCTGGTGACACATGATCCTTGCCAGACTTTATCTTTGTTAGTCGGTTTTCAAACTGAGTGCACTAACAATGTAGAAGTATAATGAATCATGTACAATGGTTGTGCATTAACAACTACAATATATATGCAGTGGCAGAGTTGGGGGTAACACGTTACATAATAATATTACTTTTACAGTAACGAGTAATATAATGCGTTACATGACAAAGTAGCGAGTAATATGTAACGGATATTACATCCGGAAATTGTAACGAATGTAACATGTTACTTCCTTTTAAGGCACATTGTATCCAGGCACATGATTGATTGCATTTTGGGTCCAGACAAGACTGGAGATGGCACTATAGGCATGGACAAAGAATGATAGTGTATGGGGAGTGCCCTTGAGGCCAAGATACAACAACAAAGTATGTATTTGTGGCTGAACTACAGCAGAGAAACACGTGTCTTGCTCATGTCACTTGTAGTTGTAGGCTGGTAACTTGAGGTTGGACTTATATTATAGTTTGTAACGAACAAATGTAATATGTAATATTATTATTAGTTACAGCCCTCAGAGTAGCGAGTAATATGTAACTCGTTACTTTTTTCAGTAAGTAATATGTAACTGTAGCGCGCTAAATCGCATAAAAGTAATGAGTAATATGTAACTAGTTACATTTTCGACCCCAACTATGTGCAGTGGAATTCATACATAATTGTACCAACATGGATACAATGATTTTTGGTGTGTATATAAAGGTTTTCCTTTCAGCATGCAAGCCTAAAAAAATTGTTCAAATTGTGGAGTTATTTTCTTCTTTTTCTTCAGTTTTTAAAGAGAGGTTTGACTGTATACCTACAATGTAAACATGCACACAGTACCACACACTATGAAACACACACTACACTATGTATAAAAGTAAAGCCCTCAGCCACAATATAAACAGTCACACCTACCTAAAACACTGGGGCACTTGTGCACTACTAATATGCCTATGAGCCAGTGCAGGCAAATCCTTAGGACTAGTGACCAACAGAACACTGTAATTTGTCTCATGGATGAAGGTGTGAGCTCACCTGAACCTCACCAATTGTGTAAGGCATGAACAGTTTCCCAATAGCACCAGGTCCCCACCAGGTTCGTACGTTGTGTACACATACAAACACACACTCACACACATTACTTTATGCATGCACACACTACACATGTACACCACACTATACACACATCTTGCTCTGCTTCAGCTAACTGCTTAGCAGCTTCCTCACTGGTAAGACTGCTTTTCAAACTGCTGAGCTCTACAAATAGTAAATAATAAATATGAAATTTGAGCCAAGCCAACAAACTATATTTGTTATATTCACCCTTAAATGTACAACACAAGGAAACGTTACACAAACGTCATCTATACCTACAGCTAAACAGATATTTAATTCCGTCAATAGCATCCTATAGTGTATGTAGCTATGATTGAAGTAGGGACTAAAGGTCAAACAGTATAACTAAAGATGGCCTCCCTTGTAGAGCTGTACTGATTCCAATACTTCAAGTACCAACTACTAACCATGGAAGTATTTGCACTTAGCTACTTCATCACTGCACACGTTTATTTGTAATGTGCACCATAAGTTGACTCATCCATATATCAATTTTTATTTGCGTACTTCATGGTACTTCAGTACAAGTTTTAACACAATATTAAAAGGACAATTTATTGCAATGAGCACATGATGAAGTCACTAACCGTACAAGATTCACTAGAAGTACAAACCAGTTCAGCAGCTAGTCAAGTGGTCTTCTATGTTCTACTATGGCTTGAGAAGAAGAGTCAAGACAATGGCTATCACAGATAAACTATAAATACTCTAATAAAACAGTCATACAAACTGCTAACCTGATTGCTCTATTAGAGTTACTGACTGTTCTATTAGAATACATTGATCTTTTTCTTGGATCAGCATTTTATTTCGGCATAGAATGACTTTGTCTGCTATTACTAGCATTGTGCTTGTTGCTTTCAAGCATTCATGCTAGTGCAAACAGATGATATTTCCATTTGGCACACATGATAACCAGTAGCAATACATTCATTTACATTGGCCGATTCCAATACCTCATGAAAACAGCAGTAGCCCTACTCCCTTGTTTCATTCTATGATCCTACTAAATATCTAATTTTTCTTGTTTAATTTTTTTTGTACTAACATAATTCATTGAATCACATTAAAAGAAAGAATGGCTAATTGAGTGAGTGAACACACCTAACTATCAATTACTGAAATGCAAAGTGGCCATTCCACTTTGTTTTCAGCCATAGATATGATTACTTTTGTGCCCATATCTGCTGCCTATGGTTCCAGCTGTTATACAGCATTAAAAACAAAGAACAGTACAAGTCCCTTTGCAATTAATCCAAAGAAATTGAAGCACTGAAACCATAATGCATTACCACCAATCAACACCTATGAGGTAGTGGAAAGACAACAATCATCAACCAATAAAACTTGTACCAAAGTATCTACAATTGTCACAGTATCACATAATGGGAAACTGTTAAATTGCAGAGGTTTAGCCTACGCAAACAATCTTTGTTATGCTGAAGTCTGAAGACTTACTGGCTTCCATTGACTTCACTTTGCTTTTAGCAGCAGTGGCTTTCTCTTGCAGTTCAGTAATCTTCTTGTCCATTGAAGTTAGTTCCTTGTCATCCACATCAGCAAGTTGAGACTGTAACAAACACAGTATCACTGTAACATGTATGCTGTTGGTACTAGTCCATTGTGGTACTACCAGAGACTGGTTGACAATATAAAGTTTGTGATAGTAGTGTAAAGCGGCAAGATGAGCAGCTCTCTACAACTGTATTAGAAGCATACAGCATTTCTTTAGCTACTAATTTACACAACAAACCCTACAAAATGGTTTAACTTAAGCACTTTACATACAGATATGCTTTACAGAATCCAGCTATAAGAATGGGGTGACTCTTATGAGGATCTACCAGTGACTTGCACTGGTATAGAGACCTGTTTGACGTCACACAAAATATTTTCTGTATAATTACAGGTTATCTTTGTAAATGAGTGAAGCAAGGGTGAGTTACAAGCCAAAGAATACTGGCGAAAATAAGAAAGCTGTGGTGCATTTGTTATCTTATTCGTTACTCAGTAATGTCACTTCACAGCTGGAAGAAATACGCTCATTACCAGCTGCTCGTAGGCTTGTACCACTGAATTAAACCAGTCCCCTTTGTTCCCACTCTTCAATTGGCTATTAATATAAGTAATTCACTCAATGTATGATTTCCCCCAGACTTTCTTCAATTGTGCACAATTGCAAAAAAAATTTTTTTTTGCATGAGTCCCACTGATTTGTCTCAAAAATATGGTGTAGTAACCGTTAAAATGACATAAACGGATAACCTCCAATTATGCAACTTGCATTTGACTGTATGTAACACAGTTAGTATAGAGGCCAATTATCAACATGAATGACTGCACATGTGTATAAAAGACATTGGCAGTTCAAGACAGTGAGAACTCATTTTCAGTTCAGTCATACATGCCGTGCCATATACAAAGAACATACCTGGTCTACCACGTATACCTTCTGCTTGCCATAAACTTTCTCCTTCACCTTCCCTGCGGCAGCCAGCTGCTCCAAGACCCGCGTGATACACTGCATCATAAGCAAATTTAGCTTTGTACAGTAGTAGTGTAAAATGCCAGACTCACTGTTTTTCCGAATTCCTTGTGTAAATTATTTAATATGTCAACTGTATAGGGAGGAATGGATTCAATGGAAGTACTCACGATACATTTTGGGGTACTCACCAGCGCTGTAAGGTCTGTTTTGTTCAGTCAAGTATTTCAATATCTTTGCAGGAGCTAACAAAACAACCTCACACTAGAAATGTCTATCAATAACAAACCTTCCTTGTCTTTACTCATGTTTTCAACTCGCGCCACTCTTTGTATTAATTCCAACTAATGCTCACCACAATCACGTGGTGATAAGGTCATTATAACCCACAATCACTAGGTAACAAGTCAAATAACCTCTTTAGTTGGTAGGTGTGTGTCGCAGTAGACGGGGACCACAGACAGCGCTGTTCGCTTTTAAAAATGTGAGTTGGTTGAAAGAATAAGTAGATTGCCTGCGCGTATCTGTGTTAAATACGTCACATTTTTAAACTTGGTGTAGAAATACATAGATAACTTACTGTACTGAGCCTACTTAATATCCAGTATCTGTGGCCACTGTTTGCTGTAGATAGCACAATGAGTGAAGAAAATAGTCAGTCGAATAACAATATTGTTATGAAGCAAAGAAGATTCGCAGCCGCGGCTAATCGTACCGGAAAGAAGCACCCTGGAAAGGCAATTTTAGCAGGTACCCCACATACACACATATAGATACTACAATACATTTACATAACTTAGTGGCCTCATAATGGAAGATCTGAGTTTAGTGGTCTTCTATGGACTATCAGAAGTCATATAGTGACCATTTCAAAGGAATGAACTCACTGTAGTTAGATCTGCGACCACAGTCAACTTCTAAGACACAGCTAGGTCAAGGCCACCAAATTCATGCAACAAGTCAATGGTTAAGGGTAAAAATTCCAACTTACAATCGAAAAGTACTGAAATATTGTCACAGGTCAAAGATTTTAAAAGGCTCTTAAGTCACACCAGGTGAAGACTATGACTGTGGTCACAGATCTACATACATTGCGTACCTACATGACGCCCCCTTGCATTTGTTCTACAGGAGGCTTAGCTGGTGGACTAGAGATCATGATGACATTTCCTACTGAGTATGTTAAGACTCAACTACAATTGGATGAAAAGGCAGCAAAGCCTAAGTACACTGGTCCTTTAAACTGTGTAAGAGTGACTGTCAGAGACCATGGCGTTCTTGGACTTTATCGTGGACTTAGCTCTTTACTCTATGGCTCAATACCAAAGGCAGCTATAAGGTAAAGTGTACTTTTGTAGGTGGTTTGAGAAGGACAGTGCACTATTGTGCATACAGTGGAACTTCTCTTTAAAAACTCCACAATTAATGCAATAGAAAAAGCCTCCATAAAATGGACAAAAAAATAAGTCCAGGTTAATACATTTTTTACCTCTGAAACTCTATATTACAACAAAAACCAAAAATTCTGGGTCCCACAATATCCATAATAGAGAGGTTCCACTGTATATATTGGTGTGGTACATAATGGATCCATTTATCAATAGATTAGCTATGGTTTGTATTATGGACCATATTAAGTGTGTTAATTATTGGGCACTTAAAATATAAAGGTCATTTTAGCAGATACTCTTTAATGTCATCTGTCTTTCCAGATTTTCAATGTTTGAGTATCTCAAAAACAGTATGGCAGATGAAAAGGGCAATTTGACAAAGGGGAGAACGCTATTAGCTGGATTGGGGGCAGGTGTATCTGAAGCCATACTAGTGGTATGCCCAATGGAAACCATTAAAGTGAAGTTCATTCACGATCAAACACAACCTAATCCTAAATATCGAGGATTTGTCCATGGCATTAGAGAAATTGTTCGTGAAGAAGGTGAATATGTGTTGTGTTAGAAATTTTCACATTTAAATTGTGATCTTTTGAAGTGATTATCTGATTAGGAGACAGTTTTTATTTGAAATTTTGGTGTTTTGAAAGATATATCTAAAAGATTCTACAGAAATGTACTTTGTATGGTGTCATTTATTGCAGCTCTTTTGTATGATTGTATCAACATCAATTTTTAACACATCAGAAAATTGTTTTCTTATTGTCAACAGCTAGGCAGATGATTTTTTAGCCTTTTCTTCTGCAGTATACTATGTTCCTGTATCAATTTTTATGACATTTATTGAGGCCTTAAGTGAACTGTAGTCTTGTTGATGTTTCATAGGTATTCGTGGCACCTACAAAGGACTGTTCCCAACCATCCTCAAACAAGGCAGTAACCAAGCTATTCGTTTCTTTGTGTATACATCACTAAAGAAGTACCTACAAGGAGGAGACAACTCTAAAGACATTGGATCATTCTGGACATTCTGTAGTGGGGGAGTGGCTGGTGCTGCAAGTGTGTTTGGCAACACACCCATCGATGTAGTCAAAACAAGAATGCAGGTAGAGTGGAACCTCTTCACATTAAAAAACTGCACAGTGCACACTTCAGGACCAAACATTTTCACTGTTGTGGCTTTCCTTTTAGTGGAACCCCATCCATTACAGAGACTGTTGAATTTAGGATTATGAACGAATATTCTGATTATCATATTGTCCTGGGTACACTTTTACAGGTGGGAATGCACACAAGGATCATAGTGATTAACAAGATTTCTGTATTTCACGGTCTCCTTTTGATGGGGTTCCACTGTATACGAATGTTACGAGTATGGATGAATTAATGCTTGCACATATCTATAATAGAACAGTAAAACTTTGTGAAGTGTATTGTAGGTGTAATACAGTACTAATTCTTGTTATCATTTTACACCCATGAAGGGTTTGGAGGCAGCAAAATACACAAGCACATGGGATTGTATTGTGAAGATATGGAAATATGAAGGAGCAAGGGCGTAAGTTTAGCACTTGAATAGTCAAATTGTTCACAATATTCATCATGCAACAGATTCTACAAAGGGACCACCCCTAGATTAGGTCGAGTTTGTTTTGATGTTGCAATTGTGTTCACCCTATATGAAAAGGTCATGCAAGTATTAGACTATATATGGAAGACAAATTAACAATTCTGAGCTATTTATAGATCACTATGTAATTATATATTACTGTATCATAACATACATAGTCATTTTCTGATTCACATATTTTTTTTTGACAGTGAACATATATCAATATCAATAATACACCAAGTAGTACTTTAAAATATTACTTGTGGTCTAAAATGTGTTTGCAGTTTGTTACCTTTTACTCCCATCCGTAGGTCTTGCTGTTTTCTGTCCTTGTAAGCTGCAGCTTCACCTTGCTTTGCTTTCTTTACCTCCACTTCCTTGCTCTCTATTCCCTTCCAGCCAAGTGCTCTATATTCTGTCATCAACCTTCCAACTAAAGCAGGTCTCTTGGAGACTTGTGCTCTCTCCTCTGATGGGAGATGTTGCTGGTAGTAAAGCTTCAAAGAGCGATGGCCAACTGTGGCACCGGAGGGCAGTACAAGTTCCAGGTTTTCATTGACTGTGAGATTGTTAGCTCCAGAGGTTACTTCACTGGTGTCGTCATCACTGCTACTGTGTTTGTCACAGTCAGGGTAACTTGTCCGATAATCATAAAACCGGCTGTATTCTAAGGCAGCATCTCCTTCAAATAGTAGTTTACAGTGGCCCTTGTCCACCATGTGATTTTGTACTGCTTCAACAGAGTGGAAGGCCTTCCCCTTCATATTGCAGTATAGACACATGTTGCCCATACCAACCTTCTCACAAAGGTATAACATCAAGCCCTTGACATTAACAAGATAATCCAAGTTGGGGATCATGAACCCATGGGACCTCCCCATGTGTTTAAGGCTACTTTCAAGGTCTACACTATCATGTGGACAGAATAGACATTCTGTTATGTCCAGAGGCTCTGGCACAAACTCATCATCATTGTCATTATCAGGGTCAGACATAACGTCATCTTGATCAGAGATTTTCTGTTCATTTTTTTCGTTGTTATCTTCTACCAGATCTTTGCCTTCTTTTTTGACAGCCTTTTCTACCTTGGATACTGTCTCACGATGCTTCCTTGACTGCAAGTGAGTTTCATAAGAGTTCTTAGATGAAAAGTGCTTCTTGCAAATGTCACAATTAAAAGTTCCAGTCTGTTTTTCTTGTTCTGCATTCGCCTCTCTCTGGGCCAACACTCTCTTCTGAAACTCTTCAGCAGTAACGGGCGGGAGGTCTGCTACTTTCCTCTTCAAATTGTACCTATGCCAGTCCGTCTTGTAGTGGCCTCGCTGAAGATTGGAGTCTTGGAAGGCTACTCTACACGTGATACAAGTGTGTTGAAAAGAACCAGACGCCATTGATTTCTCGATTGATTTTGATCCTCGTTTTGATTTAAAGTTCCTCTGCATTTTGGAGAAAAATATATTGAGTACCCTTTATCTTACGTCAACAGTTAAAACCTACCAACTGAACAAAGACCGTGCTGTACTCGCTTTAGAGATGATTTATCGTCTCCTGTCTCGCCTGTTTCATTATCATTGTGCAATGCAATAATCACGTGACACTTATCTAAAACATTAGAATCACACACGTGGGAATATGGGAAAGAAAACCAAGCTCGGGAAATCGAGGAAGGATCGATTTTACCATCTCGCCAAGGAGACAGGATTCAGATCTCGATCTGCTTTCAAGCTAATTCAGCTGAACAGGAAATACCAGTTTTTGGAGAAGTGTCGTGTCTTGATTGACTTGTGCGCTGCGCCGGGTGGATGGCTGCAAGTGGCTGCGAAATACATGCCAGTGTCCAGCGTCATTGTGGGCGTTGATCTGGTTTCCATTAAGCCGATAAAGAACGTTATAACACTGCAGGAGGACATCACGACCGCCAGATGTCGTCAGGTTCGCCGTGAATGTTGCTCTCAGAAGCGTAGACTATTAATAGTTTCAGCTAGTGTAATATAGACTAAGACAAATTACTGTTATGCCAACAATGGCATTGGTGGTTCAGTGGTAGAATCCTCGCCTGCCACGCGGGGGGCCCGGGTTCGATTCCCGGCCAATGCATTGCTGTTGTTTTTTTTTTGTCTTTCTGTTGCCCCAAACTCTTTTTTTCCTTACAAAGTATTTGATCCCTGACAGCCTTCTCAAAGGCACCACAATTTGACAGTGACACCATACATACTTTTCGACTGTGTGCCAATAACTGTATTATTATGAACTTGTAGGTCATGTGCTCAGTTACTAGCTAGCCCTTGTAATCCTAGAGCAATTAAGCTATAACTGCTAACACTACTCTTCCTTGTACTATAAGTCACGAAGGTCATGCATGCACTATATATTTACTAGAATTTTTATGAAACATGTGTACTAGTAGTGGAAGAGGCAATTGTTATGGCAGAGATTTAATTCCTTTGTTGCTCTGGTATTCATCACTGATCTGCTTTAGGAGGTGGATGACCAGGTACTCCAAGGTTTCATAGTTGGAAGCGGTCTTTAATGATTCTGTCATTCTGCAAGTGCTGTTTTCCATAAAATATTATTTACTCAGTAAATAAAATTTACTCAATAAATAAGATTATAAGTATCCATTCACCATCAGAGAAAAATCAAGTCATCATGCTGAAAACATGAACTGTCCCATAGCATTGATGATTGAGTTGTGGAATTATAGATCCCTTTTCCTGTCTCTGTATTTTGTGTGCTAAAGTGTGCATGCAGTGACTCAAATGTTGTTGGTAGTGCTTGGAAACGGCTTTTGATATGATGTTTGATTAGGTGAGATACCTCATACATGGCTCTCTGATGTGATAATTGTTGTGTTAAGGTTTAGTACTGAACAGTAGGCACATGTACAATAGTATTGTGCTGGAACAGATAATTAAACCTTAGAGATTAAGGTTGTTAGAAATGTTTCTCAAGGATGCATGTACAAGATTTTTATAGTTAGATTATTGTATATGTTTCCATATAGAATTTATCCAAGCAGTTACAGAACTGGAAGGCTAATTGTGTCCTCAATGATGGAGCTCCTAATGTGGGCTCTGCGTGGATGAAGGATGCATTCTCTCAGGCTCACTTGACACTCAGTGCTCTACAAATAGCTTGTGAGTTTCTCACTGAGGGAGGATGGTTCATTACAAAGGTGAGATGTCTTGTGATAATATTGTGTGTACTGTGTGTACTGTGTGTACACGTTGTAATGGCTTGACCAATTTTCCCAAATTTTTGTTCATCTTTATGCATCACAGTGAACCCTTTGTGAAATCCTCTCCAGAAAACCTCTGTAATAAGGACAAAGGTCTTGATCCCAACTGGCATGGTCTGGCAAATGTTTTATCCTTGAGAATTAAACTAATTTGTCAGCCCAAAATTTAAGTTGCTGTCTTAATTTCTGTTATCATTTTGTAACTGCAGTACTGTTCAGGTATGTAGATGCTTATCACTATATGGCAGTTATAACAACACTAGTTGTATGGCTCAGTGTTCAACTAGTATTTGTAGTGATTACATACTGAACCAAATAAGTGTTGTAGATAGTGAGGATGGTTAGTGTTGCTGGTGTGCTTATATCGCATTCTCTATCCACAGCACTCGGCCTATCTCGTTATTGTAATTCTCTCTCCTTGCAGGTATTCCGATCCAAGGACTACCAGTCATTGCTGTGGGTGTTCCAGCAGTTATTCCAGAAGGTTCATGCTACTAAACCACAAGCCTCTCGACTGGAATCTGCTGAGATCTTCGTCACCTGCCAAGTAAGACCTGAATACGGTGACTTAGTTGTGGAATGCTACTTAACTATTTGAATAAAACACTGCCACAAGAACAGGTTTCATGATATACTGAGCTGCCTTAACATGCAACAAGCCTTGTGTAACTGATGCTGAAAGTATACTTGCAATTAGGGCTGAAATGATCATGGTTTTTTAGTATTCGAGTACTCTCTAGAGTTAATAATCAAGTACTCATGAATATTATCTAACATGTTTTGTACTGACTTTATAAGCAGTTTACAGCTTTTCCAAGTAACAACAATGATACACACACTGTATTAAAGTACTGATGTTAGTGTTCCTTATACCAATCAAACTCTATAGCCTTCATTGTGTCACTCCCTGATGGCAAATCCATCATGTGAGTTGGGTCATGTGATCTTAATGAGTACTCCAGTACCAATTTTACTATTCGAGTACTAATTTTACTATCTGAGTACCAAAGTCTTTACCGAGTACTCAAGTATTTGCAGTACTTGTTTCAGCCGTACAAAGA
Organism: Dysidea avara; assembly: GCF_963678975.1. Lineage (NCBI taxonomy): Eukaryota > Metazoa > Porifera > Demospongiae > Dictyoceratida > Dysideidae > Dysidea > Dysidea avara. The sequence goes on along the minus strand of NC_089274.1, from coordinate 1,912,020 downwards.
ATCACTGCTAAACATCTGACAAATCGACATGCAGATAAAGGAAGAGCTGGTGTACAATACAGTATTTGTTAGTTCTCTAAAGGTGCTAACAACTAAAATTTGAAAATATCTCTGAAAGTTATCAAACTACCACCATCATACCTGTCAATTTTGTTTAGTACGTACTTTCTTATTCTCACTTCTCAGATGCACTTGACTGTTTTGTTAGAGTGACTGCTCTATTAGAGTATTTTACAGAATATCCTATTCATGTACACTAACGACCACGTAGGAAATACACCTCAAGTACATATTGGTGGTCAGTTAGTATCATATGATGAAAGTGGCATGGTTATTTTGAATCCTTATAAGAGTTCTATATTGCTTGTGTTACATAATGTTGTTCAGGGTTATCTGGCACCTCACAAGATCGACCCCAAATTGTTTGATGCCAAGTATGTCTTCAAGGAAATTGAGCAAGAGGAACAGCCAAAAGTCACTCTAAAGACATTGGAGGTGAGAAGTGTACATTACTGGGCATACTGTAAGCTCACTGTTGTGTTCATGTTCTATTAATTGTGTGAACTGCTTTCTTTTAAGTAGAATATATAGTAATCTGCTGTTAGTACAGTAGGACCTTGATTATAAGTGACTGCTCTATTAGAGTATGAATGTTCTATTAGAGTGTGTATGCTCTATTAAAGTAGTTAAATGGAACTCTGTCTCCGTTATCCAAACACCTGTGTTTCAGTTCAATTGTATTTGTTCAAGTAAACAAAGCCCATTCCATTGTATACTGGATTTTTATCAAAAGCTATCAAGTGATTGTTGAGGACAGTGGACTCAACGAAAGAGGTAGAAATTCGTCGACCAATGAAAGGTCTTACTGTATAGGCCATTATCATCACTAACTCCTTACTAATTTGTAAATTGTTGTTGAGTGAGTGCCGTGTGTACATATTTGATGAGATCAACTTTAAAACATTAACATATTGCTACTTGTTTGATGTACAGTCTGTATTTAGAAGTTACAACATGTGGATAGTTTTTAAATTTCACATGTGTTGTATCACATATAGAAATGGAAGAAGCCAGCAGTTGGTTATGAAGATGGCAACATTACTTTATACAAGACAGCTCCAGTGGTTGACTTCATCATGTCAGATGAATATCTTCAGTTGCTCTCCTCCGTCAACAAATTAGTGTTTGATGGACACAGTAAAGTGAGTAGAAATATATATCATTGTATCAGTGGCTGATACTAAGATTTTGCCCATATTGGTTGGTCCCTATTGGGACTGTGCAGTAATAACAATAACTTGGTATTGTGATACCTATATGATAAGTATAATGAATTTCCTATTTTTGATATCTCAAGATAACAGTAAATCTCCATAGGCTATTGTATATTAGAAGTAGGCAGATGATATTCTTATGAGTATAAGGCCACAATCAGCTGTGATAATGTTGAAAAGGACAATAGACAATAGACTTAAACAATTATTATTACACAAAACTGTGCTTGTATAAGTACTCTATGGCAATGTTTTATTATCGAGATAATATTGTTTATCAGGATTTGTTGAATTGTTTTTGCCATGGTTGAGCCACTTTATACTCTGTCATACAGCAAACAAGGCTGGAGAAACAGTAGTTCTCTACTTGAAACAAAGTGGGATGTTACAAGAAGCCATAGAAATACATGCACAGATAACATTCATTGTTCCAATACTTACCAACTGTACAACAATCATAGTGGTAAGTTACAGCAGCCATGGGATGAATTACTAGAAACACAACTTAGCCATCTTTACAAGCTAATAAAATACGGAGTAATGCAGACCAATCTTAGTTGGGAGCATGACCACAGGCAACCAAACACTGCCAGTATTTGTTAGCACTTTGAACTACTTTCTAAGTGTTTATTAACTATAAATAGGAAGAAATTAAAATGTTAAATTTCCCTATTTAGTTTCCTCCAAGCTAAATGGCTACACTTAATTGTCGATTCGACATCAGTGTTTAAACTCAGTTTATCGGGCTTTTTTACGGATAAATACAGTACATACAATGCATTTTTCATGGATTTACCAGAGTCCTCCTTTGTGTCTCATTAATTTTTTATCTTTGCTGACAGCGAAAAGTGTCAATTTGGCGGTAGCACGTGATGGTTTCTCTTTGTAACGGAAATTGTACGTATTTTCATAGTGGGTATTTTGATTGCAGAGGTGCTTTTCGAACAGTTCTTGATTCATACTGCTGTGTAACAGTTTGAACGTAGCTGACAACAAAGCATAATGGATACTTTACTATAATTGGTAGCTGGGCAGTGCAGCACAATTTCTTTTTTATGATGCGGTGTGCATGGGTTCACCAGTCAAAATAATAATAATTTTATTATTATAAAATAAGTTAACAAACGAGTACACAAAACAATTTAGGAATTTTCAACTAGAATAGGGACCACAGCACATCGATAAAAAAGTGGAAAAGCACAGTAAGGCTTCTTATTGTTTTACTGTGATTTAATAATCATGCACTACTTCAGCTTGTTTCAGTACTTTTTATTGATTTACTATATATGGTCCTGCCCCTACTCTAGTTGATTTTTTTCTGTATTTGTTTATAATATTACAATTAATGCCGGGCGTTTATTTCCTATAATTGATTTTGGACCCGACATGTAAATGAACCCGTTGTCTATTCAGGCCCAGGTGTTTATTTCTTAAAGCACACAAGGCGAAGGGTGATAGTGAACAAAGTGGTGCTGAGAGTGCTTATATAATCGACTTACAGTTTGGAATCTTCACTTTGCAACAATGAAATACGAGGTGGAGTGTGTTTATCCAGTATGTAGACTCTTATACAGCACACAACTCCGGCGTTTATTAGAATTATAGCCCAGTTTTTGGAATTCCAGCATCTATACAGACCCAGGTGAGTATTCTGTGGTTTGGGATGAAGTACCCAGCATGTATTTGAGCCCATACGTTCATTTGAGCGGCTTTAATACAGATAAATATGATACTGTGTGTATATAGGCCTGCGTCTATTATGCCGGCATAATTTTCAGAATAATAGGTCACCAATTTCATGGGAATAATTCCGGAATAATAGGATGGTTACAGGCATAATTTTAGAGTTATCGGATGTTTACGGGAATAATTGGTGGAAGTTAGTGGTGTGTCTATTCTTGATTAGCTAGAAGAAAGAGTTAAGTTACCAAGAATGATATATAGCTGGCATTATTGTAAGAGTGCTGGCTGAAAAGTCTCTAAAAGATCGATATACTCTAATAGAATGCTCAAATACTCTAATATGTTAACAATCAGTAGCCAGTATCAGGGATGTAACTGCACTATTCTGAAACTTGTGCATCTTATACCAGTGTATCTTCATCAAGTCTTTGAACATTGTGTTGATACCATTATCTACCTAACTTAGTATGTATGTTACGTATGTAGCTATAGCTACAGCTTTAATACACTTATAATATTATTGAAAACACTTGAATTATTGCTGCAGATATTCTAAATCTGTTGTAACGATTTATGGCTAGAAAAATGCTTCATTCAGATATGGCTATTAATTAATTCTGGCAAAACTACTTATAGTAGCATCTTGAAAACTAAGTGACTAGCCACAGAAACTACATGTAACTGAGCATTACTGTAGAATAATAGGCTAGATACAAGAATAAAAAAAGAATAATAGGAGAAATTTTGGGGAAATTCTGGAAAGAATAGTAGGTAAATTTTTTAGCATAATAGGCTCGGGCCTAGTGGTATGCCAAAAGGCACCTCTTGGGCCAAAGCAATGTCGAACAGTGAAAAAATTAAGCCCATAACCTTAGCTGTTATTAAGTTATGCTTGTCTGAAGGCATAATATCAGTCAGTCACTAGAAAATTCCATTTAATCATTTTTTTTAATTCATAGCAACTTGTTGAAAGCGTTCCGAGTTGATCTGAAGGCTTGTTTGGGCTTAGTTTTACCTGCTTCATCGTAATCAGGGAAAATTGAGGCTGGTTTTTGGGTGATGGTTTTTCATGGGCCATGCCCACCAATGTTGGGCAAGTTACTTTGTAAGAGTAACTAGTTACATATTACATATTACTTGCAACTGAACTATTTAGTTACAGTTACATATTACTCATAAAATAAAGTAACTATAATAATATTACATATTATATTACTTTGTGTTCACAGCCTTAAGCTGTCACGTGTGAAACTACCACTTTATCACGTGACATGATTGCGTTGTCGGACAATGTGCAAATCTTGGTTATAAGTAAGAAGCTGGTGAATAAGCTTCATTCAGTAGGTTTCGTTACTTCGTTGTGGCTAGGCGTTACTAAGAGGATAACTAACGAGATTAGTAACTTCGTTACTTGTAGTACTAATATTACATAATATTAGACTCGTTACAGTAACTATATTACTTAGGTAACGCGTTATATTTGCAAGCAAAGTAACTTGAGTTATATTACTCGTTTTTATAGCGTATTTCGTTATATTACTTAGTTACCACAAAAGTAATAATATTACGTAACGCGTTACTCCCAACACTGATGCCCACACCTTTGTGGTCCCTACTATACGGTAATATCGTACTGTATGATATAGATGATGCAAAACTGAGTGCAGTCTTATACTACTATAGTCAGCATTTTTAAACCAGGCGCACGCCCACAGCCGGCCTTCGGCCGGCTGTGGGCGTGCGCCTGGTTTACTGAAATTGTTTTCGTAAAAGTGTGTGTGTGTACCTATCTATCTACCTATGTTTGTCCGTACGCACCCACGTGAGCAAAATCGTTTAATAACGGTAAAAGCAGCTTTTACGTAAGAAGTAAAAGTGAAATGAAGTCTTTATTAAACTTCTGCACAGGTGAACTTTGCTCTGAGGTGGTTTCTTTTCGGCGGACTGAAATACGGGTGTGGTGACTTTCCTCAGACTACCTTCCCCTTGAGTTTTTCAGGCATTTAGCAACTGAAAAACAACGGTGCAGGCCTCGTACACTGCCAGGAATAGCCTATCGCTTCGAGTTGAAAGGGGGCGTATCCCTTACGTACGCGAACGAAAATGAAGAGCAGCTTTGAGGCTTTGTCGAGAGAATTTGCGTGAAAAAACATGTTAGTCACACTATAAAACAGTTTAGAAGATAGTTTTGTGCGTAATATGTTGGTAAAAGCGGTTTATTTAACAAACGCTTCCTTAGCAGTGCATAGCAATGTAATTGAACGAATTACGAATATTTCATGAATTACGAAATACGAGAAATAGCTAATTATATTATTGCACAACCCAAAACTACCCTATTGTAAAGTAGTAATACATAGTTGGTTAATTCATAGTAGTATGTACTGTCTATAGTTATTCCAGATGAGTTAGCTAGCTGCATGGCGCCTGGTTTTTAGAAGTAGCACAACATCAACTTGTTTCCTATAGATGTGGAGTTAGATATAATACACATTTGTAGTTAGAAATCAAAGTACATTTTGATTGTTTGTAAGTCATTTTTGTATCAGTGGATTCCTTATTTTAGTGGGATAGCACTTACAGATATATATCTAGTATGGTAGTACAGGGATCATGGAGGTTCACACTTTCTCACAAAAGATAAATCAACCTCACAATACCTTAATAGCACCTTGGCAGTATTGGTGGTTAGTATATCCTAGCCCAAAAGGCCTTCAGTAATGTATGACTTGAAACTTTTCCAATAAATTGCTATGATTTTTTTATTAGAATTTTCTACTGGCTAACTGCCTAATGCCTTCAGACAGTTTTCACTGTTTGACATTGCTTCAGCCTGACAGATGCCTTTCGGTACACTGCAGTATGTACAATGCACATATCATGGATCTTTATCCTCCAGGTATAGGTGACAATAATTTTTTTGTTGTTTTTCACATTAATGTACTAATTTATACATGGAGAATAGCAATCTGTTAAGAATTTTGAGGTATTAAAATACTCAAAAAGTTTCTAGTTGGCTGGGGGCTATTCCCCATATCCCTGTCTAGCAACTCAATACTGCTATTGGAAACTTCCTTGTGGCTATACCTTTGAGCTTGTTAACAAACCATGTTTCTGTGTTGTCACAACTATGTACTACCTTGCCATTTTTTGTATACATTTTATATACATTTTTTATCTGTTTCTAGCTGTTTCTGAAACATCCAGACACCACAGAGGAAGTGCGTCAGTGTTGTGACGACATCAAAGTGTTGGGAAGGAGGGAACTGAAACTTCTGGTAACATGGAGAAACAAGATGAAGGTATTCCTTGAGGAACTGGATCCAGCAGAGAAGAATGACAAAGGTAAAGTCTAAGTTATGTTTCAAAGATTAACTGATTGGGATTCATGTGTTTAGAAGTAATAACAGAATGTATGATTTTCATTCAAAATAAATAGTGAAGCCACTGTAGTACTAAGCCATTCTATCACACTGTACTTAGTTATCTAATTGGAACCCCTCAGTTTGTATACTGCCGGAACGTCATTCAGACAACAGATAACTGGAATTACATTTAAATGAATACCAAAAATGATTGTTAGAATATCTTATTGTGTATAGATGTTTTTTTTTGTGATTTTGAGAGTCCTGTAGTTTTCTGAACACCTAGTGGTTCTTATGGGATTTAAGGTATACACTCATCACATGAGTGGGAAATATGATGTGCTAGTTTGTTTTTTGTTTTTGTTTGTTTTTTGTCACAGTAATCTACTTTTTTTTTGTCCAGAAGTTACTATGCTAATTTGTAGTTGGGTTACTGATTAGCTATGCTGGTGTTTTGTGTCAGTGTAATAATTGTGTGTGTAGTTGACGATGAACAGGAGACTGATAACAGATCAGTTGGATCAGGTGATGAAGAATTGTCTGCTGTTGATGAACAAGTGGAAGCTCTGAAGAGAGAGGAAATGTTGGCAGCTAAAAGGTATTGATGCCAGTATAACAACAAGTTAGAATTTTCAACTAGAGTAGGGACCATATAGATACTGAAACAAGCTGGAGTAGTGCACGATATTAATTCACAGTAAAACAATAAGAAGTGTTATATCCCTACTGTGCTCAAGATACCATAATGGAAATGCACAGTAGGGATATAACACTTCTTATTGTTTTACTTTGGTTTAATATCATGCACTACTCCAGCTTGTTTCAGTACTTTTATCGATGTGCTATGGTCCCTACTCTAGTTGAAAATTCCAACTTTTTGTGTACTTATTTGTTAACTTTTTCTGTAAAATAAAACCATTATGACTGGCATACCGCATCAAAAGGCCCCAAGTGCCTCAGCTTCTGAAAAGTGAAGTATCCATTACGCTTCATTGTCAGCTATGTTCAACCCGTTACACAGCATTACGCATCAAGAACTGTTCAAAAAGCACCTCTGGAATCAAAGTAGCTACTATGAAAAATATGGACGATTTCCATTACGAAGGGAAGCCGTCACGTGCTACCGCCTAATTGACACGTTTCGTTGTCAGCCAAGATGAATGGGACACAAAGGAGGACACTTGTAAGTTCATGAAGAATGCATTGTATGTACTGCGGTATGCCAAAAGGTACTTCTCAGGCTGAAGTGACATCGAACAGTGAAAATATCAAACCCATAGCCTTAGCCGTTATCGAGTTATACTTGTCTGAAGGCATCAGTCAGGCAGTCATCACTAGAAAATTCCGTTAAATAATTGTTTTTAAAATTCCTTAGCAACTTGTTGAAAATGTTTTGGGTCGATCTGAAAGCTTGTTTGGGCTTAGTTTTACCTAGCCAATACTGCCTCATCATTGTCAGGGAAAATTGAGGCTGTTTTTGGGTAATGTTGTTTCGTGGGCCACGCCTACAGCTTTGTGGTCCCGTACTATCATACTGCATGATGCCTTTTCTTTTTTATTGTTCAGCTGTGTAAGTGGGAATATTGATAAGTCGAAATTGTGGGACTAAACACTTGTTTGTATCATTTTAAGTTGGCAAATCCTTAAAGCAGTGCACGTACATTTTAATTAGAGTACACGTAATCCTGGACATACCCAAGTTTGATGACCTTCACGTGTGTCTAATGATAGACAATGAACTGCGATTTTGGTGGTAGAAATACTCATGTTTGGAACAGAGTGGAATGCAACTCATAGCTACATAGTTGGGAATGGATGGCCTCATGCCCAGACCCTATTTCATCACGGGTAGCACTTATCAATTAGAGATTATAAGCGCGCCCCCTCAGAAAGAGTCTGATTGTCTGCACATATCATTTTTGTTGACAACTTTTGTTATTAGCTCATGTTAACCAACTTCTAAGTTTCTGAGAAGGTTTTATGAGTGTTAATACTACCAAGAGTTATTATGAACTCTTGGTACTACAAAGTCAAAAGGCACATGCATTCAGTATCTTGTGCCGTGAAAGGCTTCTTCATACCTCTTAGAAGTTGGTTAACATCAATTAACACGTTTAAAAAAGTTGTCAATGTTTCAGACAGAGGCAGATAACTTTCCAAGTGGTATCTCTAATAAATAAGTGCCACCCCTGAGGAAATAGGGTCTGGGCATGAAACTAGGGACGGAAAGCATGTGCCATCCGTGCTGCACTCTGCAATTAAGTTTCAACATACCATGCTACATAGTAGTGCTTTACTGCTTTAATAGTAGTGCTGTTATCTGAAGCCATACTTTCTGTTTTAGCACACTGCTCATGTGCGAATATGTCATTTGGCGTAATTTTAATTTGGCAGTTTTATAGTAAAGTCACAACCAAATTTTCCATGTATGTAGTACCATGTGCATTGACTTTAAAAATCACATGGCAACCAGCTATGTAGGTACTATCTGAGGGTTGTCATACAGTACGGTAGTACCGTATGTTAGGCTACTGCGAATTGACACCTTGCGTTGTTAGCAAAAAGAACTGGGACACCAAGGAGGACAAAGGTCGTGTGTACCGATATGGGGTTTTGGCATGTACCAATATCCGATATTGATGTAACCAAAAGAAGCCGATAACCAATGGCTAGTCGGTCCGATATTTGCATTAATATGTTAAGCAAATGAAAATGTACATTTACCTACCCTACAACAACATGTACATGTATTCATTGCTATACTCTGCCTGTGGTGGTATACAGCTTGGGTTTGTATTGTGCAATCCAGACAATAATTGAATTAGGCACCCACAAACATTTTAATGTATACTCCTGCGAAGCCTTAAACAGATATTTCTGCATTACTCCGCATTCTAATGGCTTGTGAGAAAGTTAGTACAGTAAGTTTCCTTGGTTATCCTATGATCCTTCTTTTATCACCAAAGTACTATATAATTGCTTCACTGTGATAAGCTTTCCAGTAACAAACACTAGAATTGCGTATATTTATATGGCTTCTCATAGCAGAGCATTTGTTACAGAGTAAACAATAGAGGTTATGCAGGGGGCATTCCCGTGTCACATGAAAATTTACGACTAGGTGCGTGCAAATTGTCAGAAGACATTTTGAGTAGAGTCACGATGTCTGTGGAGTATTCAAAATACTATGTAGAACTGAAAGAAGATATGACGAAAAACTGAAGACGTGCGAATGTTTAAAGTACCCGTATTGTTATTTAGAGAGCAAGAGAAGTATCGCCAATGCAATAGAATGGACGGAATGGCCTGATGTAACTTATGCCGAAGTTTACGACCACTTAGTACTCACCGTGAGTTTCTACACTCGCGACCAGCCCAAAGCTAAGAAGAGTTTAGATGGCTACATTTTTTTTGTAAATGGCTGGTTAAACGGTGTTACAGTGTTGAAAGTTGGTAACGGCAATAACTGCTTGTTCTTATCAACTGTTAAGCATTCACAGGGTGTGTCATTACCTCCTTTAAGAGTCTGGGTGATTACTAAATCGGATGGATAGGTAATCACTGCACTTTGCACTTGCATGACAGGACTGGGCAAGGCATGTTCACATGTAGCTGCAGTACTCTTTGCTGCTGAGGCTAACTCATTGACCAAATTGCAGTTTAGTTCAACATCACTACCATGTTCATGGCTACCTCCAACATTTCGATCTGTCAAGTTTTCCGAAATAAATGGCATTGATTTTTCGACACCACAGCATAAGAGGAAACTATCAACCGCTGGTGAATCTGTCCCTAAATCGAAGAAGAAGTATACAATCCTACCACCTTCTGAAGAACATTTGAAGAATCATTATTCTAACTAGTATATTAAAAATTATGAATTTAAAAATGAAGTAGGGTTTCAAGCTATAAAAAGTAATGAAACAAGAGATGAACAATGGTAGCTATTACAGCATAGCTCAGTGTCAAATCCCTACTTTGGCATGATATAACAATTATTTTGTGTTCAATGCAAAAGTAGGGATTTCCCGCTGAGCTGTGCTGTGCTGTAATAGCTACCATTGTTCATCTCTTGTTTCACTACTTTTTATAGCTTGAAACCCTACTTCATTTTTAAATTCATAATTTTTAATATACTAGTTTGTTTAGTTGTTTTTTTTTGTTAAAGCATACAGCTAGCTATAAACATGTTACTGTTTTATTAGGGTGACTGCTGTATTAGAGTATCTCTAGTTAGCCTGCGAAGTTGTGCTTGCCCCATCTTGAATCAGCCAACTTGAGGGTGTGTGGTCACAAATACAGCTAGCGTAAAAGGGGCGTGGTCTCGATCGATAGATCGATAATATGTAGAATAAAGAATGGGTGTGACCTTGTTACCTATCGTGGAGTACTGGTACCTCCGTACAGTCGGAGGCCGTACAGTAGCATAGTCTAAGCGCCTTAAATAATTTCATGGCGTCTATTATGCTGCTTAAAGAAAGTGTTGTTATGGAAAATTAACGCCTCGGTATGGTTTCGTTGGATGAAGAAGAAGACAAGCAGCCTGATTGAAGATAAAAGAAACGACAAGGTGCACAGGGCACACACTCGTTGGAACCCCAAAAGGCACATCCCACTGGTTAGTTTGTTGTTGTGGCGTAAAATGGTGACCATGCGCTGCTTCGTTTGAGCTCTAGGCTTGCGACTGTGGTCAGTGAGTGAGTGAGACGAAATTTCGAGTTTTGACGACTTTTAAAATTCTATATCCGATCGCCAGTAAGTGTTTTCTTGTTTTTAACGCTACATTTGATGTTAGATGGACTAATATTATTCCATAAAGGTGATTTCGTTGCGTAAGAAGTTTCTAAGCTGGTTTTTAAGGGCGGTATTTTTGGCGACGCGCGTCACTTTTGATGCAAACCCTACTTAAACAGTACTACTGTACTGTTTGATATAATCCAAACAAGTGGCAAACCATCATTACTATCACTAGTTCCAGGTATAATCAATCATTTGTTCCCAAATATATGAGTGGTGAACTTCCAAAGCCACTGACATACCTTTACGACGAAAAGGCGTTATCTCTATCGTTTTCAGATCTCTTGCAAAAATGTGAAGGTATCTATGATAATGTAGCAGTTTCAGTTTCACAGGCTAAGTTGGTAGGGGAAGCAACAAGGAAACAATCAAGCAGTAAGATTTGAAGATCTGGCCGTGTCACAGCATCTAGGTTATACAGTGTACTACACACGAACCAGTCAAAGCCATCTGTGTCTCTTGTAAAATCTATTTGCTATCCTGGAGCTGCTAAGTTTTTTTTCAAACGCATGTGAATATGGATGTTAGCACGAGGATACAGCAAGGTCATTTTATTCAGAAACTATGACCCAGAATCATTCTTCTTTAACTATCAGACAGTCTGGGTTATTACTAGATCCTATGAATCCTTTTATAGGAACTTTGCCTGGTGGGATTATCGACTGTAGTTGTTGTGACAGTGGTGTGCTAGAAATAAAGTGTCCCTTTTTTTGCAAAGAAAAGACATTTGATGAAAGAGCACAAGACCGATCCTTTTTTATGGAGAAAGATGCAAGTGGTGATTTCGTGTTTAAAAAGGACCATGCTTACTATTACCAAGTGCAGTTGCAAATGAAGTTGAGTAATGCTGACTACTGTGATTTTTTAGTCTGGAGAGAAGACAGCATCATAATACAAAGAATTTCCCTGGACAGAGATTGTATTTCAGCTGCTCTTGATAGAATACCCACCTTTGTCAAATGCTGTATTCTTCCAGAATTAGTTGGGAAATACCTTACAAAGCCTTCTGATTCTCCAAGTGGTTTAGATGATGCTACTAGTAGCTCCACTGCAGATTCTCAACCTTTGATCACGAGTGTAGCTTGTGATAGCCATGCAACTAATGACAACATGGACGACTTTACTTCAGATGACGGAACTGGTGATTTTCCTGGTAGCAGTATATCCTTAGTGGTGGGAGATGATACAACAGCTGGTTACAGTTATAACTCCTCAATGGCGGAAGACAACCAGGAAGATCTGGAGACTGTTGAAGACGACTTATGCGTGCACAGTTCACAAGATGACGATCTGAACACTTCACAAGATGATGATCTGAACACTTCACAAGATGGTCTATGGTGTTATTGCCAACAATATAGAGACGATAAGATGGTTGGTTATGACAATGATAACTGTTCAATTCAATGGTTTCACTTGTCTTGTTTAAACCTTACAGTGGAACAATTACCTTCAGGTGATTGGTTTTGTCCAGATTGTTGTTAGTATACAGTACTGTAATTATTGTGAGTGCTAAATATGCAACTATTTAATTGAAAAAAATGTGTACACTATAAATATAGTATATTATAGCAATTTGGTGCTCATACACAATAACACTGTTTAATATTCAGTCAAACGGAATAACAAAGTCACAATGGTTACACAATGCGCATGCAACAGTTACCATTTTGTTTACAGCAGAAACCTCTGAATCTCCTCCACACATTATCATGTTTATGGGAAGGGTTGATTGAAGAATTGTATATTTCTGTCTGACCATACCTATGACACGTTCCACATGGATCTGTAAGCTAGATAATCTGCGTGCAGTGTTAACCGCCATCTTACTAAGCTACTTTTTTTCCCTTGGTGAAAGGAGGAATCTTGACCTCAGCACAATACATACCAGCTGCTTCTTGAATGTTAAAGCCTCTATCAGTTAAGACAACATCACCTGGCAAAAGGTGATGCAACAAGCCAGAATGTTCAGTAATGTGCACATCTGATGCTTGTCCACCCCACCCTTTTGAAATAAAGCCAACTGTTCCTTGAGGGGTTATGCCAATCAAAAATTTTTACAATGTTATGTTTCTTGTAGTTGGACCAAGTCTGTGCTCTGGCCATAAGTGATGTTGGTCTTTCTATGAAGATTTCAAAACAATCAATTATAATGGCACACTTCCCAAAATCTTTTCTGAAATCAACAGGCGTTGTCCTTAACAGTTCCTCTCGTTCGGGCCAGCTCACAAACACAGATAATTTGTGATATAAAATATCAAGCCACTTGTTAAAATATCTCGATATTGTTGACTGATGGATACCAAACCTGTAGGCCATATCTTGGTCTCCTAGGTTTAAGTGGAGTTTCATCAGCACTATCAAAAACTGTTGGAATGGGCTGCATGAACAACCTGAAAAAAGGCCAGTTGGTATGTCAGCAATCACAAGCCCATAGATGGCTTTTAACAGATCATATGATGGCAGCCCTGTGTAATATTTGACCATTTTGTTATCTTCACTCAGTATCTGCTCACTGACAACTAGTTTAGAGTTTTCAGACTGTAATTGAGCATTCACCTTTTTCTCTTCAGCTAATTCTGCCTGTGCTTCAGCTAGCTGGTCATTTGTTGTTTGCAGCTCTGATTTTACCTGCGACAATTCATTTGAGGTTTTTGCTAGTTCCTCTCTTGTACTGGATAACTCAGCTTCAACTTGAAAAAGGCGTGCGATGATGGCAAGCAGCATTTCATCACCAGAATCAGAATCAGTTTGTTCAGGCACCTCCTCAGGACTTACTGATAACATGCCAGTCACAGTGTCTTCATCAGTGCAGGTCTCACTTGTGTAAGATGACTCAGCATCAGCCACATTAACAACACTAACAGTACGGCGAGTAGCAGTAGCATTACGAGCAGCAGTCCGCCTTCTCTTCTTAGCCTGTCTCTTTTCGAACTGACTCATTTCGGTCTCAAGTCTGTGCTTTACTGGACTACTTACATGTTGAAAGGTAGACAGAATGTAGTTTGGTGCCAATGAATTATTACTTTTCTTTCCCATCACGAAATGTTGACTACATATCCAAGAGTTCTTTGTTGGCATCCAGTTCTCCCTCCTGACAGCAGCTATCCATCTTCATTTTTGATCTGGATTTGTTGGAAATCGATAGAATGAAATCCCGCTACCCTTCTGATACACCTTAGTGCAACCCACTGCGCAACAATTCTTCACCATAACTGACACTCCACTCCACTCAAAATGGTTTCCATATGTTTCACGCACCAAGTCGTAATTTTCACGTGACGCGGAATGCCCCATGCATAACCTTCATAAGCCAGAGCCACATAGATGACGTAGAAAACCAATGCATAATCCATTTATGTACAAACTATTGCTACTGTATAAATATTGGTTGCAATATCGGTCATCCTGCTGTTCTGTGCCGATATCAATATTGGTAAAAAAATATCATATCGGTGGCCGATATTGTAGCCGATCTGATTATTGGTATACCTCTATATTGAAGTGCTGCAGTTGGCAAAAAGGCACGTTTCAGGATGAACAGTGACAAAATCAAGCCAGTAGCCTTATGCATTGTCAAGTAGTTATGCTTGGCTGAAGATATCAGTTAGTCAGTTAGTAGAAAATTCAATGAAATAGAATATTTTTTTAATTTCATAGAAACCTGTTGGGGTTGCTCTGAACGCATTTTGGGCTTGGTTATGCTTAGCCAATACTTACTCTACTATAGCTAACTGTCTGTAGGAAAGAGTAGCACACCCCTCAGGAATCAGGACAGACCGCCATTTCTGTAAATAACGGAGCATGGTGACCACATCTCTTAATGATCTACCTACACTCTTGCTATAGAAAACAGGACATGAAAACCATGGAAACCTTGGAAACCATCCTCTTTGATAAACTGATACAGGTGTAGCCTATATTACACTACCCAGACAATTAGCCACCACAGACATTTTAATGCAAGTGCCGCTTGTCCAGATTACATTTTGATGAGTTGTCAAGATGGCTGGTACAGCAGATTGTTTAATTTATCCCAGTGGTACAGTTTTCAGAAGACCTATACCAGTACTTAGAAAATGGTGTGCATAGTATGCTTTGATCTTTGGAGGATAATGAGGTCTTTAAAATCCACTAATAGACCTGCTAGCAGGTTCTTAAAAATGGTTAGAGACCTGCTAACAGAAAGACCTCACACATCACAAATCTCACTTTCAATCATTGATTTGAAATGCTCCCTCCAAGCATATTCAGGCTGATAGCCTGCAAAGGGTGACCACTCGCCGAGACCAACAAGTGGTTAACCACTCTATTCATTTTATAGGCATGCCTAAAACAATTTGATTATGGAATCTAATGTAGTATATACATTTGTTACATGAACGGAGAAGTCCAGAAATATCACGGAAAATTCTGTTTAGTGTTCATCAGTTTCTAAAGTGTTTTAAGGCTGTTTTCATCTTCTATTGAACAATACTAAAGACCTAAATGGGTAAGCTTCCTTGTAGAAACGTTATTTTATGCTACGTGTAATGTGGGTGGGGTCCATATTCGAAACCGTGCCGGCTGTTCTTTGTACTACCATAGATTTTAGAGGCGCGTAGCACTGTGGTGCCACTGAAGACACAATTTGTGACAAATCGTTCTCATCATATAAATCCACACAAGCTACTTCTTTGACACACGTGTTCTTTACACTGCTTTGAGCACTGGCTACTGCTAACCTGGGTTGACCTTATTGATCACTGCCATTTCTGAGCTGTGTCAGATCCAAGTTGCTCCAAGGATTGTGAACTTGTGAAAGAAAGCAGTGCGGGCTTCATACTTCGACAAAAGCATGTTCAGTCTTCCACAATTATTTTAACAGTGTGTGATGATTTCAGAACAACATAACCCAGTCCTACAATGACTCCACCTATATGCCCATATAAAATGCATACATTTTCTAAGTCGGTTAGAGCAAGAGTTTGTAATATATATCTAAATATATATATATTATTAACTCTTGGTTAGAAACCATTCCCTTGGATCTTTGTGGATTTTGAAAACCTTGCTTCGCTTGGTTTTTATAAAATCCACAAAGATCCTTGTGCTAGGTCTCTAACCTACACTTAGACACACATATATTTGTATGGCTTCTCATAACGTGGCAGAGGCTTTTCCATATGGTATCTTTCTAAGAAAGAGATCACTGTTACAGTAATAGAACAATCACTGACAATTATATAGTGATATTTTCTAATACAGTGTTGTATTGTGATACTTATTTGCTGTATGAATATAATTATTGCTGTATCAATATGTATTGCAGATCTCTAACCTCCATTGAATACAATGGTGGGCTACATTCATGGTGAAAATTCCAACTTGTAGTTTTTTGCCTTCTTGGATTGAAGTGTTTAAAATTGCATATCTCATAATCTATTTATGTGTGCACATCGACAGTTATATATTTATAGCCATAGGCAGATTACATTGCAGCCACTTGAAATTTATGTGTGTTTATGTGTCATCATTAAATTGCAGGCAAAGAAGAAAGAAGCATAAGGAAAAGATGAAACTAAAGGAGAAAATAGCAAAGAAATTGCAGACTCATCGTCCAGGGGAGATGGCAGATGGACATGACATGGAACTATTCCAGTTACGAACTATCAAGAACAAGCAACACTTGGATGTGTTGGAGGATGCTGAGATAATGGGGGAGGGGCTCAGTGATGAGGATAGTCCACAAGAAGGTCTGTATGTATTTTTAAAATGCTATTAATGTTATAGTATTTTTGTAGACTTGGAAGAACAGAGTGCTGACTCAGCAGTATCATCTGATGAAAAAGAGGATGATGATTCAGTGACTGTAGATCAAAGCCCATCACCGACTGGTGATAATCCCTTGGTTGTATCCCTTAATGATGATCAGAAGAAGCCAAGTCATGCACAAGTGTGGTTTGAGAAGTCAGTATTTGCTGGAATAGAGGATGACCAAGATGCTGAAGTGGAGATGATGAAGATGAAACAACACAGCAGCAAGACAAGTGACCAGCAAACATCATCCACAGAACACACTACAGTTGATGATAGTGATGACAGTAGCAGTGACACTGACTCTGACACAATCAACCACTCTACTATCAAGGGATCTAGTGCTATATCAACAGGCAAGAAAGAAGTTGGTGGTAAAGGAGACACATTTGAGGTTGTGCCAGTTGAGCAACCATCCAAACGACTTAGAGAACTGGACCCAGAAGGACTGGCACTCGGAGCTCTACTGAAGAAATCAAAAAAGAGCAGAGAAGATCTGATTGAAAGTGGTTACAATAGATGGACAAATAATGATGATAATTTACCTGACTGGTTTGTTCAAGATGAAGTGAAACACTATCAAAAGCAAGTACCTGTTACCAAAGAGATGGTGAGAGAATTTAAAGAAAGACTGAAAGAGATTAATGCCAGACCCATAAAGAAGATTGCTGAAGCAAAGGCCAGAAAGAAACAAAGAAGTATGAAGAGGTTAGAGAAGATGAAGAAGAAAGTACAAGGGATAATGGACACACCAGATGCTCTTGATGGTGAGAAGATGCAGCAGCTAAAGAGACTTTACCAGAAGAGTAAACAGAATAGTAAACAGTCAAGAGAAGTACAATATGTGGTTGCCAAGAAAGGAGTAGGGAAAAGAGTAAGTCGACCAGCTGGAGTAAGCGGACGTTTCAAAGTTGTTGATCCAAGAATGAAAAAAGACTCTAGAAATGTCAAGCATAGGTCTGGTAAAAGAAAAAACAAGCGTTAATTTTTGTCTTAATTCTATATAGCTAATTTGTCTTACTTGTTTACAAAATATCAACGACAAAATGGTACGTGTATCATCCAGTAAAAGCAATGAGTGTCAAATTCCATACATTAGTTAGAATATATATAGTACATCTCAAACCATGCTAGTGCATGCATGTACTGGTAACTCACAAATGGCACAGCTCTATACACTGCTGACTGATGGTTGTCATGCATATGGGGGTATCCATAGATGTGATCTATATTTTTTATTGTCCAAATGCAAAACAAACTAGATCCTTTCCTTCTCAATATTCAGGGCCTAGCTGCTGAATTTAGATTATTGATGTTTCTGAATGCCAGACCATACCCAATAAGTTTATCATACAGTATGGTAGTTGTATGTTAGGGATCATGGAGGTTTGCATTTTTCTGGCCAAAATTATCACCCAAAAAATCCTGCTTCACAAAAGCCCAAAAGTGCCTTCAGTGTGATCCGCCTAAATGCTTCTAATTAATAGATTGCTACAATTTTTATCTACAGTATAATAGGGACCACAAAGGTGTAAGCGTGGCCCATGAAAAACATCACCCAAAAACCAGCCTCGATATTCCCTAACAATGATGAGGCAGTATTGGTTAGAAACTAAGCCCAAACAAGCCTTCACTCAACAAGTTCCTACAGAATGTTTTTTTTTTTTTTGAAATTGTTAAATGGAATTTTCTACTGCCTTCAGAAAAGCGTAACTTGATATCGTAGCTAAGGCTACAGGCTTGATTTTTTCAGTGTTCAATGTCACTTCGGCCCAAGAGTTTTTTTTTGGCATACCGCAGTACACAGTGCATTCTTCATAGACTTACCAGTCCCATTCATCTTTGCTGACAGTGAAAGGTGTTGATTTAGCAATAGTGTGTGGTGCATGGCTTCCCTTTGTAATGGAAATCAGCTGTATTTTTCATAGTGGCTACTTTGCAGTTGATTGCAGAGGTGCTTTTCAAACAGTTCTTGATTTGTGATGCTGTGTAACAGGTTGAAGATAGCTGACAATGAAGCATAATGGATACTTCACTTTTCAGACAATAATTGGTAGCTGGGGTGCACAGTTTGATGCAGTATGCGTGGGTTCACCAGTCATAATTTTTTTTACAAAACATGTTATACGAGTACACAAAAAATTGGAATTTTCAACTAAAGTAGAGACCATAGCACATCGATAAAAAGTATTGAAACAAGTTGGTGTAGTGCATGATATTAAATCATAGTAAGTGTTATATCCCTACTGCTCGCGTGATCATTATAGTATCTTGTGCACAGTTGGGACTTCTTGTTGTTTTACTATCATGCACTACTCCAGCTTGTTTCAGTACTTTTTATCGATGTGCTATGGTCCCTACTCAAGTTGAAAATTGTGTACTTGTTATAGATAGAAACAGTTTGGTTTTTGTTTCAAGTCTAGCACATTTCATTGGTTGTTTGTGTATTCGCAAAGTTCTGTAATTTTACCCACCACATGCATGCATTGATTAAAATAATTATACTATTAAGGTTGTTTTCAGTACTATTTAGACAATTGTGGTAGGCTGACACCACTTTAATGGTATTACCATTCATCACCATGGAAACCTAAACCACAAGACTTCACAATAGAAATGCTGGATATGCAGTAAAATTCTCACTGCGCTTGAAATTCCTGTCCTGGACTCAGGTATACTTGCATGAGGGTGGGCGGTCCATTTCCATTATTTCATTATAAGATTGGCAGCTTTTCAAGCCATTATTTGCCTGGCACAACCATAAAAAGCTGCATAAAAGCATGTTTAAGCTTGTTCCTTCCCTTTTAAGTGCAAAAAGATGAATTTTGTGCCGATTTGATACCACTGATGACACATGAGCTGAGATGGCTTTTACTGAGCCTGTCAGTATGCAAACTTAAGAATAACTGTAAAATAATGAAAGAATATGGAATAATGGAATATTTAGGGCTGACAGTAACCAGATGCAGGCGGTGGATGGGAAACAGAGAATTTATTTGGAGTGGCCTGTAGCTATATGACTGGTCTTGTATTAATTGTATTAGCCTCACTATAGAAATCAATATCTAAACTATTATAGCTGGTTTGCATGAGCAATATCCTTTCAAGTTTTCTTGTTGCAATATAGCACCACAGCATATGCTTTTAACTCCAATGCTACTCTTTTAAGAACCACTAGTAGCTAGCTTAGTTTCTGGATTTATAGTGTACTTTAACTATGCAAATCTGTCAATGCATGTGTGCATGTCTTTCTTTCTCCCAAGGTTTTTTTTGGTTAATGTGGAATAACATTCCTTCCTCTTTCAGCAATTGTATAAGTGGTCATGGTTATAGACAATTCTGCAATGTCTAGATCTATTAAATTTGTTGGATAAACTTTAGTTAGCTGTTTTGTTGTATGAATGGCTATTGCATGCTTGTAGTTTTGTATGCTTGTTTTGCTGTAGTATGTGTTTTTCTCTCTCCTGTAAGGAAGAACATTACAAGGAGGTAAATAAATCAAATCAATCCTGTGGTAGCCTATAATTATGTACAACAAATTGCTACTTGACACCAATGTGTAGGTGATGAAGATCTTGTTGTGTATATGCCAATGTAGAGAGAGTCCAATTTTGTCATGTGTGCACTGTTGTGTAACTGGTGTAATAGACTGCAGTTGCATATTTCTGTGCATGCACTTCATGGGTATATGTATAGATTATCATCAAAAGCTTCATCTATTTTGCTGGGGGATATCACTGTGTACTCCAGTGCCTACTGAGCTAATAGGCCTATATATAAGTAGAAAAGGAGTCAAATAATTATGCTCAAAATAATTAATGCTTTCAGGAATTACCCAAAATTTAAAAAAATAGTTCCCATTATGCTCCTAGGTTAACAAAATTTCTTACCATATCTTGGAACATTATAATCAGTGAATGTTCTATTAGAGTATTTCACTACAAAGTGACTGTTCTATTAGACAGTATAAGCTACCACTGACTGCTGTATTAGAAAGTATCAATGGATTATGCTCCACAGTTTGAAATATCAACATAATATGCTGGCATAGCACTCCAGCCTATTATGCTATTTATTATCTGCATATTTGACGCAGGCCTAGTGATCAATAGTCAAACTATAATAGCTAGCTAACAACAACGTTACTGGTACTTATAGAACTGTAAATTGGTAACAAACTTGTTATAATTGTATTGTTACAACTATGTACAACCTTGCCATTTTTGTATGGGAAATTATGTTTAATGGTTTTTACTCCCAGCTATTCTTTGAAATAATTATCTGAAGAAGTGTGTCTGCTGTGATGACAGCAGCAAGTGTTAGGAAGAAGGGAACTAAAACTGTTGGTAACGTGAGGAACAAGATATAAGTGTTCTTTGATTAACTGGATCCAGCAGAGAAGAATGATAATAGTAATTCCAAAGATCAATGATCAAGATTCAAACAATTGTAATTAAGATAGGCATTAATACTAATGCTAATTTGTACTTGGATTGCTAATTAACTATGCTGGTATATGTATTTTGTATCAGTGTAATAATAGTTGCAGTGACTTGCAAAACCACGTGCACATGGCTACCAGCTAGCTATAGGTGTACTATCTGAGGGCAGTAACTATAAGGGATTATGTATATACTAATATGTTTGTCGCTATAGATACTTGTCTAACCAGGCCCTCTCAGCATTCTTGCCCTAATGGAGTATCATGTGTGGGTAGTCCAGATTGTAAATCTCTAAGTAGAAGATTCCAACGATCTGGGTGGATGCATAATTTTATTCAAATTGTCAGTAGCCAAGCACTACTGTTGACTGAGGAATTGGACCCAGATTAGAAGGTACTTGCTCTAAACACCAAGCTATGCAACATATACAGTTAGTAGAACTGTAAAACTTGCTTATAAAGCATGTGTAGCTTTCACACCTCAGATCAAAGGAATTCCAGAGGATATACACATTTGCCATGTTTACCTCTTCATAGGGAGACAACTAAATGTACACTGGTGTACATTGAGATGTATCCCGGGAAAGTGGTTGCATTTCAAAAGAGCAAGCTACTTTCATCAAAGCAGGTATAGTGGTACTGCCCTGTTTGTTTATAATAGCTCAGACTGAAGTTGATTATGGGAATAAATTAATGCTCACATGACTATTGTCATGAACAATTGGAGTCTTGCCACAAGAAGCACTCAGATGAAAGTGTTTCAGTATCCTATGAGATGGAAAACATGAGTTTATAGTGCATTCACAAGCATTTCAGAACGTTTTCTAATATGGACCACAACGACATTTCAAATACAAACTTAACTTTTTTTTTTATGATATCCTTAGGACTTTTCCGTTCATTATAGCAAATATAGCTACATTACATGTTGCCTAGCCATAATCAAATCTTTCAGGCATACATATAAAACAAATCCACTGGTTACACTCGTATCAGCATGGATGATTGTTTATATCCAACACAGGCAATTATCCTGAAACGGAAGTGTTACATATTAACTGTAACATGGGCACTTGGGATTTGCCTGATATATATGCCCGCAGCCCTCAGGCTTAATTGGCATACATATTAGGCAAATCCCCCATGCCTACATATGATGTTACAAGTATTACGTGTATGGTAAACAGCTTGAGTGTTCACTTGCGGTTCACCATGCAGTTTACACAAAAAAAAGTTCCAGTGAGTTTTGCTCTATACACCCTTGCATTTGACACGCTATAAAGGACAAATGATGGCAGTTAGAAATCCTTTAAACTTGGTAAAGCCAGATTATAAGTGCTTCATGTGGCACAAAAACTGCTGTGTTTAACGAGATAATCTGACTGATCCAAAAGGAATGTAGACAGACAGATGGATAGCTTTTCAGCTTATACTTGCTCATCAACATTAATATGGGGCAGCTGCTTATGATCAACTGTTGTACACTGTGATAAAGCTCCAGAATACATGTACATATCCTCTGAGACTATACTGCGCTGACCCCATTATCGCCTTATCCATTCTCTCCATGTTATCATCTGAAACTTTTATCAATCTATGGTGATTTTTTGCTTTGTTCATTCATGATTTTTTTTTGATTTATTTTCCTTTAAAATTCACATGGATACAAATAATTGTCATTATTTACTTGCTGTGAAAATATATACTGATCATATGTATCAGTTACCTCAACGAATCAGTCAAAGTAAACAATTTATATACACCCTTAATATCAACAGCCTAATGATTTAGTAACAATATCATTCTATTTTGATAATATAATGTGAAAAGAAATCGGCACACCACTTAATAGTTGCATGAACACAATCAAGTAGCTCTTACTTGTGTGCATGTGTCAGGAGCATATAACCAGCTATAGGAATATACAGCTAGAATATGAATAGTGAGTGAGTGATTGATTATTTAAACTCGCAGCACTTGCATGGCAAACAATGTCAATGTATACAACACACTGATGAAACTGTTCAATAAAAATATATGCACACTCTAATTTCTGTTATATTCCTTGCAAGATATTTACTTACATCACAAAAAGATAGTTTGATATAAGACAGGTCCAGAATTTGCAGCCCAGAGCTTTCCTGAAAGGTTGTTGTGATTTGTTTCATTCCCTCAGAGGTAATATAATTACTAGATATGTTAAGCTCTGCTAATGTTGTATTGCTTTTGAAGCTATCAATAATAGCCACAACTCCACCATCAGACAGCTCATTCCACGAAATGTCAAGTTTCTGCAGTGTGCATGGTATTTACTTGCAAAATGTTTGCAATTGATTTTACACCTATAGTGGTAACAGTATTCATTGACAAGTTCAGTTCTAACAATATTGTATTATTTCTGAGGCAATTCATGATGGTTGCTACTCCATCATTGAACAATTGGTTTCCTGATATGTCAAGTTTTCTTACTATTTTGTTTATTTGTAAAGTTGTTGCAATCCACTTTGCTCCCATACTAGTGATTTCATTATGTGATATGTTAAGTTCTATCAGTGTTGCATTTGTTTTGAGATGACACCAACTGCCACTGCTCCATCAAGTAAATTGTTCCATGAGATATCAAGTTTTTAAAGTGTATTGTTTGTACACAAGGTGTCAGTAAGCCATACTATTCCCTTATCAGTTATACAATTAGAACTCATGTTGAACTCAATCAGTGTTAAATTGGTTCTAATAAATTCACTGGTCATTACTGGCTCATTAGCAGACAAGTCATTTTCTGCTAACCTATTGTTTACCTGTAAAGTTTGTGCTATCCACTGTGTTCCTTCTGCAGTAATACCATTATTTGAAACATTAAGCATAACCAGCGTTGTGGCTGCTTTGAGAATGGCTAATACTCCACTATCAGAAGTTCATTGATTTGACACATCCAATTTGAGTAACGGTGTTCTTTTGCAAACCTCCTGCTAATGATTTCGCTCCATAAGCAGGAATGCTACTGTCTGATATGTTAAGTTCTAGCAGTGTTCAGGGTATAGCTACTGAAGCAGGACACTCTCCTCTCTTTTTATATTATGAACTCTTGGTACAATGTTACCTATAACTAATTATTTTCGTGTATTTGCAAAATGTATTGTGGAAGTCTAAATATGTCAAGGATAAAAGTTTCACTGATAACCCCCAAACCTTCTCCCTCGAAATATTTAGCTATATGTACGGTAACATCATTGAATCATAGAAACGCCTTAATATGCACCTCTGAATGAAACAGTATTATGTACATACAGTCAAGTGACACTTAAGAATGAGGACACATAGTAATGGTCCTAAAGTATCCTTCAGAAAATCAGGACACCTTCTGGTAATCAGGACATTATTGGTAGGACCCAAGGTGTCAAATACAGTAATTGGAATATGAGTGCATCATGTGACCAGTCCATGTGGGCATGGCAAGGAGTGACATATCAGGGTTTTGCTCACACTGGTTGGCAGTGGTTCAAAGTGACCAGTACCTTCTTAAATACATACAGAAGTATAATTCTTACATATCACTGATGCACATGTAATATACTCTAATATAACACACAGTATATTAGTTCATGTTGACTTTAGGCCACCATTCAGGACTTTCTGGGCAGAATCCTGAATATGTATGCATATACTAATTAATACAGTTTGGGTCTGGAGGTAACCACTAACTGCATTTCCAGGCCATAAATATTCTCCGAGAGGCTGATATACATTTCTTTGCAGCAGTGTCCAGGTTTGTTGCATAGAGGCCCTTGGTAGTGGTAAATCAGGTTTGCAACAGGTACAGTGTGTTTTTATCCTCTTAACAGATAATGACCAAGCACACTTACTTCCAGCATTTCATAAAAATTTGGAAAGTCCAAACAATCAAGCTCTGCCATTGTATAAAATGAAGTAGTCTATTACACTCAAAGATATGATACAAGAAGCAGCTTGATAGTGAATGGGGCCAACTTGTTCTAGTGGAAGTCCAGATGTATTTTCCATACCATTACATTTTCACTACTAGGGCCACCTCATATATAAGACCAGTGACCACATACTGCAGGACCAAGCTCACTGCACAAAATTCCCTCAATAATCAGGCCAGTTAAGCAGGCAGTCAAGATATCACTGTAAAACTTGCTGCTCCTAAGCACCTAATTTACCTGTACCTATATAATTGTAATGCTGGATAAAACTTGATGTAAATTGCTGTTATACATAGCAGTGTTGGTTTGTTGAAAACCTTGGCAATAAGGCCACTTTGTTTTATGGTGAGGTTTTTTAGTAATAGGGCCACCTCACTAATAGGGCTACTTGTCGTGTGTCTCATAGGTGGCCCTATTAATGAGGTTTCAATGCACCTGCTTTATAATATACCGGATGTGTAAAACTTCATACATACAAAATTATACATTCCATTACATAACAATCACACACTATGGAGGGTCATGACTACCAAAACAAGTGTACAAGATAACTGGTAGTGTGTGTAACTGGTCTCCTCCCAATATCCGATGACAAAGATATTCAATGTAGTTACCAAGGTTGATCTCCCTGCTGGCTAGACATGGCATCTTCAGGAACAACTCAGCAACCCTTGAACTGCCCTTCTCTATGTGTCTGTATAGAAAAAATAGCATACATACACAATAAAGGGGATCAATGTATACTCCATGTGTGGAGTAAAGGTAACTATATCTTTTAAATATCCCTACTCACTTTATTTTAGTACGAAAAAATGGATATCACACAAATATAATTCCAGAAGCCATTTAACACTTATGAGATCCTGGTAACCCCAATTTATGGACTAGCTCACATGATACACACTCACCTCACATGATACAGCGGTTCTAATAGATCTTGCACAACAACAATACATCACGTGCGGTAATTATAGTTTGAACTTAAAAAATGAATTGACTTGATTGGACGAAATCTTGTGCACGTGATTTCGCTTGTTTTTGTTGTCGCACAAGGTTAGAACCACTGTACACACTCAATACAAACTCAACTCACGTGATACACACTCAGTTCACATGATACACACTCAGCTCACATGATACTGGAGGTGTCCAAGATGTCACTGATGTGTTCTGTTAAACAATAGTCTGTGAGATCATGTGATCCCTGGATGATGTCACCTGACATGAAGTTATACCTACACAATCACATCATCAAAATGATGGACATGATACCTCAACTGAACTGTGTAATTGGAGACTCGGAAACAACAGACTCGATGGTTTTCAGTAAAACCTGTGTATTAATGTATACCTTGGGACCAACCAAAAGTGTCTCGATTATCAAGGTGTCCTGGATACTTTGGGACCTTAACTAAGTGTCTGGATTATGTAGGTATCCTCAAGTGTCCACATCAACAGGCTAGTATTTTAAACTTTTTCTAGCCAATTCGAAATACACCAGTCTACCAGATGCAGTGCAAATACTAGGATATTCAAATAGAACAACCCAAAACTCAAAATTTATTGCTACAAATAAGGATAAGATATTATTAGCAGGATCTCCACTACAAACTCATAGAAAACCAAGGTGACTTAACTACTCTAATTGAACATCACACCTACTCATAGACATTGCAGTATGCCTTGAGGAGCACACAGAAGTAAATTTGTTCAGATGAATGAAGCACATTTGTTTATATACAGAATAACTGTACACTTGTTCAATAGAACACACTCACACACAAAAGGCAAAACCTTTGACTGCCATGCTATGTAGTCAGTTTGCAATCACCTGAACCCTTAATGTTGCATGAGCTGGCTGCCATAGTGAACACATGTTCACCTTTTTGATATTAGAGGTTTTGGCAGGAGCTCAGGTGAATATGAACCAACTATGGATGGTTATGTCTACCCAGTGAAGCAGCACTGGGACACCTATGTGCTGACAGCCAACCTCAACAAGTAACCCACAGGAGGCTATATCATGTCTCACAGTGGGCACAAAAAGTCCTACCTGGACTTCCCCAGTGTGTGAGACATGGACAGTTGGCATTAGGTACCCATTGATATTACAGCTGGGTGGACTGCTTCCCCAGTTGATACCAGGACACCAGATCCTCAATATACAGCTAGAGCAATGTGAGTAAAGTTTCTTGCTTAAGGAAACAACAATAATAGCAACTGGGCATAACTGGACATCAAAACTTCAACTACCAGGCCACACGCCCACACACACACACACACACACACACACACACACACACACACACACACACAGAATGTTCAGATAACGGAGGTCCTAGCTTACTGCACTATATTAAAAGTAAAGTTACACTTCTATTTTATACTAGAATCATGTAGTTACCACACAAATATTACATACCTGTCACTGACTAACTTTCTAATGACATCTTCAAACTTGGCATCTGGTGTTATCACCATGGTTACCAGTTGATGTAAAAAGTACCAGAGACTCTTAACCAGAGTAGTGTGACCCCAGTGTTCTTCAAATGGAATAGCAGCTCTGTACACTTCCTCCATAATAAGGAATGTGTCTGAGTTACTACACGACAGCAGACAGATGAGACAATGTGTCATATTACACAAGTATCTTACCTCCATACATTGATGGAAATACCTGGTTCCATGGTAACCACCTCGTGAAACCAATATGGCGGGATATATATTACATCTGAAGGTTGTAAAACTATCTGACAGAAAACAAGATGAACAAGTTGTGAGTAAACAAACTTTGATTGATTGTACACACTCAACAAATCCATACACACACGCTCATCCACACATGGCACATGTTGCACACGTGTACAGGGTGTATATGCATTTACGCGCACACGCATGCAATACAGGCATGTACACATGCACGCACGCACACACACACGCACGCACGCACACTCACGTACGCACGCACACCCACGTACGCACGCACACCCACGTACGCACGCACACACACACACGCACGCACGCACACGCACACCTCTATAGGAGTGGGTACAATTGAAGGAGAAGTGGTATAAGTATAAAATGTCTGCCTATAGTAATGATGAAGACAAGGGTAGAGCTTTAGATGATGATAATCTGATGGTGGCCAGAGAAGAAATTTCTTCCTATGAGTAAATAGAGTACAATAGATGAAACACAATAGGCCACACCTTCCCCTGATGACCACATGGAGGTTATGTGAAGTGTCGTAATGAGTGTGAGCTGTGACATTTCCTGAACCAATCCAGAAGTTGACCTGAATGTGGAGAAGATGTACTGGTAAACAAAATCAAAAATTCAATGTTGGGCCAAGGATGCTGGGGTATGCCACATCATTGTGTGTTATCAACAAGAAAAACAAGAGAAACAAGATCTTCACACAAATGTAGCTCCATAGTACTTCTTTGAAGCGACCATTCTTGCAGTGAACTTGTACGCTAGATAGGGCTGGCCAAATACCAAATACGAGTGAGACTGCCATAGCCATTCCCACACTACACACACACACTATACACACTTCTTGAATTCTAAACTATAGACCCTTTGCAGGTGAGCTGCTGCCATAGCAACATCCGCCATCTTGGAGTACAACCCGCTTTTGTAACCATGATAGTGTCAGTTTCTACAGTACCAGGAAGTAGAGCTGCTTCTTCTGCATTCTATGGCAAAGGTTGACCACTACGCTCTTTCTTACGCTATCAAACGGGCTGTACTCCAAGATGGCAGATATTGCTATGGCAGCAGCTCACCTGCAAACGGTCTATAGGGTCAACTATATCTGTCTTCAATCCAATCCCCCACCCCCATCCACCCTCCTAGCCACGGGATGCTGGGTAACCTAATTACAAGTAGGCCAGATTAATGAATAGACTCCTGACAATAGCAGGGTAACCTGTAACCTGAGTCTCTTCCTAGATGTAATGTATGGACTGTGTGCATAGTGTTGTTGGCTTGCAAAGCCAACTCAAGGGCACCCTAACCCTACACGCATGCACGCACGCACGCACGCACGCACGCACGCACGCACGCACGCACACACACACAACACACAGTGACTTACTTGACCTAGTGAGTTATGGGAACGAAATGTCACTTGTCTCAACAACTCATCAGAATACACTTCACTACTACTATTGATACCTGCCACATCACACAAAATGTATTGTTACAAGTTGTTACCATGCTAACCTAGTAACTCTATTCCACCTGAGGCATAGTAATAGTAACCATCAGATTGATCAGTCAACCTGTGATGTCATATGATGTCATATGATGAAGACATACTGTAGACTCTGGCTACATGTGCTTATATTTTTCAGAGGAAATATTTGTGAAACATACTAAGACCTTTCTACTAGGAGAGCATTATTCATGCAAACCATGTTTTCCCCAATCAATTTGGATATTACAATTTAGTCAAATTGTTTGCTTCAGTCGAGGAAATGGCAATCCTGACCAATCAGGTATAGCTATCATTACAGGTGGTAGTATCTACTAGTCACGTGTCTAGCAAGGAATCAAGTGTACTGTGACACTTTTGGTTTGTTATAACAATTATTTGCTGCTATTCTATGCAACAACAATTTCTATTAAGCACTTAACAAACGGGTGTCTAGCATACGTAAGTATACACTATGGGCTTAACAGGTGATATGGACTCACTAACCACATGTGCCTAACAACCAGAGTCTAAAGTAATACGATGAATATGATATCATCCATGATGGAGTAATATCATCATAAGTTACTCACTTTTCAAAGAACTTCTTGACAGGGAACAGAATCTCTTGATAAGGTCTCTCTAATGGTTCAGACTCCACCAACTGACTAGTACCATAATACTTGATCATCTGGTCACTATGGATACACAGCTAGTAATAAATGTACTACTGACATCATTAAGAAACCTCTCCCAGTAGAATAATTTTAGTGATGAAACTTATCAATATGAGGAGTTAAGGCATGCATCCCTGCAGCCAATCATGCAGGTAACTGTAGGAAGATGGGTTCAGCTAGGGTACCCAACAACATTATTATTTGAATGATTTGATATATTTGTTTAAACTCTGGCTAAGGCCGTTCTTCCATTCCAGAATATACACTAGTTACACACATACAAGTACAAAAACAAACCAATATACAAAAGCACAGCATAACTACACAAACAAAACATAATTACACACCATACAATATATAAATTGTAAGCAAGTTTTGAAAAAGTTCATTGGGAAGAGAGTTCCACCAGAAGTTACCTTTTGATGGAAAAAGTCAGAACAGTGTGTGAAAAAAAATGACTATACTTTACTCACTATGCCAAGTATGCTCTTTCTATGGGGCAATTGTGGGCAGAAATTTGCCTCCAGAAGACCAACTCACTGACTGTTCTATTAGAGACACAAATACTAATAGCTGGACAAGATTAAAAATCTATGAGCAAAATTCTATACTGTATAGCCTAAATATTTTGAAGGGCAATATTTTCGAGGTTGACACTTAACGCAAAAATAAAATTTTCGTGGATTTGCAAGCAATCCCATATGTCATATATGGAGGTCTAAGTTTTGCAAGGATAAAAGATTCATTGTTAACCCCAAAAACCTCGAAAAAGCAAAAATTTCCCCCCTCAAAATATTTAGGCTATACGGTATAGGGGTGGTAGTAACTTACATTAGGTAACATGTTAAAGTCAACTTACAAAAGATACTATACTCAGTGGTCTAGTCAGTTCAGTTCACAAATGTGTAGAGTTAGAACTGTTAAACATTTTTAGGCCCACCATAAAGTACGCACCAAGACATGTAAGGATCCCACTATATATGGTATGTTGTGTCCTCCACCAAAAGAGGTTCCACACTACACACAACCAGCCATTACCTGCTCTTCTTGACTAGTACCAGCTTCACTCTACTTGCCAGACTATCAAATGACCAGTCCCAAATTGACCAGTTATCATAAGGAGTATTGGTGAGGAGTGCCGGCCTGCCCCTTTGAGTTAGCTGAGTAGGAGGAGATAGGATAACCTTATTAACTACAACCAAACTACAACAGAGTTCAAAATAGAATTTGACTCAGCATTTTTATATTCACTGATCACTACTACAATAACAGTCCAGTATACCAACAGCTAATTTTCTGTAGTGGGAGTGCTATAATTATTAACCCTCATGGCACCGAGGGTTACTGTAGTTGTCTTGTGCAGCTCTGTGGGATTTTTTGTTATCACTTTAATCGCTGCGTACTTCATTCAAAGGTTTAAAACTAGGCTTCTCTTGGTGAGTTTAACAAACGGAACGTGTGGATTGTTCTGCAAGCACTTTTAAAAAAAGTTATGGTGATATTTGTTGGCCTTTCTTGCTTCTTGGTGAACTTTGATGTACAAAAGTAATAGCAATAAATTCTTTTCAAACCATGATAGTGCATTACATTCCACTGATTCAGACAAGGGATTGACAAACTCGACTATGAGGAGACTTACACACTCATATCTATCATACATTCTATCCATATAAAGCCTTAAGGCATTTGTATGCATACAAAGATAGTGAGCATGGCACTTAGTTGAGGCAACTAATTACACCAAGATGTTTATTGCATAGTGTGTACCAGCCACTGGAATTTGATGGTAGTAGACGATTCAATTTACAGTTTGGCATCTCCATTTGCAGAGTGACAAGATACAGGATGAAGTTTATTTGTCGTGAGTGCCCCCGGCATTTAAGATTATACAGTAACTACTATTCGGCACCATCATTTAAATGGATCCACGCATGTATTCCATTCCCTATGGCTGACATCCATACATGTATGTTTATCTAAGTGTAGTTTAGATCTCCACACAACTGCCAAAATACTCTAATAGAACAGTCAGTCAAACTAAAGATGTAAAGGGTTGGGATAGGAAGTCAACTTATTAAAGCAATTTTGGATACATTAAGCAGATAACTTTATCATGTTTGGGAGATTATTTTTGAGTTTAGGCAAATTAACTTACTTACAGACTTCACAGTCATACAGTTAACTAGTATAGGTCCCCTATCACGCTTACATGCTGTATGATGACACGGTAAATCAAAACAATACACCACAGATATCACAGCATTGCCCACTCACCATATCAGTCATATGGTAAGGATTATTGTTGACATCATCAATCAACCATTGCTCCTTATCCACATGATGGGGTATCTCCCTAATGAAGATGGTATGTCATGACAACAAAAACACACACAATGTGGTAGATGCCTTGAAATCTGCAACAGAGATAGTTAAAAATGTACACACACAAAATGAGGAGACTTGCACAATCACTAGTATTTTTTTAATCGTTAATTTAAAAATTAAGTATATAGAGGGATCCCAATCGCAAAGTTGCTGGAAGAAAGTGTTGATACAGAATATTAATGCCTCGATATGGTTTTGTTGGATGAAAAAGACAAGCAGCCTGATTGAAGATAAAAGAAACGACAAGGCACAGGGGCCTACACTCGTCGGAACCCCAAAAAGGTACATCTCACTGGTGAGTTTGTTATTGTGGCCGTGCACTGCTTCATTTGGCCTCTAGGCTTGCGACTGTGGTGAGTGAGTGAGTGAGTGAGTGAGTGAGTGAGTGAGTGAGTGAGTGAGTGAGTGAGTGAGTGAGTGAGTGAGTGAGTGAGTGAGTGAGTGAGTGAGTGAGTGAGTGAGTGAGTGAGTGAGTGAGTGAGTGAGTGAGTGAGTGAGTGAGTGAGTGAGTGAGTGAGTGAGTGAGTGAGTGAGTGAGTGAGACCAAATTTCAAGTTTTAGCGATTTTTAAAATAATTCTAATATCCAGTAACCGATAAGTGTTTCTCGTTTTTAATACTCCATGTTACAGTAGATGGACTAATATTATTCTGTAAAGGTGATTTTTGTGGCGTAAGATGTCTCCAGGATGATTTTTGAAGGCAGAATTTTAGGCGGTATACGTCTTTTTTGGGGAAATCCTACTTAAACAAAACTACCGTACTGTTTGATAAGGTATCCCTTAACTGTCACGGAAATCAAGACCACCAGGACTCTTCTGGTTAATTGATCCCAAGCAGCACATGTTGTAGAAGCTATACTGCAAATTTATGGCTCACTATATGTAGACTTCTTGACAGCAACTGATCATATTTAACAGTGACATGTGGCTGTAAAGTGTGTGTGTGTATGTGTGTGTGTGTGTGTGTGTGTGTGTGTGTGTGTGTGTGTGTGTGTGTGTGTGTGTGTGTGTGTGTGTGTGTGTGTGTGTGTGTGTGTGTGCATGTGTGTGCAGTGTGTGTGTGTGTGTATGTGTGTACATGTGTGTGCAGTGTGTGTGTGTGTGTGTGTGTGTGTGTGTGTGTGTGTGTGTGTGTGTGTGTGTGTGTGTGTGTGTGTGTGTGTGTGTGTGGTGTGTGTGTGTGCGTGTGTGTATGGGTACATACATAGATAATATAGGGATTCACAACAGTGACATCATTCCAATAGGAACTAATAGTTTTATTCTCGTTACAGGTCCAAGACTTTGAGTAGCCATCTCTACTTCATGAATTTACCTTGACAGTTATTACAATGGGTGAGTGTTATCAAATCTCAGCGGTATGGAGCCAGTTTGTCTCAAACTTTATTGTTATGGTTGTTTGGGTGTGGCCCCAATAAATTTTGTGGTGTTATAAGGACTCTGACAAGGTATGAGAATTTTTTCAACACTAACTACAGTAAGTCCACAATGGTTGAAGATTTGTATGAAGGATATATTTGTAAACTGAGTGCTGATTCTGTTGACTACTGAACTTGTAACCAAGCACCTAACAAGGATTGTCCATAGTGACATCACCATTACCAATCCCATTTTATTATATTAACACACAAAAACAGCCAAGCTGGGAAAAGATAGTGTGGCCACAAAAAAGTCTTGGGTGAAAAAAGTTGTGGAATCAAAGGTTGCAGCCAAGAAATGGCTGTAATGATGTTGATGCTAATAAATTTTAACAATGCACACAGCCATTATTATTAACATTAACATCATTGCAGCCATTTCTTGGCCACCACCTTTGATTTCACAACTTTATATTTCACCCAGGCTTTTTAAGGCCGCACAGCTTGGCTGTTTTTGTGCAGATTTCATTTCTTTTTCTACTTTGGCCAGAAAACCAAAGACTTGGGGTAAACATTTCTCGAAGACTTATAAATATATTGTACTGCACAATTTACTTTAAGGTGGCTGGGAACAGTTTCTGTATGGCTTCACAATGAAATTTACAGGGCCTCAAACAAGCAAGCTATCTTCACAAAGTGCATTGAACTAACAGAAATCTATGAAGCAGTTTGTCCTCTACCATTTACAACAAACAGGAGCTCTCTGGGATGCGTGTAGCGCAAGTTACAAATTTAGCCCTTCAAAGTGAACTCTTCCTCCGCGCTTGGTGCTATGGGGCTGGATTCGCTATTTACTTGATTATCTATCATTGTGCGGAGGTACTTTTCCTACCAGGTCTTTAGTTCACGCGTTAATTCTACCCATGTCACACAAAGATTTGAAACAGGTTTTTTTTAATTCGCCACTGCCAGGTCGAAGCGAATACTAAAAATCGGCTTCCGCACAATGGCAGCTTATTTACTACTGCTTGCCCATCCAAAATTCAACAGTCATATCTTGAAAAACCGGCAACTAGTTCATTTTTGTATGGAGGCTTGTAATACTAGCGCACAGCGATCTTGTTAAATGCTGTGATGATGTGTGCTTATGCAACATAATTATATTCATTTGCAAATGACAGGAACTGGTGGTCAACCACAGTAATGATTATATTTAAGCCTCATAGCTAATGTGATTGCTTGTATAACACTGTTGAAACCTTATGAAAACTGTTCCAAGCCACCTTAATATTTGGTAATATCATTGTAATACTCTAATAGAGTACACATTTTTTGAGGACTACTTCTATTGAAATTACAAATGTTTAAATTATAAGCAGACTTAAATTTTAATTTATAAAGCAGAAATTAAGTGAGGTGATCCACCAGGATAGCAGTGGTGGGGGTGTTAGGTATGGAAGTCCTTGGATCAAACTTTGGTAAGTTTTTTTTCAACATTTTTGCACATTTTTTACCCAGTAGTGACTGCTCTATTAGAGTATCTTGATCACACAATTTTATACTTGCTTGGTTTTTGCTTTATAACTTCATAGCTGTAATTCTATTGCTATTCAAACTATCAAAAGGCATTGCTACAATGATCAGCCTATGTAAACACCAATTTTCAAGTTATTCCCATACTCGGTTTACCCTGTAGCCATGACAGAAGTTTGAAGTTTGTACGTGAATAAACAATCAAAACTTCTTAAATATTCATTGGAACTTGGTACATGAATTCACCTTTACATGCTCTTCATTTGTGCCAAAAATCAAGGCAATCGAAATACCCATTAACATTCTATAGCAATTCATGTAAATGTGCGAAAATCGAAACCCTCGTAGCCCCCCGTACGACACAAGAAAAAAAAAACCAAGAAATTAAATTGAAACTTTGAACTCCCATGTCTTGCAGATGGTTGTTGCAAATTTAATCAAATTTGCTGTGTGGCCTACCCTACCTGGAGGACAGCTATAATACAAAAACGGTGTGCTTTGGAGAAGGGGCCGTGAAGCTATGCATGCGTAAAAAAAGCTGTACTCTTCTTCCCTGTCAAGGTTGGTGTGCCAGCTTTCTTGGCTGTATGACACACTACCGTGCGTTTTGATCTACTGTGTGTGCACATGTGCATCTGTGTGTACGCATGGTTATACTCACTGTGATCTCAGTAAATAGTCCAACAAATAGGCCACTAAAGGCCACACCACTATCAGTATTATACACATACTACCCCATCCCCATCTGTTTCGAATCCTGACTGGTTTCTTCCACTTGCGATGCTTGTCATAAAACCAAAACCAGTCAACCTATAAGTAAAATAATACACAAGTACTCACACCATTAGACACAAGAGTATCAACATACTGTGATGATACAACAAACTAAATGAGAAACAAATAGCTTTTCAGTTGTAATTAAAGTTGTAATTAAAGTTATAAAAGAGTAATTTCACATCTACACAAGAAACCACACATTAATTACATAAGCCTACCCCTACCCTAGGGTCATATGGGCACAGCAGTGGTGACAGATTCTATTGCAAATTCTCCTGTATTTAGGGCAATGTATCCCCACTCCTAATAATCCACCTGTTATCTACCTCAAAAAACAAATATGGAAACCCATGGGGTGGAGTATGCCATTGATAGATGCATCATGTTCTAAATTATAGATAACACATTCGGCATGGCCATGTGAGGGTATCTTGGGCGATTGAAAGTTTCATATCGCCGCCCTGCATGTTTTCATGCACCCACAGGGAACAATTACTTATTCCTTAAAAATGAAATACTCTTATAGAGCAGTCAATTGCACTGTAATAATCAACTAAAAGGGCAACAGCTATATGTATTTCTGAAATAATCAACTCCAACTACCAATGAGATCCACCTCACTCCCTGGCACCATAGGCACACACACACTATGCACACACACACACTATGCACACACACACACACACACTATGCACACACACACACACACTATGCACACACACACACACTATGCACACACACACACACACACACACACACACACACACACACACACACACACACACACACACACACACACACACACACACACACACACACACACACACACACACACACACACACACACACACACACACACACACACACACACACACACACACACACACACACACACACACACACACACACACACACACACACACACACACACACACACACACACACACACAAGCGGTCTGGACAGGAGTATACTACTGGCTAGCCAATGACAAATACATCCTGTGCATGCGTTCTGGATAATAGGAAAAATAAGTAATAATCGCCTGCTGCTCAATTTTTCAACAAATCTGAGCAAGAAACTAGAGGGGAGTGAAAAGCGCCTCAAAAACGTTACAATACAATGATACCATAGATAATATAAAGTATATATTATCATAATATAAAAAGTATATATTGTCTATGATGATACTGAGTAGCTGATGAACACTAGACTGAAAATGCACATAACATACCCAACTCATTCCAGTAGATCTCGTTGTATGATTTTACTTCAAATACTGCGCACCAAAATTTTCCAGTCTTCTAACACTTTGGTGCGGCGTGTCATAATGGTAAGTGTGGTTCTTTATCAATAATAATCCCTTGTTAGCGCTGTGTTGTATCTGTGGTATTCGTATAAGTTAACCAGCGATGTATTCTTTTACTGATGGTGTAATTATTAGGCGAAACGTACCAAAAAGGTCGGAGTTGTGGGCAAGTATGGCACGCGATACGGGTCATCACTTAGAAAGATGGTGAAGAAGATTGAAATCAGTCAACACTCCAAGTACACGTGTTTCTTCTGTGGCAAGGTAACTGCTAACATCGAAGCATACAGCTTTACCACGTACGTATTGTAGGAAGCTATGAAGAGAAAATGTGTAGGAATTTGGCACTGCAAGAGTTGTAGAAAGACCGTGGCTGGTGGCGCGTGGACCTTCACGTAAGTAGTAGCCGAAACACAACAGACAACGTTTATCAATGTTCTACACTGCAGGACTACAGCTGGTACCACAGTCAGGAGTGCTGTCAGGAGATTGAGAGAAATGGCGGAGACATAAAATGACTGAACATTTTTGTTAGACCACTAAATGTCTACAATATCAAGTCCAATTTCCATCCAGCCCACACTATCAATGTTGGTCTTCGGTTGTTGCTTGGCACAATTGTGTCTGCAAGCAGAGGGTGGGTGGCAGGGTGCATGTGAATTGTTTAGTTGTATACTCATAGCACACACTAGCTTTATCAACCTGCTGTATCAGTTACTATGTACAAAAAGGGATTTCTGTTGAAACCACAGAAGCCCACCTAGATCCACTACTGCACAAGGGTCATAATTGAAAGTTGCAATGTTGATAATTTATGAAAATGGAAATTTGTACAACTAAATGGTGCATGGCCAACTTGCTCTGCTCTACATGTATTCACAGATGATAATGACAGCTAACGTTGATGCTCACAAACTGTGCCCAACAAGTAATAAATATAGTTAATAACACCCACCATCATGTGATCAATAAAGTTTATACAGTTAATAGCATTCAGCTGTAGTTCTGTTGAAAAAAACCATAATAACTGCTCTAAATGTTGTGTTTGAACTTTTGTATATAATTCCTTGCCCTCAAGAGAGAAACTTCACCCACCTGGAGCATGGATACAAATCATAGGCAGTAGAAACGAGATTGGACAATGCTTGAAAGCAAAGTTACTCAAATGGAGCAGTACCTGTACACGTAGCTACTCTAATAGAATAGTCGCCTTTAAGCTGTAAGTAGCTACTTGCAAAAAGATATTACAATTAGGCTCTTAGTTGTTCCTGCAGCAAGTCCCCAGACCTCTACCCCCCCAATGGAAGTTTCACTGTCAAAGTTGGTCTCCTAACATTTTGGCCTGCTCCACCACCCCTGATGCAAATGCATTGAACTAGCATCCATTAAATTGTCAACACTTCACAACCCACTGTATTAAAATCAACTGAGATATTAATTGAACAGTCAAGCAACTAGCTACTGTAATCAAAATACTATGGCTTAGTCAACATTTGCCCTACAGTTAGTTTTCTTATATAGCATGGGTATATATATGCCCTTGAACACCTTATTCTTAGGGACCCGCCGATTATGCTGGCATAATAATGAGCATAATAGGCGCCTGAAAGCATTGAGCATAATGCTAGCATAATAGGTAGAATATTTGTGCAATGCTATAAATTCTTGCTTATCAAAATACATATCCGACAAAAAGATCGATATACTCTAATTAATAGAACAGTCAGTAACTCTAATAAAATTATCAGGTAGCTGACTGTTCTATTAGAGTATATCGATCTTTTCTGTGACATGCATTTTGACAAGCAAGGATTTACAGTCTGTGCTTCAACCACTTACTGCTTTTTCATAAAGTGCAAAGTTATTAGAAAAATATGGGAACTGAGGTAAAAATATTGAGCATAATTTGAGCATAATAGGTAAATATTGAGCATTAATCTAAGCATAATAGGTAAATTTTTGAGCAGTGCAGCATAGCATAATAGGTAAAATAATGAGCATAATCGGCGGGTCCCTACTTATTCTACAGCTGTTATAGATCCACCACTAGCACTGTGGCTGGGTACCATGTGGCTAGATGCTGTTATGTGATCTAGTTTCTGAACTACCTCTTGTGTTTCATCAAAATTATTTAATTATATACAATTGTTACAGAACATTTTCCAGAAGACAGCACTGCATAGATGAATCTGCCATACTCCATTGTGTAGGGTACATCATATTTTACAAACTCATGTGTCACAATATAGATCAACTGGACTCTCAACTTAGTGCTCAGAGCTGATGTTTCATGCAGTGTCTATTACACAAATTGACAAAAAGGTGTTTTTTTTATAAACTGAACATGACAAATGTACAGAGTATACAAGTGGTGACAGGTGAATTGTCTCCTAGTACAAAAATTCATTTAATAGAAATTTCATTTACACAAATAATATTATAGTGCTGCTGCTTTGTGTAGCACTTTCTTTGTCTGGTCAGGAGAGAAGCGTGCAAGGGATGCTATAGCCTTCACCAAATGCTGTAGACACAACAGCAGTCAATATAACACATCAGAACTGTGTAGTGTTAGCTCACCTTACTCTCTTTACCCATCATGTAGTTATATAGTACATTCTTGAAATACTGAAAGAGAAACATTTATAATTCCACTGAAAAAACTCAGCAATAGGAGACTGTACATGTGCTGTTGATTGTATACGTACATAATTGTCTAACTTGAGAGATTTTTGTCTATAGCATGCAATATGAAAATGTTTTATTCCACATACACTATAGTGACTTGCTTAGACTCTTTGCAAGTTTGTTAGTAGGTCTAGCTAATGTGTAATGGTGTATCAGCTATACCAGTTCCACAAAACTTGTAGCTGTAGCATAAGACTTCACTACTGACCTTTAAATTTTTGATGAAACACTTCAATATTGTATAAGAGAACACCTTAAATGCAGATGAAAAAAAAACTTTTAGTATGCAGTGAAAAGACACCTTTGAATTGTGGCATCTGTTTGCAGTTTGTACACCCTTAACTAAGGACACCTCTACTCAAAAGACCCCAAATGGTGTCCATCTTTGAGAGGTTCCAGTATACTTTAAATATATAAGAATAAAAATCTTACAATACCATGCATGTTGTGCACATGTATGCAGGCTGGGTGGGGCTCACTTCAAATTCCTGGCCATGTGGTTCTGCAGCCAGAGTTATATACTTGGAGGGTGTGTCCATAGTGGGTGTGGTGGGGGATTTGATCGGAGTTGACTGAATGCTGTGATCAGTCTTGATCTGCTGTAGTTCAGTAATCTGTAAGGATGGAAAACAGCACTAAAAACATGATTACCAGTAGTCAAACAGTGATCAAATGATCATAAGGCAATCAAAAATGATGGCATCATCAATGTTATGAGCAACAACCAACATTCACAACATGATCACACTATCAAGCACTTACAGATCTTAAGTGTTCATCATTCTGAGCACCCAAAACTTCTAACTGTTCCTACAGGTAATAAGGTAGAATAATACACACAGTGTCTCAGCAGTCCACTCTCTACCTGTAAGCTTCTAATATCTTCAACGAGCTTTAAACGTTCCTTCTCATTGGAGCTCAACGTCTTCTGATACTCCTTTAACATGGAATCTTTCTTCTTGTCACTGCTTCTTGCTGCAGTCAATGAAGCTACCTCAGCTCGTAACTGCTCTAAATCATTCTCATAAAACTGTTTTAGTTCTGCCAACTCTGTGGCATGAGCCTGCCTAACAGATTCCACAGCAACTTCCTTCTCTGCCAGTGCCTGCTCCAGGCTTTGCTGGCTCTCCACATGAGCCATTTCAGCAGATGACTCTTTCTGTAGTTGCTCTATTCTGCTTCTCTCTGCTGCAAGCTGCTCTTGAGCAGACTGTGCTTCGAGTTTAGAAGCTTCCAACATCAGTTTAACATTTGACAATTCTTGTTGAATATTCTGCTCTTTATCCAACATGGCAGCCTCTAATTTGGCTCTCTCTTCACTAAACTGAGCCTGAAGTGCAACCATTTTTTCCTTCTGTTTGCCTTCTTTTTCTTGCAGTGCACTGTCACTCTCTTCTCTCATGGCAGTAACTTTCCTTTCTGCTTCATGTTCTAGTTCAGCAAGTACCGCCTGCTGCTCTGAAGTCAGCGCCAAAACCTTCTCCTCCAGTAAGCTAATTTTAGCATCTTGCCCCTCCTTAGATGCTAACTGTTCCTTTAGCTCCACACACTCAGCCTGTACAGCTTTGTAGTCTTCTTGTAGTTGAGCTATTGTTCTTTGTGATGTCTCAACCTCAGCTGTAATGGCAGCCACCTGAGATTTGTGTTGTTGCAGTAAAGTCTGTCTTTCTTGTTGAGCTACCATCAGAGCCTCCTGCATCTTTCCTTCCCATTCATTGGCTATTGCCTCATTGTCTTTCTTCAAGGAAGCAGTCCGCTGCTTCAAAACACTTGATGCTTTCTCAAGCTTCTTCTCGAGCTGTGAGGTGTTTTCATCAGCTTCCTGTTTTTGTTGAGTCAAGTCAGTTACTTGCTTTTCATAAGAAGCAAGTTGTTCTCTGAGTTGTGCCTCCATGCTCTTTTTTTCTTCCAACTCATGCTCACATTCTTGTAGTCTACTTGTCAAC
The DNA here is from genome assembly GCF_963678975.1 of Dysidea avara. Classification (NCBI taxonomy): domain Eukaryota; kingdom Metazoa; phylum Porifera; class Demospongiae; order Dictyoceratida; family Dysideidae; genus Dysidea; species Dysidea avara. The sequence goes on along the minus strand of NC_089274.1, from coordinate 1,869,853 downwards.
TGTTCTTGCTCCTTTCCAAACTGCTCGACACTTTGTTGCTGCTGTTGCTCCACTTCTAACTGCTGTGCCCTATTAGTCTCATCTCTGCTGAGTATCTGTTGCTGTAGAGACTGCAGCTGCTCATTGAGGGAACGATTCTGGTCTTCAAATGATGACTTCTCATCTGAGAAACTTTTCTCCATATTTCTCAGACTCTCTTCTCTCTCAGCAAGATCGCTTTGTAAGTTAGTGATTGTTACTTTGAGATCTTCCTCGTTTTGTTTCATGTCAGTAATTTCTGCCTCATGGCCTTTGGTAACTTGCTCTAGTTGAGTATTAAACTGCTTTCTCATTCCGGCAACTTTGGTCTCAGCCTTCTTCTTAATTTCAGCCTTTCTGGTTTCAACCTGGGATTCCAACTCGGCCAACTTACCAGTCAACTCCTCAACGTCAGTATCTCTTAGTGCCAGTAATGCCTGGAATTCTTTCAGTGAGTTTTCTTTGGTTCTTAGCTGAACATGAAGATCAGCAAACTCTTGTTCCTTACGAAGAAGGAGTGCCTCTGTTTGTGCCTTCACAGTCTTTATTTTCTCCTCCAGCTCAAGAGCACTCTGTGTGGAAGAGGATTTTGCTTGCTCTACTTGTTTGGCATAAATGTCCCTCTCCCGGGACACCTTGGATAACTCGTCATTCAACTTAGTCACTTGCTCTTCCACTTTCTTGCTACTTGACATTTCCCTCTCTTCAAACTTTGTCCTCCATTCCACCTGTACAGCCTCCAGTGCTTGTTCATGAGAGGATTGTAGTGAAGCCAGAGCAGTTTCTTTTTCTTGAGCAGCTTTTTTGAGTCTATCCTCCAACTGGGCTACTGTGGAGTCCATCTTAGCCTGCAATTGTTGCTGGTTGGCCTCCATCTCTAATTGATGGTTATTGATAATCTGAGACAACTCCTCATGATGCTTGGCAGTCACAGATTCTGTTGCCTCTAATTTCTCTTTGCCCAGTGTAGCCAGCGTCTCCTCTTTTAATGACAGCTCCAATGTTAGTTCTGATATTTTAGTGGATTTCTCTTGATCCACTTTTTGAAGCTCAGAGCTCTTAGCTTCTAATTGCCTCTTCAGTTCCTGCAGCTTGGCCTCAGCTTTCTTTTTTAGCTCCACAAACTTTTCTTTCTGCTGAGCCAACTCTTGTTTGACAGTATCAATGGCAGAGTCCTTATCACTACACACTTCCTCCAGTGATGTGTTGTGCTGCTGAGTCAACTGATCAAGTTTCTGTCTCTCTTCAGTCATTGACTCTTCCATGGATTGCTGGACCTGAGCAATCTCTTGTGCGTGACTCTCTTTTAGCCCATCCAGTGTCTGAACATACTCCATTTCTTTCTGCTGCAACTGGTCAGTTAGCTCTGTAATATTGCTCTGTAGAGCAATCGCTGACTGCTTGAGTTCAGTTACTTCACTGTCTTTTGCATTAACAGTGTCTTGGAGTTGTTTCAATTGTTCTTTATGATTGGAAGACATCTCGTCCATGTGTGACTGAAGTTGGGAGGCAGTTTCTTGGACGGCTGCTTCATGTTGAGCTTTAATTACCTGCACAGTACCAGCATGTTGAGTACCTACAGATTGTAAACTATTCTCTGCAGCTTCCAACTTTGCAGTCATTTCTTCTTGTTCCTTAGCAGCCTCTTCAACTCTCTTAGTAAGCTCAGCAATTTTTGCATCTTTCTTTTTCTTCAACTCTGTCATTTTCTCACGGAACTCTGTCACAAATCCTTCCTTAAGAGTTTTCACTGTTTGCTGCTTGTCAGCTTCCATTTCTTGTTTTTGTTGATCAAGTGTCTGTAGCAGTTTAGCTAACTGTTGCTCTTGTAGTTGCAGTTGTTCAGCCATTGTAGCCTTATCTGACTGATAAGAGGCAACTTCTTTTTCAAGTTGGCTGACCTGCTCTCGGTTAACCATACTGCCCAACTCACTATCTTTAACTGCCAATGAAGACTGTAGTTCACTAACTGAGCTTTCCTTGGTCCTCAGTTGTGCTTGGAGATCAGCTAACTCTTGTTCCTTACTCTTCAGTAGCGATTCCATTTGAGCACTCATAGTTTTAACCTTTTCCTCTAACTCAACAACAGTTTGTGCAGAGGAGTCTTTCACTTGCTCCACTTGTTCAGCAAAACTGTCTCTCTCCTGTGACAATTTGGAGAGCTCTTCATTCAGTTTAGCCACCTGTTCCTCTACTTCCTTAGCACTAGATTGTTCTTTATCTTGAAATTTTGTCCTCCACTCTTCCTCGAGAGATTGTACAGCTTGAGCATGAGCTTGCTCCAACTCAGAGAGAGCAGTCTCTTTATCAATCTGAGCATCAGTCAAGTTCTTCTCCAGCTGAGCAATACGAGTTTGGTATTCTTCAGTCAAATTACTCAATTCCCTCTTGGTCTCACTAACAGCTGTGGTCGCATCAGATTTCTCTTTTTCAATCGCTTGTTGCAGTTTTGCATTTTCATCCTGCAAGGCTTGCAGCTGTTGCTGCTGCTGCTCGCTAACCTGTGTAACCTTCTCTTCTGCTAGTCGACGTACCTCATCGTGCTCAGCAGTAAGGGAACTTTTAAGCTTGGCTGTCTCCTCTTCAAAAGCTTTCTTAAAGGAACTCTTTAACTCAGCCTTTGTGTCCTCAAATGTTTTCTTAAGCTGTTTTATTGTGTCTCCATGTTCACTTTGTAGCTGTTCAATCTCTTTAGCATGTTGGCTCATCATAAGTGACCTCTCTGCTTCACTGGATTGTTTTAAGTCCTGCAGTTCTTCTGTCAAAGAATGTTGCTGAATGTCCAACTCTTTTAATCTTTGCTCTAAGGAAGCTTTCTCATTTTGAACAGACTCCAACTCAGACTTATGGGACTTCTGTAGGAATTCACTTTGAGTCTTCAGCTCAGCCACCTGTGATTCCATCATGGATAAAGCTTCTTGAGAAGTGTGGTACTGTTGCTGTGCCTGTTCTAATTGAGAGTGAAGCTCTTGTGTCACCTTGGTGAACTGTTCTACCTGTCCGCTACTAACAGCTGCCACTTCATCCCTCAAGGATGACACCTGTTTCTCCAGGGCTTGGTTCTCCTCCCTCAGAAGATCCATTGCTCTGCCCTGCTGTAGCTTCTCCTCAGTAAAACGTGTTTCTATTTCTTCCTGGGATTGCTGGAATAAAGTCTCCTTCTGTGCTAAAGTGTGTTTCATTTCCTCCTTAAGTTGCTCGATTTCTGTCTGCTTGTCCTGCTCCAATTGTTGGCACCTTGACACTTCCCTCTGTTCCAGAGCATGTAACTTAGCTACATAGTCCTCCTTCACTGCTGCTAAATCAGTGGAGTGATGCTCAGTTAATCGGTGCTCTAGCTCAGACAATTGTGTACTATTCTGCTCCTGTAGAGTAGAAACTTCCACACATTTTGCATCTAATTCTTTCTGAGATGAAGCAAACTGGGCCGTCACCTCAGTAAGTTGCTTCTCTTTAGCAAAAATGTCAGCTTTAAAAGTTGATACCTGATTAACCTGTTTATCTAGTTCTTGTTGTAACCCATCTAGCTGAGAAGCTAAGTCAGCTTTCTCTTGTTCATGAGCAGTCTTCAGTTGTCGAACTACTTCATCCTGTTGGACTTGAAACTTTGCCTCCAACTCTGTAGTTAATGATTGCACCTTTTCTTCGTGCTCATGTCGCAGTGATTCCTTAGCAACCTTTTCATTTCTCTTTGCTGATTGCAGTGACTCTTGAAATGCAGTCTCTTTCTCTTCAAGAATTTTAGAAATAGTTGCAACCTTCTCCAAAGCTGCTGCCTTCTCAGAGTCCAATTGGCTTACATTATTCAACAATGAAGCATTTTCTCCTGTCAAAGCTTTCAGAGTCTCTGCATGTGCTGCCTCTAAATTTGACACCTTTGCATCATGGGCACCTCTGTGCTCGTCAAGCTTTCTATTCAATTCATTAACTTGAGCAGAATTTGATTTCTGTAGTTCTTCCATTTCAATAGCATGTTCAGATTTCTTATCTTCTGTAACTTTTTGTAGCTGATGATTGAGAGAGTCAATTTCAGATTGGAATTTCTCTTCCTTGCTAGCTAGCTCAGATCTAAGAGAACCCTCTTGCAATTTCAAACTGTCAAGTTGTGAACGCGTCTCTTCCAATTGAGCGTTCACCACTGTCACTTCTTTGTCATGCTCTTGCTTAGCTGTTGTGCGCTCAGTCTCAAGGTTGGTGATGGTGTCCTTAGCAATACGGAGTTCTTCTGCAATCTGCGAAAATTGTTCGCTAGCATTTCCATCAGTAGCTTCACTTTGAGAAGTCTATAAAGCAAAATATAACAATTTTATAAGTTTATTTTTAGTTAATCTTTCATACCAGTGTTTCGATCTCTTTCACCTTCTCTTGTAGTTCTTTCTCAAGTTGAGCTTTCTCGGTGATAACCTGAGTCACTTTCTTCTTGGCTGACTTGAGAAATCCCTCCAATTTCGCTACCCTTCCCTCCAACTCTACCACCACCTTGTCCTTTGCTTTATCCTCATTGGCCTAGAAATGGGTACACACAGATCCCATATTGTATCAGAATACTCTCTAATAGAACATACACCAGCTTAATACCTAATTTAATATACCTGTACAGTTTACACTATACACAACATATGCATACAAACATACATAAAGATAAATAACACACACAATACACTGTTTTTGCCACCCAATAAACCTGTACTACACATTTGGAAAACTGGAAAACCTGTGCACCACTAAGGTAAGACAGTTAGTGCAATGACAGGGATAGAGGTTGCAAAACCCAGAGCTCAGTAACAACAAGCACACACACAACTACACATGCACGCACGCACACTTGTACGCATGTTCACACATACCCACATGTACAAGACAAATAGCACACAGTCACACACAATTCAGGGGAAGACCACATGTTCCCTACTCGTACATAATTGAGACACATTAATTATGCCTTCAGACAAGTTACCAGGGCTTCTACCACATAGACTAATAAGGTAACAAACCTTTTCAGCATGTTGCTGCATTGCCTCCTTCAGCAGCTTGATTTGAGTGTCTTGTACCTTAATTTTCTCTTCCTTCTCCTCCAGTTGTTGTCGGAACAGCTCTTCCATGTGAGCCTTAGATTGGTTTACCATGTCCTGTGTCTCCTTCAGCTCTGCGACACGTCGAGCTGACTTGTCTTGAGCCTCCAGAAGAGTTATCTGCAACTTGTCGTTCTCTTGTTGCAGTTTCTTACACTCTTCCATAACATCCGTGAAACGGCTCTTGTACCGCATCGCTACCTGTCTTTGTTTCTTCACCATAGAAACCAGGTCTTCACGTGAGAATGACTCTAAGTCTGAAGCAATAGGACTAGGACTACTAACTGAGCCCTGTGGAGTACCATTGGTACTCGGTTCTGGAGTAGACTCAGGCACAGGAGATGCCTAAGTGATATACATATAGGTAATAACTATGGTGACGCTGTCTCATCATACCTTACTACTCGTCTTCACGCTAGACTCCTTATGGGTAGAAACAACAGGTGCTGTGACAGCCACTGGTTCCTGGCTACCTACAGACGATGTTTCTTTGTCAGTGTGGTCGTCATTAGATACCGAAGACTTCATAGGACTTTTAGCGTCCCCCGAAATCTCATCCGTGGAATTCTGTACCGATCCCTTTTGGTGAGATGGAGTCCTCGGCTTAACACTGGCTTTATCGCCAAGTTTTTTCTCTTTCAAGTTCTTAAACATCCTTAATATTTCCACGCGCGTTAACGTTCTAAACGTAACCCACCAAAACTAAAGACGCTTGAATACTACCGTAATTCTCCGTATCCCTTAGATACCGCGTATGCGCACAGGCGCGAAATTTTATTGACTTGCCATAGATATCTATGGACTTGCTAATGACAAAGTGATTTGGGCAATTGTTACAGTTACATACACGAGAATAAAAACATCAACAACAGAAAGAAAAATAAAAGCTATTACATAGCTGGTGATTTAAATTTATATTTTATAAACAATTCAATGACACAAAAACAAAATAATTACATGTGTTAATGTTTAGTTGAGCTAGCTGTGTGCACTCTGAGTTCTCTCAATACTTTACAATAATGTACATGATCTTGATTCAGTTCCAACATCTCTTCTGTCATGCACATTGATAGACTAAGACAATTGTCCCAAAATGATACTCGGTCCTTGTACACCAGGAATGGCTTCAGTGGATAACTGATCTCGTTAGCATTGTAAGTATATGAGATGTAGAGACACATGAAAAACAGCTGCTTAACATCTAACAAGTTCTTACAGTCAAACATTTCCAGTGCCTTGCGCATTAACACGTAGGTAAACACGATGTGAGATTCACAAATGAACGAGCTAAGGGTCCATCCATTTAGCTGCAAGGCACGGTCTGCAACTCTGAACCATTGGATTGTCTCGGATGGGTTTGTCAAGTGGGCGTTCTTTCGCTGAATGTAGTGGCCCAGTGCGACGCACAAGTCTGACAGTTTGTACGCGGATCGCGTCTCTCTCTGGATGACTGGTTCTGGGATTGGCTTTGGTGTAGGTTCCGGTTTGATTATATGGTTTACAACTGGTTGCTGCTGTTCTTTCTTCTCTTCCAAAATCGCATCAGCCGAAATTGACTTCACAATCGTAACCGGACGAGCTTTCGGCTTCAACTTCAACTTAGCAGCAGCCGTGGTCAGTCTTTTCATATCCTTAGCAATCTTGACAGCTGTTTGCTTCGTTCCATCCAAGGAACTTCTTCTTCGCTCTTTATCAGCAAGGTGAGGATTAGCGGAAGCTGATAAAAATGCACCCATGGCGAGTCAAGGCAACAGAAGGTGTTGATAGTTACAATAAGGCGTAAAATAGTTAGGATTTAACACGTTTCTCTTTGGTAGCAGCACCAAAATTGTCAATCTCGAAAATAAGCTTCTTTTTCAGTCGCAGACAACTTTCACGAGGGCAGAACAATACCCTGCAGTCGAATAATCTTTCCTACCCTAGAGTAAGGGGAGTAGAAGGTCTTTTATTATAGCGAAGATTTACGCTTCGTCAAATGTGCATGTGTGGGTCGATGCTTTGTACTTTATATCCGTTAAGTTACCAGGTGATTACAATCAAACGTGTAAGTATGCGCGCGTGAAATGGCGCAAACCGCTGCTCCGGCACGTGGCTTCAGTAAATTGTAGTAGTTGGATATCTGGGTGGATAGCTAATATATTTATCTCTGATAAAACTGCATATCATACAAAGCTAAAGGTGGGATACAGTGATAGGTTAGTATGTACAAAATAGTCATATTTGGCACTCTAAAGAATTAAAATGTCAGTTTTATGGACAAAAAAGGATAAATCCATTATTGCCATTCTTCTGAAATACTGGCCTGGGGTGATTGCTGTTCTGAAGTTGCAACTGTTTGGTTCTCTTGGACATAATGAACTGGTGGGTATTGTCTATGTTAACAGTAATCTTTTTACCATGCTTCCTACATATTTGGAAATATACAAACTTTTAAAACAAGATACAACATTATTCAATCAGTGGCTTACATTTCCATAACATGATAGAGTACGCCAATCAACTCAGGCACACGATTGTCATTACTCTGATTGTACAAGCAGCAAGCTACGTCTCCTCCCGGAGGACTGGAAAAATGAAGGATGAATGCTTGGTCTTTGCCAGGTGAAACACTAACTGCAACCAACTAGGCAAAAGCAACATACGTTTGTTACTACGTAATGCATAGCATATCATAAACAACACACTGAACCCTCTACGAGTCCATAACAGTCCAATACACAGTCAAAACAGTGAAACATGATCAGTAAAGTCATTGAAATGTATCTAAGGAGTATATAACAAACAACCCTGATACTGCAACAGATAAGAATTTGCATAGAAATTCTGACCCTGTTTGTCACTTCTACCCTAATATGAAAAGGCTTACAAGTATAATTTGTACAGAAATGGTAATGTACGAGACATCATGAGGTCAAATCTGGCTGTGTTGTACCAACACACATTTCATGCATGAAGTTTTTACCATTTCAGTTTAACAGTAATAGCTAATATTTGGTAGTGACTTGTTACCTGATTTAGCATCAAAGGGTTACGATTCCGTTGGTAGCTCTTAGCTGCATCGAGCTTGAAGATGTGTGAATCAGTTACGACGATAGCTCTCTCTTGTGGTTGACCCTTGCTGTTCAGCTACAGGCAACAACAGAAGCTACATAATGTACTGTGAGTTATCATAGCACCCCTATAATCTACTTAAAAATGACATAACAACCTTATCTTAACTGCTTACACTAAAGTGGCTACTGTTGACACAAATACTAATGTAGTTTGTGAAATCATGTTACATAAAAAGCACTACGCACTAGTACTAGCATAAACCATAATTAACTTTACTGTAAACTGAAAACATTTAAACAAATCTTACCTTCATTGCAAGAGATGAGAAGTGAACTTTGTCAAAATGAAATTCATTCCTCAGTGTATTCACCCTGGCAGTGTACACATGAGCCAGTTGATTGTCGCTCTAAAACACACAGTGGTGATTTAATAGTGCATCAACTGTTATCAATTATAATTTAGAACCTCATTGAAGACACATTAGCAAGGCCAATAGTCAAGTACAGGTGATTATTAGCATGTTTATCTGTTATAGTGGTAAAGATAATAGGTCCTTTTATCATACATTATTCTCAATCATACAACAGCATACAGTGTCATTGTAAAGAGGCCATACACCAGAGACTATAATAGGAAAATGCAATCAAGACTTTAGCAATTCATTATCGCCACTCCTGCAGGCTTCCCATTATCCCACAGGGCTTAACTGCATTGTAAAATAACAATTATATTTTGGGTGCTGCTATACAACCTTTGACATCAAAGCTGTTACATACATCAGTGTTAACCACATGGGCCACACCAAACCAACAATTATCACAATCAACAGAAACTACGTCATAAACCACACACCACACTGTGTAAACAACTGTGATGTAACAGTAAATAATTTTAGTGGAACTATGAGACATTAGCCACTTAAATACATACAAGATTTGGAGGTAACTTCTCTCGCGCCATATATAGTACCTCTAATAAGAAGTCATGTATAAGTTCTCTAAAATCTTATTAGCTTCTACACATACATCATGACTGCCTGCAGATCTGACAAAGTACACTATACATGTCTACTAGTATACCGTGTTGTAAAGTGTTAGCATTAAGAGACAATTATTATATTTGTCTAATCACCTCAGCTAGGTAATCACCAATCCATGACCTGGTGTAGCCCCAGTTGGGACGACGTTGGTTGAATGCTTCGTATGCTGCACACTTCAGCTGCATCTGTGGCCACGACTCCCGGGGAAGACGGGATAGCACTATATGTGACCGCCACCTGTAATCATTAAGAAGAATGACATATTAAATAACAAATCTGTCTGTCTGTTGGTAACTTAAACAATTGCACTTCCTATGGCTACATAACACTTTTAATTGAGGTAGTGAAGCTTCACCTTCCATGTAGCAGTTGTAGAAGTGACACAAAATCAGCCAATACTGGTGAGGAAGTTGTAGGCCACTCTAGACTCTTGCCAAGATCAGCCATTTGCCTCACTCCACTGTACAATAATAACAATACAACTATGTAACACTCCATCTTCAGTACCTAAACCGGTCAATTATCTGAGACAAGAAGAACCTCTTCTTGAAGCGACGGTACCTCTGCATGATATAAATCATAGCCCTCATTTTGCGACACCTGATCCTTGCCATCATGCCCCTAGTCCACTGTATAGAGCAGAACAAGTCAGTCATATCATTTAACACACAGTGTAACTTTATATAAGAGGTAATGAAACACAGCTTAGCTAAGTATTTGTTGGAAACCTGGTAACTATAATGAGGTGGTCTATTAATGAGATCATGAAGTACACCTTAACTACTGTATTTACTTGGTCAAATGTCATGGTGTTTGTCACCTTAGTTCTAAAATTGATGCAGCAACTATTAAAGTTTACCACCTTCAAAATTGATTGTGGCAAGTGCGGCTACTACTATTATACCAAGCAAATAAGGTATATGCTACACAAATAAGGTATATATGTTATATTTACACGGCCACTATAATGAGGTAGCCTTGTTAAGAAAATGGTAATTTCCCAAGCTAGGAGGATGATCAATATGTCTCACGCAGACACATATCTTATGGAAGAGGAATAGCTACTTAATATGTATAGTGTAACATCAGCAACTTGACTATATAGAAGCAGTCATGGTGTCCAATGTAATTGGAATACACTAAATATACAGACATGTATTAAGTGTTCACAAGCAGTAGCAGACAAATAGACTGTAGCACAGTCGCACACAGTAGACAAAATCTTTTAAAAATTGAAATTCATAGGACCTGCCTCAGTTATCACCATCAGCTATGACACGATCAAATTTTCGTATAGTTTGAGCACGTTCTCAACATGCACATGCTGCTTCATGTGTATGCTACTACTGTACTAGGTGTTAATTTACTAAATTTAAATGGCAACTTCCAAAAACAATTAAGCAGCCATACAGGTGAACAATTGAACATTCAGTGGCTGGTAGCACAGCAACTAGGTGGAGTTGTACAGATTCTATCAACAAGACCTGAGCTACCATGGCAGTGGAATGTAGTCATGATCATATCGTGTAAGGTTGTGTTGGAACACAACAATTGATCACTTCTCAGTTATCTGATTAAAGTTGTGTATGTTTGTGTGCAGCGATGAGTGTGTGTAGTGTGTATGTACACTACACTACATACACTCACATGCATGCATGCACACCCATCCCTGCACGCGCACACGCACGCACGCACCCACCCACCCACCCACCCACCACACACACACACACACACACACACACACACACACACACACACACACACACACACACACCAATATTTTCACATATCTTGAACAAGTTAGCAAGAACCACATCTATGCATAGCTGTAAGAGGTGACAATATTCATCAATGCTATAGATATTCTCAGAAGCAATACACCACATGCAGTCAACTAGCATGTAATTGAGCCACACCACAACCTCACGCTTGCAGCAGCACATGTAATTACCAAGCCTGATCATAAATCAATTCCTATTGCCATGCCTACACTACTGTTAGTGGGATTCACTACAATCCTACTGATGTGGCTGGTTTCCAGGTAGGGACAGTATTACAGGGAGTGTGGACCCCCTACACTATAACATTATAATATATTGAATGCCCACTTGTGGGTGTGAGGCAATACCTACATATTTTGTGGCTCATTATTGGGAGTGACAAACTGTGTGCTCCTTGGTCAGGTACATGTGGGAGCAGGGCATGTGCATACACACACATACACACACACTCTCTCTCTCTCTCTACACATGTGCACAATTAGAAGTTACAACAAAAGGACTCAAGCACTATACCATGTCCCTAGTGGAATAACCTTGAATAAAATGGGAACAGTGGCTCCTTAGCCACTTGCATATTATCCACCCAAGGATTTGCGAGTTTTCAAGCTTAAGATTAATTCTCTGCCATAAGCAGGATTTCTTGAGGGCTAGTAAGTCACTCTCATTTACATCCCTATTGTACTAACAGCTGTAAGAACTGTTACTGGTCTTATGTGTATGTGTCAGTTTACTAGTTGTAATTGAGCTGTGAAATGTCATCATATTATAACCTTACATGTGTAGCAAATAAGCATTTAAGACTAGCAAGTACTATAGCAAAACCCTTTGATAGAACACCCTGAAATGTTGACACCTTGTTAATTAGGACAATTATCCATGTAAGTATCAGTATACTGTACACAGATACACAGACTCTGAAATCAAGACACCTCAATGGTCCCAGGGATTTCAGGGGTGCCAGCCTTTGAACAACATGTAACCCATACCCTTTGAATAATCAACACAATATCAGGAAGACAAGTAGCTCGTGTGTTCTCCAGTTCAGCCAAGGTCTGAGGGTTCCTGATAAACACTTTGGTGTTACCAAATGCCACTTGCTCTATAAGCTCCAGAGAGTTCAAAATAATCTCAGTGCCTTCCCGATCAGTTCCATTCACATGTGGCCATGTCTCCAAGCACATCAACTTGTACCTGAAACACAACAAAACACATTTGAACACTGAACCATCATAAACCATATCATGCTCAATAGGTGTATATAATTGGTAACTGCATGTTATTCGTTACTTCCTCAGAGAGGTATACGGTATATGGTGCTAACCAATTGCACACACATTACAAAAAACTCATGTGCTTTACAATCATTTGTGTGCTATAAACAATGGGTACTTCACGCTTCAGTATATTCATTTATCACAACAGGGAAGTTATACACCAGTTCTATCTCTTAGATGTGGGTGAAACAAAAATAAAAAGACCAAAAAAGGTAAAACCTTGCTATCTCTAATAATATGTTAGAGTCTAGATACAGTCAGTCAAATGGATTCAGTCTCTCACAAGTCACATACTGTGGAACCTCATTTACTTTGGACACCTCTAAGTGTCCTTATTAGTGAGGTGTCCTGATTTTAGGGGTCTATATGTGTGTACACTAATACAAATGGGATCATGGACAAGTGTCCAGATCATCGAAGTGTCCACCTTCAGGATTTTCCCGTTTGAGGAATTGCACCGTACACATATTCTATAACAATATCTACGGAGGTGAAATGAGACAATTGTAACATGATAACAAGGTAGTGATTGTTACACTCCACTGGAATATAACACTTCAAGTCTTTCCTTAATGTGTGAAACAATACTCCCCTTAACTGATGGGGTATACGATAACAGTTGGCTACAATGGTAATCATAACCTTTGAGAGGGAATTACATGTACCTCAAAACGTGATACACAATAACAACATCAATTACAATAATATGGTCTTTATAACATCGTCACGTATTGAAGTGTGTGAATACTTGATCTAGATCTAACGTTGAATATGTATATGAATTGATCCTGTAAAATAACAGCCCCTTGAACAATAAAGGCATATTGAATAGACAGTAAATGGTGACACTTGGAAATAGCAAAACAAGATAACAAACTAGGGCACATGACACAATAGCAACAACAAAATTTGAAGCAACACAAGCTGACAATCCACAGAAGGAAGTAACACCTAACCAATGTATTACACTGATACTCTGTACTGTAGTATTAATGGTATGAGTGCTAGTAGTTATACATTTAGTGACTGTAAAACAATTTCTCCCACAATTAGAGCTTGGCACCATAGCAAATACTGAGGTATTTACAGTATATTTGTAATTTTGTATCTTAAAAATATTGTAATACTGAAATTACCATATCTAGTGGTTATTAATAGGAAGAGTACAGAAATGTTGTTTATTTTGACACCATAACACATTCTAATTTCTTGTATTTTATACACTTGCGTGTCAATATTAAGCCCCACTACCCCCCTCCTGGGCGTACAATGGGGAATTGCGGAGATTTGATCTGATTTGATCTTAAAAATTTCCCCACCAGTGGGGCATTTGATCATTCAAAAATATGTGACACTTGCTTGACTTTACCAGCTATGCACCTACCACAAGAATAACCTGTTTCCCACAATACACTGGGTGGGGATTTGATGACTTGTCATGCCCCACGGGTGGGGAATTAGATTTTTGGAAAAGTCAAATCCTCGCCTTTCCCCCCACTGTTGCTTGGGAGGGGGGTGGTGGGGGATAATATTGATAACTGCATTACTATTACATTACCATAATGGTTTTTGGGGAAACTCTACTGCAATAATGTACAGTGGATAAGTGTAACAGACCAACAGTACACCTAACACACACATATGACAACAACAGGCTGCAATGCATCATGACAGTTTAGCAATCACACAAGCTGACCACACACTTGTTAGCTTCTCTATATAGTAACAACTAAATATGGTCAGATAAAATTATCACACAAAAACTGACAAGTTGTCAGCTTAAGGTAAACAACTTGCTCAGCAAATGGAGGAAAACCAGTACACTGAAGTGTCAAAACAAGACCCACTGATGTTTGACACAGCTAACTAGAACAACCTAGCAAAATGCCACACACTAAACAGACACACTAAACACATGTATGTAGTACGTGTGCACACACTACACACAAACTTTAGTTGTTTAAAGCTAAGTACACTTAGTAGTAGTGGAAGTACTTGTGTAGATTGCAACTGTACTAAAGTGGTTTTGTATTAATTCTAGGCATCGCCAATTTCTGAGGATCCTCACAGAGTGACAGAAGTACATACTGAGCACACCTGAGATGGATAAGACCTTGTGTAATAAACATTTGTATAGCACTTGAAAGTACTACTATTTAATGGAATGAAAAATGTCTTCCATTATGTGTGTCAAATGTGCTGACAGCACAAACATAACTGCTTGAATAAAGTAAATCTTCCTGGAGGCAGGACTATAGGATGCGCTATACAATTGAGATCCCTGTTGCCTGTACAAATGTGTGAATAGTTACATACAGTATGTGACTCTTAGCAGTGGTAAAAACTTTTCCAAAGTGCTTACCTCAGCTAATGAAACACACACAGTACAATTGGAATGGACACTACAGGTACTCCCAAACTAAGTGGATATTGTCAAATGTATTACATCACCAATTATGACATCATCTGGTAAGTGAGGACATGACATAACCCTCTTTTGTATTACATGAGAGTTCTACAAGAAAACTGCTACCAGGATTTTTTTGTCTGTAAATTATGCATGCATACAATTGTTGGGGAAACACGGCAGATTCAAGCAGAGTTTGAATAACTGTGTGCCCAGTTACTGTGGGAATTTGTAAATATGGTGTAACTACTACTCCTCGTGTTGGAAACTGTGAATGACTTTCAGCCACTGGCCTTTGTGAGCGTACATACGTAATGTAACATGTTCAGATGCGCAAGTTACTATATAAATTATCTATGTCAAGCCTGTGAAGCACATTCAGCACATCATTTTAGACAACTCCTACTGTGGGCAGGACTGGCACCCTGTACACTAACTAGTCAAGCTGTTATTTGACATGTACTTATCTGTGTTTGTGCTTAATATAGAACAAAATGTTATAGCAAAACAAAATTTGGTACATTGGACAGTGGCACACACACACACACGACACACGGCAAACACACACACACACACACACACGCACGCACGCACACACTACATGTACACATAATACACAACTAATCACAGGAATACCTCTACATAAACCAAGCAAGTACACATTCATATATTATTATCTTAAGTGGTTTACATCACACTAATATAAGTGCTTTTATTGTGGTATTCTAAGAAAAGCTGATATTCTGAAGAAACTGCCAATAGCTAAAACCAAGTGATGTCAGAATACATATATTAGTAGGGGAAGCTACACACATACATAAGGCTTGAAGTAATAATACCTCTGAACAAATCTTTCATATGTCATACGGTATGCATATCCTGCTCGTCGCACTCTGACATTCTCCAACAAGCCAAGATATTCCACTTGATGCTGACAACGCTCATCATTGAATATTGATGGAGATTTCTTCTCATTGGGCTTGATGCAGCGTACATAGAATGGTTCCTTGGACTGTAGATTCTCCACCAGAGCTATCATGGAGTCTTTGAACAACGTACCAGCTGTCTTGGGCCTCTTGGTGACCTGCAGAAAATTTGTAAGACATTTACAAAAGCTGCTACAATGTACACAGGATGTCATGTGGAAGTCATGAACTAGTTGCAGTAATGTAAGCTCAGTTGATATGCTCTTTTACTCTTTGAACAATTTTAAACCAGCTGTATAGTAACTACATACAAAGTAGAGATGCAGCTGTAGCATCAAAACCACTTATTGTTGATCTCACAGAGTTCAGAATGCTAAAACACAGCCACAATATCTTTAGTTCTGTTTAGTACACATACAAAGTAACACAATTATTACGTCTATACTATACAGAACAGCTTCCTAATTTCTTAGTTACTTGATACTGTAAACAATTAAAATTTAGCAGCTCTAATGAGAAGACAAAATACCTGCTTAACATCCTGAGCTCCTTCAGGCCACATCTCTTTCAACAGCTCATTGTTGCTAGGAGATGGTAGATAAATGTTATAATAAATATTATGGGTAATTAATCCAATTAGAACTAGTACAAGACAGCTTCCAGGTAGCTAGGATGAGGTGCCTTTATGTGGCCTCACTTACCAGTTGTACAAGAGCCTCTTGAAGTCTTGATAGAGTGTGTCCTTGTTCTTGTCAATGAACCCAACCACTGAGTACCTGTCAATGTGATAGGTGTTGTGGGTAAGGTGGTAGAATGTATGTGTGTGTATGTGAGTGTGTGTGCGTACACTGTACATACATACACAAGAAGCCCATACTCACTTTACATTGCCGGCATAGTGCATGATCTTGAACTCAGTATCCCTCTCAATAGTCTTATCAGAAGAGTTAACCTGATGGGGTCACAGGTGAGGTCATTACACATAACAAATACTCCACACTACCCCACAGTGGGACATAAACCACTCAAAAGCTGAGCAATCACAAATACACAGATGTGCACTATCATATACAAATCCCTGTACACCACGCATGATACTATTGACCAGCAATTGCCTACATACTACTTGTCTGACAGTCTCGGATTTTATGTTGGAATGAGACTCACTCACACCCATGCATGCACACGCGCACGCGCACACACACAGCAACACCTTTGAAAACACAGTTATAGCCACCCAGCATAGAATTACACACATGCTCCATTTATACACAAACACACATATTTCATAAACTACTAGAAAGGAATCCTAAATATTTTCTTAGTGCATTGTTAAAGCACTAATATGTATTGGGTGATAAATTCTAAGAATATTCATATTGTAGGAACTCCAACAGAAGATGTAAACTGAAATCTCATATAGCACCATAATATGCACAGTATACACACCTGCCTGCTGGTATAGTGATCGTGTTTCTTCAGTCTGGAGTCCAGGGCATGCAGGAAGACAGTATCATTGACATTACCCACACCGACACAAGCCTCGTCTAGCAGAGCAATGATTCCAGTGTGAGCTTCTTCCACCAGGTCACAGATTATCTTGTTGTTAAAATATTTTATCTGCCAAGAACAAAACAGTTTAACAGACATATGAAACACAAGCCATACTAGTGAATGGGCTAATGTACTGTTGTTAGCATACATTATATCACACCCTACATACAATAATTTATAATACTGTTGGCACCCATATGCACTGTGTGACTGTGTTTGTGTGTGTTATGTTGTATGTGCGTGTGCATGTGTGTGTGTGTGTATTCTAGTTGCCATTTTTACGGCTTACTTAACTGTTCAACAGCAGCAACAGAGCAAGCGTGTGCACGTATTGATCACATGTGTTCATTTTAAAAATTTTAATTTGAAGACATCAATTTTAATAGCATTACTTCATCAAGTACCTACTTCTCCTCTGCTCAAACATACAATGACATCACTACACTTGACATCTTTATCAATAATCAACAAGGAAAATCAATAAATCACTTGATTAATTGAAGTACAAGCATGTCAACTATGTGGTATAATAAACACATAAAATTTGCTAGTGTGTGACACCTACTAGAAATACCACAGACAGAATGTAAACATAACCTGTTCTTAGGAGAGTATTGTTTGGAGGTGAGACTTACAGTAACGTCACAAGAACGTGCTGGGCACCACACCACACACTACACACATAAAAGGCATAAGATACAAACTTGATACATTGACCACAGGTGTCAATAGGTTATCACTGTACTAACACTGCATGGCTACTGCACGTACCAGCACACACACAAAATGACATCACAACATGAAATCCTAATAGGACATGGCTTGAAACCCTATAAGGAATAATTGTTAAAAAAGATAAAAAGATTCATTAGAGATATCTAACACTGGACACTGATCTAAGTCAAATGATACCCATACTCATTTGACTCAAGTCATGTACTGCTAAAATTATTCAACCAAATTGGTACGTGCTATTTGTCACTGAAGAAGTTTGAAGTATGACGAAAAATTCAGTTCTCTAAATAGAATGCAGTGGAGATATAGATTGCAAGATTTTTAGCTTCCCTTTTGAGAGACAACCATTTTACCCATTTCACTTTTTGGCATTTTATTAGTTTTACGAAGTGTTAGGATATAAACACAGCCATGGCTACCAACATCCTAGGAGTTCTCTGTTTAGTCTACACCAAAAACAATTTTTAAAAAGTTATGAAACATTCACAAACTAATGTAACAACCACCCTGCGTGTTGTGTATGTAGTGTGTGTCGTACAGTGATATATGCACATGCTGCAGTATGTGTGTTCTGTGTGTATAGTGTATGTATGTAAGAGATAGTGGAATAAAAGTAGTGATGGTTACTGGACACTTGATAATGGTCTCAGCGAGACCATCTCTATAATCAGGATGCTTTTGGTCAGTGCAAAGGTTCCTTAATATACACAGATTTCACTAGTAAGAGATGAAACATAATTTAAGCTAGAAGCCTGTCAGGGAAGTAGAGGAATGGAAGTCTGTAGGTATTTACCATCCAGTAATTTGTGAGTAGTTGTGTGGTTTTGTTGTTGCATGGATATATACCAATGACATACCTGCACCCATTTAATGCCTTCCCTCTCATATTCCTCTTGTTCTCTCTTCAACACTAACTCGATGAACAACTGTTGTAGTTTCTCATTACAATAGTTGATACACAGCTGCTCAAAACTGCACATGAACAACAAATAATATCACATATATCTCATGAAATAGATTCACAAAAGCTAATATAGAGAAACAATATAAAGACAAAGTGCTACACACAATCCAAACAACTCAAACAGTAAAGTTGGGCAGGTGGAAACTGTTGGTGATAAATTCACTGTGTGATAGCTAGGAATCAGTAAGAAATAGTTTGGCGAGTTAGTTTAGATGAACAAATTGTACAGGACAGAATTAATGAATGATTTAGTTCTGCTCACTGCCCAAATTACTGACCAAACTTTGATTCTGAGAGATAAAATATAAACACCTGTAATGAGCTAGTTCACATAGTACTAGTGTATGAGGTATGGAGTGTAAGGTTGACAACTTTGATTGGGTAAGGTTGTTAGTGGGTATGGCAAGATAGTATGGAGTGGCTTCACACTTGGTAGAAAACATACTGGAAGACTCAACTCACTCGACTTTCAAGCAATATAACTGTACCAGCAAAAGCATTTTAGGAATACATTTGAATTATTTTGAAGCTTGGTCTGGACTTCAAAAATGCCCCAAGAATAGTTACTTGTACATCATACAACTGCAAGTGTTTTAGCTACATATAAATTCTAATAACCTGTTGTTGTCAAATATCTCAAAGCCATAAATGTCCAGTACCCCAATGACATTGTTGTCATGGTGATAGTAGTTGTCCTGCACCTCCACCTTGCTGTTGATCTTCCTCACAATCCAAGTGAACATGCGTTCATATATTGCCTGTGGTACATTATAAATTGTGATATACTGCAATAACATGGCATATACTGTACAATACAAAATTCTGGTAAGAGAAAATTTTGGTGAATTTGGCGAATTGAAGCCAAAACAATTTTGTCCAATGTTTAGCAAACTAAATACAGTATGACACTAGCATTCACCAGAATATTATCCACCAAATTCTATCTCTAGTTAAATCACCAAAGTTTTATCTCACCAAATTTTTGTTTTGTACAGCATGTACACACATGCACACACCCACCCACTCACGTAACACAAGGGTGCACAAACACAGATAGTTATGCAGTACTAAGAAACAAGGAGGAAGTTTTTCTATGCATTTTATTATTTTACGTCTCAATTCTAGCTCACTTATTAATAAAATAAAATACACACATTGACCTAAATTTCACAAGCCATTAGGCACAATGCAACTATCAACAGGAAATAAAACAGCAATAAAATGTGGTACTCTGCGGGCATGTGTGAGTGAGTGTGTGCGTGCGTGCGTACATGTGTGCGTGCATACATGTGTGCGTGTGTGTGTGTGTGTGTGTGTGCGTGCCCAGACATGGCTCAATACTTTAGGAACACCTGACCAGATTATCAGACCCTAGCTCTGCTATTGTTGAGATTCTGTGTCAAAAATTTCTACAGTGTGTGTCGATGTATGTGTGTCGATGTATGTGTGTAGAGTGGTGTAGCATCATCTATGTGTATGTGTGTATGCAGTAAGTGTATCATAACAAATACTGACAGATGAGACATGTACATAGCACATGTTACCACCCATCCCACTATCTTGTGCCACACATGCACAAACACAACTGGCTAAACTATGAGATGTTACTACAATATCTACTATACAGTCATTTGCAGGATAGAGAATTCGAGAGGGAAACACCAGCCTTAGGTACTGCTGTCACCAGCACATTTCACAATCACTGCATTAGCTGATGATGTATTGATCTGTTGTAACAATAACATGTTGTGATAGGGCAGCAAAAAAAAGTGTTGATAATAACATTTTATGGTTGGATAGAAACACAATGGATGAACTGTTTACATAATGTATGATGATTCAGCTCACTGATCATAAACATGTTTGTGCACTCACATCAAATAACATATTCTATAAAACACATGCATGCACACACGCAGCACACATACTTACACGTACACACATGCGTGCGCAATACACACACGCACGCACGCACGCATGCACACACACTACACTTCACCTTGGCTAGAGCATCCTTCCCATAAGCTGCTATCTCAGCAGTATGCCTCTTATGCATTACTTCATGATGAGTGGCCACTACACGATAACACATTGCATTAACCATCTGTTCTGAGTCTGTGTCCAGTAGTCCAGCAATAGTGTCCAATGCTGCCTTGTCCTCAATGTCAGCATGGTCTCCACTATCAGTGAACTTGAGGTTCCCCTAAAAGAATAATGTGTTGCCATTAGAGTGTGTATGTCTTCATAGTTCTGTGTCACCTTCTAGCTAATGTGGACACCTTATTTAGGACGCTTGCCAAAGTGTCCTTTTTAGTGAGGTGTCCTGATATCAGGGGTCTACATGTGTGTGCACACTAGTGAGGTGTCCTGACTACATGTGTGTGCACATTAAAAGGTGTCCTCACTAGTGAGGTGTCCTGATATTAGGGGATGTACACTAATACAAATGGGACTGACTGCTTTAACCCTTAAAACCTGCATAATCCAGAAAACTGGATTTGATAAAACGAATTGAAAACACACAATACTTTTGCCAGTTTACGTAGGTGGTTACAAACAGGCATATCTCACGAACCGTTTGTCCGATCGCTTAGAAAAACAGATTTTATTACTTGGTACGGAGTAAGCTATCTAACTGTGTATAAACTTTCAACATACAACAAGGAACTCACCCACCAAATCGCACTGAATCATTTTGTGTCCTTTCATGCTCGTCAGACATGATTTAATCACGTGATATCTATATCAACTGAATCGCCATCATATCAGGAGCAACGTAACACCAAGAGCAAGTCGATACGATGAAGTACAGCTGAGTTATGGCCATTTGTACATCATTATGTGAAAAAGGAAGATGGAGGGATTGCACTTTAGTTCTTTCAAAGTGAAGGGGGGAAGCTCTTGGTTAGATGAATGCAACAAGGTACGGGACCATTTAAACCAAAATTTAACGGTGAGTAAGATGGTGTTTGTTGTTTTTAGATAGCTTCAACAGTTTCTGTGTTATGGAATTTAGTTTTACAAGGGATGCATTCAATCCAGAAAACAGCTGCGGGTTTAAGGGTTAATTTCACATCATTTACAGACAAAAAACACACAGTGCAAATTTTAAGCACATTGCAAGCACCACCCATGATAAACCTATAAACCAAAAGCATTATTTATACGTATGAGAAACCTACACTAGATAGTATTATATGTAGTGGTGGGCCATTTGTAATTCTTCTTACTCAAAATTTCTTATAAAAACAAAACACTTAGCAACACAATAGTGACTGGTAAACATCATTTTGAAACAAAAATAAGTGGATATATTCACCTACTCAAATACTTGTCATTATAATTAAACTGACTTTCAAGCATTCTACATGCCACTATTGTCAGCCATTATTGTCAGCCATTATTGTCAGCCATTATTGTTAGCACTTACTATAGGTAAATGGCACGGCATGAAATGTCTAGATTGTTTGTATATAAAAGGTTACAAAGTTTTAGTTTGGTGAGAGATCCAGCTAGCACGGTTGCTAGGCAACATACTTCTATAGACCATTGACCAGGTAATGTTGGAAGGAAAAGCAGACACTAGATTTACACAAAGCGTCCATTTATACTGATACACAAAGCCCCAATAATGTAATATTGAAATCCAAAATCTGTATCATATACTAGCTGCTTCAAAACAAAATAGCAATGACATACAAATCACCAATAGCAGGTTAACTATTGTATAGAAAGACTAACATCACTGCACTGTGATGATAGTTGATTATTTGCTATATTTCTGTATTTTCTTCTGTCATTAAAAATCAATGGTACAATGCTCTAGATCAGTCAAGACATAGTTGTTTGCAGTTACATGGAAACCAGCAGTGCATGATTGCTACATAAAGTATTTTATACAACACAAATGATCACTTCTAGCTGGCAATAACACAGTCAGTCTAGCAGGAAACACACACATTGTCACTTGATAGTGTTAACTGCTGAGGAATGAACAGCTTGTAGGTGCTGAATACTCAATTCTCACTACAAACAGTCAAATGAAATGATGAACAGCTCAGAGCATTCATTCCAATAACACTAACACGCAAACACAACAATAGTTACTGGTTACAGCAGTTGTTTGAAGTACAGGTGCACTGGCAACCTTGAATTGAGTGGTGTGAAATTACAAGTTGTTTTATTGTCAGTAACCAGGGCAGGCTCCAGCACAGCCGCCTGTTCACTACAAGTACACACATTACACATTACCTTCACTATCTTCCCACTGAAAAATTTCTGTTACTAACATCACCTTAACAAGGACAAGCCAGCGACAAGCATACAAGCACACATCATATTTGTTAAGCCCTTCACACCAATTAAAATAATACCACAGGCGCTTCAGCTAGAAGGCGTTTCTATCCTCAAATTTTTTGTGTTCCCTTTGCAGCTGTGCAGGGAACAAGCTTGTTTAATCATAAATATGGCTTCAGTACAACTTCCTTATACAAGTTGTTTATTAGTGTACAAGTTGTGATGGGACTAGCAATTGGCTAATGTACATCAGACCATCCTTTAATGGTGACTCTTCTCTTAAGTTGAGTAACACAGAGAAAATTAGATTTCCTTTACAAGTACTATAGTAGCCATTACTATAGTCACACCTGCAGCTTTGTTAGTAGTATGTTACCAAGGCAGCCATACAACATTATTTATTTATTTATTATAATGTTTTACAGCACAAGTGCTGAAGGTCTGTAGGACACCTGGTCCTACAGCCTGCTCAAAGACTTTAGCTACAGCTACATAAGGTGTGTTTGAAAAGTTTGAGAAAGGAGAAAAAATCCATGACTGGACCTAGGTGGCCTCGAACCTGCACCCATCCAATTTACGCTCGAATGCTTACAGGAGTCTACCAGGTGGTCAGGATGTTTTCTCCTTATTTTCATGTAATCATATCCATAATTCTATATATAATGGCTACGCTATTAGCCACAAGGAAATGTCCCCATCCTAATGGTCTAGACGTATCATGAGTGGTAATTCCATCAAGGAAGAAAATAGGAAGTAAACCCACCACCACAACTACACAGTACTCACCAGGTGTAATACAACTGCTACTAACTTCCACAAAGTGTCTTGTTCAGCCTGCTCAAATCCCAATATCTTCATAGCACTCTTCAAATCCTCAAAATCACGTCGATCATTCAACGAAGACACCTACACAACCCACACACACATATTCACTACATTCTTCAAAGTCGTCTGAAATGAGCATTATGGTTCCCCCATCATTGTAAAATTTTGGGAGCAATGGCTTGTTTAGAGGTTTATCTAAAACTCAACTGCAATTTCCATTTGTTGTCAGCTTCCCACAAATTCAAATCACACAACAAACTCTTATAGCAGTCGCCATACACAGCAGCAACCAGTGGACCCATCCTTACATTGTGAAATGTAGAAAGTTTTCAACAAGGCAATATAGAAAATGTATTACATACATTATTAGGGAAAATCAGACAGTTTTCTCCACACACTTGTGAGACTACTCAATGTGAATGGATAGGAAACTAAACCCCCTCATTAGTAGTGGCCTAATAGCTTACATTATGACTGTTCCCCTGATTGATGTAGTAGTATACAGTAGCGTCCCTAGAGAGACTAAGTGACTGAATCAACTGCTCATTTCCTCCTCTCAGTAGCTCATAGAAAATGTGAAAGCTCCTCTCACCAGGTTGTTGGTATACCACTCTTGACTGTAACAAGAACAACAGTAAGAATAATAAGACTCTGTGTGTTGTGTGTGTTGTGTGTGTGTGTGTGTGTGTGTGTGTGGTGTGTGTGTGGTGTGTGTGTGTGTGTGTGTGGTGTGTGTGTGTGTGTGTGTGTGTGTGTGTGTGTGTGTGTGTGTGTGTGTGTGTGTGTGTGTGTGTGTGTGTGTGTGTGTGTGTGTGTGTGTGTGTGTGTGTGTGTGTGTGTGTGTGTGTGTGTGTGTGTGTGTGTGTGTGCATATTCGCCTGTTTATGGAGAGTAAGAAAATCTTTGTTTTGTGTTTGCACAGCAAAGAATACGTAAGTTATGAGTGTTGATTTATGATGCGGTAAAAACAATGTTCACCGTTGTCATTTCTTAGTTGGAATGGCCTTCTTCTTTGTCAACACAGAGGTACAGGGAAAGCACTGTACCTTGATTGATTTGCCAGTTCATAATGCACAGATTGAGCCATGTCCCATCTTCATAGCTTGTTTCAATCATGAGTTATGATCAATTACCTAAGCACCTGTAATTTATTTCCCGCTGTTCAAATTGAGTTTATCACTGTTCCAACTGTCAAGCGCTATAACTCCAAGACCATTCATCATAAAAGGCTGAAACTTTGGCTGTCCACTCTTTTGTTACTATAGATTACAGAAATACAATAAAATGGAATTTGAGGAATGTGCAAAATTGCCGGTTTTTTTTGCTCAGTCAGTCGCTTATTAACAACCATGTCCTATAGGTTACTCTAATAGAACAATCACAACACAGTCATCAACTCTACTACCATATAGCAGGTTTTTGTATTAATTTTAGTGCTTAGGGTCATTCATTAAAATTTAATTCATGAGAATTTTGGCACTGTGATAATAACGTTATCATGTGATTCAGTCTATACACCCTGTATATTAATTAAAAGCAAGATTTAAATTTTAGCGTTGCCATTCCATCGCTAAATTTTCTGCCACTATTTTTAAATTTCATGGCAAATTTTAGATGCTACAATAACCCACTATGCAGTATTAAAATGTGCACTGCATCAACAATTATATAGCACTAACAATTAATATACTGCAGAGTGTGATTCAGCCGTGTATCAAACAATATCAAACATCAACTTAGCTATTAAATAGGTACAGTGTATGGCCAATTAATGCAAACCTTGTTCAGCATAGCTAATTTAGTAAACTGGTGGAGAATTACAGTATAACAATGTCTACACCATAACAATGTCTACACCATAAACTACAAACCAGGGAGGTACAATAATAACTCAGGTATAACTTATCAGTGATAACAGTTTATCTCCATGTGGACTACTGTATTATCAACAGTACTCTAACAGGAAAGTTGCCATGACAGCATTTACAAAGATTACTTTGTCAAGTACTACTTCACTATTTACAACCTGTACCTTTAAACAGACACTATGAATTTCACTAACTGTCTACAAAACCATTATTTCAAAAATACTGATGGAAAATGATTTTTACTATTGACACTTACCGAGATGAAGATACTTCTACCATACACAATTCTAATAATAACCTAACCTCTTGTATGTTCATACCCTGGTTTATGTAAAATTGGAAATGATTGTTCTATTAGAGTATTTAGAGTAAGGTGTATGTTCTATTAGAGTATTTTCAACAGTGATCTGTACATAAATGTATGGGCTTCTCATCCAAACAATTCATCTGAAATTTACTGAGACACATTGGGGTTCAGATAACTGAGGGTTCAGTGCACACAGATAATAGCTAAACACTCTACATGTCACATAGTAAAGAACTACAAGTAAACCCTCCCAGTGAGTACTGCTTTGTACAAAACTCTAATAGAACACACAACACAGACAAATATACTTTAATAGAACATACACTTATAAAATGAGGTTCTCTATTGTACTGACCTTCTCCAACAAGTAGTTGAGTATATGGCCACCGGTGGGGTCTCCTTTGAAGTCAAAGTTGATGTCCATGTACTTGCCAAACCTACTGGAATTGTCATTACGAGTTGTAGTGGCATTACCAAATGCCTCCAAAATCCTGTTACTCTGGATCAACATCTTTGTCACCCTGCAACCAAGAAGAGAGGCGGGACTCAATGCGTGCAGAATGCAACCAGCACAAGTACATAAGGCAGCTCGTAAACACAAATCAATACACACAATGAACTTGATGACCATTGTGACTGGATTAGTACTACATAATCGTATCATCACAGCTAGTGAATTCCTAAATTGCTCTTACTGGCAACTGAAAATCATCCCTACACAATAGTAAAGTGTGTGCTATGTGGTGTCTCTCTCATCTGCTATATAGGAGGTCTCTTAGTGATTTTAGCATCTCATTATCTCCTGACCATTAATTTATGCATACAATTTTGAATTTTCTACCAGAGCTACCAGCATACCAAACTAGCTACTGTAGAGATACAAATCTTTTAGTAAACAAAAATTTATTACAAGCCAGCAAACATCACTGAAGTGCACAACAGATCTATCATTGCAAATGTAATCCCTACTGATTTATTGCTTGGCTAAACTAGTTATATTATGTTCTTTTCTTTGCAATTGTATTACAGAAATACATCACTTGTGCATGACAGTTACATGGTCACTTCTTGTTGTCGCACTTCCTCGCAGTGCCACATGAAGGAGCAACAGCAAGTACAGGTAGCAAAATATTGACCACAAAAAAAGTATTATTTTTTTTCAATAGTTATTTCAACAGGGAGACAGCATCAGCAAAAACTGTTTTTCAGCTGTACCCTGAACAAAAAAAAGCATACATTATACAACATATATACCAAAACAAATTACAAGGCTATAAAACTATCTAGTAATCCCACTTCAGTTAATAAGGTGGATAGGCTGTTCTAAATGGCTGTGCCACAATAACACAAACTTTTCTTTCCAAAGTTCAAACATATGGCAGGAACATATATATATGGCGAGTATTGCACCCAGCACAGCCTGTCACAGACACAGCAGTTCGGAAGGTGCTGTGTAATTATGATGCTAACAGTTTTAGTTAAAATCTTATAGATTTGAATAACAGTGTGGAATCCGCAATGTTCGGCTAAAGTAAGTTTAAGCACAGAAGAACAAGTGGTGTCGATAACAATACAAAACATGATTAAGCCATCTCCACATTTATTCTTGTGTTACAGGACTTGTCTAATGATACACTTTTAACAAAAGTAAGCAGGTAAGGGTTAACAAAAGTAAGAAGGTTTCACAGTATACAAAGAATGTGTACTTTAATCAAATGGGGAGGGGGAGGGGAGGGGGTAGAACAAACCCATGTGAACTGATCTACATTATGCAATGCACTAATGCACTTTAAAAGCAACACCGAGGCGATGAAGGGCTCATTAAGTAATTAAGTTCTACTGTGTTTGTACTTTACAACAGTGTAAATTTCGTGAAGCTGAAGAAGTTTAATACAGACTTCATTTCACTTTTACTTTAAACTGCTTTTACCATTATTCAGCGATTTTGCTCATGTGGGTGTGTACAGATAAACATAGGTAGATAGGTACACACACACACACGCTTTTACGAAAACAATTTCAGTAAACCAGGCGCATGACCACAGCCGGCCTTTGGCTGGCTGTGGTCCCGCGCCTGGTTTAAAAATTCACTTTTCCTTTTTAGCTGTTTTCTCACGACTCCGCTCAACATGTACACACCATAGGGATCCACAAGGAGGCTAAAATTAAGCCATAAATGGCACCTTGACAAAAATCCCAGACCAGATGGTCACTAACTACCACACAGTTCGTAATCCTGTATTCAAAAGGGGCTGCTAAATTGTGGTTGCTATGGTTACTATATAAATACACCAGTACCAACAATATAGTCTTTTGTCAGTTACAAGACACAATAATTGATGAACAGCAGACATGACTTCAGTGACGCAAAAACATGTTACACACAAAAAAACATAATAATTATTTATAACTCATTCATAAACAGTATGAAAAAAGCTGAGCCAATCACATTTGATGCAGGTGACAAAATGCATTCATAAACAAATCAGAGAGCAGTAAAGTACATTTATATGAAATGCAATCCAAAACTATCCAACCAAACTCATCGCTAAAAGGTTGGAGGGTAGCATACTTAGCATTGGGAAAACTGTGCCTCACAAATACTGTGTATAGCACTCACTTAAGGTTACGGTATAGTCACGGGCAATCCTTCAAAATTTTGAATGCCTATCGATACTTTTTGAGAAGCTCATAAAACCAGTCTAGCAGCGTGAAAAGTTTTAAATGAAGGTGAAGCCCTTCATATTTAATGTTTTTATGTAGCTACAGTGTAGTTTGATGCAGGTGGAACACTACAATTTGTTGTAGTAACACAAGTAAGCCAGCCAGCCCGTACATCGCTCAGCTCCAACTGTCACTACCATGTTTTTCCACCGCCAAATACAGCAAAAGCTGTAGGCTCTATTGGCTTTTCTGGGGCATAGTGATATTGTATATTAAATTTATTAGGTCCTGTGGAAGCGTTTTTGGCGTGTTTCTTCCCAGTGACTCAGATACATGCCTTCAAAGAGCTTGTTTCACTCGAAAAAACTACTAAAAGTTCAATAAAACGTCTATACTACCAGTAACTTAAAAAATCGCTTCCACAGGACCTAGATATTTTAGTTGTTTAGCCACTTGTGTTGAAATTATAAGGATTCAGTAATCTGTTAGTCTGGTTTTTGGCGGCGCGTTTTTATAAAACATCGCTCTATTGTAGACCACACACCCAAGAACAGTCGTTGTTCTGTAGTAAAAACAAACAAGCACAATTAGCTGTATTGCTAACACAACACAGTTGTTGAAATTATTTATCCCTGCTTGGTTTAAAGTAGGTTTAGTAATTTGTTCCGCCCACGCATTTTAAACTATTCCGTAACCTTAAGAAATACGTCATCTTATTATGTTACATGCATGAAAGGCTGATACATCATTTGTAATAGTACGATCAAGCTTTGTATTGGAATATCTATCTAGTACACACCATGAAATAAGGCACTTTGAAGTATTTCATGGTATACACTAGTTTACACAGAAACACACAAACAAGCTGTCACACAAACAAGCTGTCACACAAACAAGCTGTCTTTTGAAGTAAACATCATATGAAATAAAACTACACAAACAAGAGAGATGGTATTTAATAGCATAGGAAGCTGCTCATTGTGTTAAGAAGGCTTGTCAGGATCCAGAATGCAAAAATACATTCGTATTGGCCTGAGGTGTCAATGTTGGATTAGTTACAACATTCTCTTTGAGATCACAAGATGAATGATGACATTATTATTATTATTATTAGCACTTTACAGTGACCAGCACTGAAGGTCTGACAGCAACATGTGCTGCAGCCTTAGGATTACCTAACCTAATTTCAGGGACTTGGACCTAATGACTTGACTTACTGACTGAATGAAAAGAATGTTATCAACCATCACAATACACAACATCACAATCACATGAAGTTAAATATTATGATATTGATACCATACAGGTACTATTAACAACTTATGTAGATAATTGGCGTGTTTAGTTGGAAATTCCTGGAAAAAATTAATTTTTTATATAAAAGTACACACAGTTAATAGCACCTACCTATGGGACCAACAAAATAGTGATCTTAATAATGAGATAGCATTTGGTCCTAGTTGGTGGTCTCAGGTGGTCACTAAGTGAGTAGTTGTATGTGTTTTGCACAAAACATGCAGTTCTAGTAATCATATGTGGCGTGATATAGGATCAAAAATTGTTTTGAAATACATTGTAACAGCATTTTAGCTGTTACTCTGTTACATTATAGGCATAAGCATTAATCTGTAACTGTTACATTTGGGTAAAAACAAAAAAAACTTATATAATGCCTGTATTCTGTTATGTTGTAGCTGTTACACTGTTACTAACGTATATATTGTAAAAGTCAATGCTCACTAAAAGTACAAGTATAAGGAAAATTAGGAAGCTTAGGAATAAAAAGTAGGGAAACAAGAGAGGTCGCAGATATACTAGAGGACAACATTAATCCCTATTTAAAATTCCTTTTCCCTTATACTTGTTTGTTTACTTTTTTTGTAACATTATTATGACTGGTGAACCCATGCATACTGCAAGGATACTGCCAGAGGTAATGTTTTCATCTGAACATGCGCCCCAGCTGTCAATTACTGACTCAAAAGCTAAGTGGTCAATATGCTTCACTTTCAGCTATTTTCAGCCCACTACACAGTGTTACAAATGAAGAACAGCATCTCTGCAATCAATCCAGTTGCTACGAAAATACAGACAATAAGCATAATAACCAACACAACCACCGGGAAGCCACGTTACACTATTGTGAATCGACACCTTTCGTTGTCAGCAAAAAGAACTGGAACATAAAGGAGGACAAAAGCAAGTTAATGATACGTGGATTGTACATACTGTGGTTGGGGAAAAAGCACATCCAGGGATGAAGTGATGTTGAACCACAAAGAAATCAAGCTGGTAGCCTTATCCATTGTCGAGTTATGTGTAGCTGGAGGCATCAATCAGTCAGTCAATCAGCATAAAATTCTGTTAAATAGAAAGTTGTTAAAAACTCCATAGAAACTTTTTGGACATTTTTGACTTAGCTGTGCCTAACCAGTGCCACCAAGCTGTCATGAAGGGGAACTGAGGTTGGTCTTAGGATGATATTTTTGGCTGCCCAGTTCTTCATGATCCCTAATATACAATAGTGCTACTGTACTGTTGTATGATTAGATGGTTAATAAGCTACACCTGTAATTTTGTTGTAAATGTATAATGATGATCTAATTGCTGTCACTGTTCTGTTGACAGCTTCACACTTTAAAATGCAAATTCTCTGTACAAGAAAAATGACTTGCAACGACTTAAAAATATTAAAAGACTTGCAATTGTATGTAGAGCTGCCACAATCAATTACATATTAATATTTCTTAAACACTACAAGTGATCAAATATTCTGAACAACTTTTTGAATACATTAGAACAATTAAAATAAATAGCAAAATAATTCACTATCATCGCAAAAGGCTAGCCACTCTCTATTACAAAAATCTAATACTATCAGTACTCAACCTTATAGCCTCTACTGTAACTATGTTACTTTTGCTACACAAGATGAAGTCCACATGGTGTAAGTTTGTACTGATATGGCCTGAAACCATATACCATGATTAATAATATTGACAATTTAACATAGGAACCTTGCTATTCCAAACACCGTGGGACCATGCAAAAGCTTTCTTATTCACCTGATATCATGGGTCTATATATCATGGGTCTGGTATGCTACAACATCTCAGGGAATCTTTTACCTATCAAAGGGTAATATACAACATAGTTTAACAAAAAACTACTTTTGATATACCTGGTTTGAGAATTTATCTGCATTTTTGAAAATTCTATAACAAACTTTGCAACATGCACAGTAGTAAAACAACACTATTATTTAATTAGCAAGTGTGTGCTTATTATTTCAACTTGGAAAGTTTCATAAATAAAATACAGTGGGATCTGTTAACACTAACACTTGAGGATGTCTACACCTTGAACACTATTGGTTGGTCCTAGTGTCCACGTCAGCAGATTTCACAGGGTGAGGAGTTACTAAATAGTCTACTGCAATCAATCAATTATGCAGGACCACTACAATGAGTGGGGCACATCACATATTTGGCAGTGAATGTATTAGACTAATTGGAGTAGTAGTATTAGGAATAGGGTGTAGATATATGTGATTTGTTAATAGGAAGGATGGTAGTCATATTTCACTTCACCAACCTATTAAGGGTATTCAATGTGTACATGAGATTAGCCACATTGTTACCCAAATATGGACAAGAGATTAGCTTCAGCCTCTGAAGCCATTAAGGTGTGAACTAAACATTGTTACCATCAATAACCCTGGGAGATCACTTGGGCCACATATTTGGCCCATTTTCTACTGCTGTCCTTTGTGAAAACTTTTACTTGGTGAAGTCACAAAGCACATACAGTATAAATGTTTGGTCTACTTACTGAGGCAGTCTTGTTAATGAGGTAAAGTATACATTCAGCAGGGATCTTGACATGGTCACCATAATGAGGTGGTCTTATTAAAGAGATGGCTGCTGCTATGTGAGGTTTCACCACATGTAGAGGGTAGTCTTAATACATTAATTAAACACGTCTGATAGCTAATAATAAGTGATGTCATTCACCTTGCACATCTCGTACATTTACTACAAGCTCATTAACATAACACACATACACACACCTTTCAATTTCTCCACGTCCCGCAGTGTTAGTTATAGCTGCAATATATCTCATGATGATCTTCGATGCCTCAGTCTTACCAGCACCACTCTCACCTATAACAACAGTTATAAGCACCATTAGTAGGTAGGTAGCAGCCCTTACCAGATATCACGATGCAGGAATCTTTTCCAAGTCTCTTGGTAGATCTGTAGGCTGCGTCTGCTAAAGCAAACACGTGAGGCTCGTTCTCATAAATTTCTCTTCCACGAAATCTCGCCACCACGTCGCTGTCGTATATCGCGTCCATGTTTCTGTATGGATTAACGGAAACCACCACTTCACCAATGTACGTGTAGATCTTGCCTCCTCTAAACCTCATCCTCAAGTTGTCAAGAAAAGCCTCTTTCGTTAACTGGTCCAACAGGACGAAGTCGGGGACTCCTACCCCGTCAAATTCTGTCATGGTGATAAAGTACTGAACCTCTTTAGTGAAGACCACCCAGATATCGTCTTGTACAAATATCTAAACTTTATTGCGACCTAAATCTTGGGAAGGGGTAGACCCTAATTTAAAACCATTTAATTATTCTCTCTATTAATCCGCATAAAGTAATTTCTCAAAAGTATGTCTAATTTAAACGTTCAGGCGCTTCGGCTGTACCGCGAAATCTTACGGAAAAGTCGACAACTGAAGTTTACTAACAAGGAATACTTTAGGAAAACAGTTAGAAAAGATTTTGAGAAGTCTAGAGATTTAGAAGATCCTAAAGAGATCAAGTTTCAAACTAAGGTATATTCACGTTGGTCACACCCAAACGTTAGCGCGTATTATTTTTACGCCTTTTCAGAAAGCAGAACACTTTATCAGCACAGACCTAGGAGGAATAAAGTAGACTTGCGTGTGATCCGCCAGCAAGGCGTATTACAAACTCATGAGATTTTTACATTTGAATGTTTGTATTTAGTGAAATACAATTCCTTTTTTATCCAATGAATACATGAGACTGATTGTGAACAGTTGATCGACGTCGATTGCCCACAGATGCTTGCAGTTCAGCTTCACGAGCCATGCGGTCAAATGTGCTACAGGGGACAGACAATTAATAGTGATTAACTAGAGGGTGTGGCTCACCCTTGCTGGAATGACTCCTTCAGTAGTTGTCTCATGTGAGCACTGGCTCCGGCTGACTGTCGAGACTACAAGTGTATCATGAATACGGGGTTAGGGAAGATATGTAATAGTTGAACCTGTGTAGTATGGACAGCTTGGGACCAATAGTATCCTGACATGTCTCATGTATGCAGACGCTGATTTATACAAAAGTACCAATCAAAATTTGCATATCAGGCAATGATCTTCCTTGTTTCATTGTAATTATCCCTACCAGTTTGTAAAATACCTGAAGTTAATGTCTTCAAGTGTCCACATTAACAGGTTCCAGTGTAAGATGTGTGCAGTACCTTTTGTACAACTGCATCTTTCTCCTTCAGTAAAACATCCACACGAGAATTCTTTCTCTCAATACCTAAAGTTGTCATAAACTTTTTGTTGGCTTCTTCCTCTTCTATCCTGTATGTGTTGCAGAGTTTAGTGGGAGGGGCTCATTGATGCAGCTCACCTCTGCTTGTTCTTGCACTGTTCCTGCTGCCAGTTCTGTCTCATAACGGATGCTCTGCGACTTTTCTCTTGAACAACTTGTTCTGCTATTTCTTCTGCCTTCATCACACTCTAATGGTATTTGACAATAAATTATAATTTACCCATAATGTAAATACACTTATTGTGCAACTAAAATTACTATGATATATAGATATTTGGCCCCGTAGTCATGTATCACTTCCAATGTGAAGAGTCCCTATCGTAATGTTGGAATGTTGAACCAGACCATATACCCAAAGAGTGTCAACAGTGCTTGTTTAGAACTATTCCAAAAATAATGTAGCATGCATTTCACCTATGTACAAAGTTACTTGAATAAATTCAAGAAAGTTTGGCCTTCTGATAGGTCCCAAAATAGGGGAAGAATGTTTTATAATTTCATTACTGAGGCCATTTATAGTTCCATAGGTGACCCTATTATAATGAGGTTCACCATAAGCAGCTGATACACACCAATAGTAACACACATACAGTTTTGGTATGATGTTCCACGGCTTTTTGCCACTCTTCCAACTGTGAGTCCATTATCTGACGGTTTTGTTGATGCTGTTCATCACGTAACCTTCTATCCATCCTGTGGTGTCACATACAACAAAGTATCAATACAATGTAATTACATACACAATACATATACAAAGAGAAACATCATTATCAGGGACACCTATGGGACCCAAGGTGGTTGATGAGGTCTTCAAGCATGTCTTAGGGACCTACTAAAGGTGGTCACTATAACGAGGTGGTCTTATTAAAGAGGTAGTCACTAAGTGAGATTTCACTGTTACATAAACACCACTGGCACATGTACACGTAACTGCAACAACGGACCACACAAACAATCCTGGTGTACGTTTATAGACAACATGTACATTTATTTTAAACTATGACAAAACATCTAAGACAGCAACAAGCTAATCAAGGTCCCCATTTTAATGGGATGGTACTTATGATGACATCAAAGAACAAAGACGGAGCCTAAGGGGATGTGGGTTACTTGTTTGGTTTATTGTTTGTATTGCTAATCATAACTGTCACTTGGAAACACTACATTCTTACAGCCTAATAGGAGTAACCATGGATACAGTAAGCCAACTCCAAAAAGTTGTAAGCCCACAACAACGGCATGGACCAAAATGGCCTACCAAGGTTGGTCAAACATCCTAACCCCCATGATGTGTGAATACACAGACAAGCATGGTACAAGGTGTTTATTAGCTAGGAAAGAAACGTGTCAAGGTTCCCTCTAGATTACAAATGACACATTTGAGGATTTCAAGTTGACTGCAGGAAGTAGGTTTCAGCATGTATACATTTGATCACATGATCCACTCACGCTGCTCTCTGCAGGTATGCATTCTTGAGTGCTTGTTGTTGATGATGTCGCTGTTGTCCTTCCAACATTTTCTGCTCCACAACATGCCTCAGATATTCTGACTTGTCACTAGTGGGAGGAACTCACTAGAACATGCAGAAATCATCAAATAATAAGGGAATTACTTTTCAAACTTGTCAACTTCAGCTTTACGTTCAACATGTCTCGAATGTTCACTTGAATTTCGAATGTGCCTTTCCTACAACAACAGAAATCTCTTATACTCTGAATTAAGGACACAACAGAAACATCTCCATAATAAGTACAAAGATTTTGGTCCCAACAGTCCATACTTCCTCTGAAAGAGGAAAACCCAACAATTCTCAGTCCCAAAGTGACCATTATAGAGAAGCTCCTTACAAGCATTTGTCTTCTTTCAATGGTCTCCTTGTTCAAGGCTGCTTGGTGGTATTGGGCCTTTAGGTTTTCCACAGTCAACAAGTTCTCTGCTTGTTTACTAGCCTCTATTAGTTTGAGTCTGTGCTCCTACACCAAACAGTCATGTTATTATTGGTAGATTACTAGAGATTACTAACTTGTTCTGCCTTCTTCTGTTTCTGTTGTTGAGACCTCTCCTCTATCAGTTGAGCCTGTACAATGAGTAACAAAATTTATAATCTCAACGTGCATTCAATATGGTTTAATAGCCTAAGTTTGTTTATTAATTAAGTAGGAGAAGAACACTTTGTGCTGGGTGTCCTGAGATAGACGTGCCATTTGTCCATAGCATCAACCTGAGTTGCTAATGTTGAATCAATTTTGTGATCGCAACATCAATGATGATGCATGGACTGACCTAGCAATTCAGTTACTGGACAATTAGAACACTCTTTATAAGACTGTGCACCTATATATACATAGAATGTTGGCAAAATGTATTCTCTATAAGTTTTAAGTTTAGCAATAGATTTGTACATGTTTAAAACCTCTACCCATGTAGCACAAGCATTACATTTCAGTTCACCTTGTAGATAGCTTGTTGTCGAGCTTTGTCACTCCACTGTTGCCAGCGTTCCTCAACACTGGCTTGTCTCAATATAGCCTCTTGCTCAGCAGCAATCTCCTGCAACTTCTTGGCCTCCAGTAACTAAGTGCACAAAATACTCTAATAGAACAGTCAGGTGTACAGTAGAATCACACCTAACCTCATTTCAGGTGTATAAATGTGTGTACACTAGAAATGGGACCATATATGGACAAGTGTCCTAATCATCAAGGTGTCCAGTTACAGAGGGGCACCACTATACAAACAGATTCACCAATAATATTTCACCTGTTGTTGAACAGCTTTCTTGTGTTCCTCTAGTTGCTCTCTGTATTGCCTCTCTTGAATCTGCTTAGTGGTCTGCTCTAGGAGGGCTTCTTCATGCCACGCCTTGGCAGCCATCTTCTTCAATTCCTCTTGTTCTTGTTGGCTACTCAACTTCTGAGCCATTGCTTGTAGAATCCGTTGGTCCTGTGATGGCAAACCATACCATCAACAGTACAGACAACTTACAATCTAAACAAGTACCACACAGCCCAGGATTTATTCCCACTGCATTTTGCTACTTACCCTTTCTGGTAAAGACATCATCGTAGCAGAGAACTCAGGGATGTTTGCCTCACTCAATGGTAAAGAAGCTGACGTCACACCAAGTTTCTCTCGCGTAGGGGTGACCACTTCTTGAGGAACTACTTGCTTCTTCTGTGAATAATATTGAGTTCTCATAGGAGATGACTTAGGGACAGTAGTAGATGCTGCAGCATTTATATCTTGTTGCTTCTTTTTATGAGGCCGAGTCTCCTGTTGTAACTGATATTCTCCGATAATCCTTTCCCGCTCCAAACGTGCTTCATGAAGTCTCTCTAAACCCAAACACAACAATAGAAGGACAGCCAAATTATTTACAAGGCTATTTATCAGCAGTTTCAATTTTTTTTCTACTGGCTGTTTCACTCACGTAGTCTCTGTTCCTCATACTCCTTATATACCAGCTGTAGGGCAGACTTGTGCAGTCCCAAATGTGATGATTCCGCCACAAACTGTTCATATGACTTTGATATCAAATCCACTGGCTATATACACATGAGCTGAACACACCAACATAACAAGCTATACTTCACCTTGATCCCCAGCCTTGAACAAGCCTGAAATAAGCAATAGTATGTCAATTACAGGAGGAGTGGTTTAGTGTACTCACTTCAAGTGATCTTGGACTGGTGAGGATGTATCGACTACGACTGTTTTGTGGCTCCTCATAGTTGTACAAGTCGATAATCTTATCAGATGCTGTGGAATGTGAGCAATATGTAGTAGTTTATAGCGGCGTTCCCCAGTTATCCCTGTGCATTATATAATTATACAGACAAACGTGCGCTTTATTAAGAATCATTTTAAACTGGGCGCTAAAACTATATCTATATAAATTTCATAAATCCACAACTACGGTATACACTCACGTTTAGTTGGTTCTGTGGCGTTGGCCATCCCCCCGACCCAAACTTAGGTTGTTTATAAATCACCATAGAAACAGCAAGTTGAACCACACCCATTTCCGGCTGGCGTGCAGGACAGATGGCGACTGAGCAGAACGTGAGTCGTGCATTTCCACTAGTGAAAGAAGTCAGAGCATATGTAAAACAAGCGGACAAGGCTAGCGACCATGGTAAGAAACTGATTCGTATTGCATTTTCGTATTCTTCCATTATTCTGCGCACGAGGTTATATTTTAATGAGCGCTTGCGCGCTATAAACTTTAACAAACTGCACATAATGTCTGGGGTATTTATACAGGAGCTGATTGTCATGATGTTGATGATAAACACTGGATTAATGGCCACCCTCTGCCTGTGTCTAATCCAATGTCCATGCATCCTCAGGTACAAACAGTCCTTCCCCAACCCTACATGATATCATACCATATAGTACCAAGCCTACCGTAAGTCATGGGGTATTAATGCAATGGGATCAGTGATAGTTGAAGTGGAGGCTGATGATGGAACAACTGGAGTGGGTGAGTTAAAAGTATACATGTATGAGGGGTCAGCCATTTGCAGCAATATTTCAAATTAGGCCATCGAATTTCAGTGCTAAGGGATACTTTGGGACCTTAACTAAGCATCTGGATTATGTAGGTGTTTTCAAGTGTCCACATTAACAGGTTTAAAGCAATGAAAACAGGTCACCTTGATAATCAGGACAATATAATAGTTGGTCCTAAAGAACAAACGTACTTTATATTAATTTGTGTAGTAAAAAGTTTTAGAAAGACAGCGCTAAGCACATATAAGGATATACAGGGGCCCTCCCTGCCTTTTCCAGCTTAATCAGTCAATAAAAGTAATATAAAAGATTAGAGACTGATAGAACAATACTCAAGTGTTTTAATAAAACAGTCAGGTAACTTCCTAGCATAACACACTAGGAGCTTGCCTAGAGCTGAGCTATAGTTGTGATCTATCAAATATCATAGTGAGTAACAATCGTGATTATGATAGTATGCTAGCAAACATGATATTGTTAAAGTTAAGTGAAGTCCAGTAGAGCATGCACAACAAAGATTACAACTGTAATACATAACAATTTTTTACCAGTGTAGTGTTAGAAAAGCAGATACATGGTGTGTAATTCGATTATTCATGTGTCGTATATGTGAGGTTGAGTATCTTTGATAACTGCTAGTAATATTGTGATACTATCGCTATCGTGATATAAAAGTTACTATCAATTGTGAAAAGTGATAGTTGTACTATCGCTCAGCTCTAAGCTTGCCTGCTCCTGAATCAGGCTCTGTAATACTTTACTAGTAAGCTTAAATATACTATAACACAATGTCCTGCTTGATAATTTAATACTATCCAACATTCAAAGCTTTGCTAAAATAAAAATCCAATATACAGTGAGTGACACACACTCACATTTCCTACATGAATGATAACACATTATGACCTTATTACACACATAGGTTCAACTATTGTACTAGTGCAATAACATTTTGATGTGTGATTTGGAGAACTTGTATCTTCCCATATTGTTGTAGGAGTGTCAATTGGTGGAGAGCCAGCTTGTTATATTGTCGAGAAGCATCTCAGTCGATTCATCGAGGGTCAGGTGAGCTGTGCGGATTAATATGGCTGCTGTGATCATAATAGTGTTCCTAGGACCCTAGGAATGTTGAGCTAATTTGGGACCAGATGTTCCGTGCTACCCTCAACTATGGGAGGAAGGGATTAACACTGTTAGTACTATCAGTTATTGTCTGTCAGTGTTCATCTGAGCCCTTGGTAGGCAGTGTATTAGTTTCACGTTTAGTTTCCTGAAATGACGTTGCTAGCTGGTGTGTTTTAGTTTATGTTTTCCACCTGGCACAGACCCATAAAATTGTTCAAACACTGGACTGCTTTTATTATGTGTTAATAGACAAATGATGAGTAGATATCTGGAGTTCTGCTTGACCAAACACAAAACAATTGTTTTAGAGAGTTGTTGAATGTTCTATTAGAGTACTTCATTGTGTTTGCAAAGAAACCTTTACTATTTGTGACCGGATCTGCAAAAAGGAGCCTTTTCCAATTTGGCAATCCATAACTTGACTTGTGAGTATGGTACCAGTCAGACTTTACATCTCTAACATACGTAACACTATTTCTGGATGTAATGTTAAGACAATAGATGATGAGTTATGACTCGTCAAACTTGGAAAGTTGGACAGGTATAAGACCCCCTTTTCGCAGTTCTGGTCACATTTATTCATGCTCAATATCAGTTTTACATATATAGTGGATCCTCACTAATCCAAACAACTTTGTTCTCAAGTTGACAAAAGTCTGTTCAGATTAGTGAATTTGTTCAGATTAGTGAACCCATTGATTATATACAGAACATAGTTCAGTTACTCTAATAGAACATACACTTGTTAGCAAAATACTCTAATGGAACAGTCATTTGTACTGTTCGGATTACTGGAGTTTGGATTAGTGAGGATCCACTGTAGTCTGAATATCAGGTAGTCCACAGAGGGATGTGTAGCTGTGCTGACTGTTAGAGAAAGAATAACTTGTTCACTTTCGTAATTGCACTGATTTTGGTAGCGTAGGTAAATACACATGACTATAGTTGTAAATTACATGAAATACTCTGTCAAGTATGCAAGTGTACAAATTATTGCAGGCAAGCTATCAGTGCAGTGGATCTAGCATTGTGGGATTTGCTGGGTAAACTGAGAAATGAGCCAGTATACAACCTACTTGGTGGGAAAACTAAGGTAACTGCATTATATGCATCTCAATGTGGTGCTGTATGACTAGAAGAGACAAAATTTCAAGTTATTTAGCTAAAATACGGAGAGGACTCACAAAGCATTGATCTTTATACTACCAAATTCACATTAGATCACTTTATCACCTACCAGATGAACATATCATTATCCTTGCTTTGTGGGAACTATTCATATGACTGCGAAATTGTTAATAAGATCATATTCCTCCCTGAAGAGTGGCACAGCAACTTCTTTTCATTACAATGCTAGGAATTTTATAAAATTACAATACTAGGAATTTTATAAAATTCTTCCCCTCAAAAAACACTAAGTGTATTACAAATATTGCTAAAAGTTGTAATATTCCTCTGCATATGACAGTGTTGTATGGTGAGCCCATGTTACTCTATGTGAGGTGTCCTCATGGACTGACAATTTATTCTATAGGAGAGACTGCCGGTCTATTGTACTACTTGTGATCCAGTATTTGCCAAAGGAGCTGGTTTTGTTGGTGCCAAGATTCCTTGTCCTTATGGTCCGTCTAAAGGAGATGAAGGACTGAAATTGAATGTGGAGACCTTTAGAAAAGCCAGAGAAAGTGTGGGATCAGATTTTCCTCTGATGTATGTAGACGTGTGTGTGTGCGTGTGTGTGTGTGTGCATGCGTGCGTGTGCGTGTGGTGGCAGGAGGCCAGTGAGGCCCACTGCAGTTCTGAAGGATGATGGTTATTTAACTAAGGGACCTGAGGAGGTACTTGATCATTAGTTGTACCAACATCATTTTAAGAAAGTATTTAATGTCCAGAGTATCTATGATGATGAAGTAGTTGCTGCTATGCCTGCTTTTGAGCCAATGTTACATCTTGATGATCCCCCTACGATGGAGGAGCTGGAGACTGCCTTGTCCTGGCTGAAGGTGAGAAAAGCAGGTGGACTATCAGGGAGATGATTTTGTGTGGTGGTCCTGCTTTGCATAGCAGGTTGCTCACTTTGATGGAGGCTGTGTGGAGGGAAGGAGAAGTGTTTAAGGATTGGAATGACTCTGTGATAGTACCATTGCCCAAGAAAGGCAACCTCCAATCCTGTCACAACTGGCGAGGGATTAGCTTGTTGGACGTTGTAGGGAAGTGATGGGTCGAGTTATTCAGGAATGGCTTCAGGTGATCGCTGAAGAGTTGTTACCGGACTCACAATGTGGATTTCAAAGGGGAAGAGGTTGTGTGGGCTTGATTTTTGTGGGCAGACAGTTGATGGAGGAAATATGAGGACACACTTTTTATGATGCTTGTGGATATGAAAAAAGCTTATGATTTTGTACCTAGGAATGCTCTGTGGACTGTCTTGTCTAAGTGTGGTGTGCCTCCTATGATGCTGAGCATTGTGAGGTCCTTCCACGAAGGGATGCAGGCTGGAGTTTGGGGGGGAGGGGAGTGCTGTTACCAATTGTGTTGAGGTTCGAAATGGCTTGAGGCAAGGTTGTACTATGGCGCCAACTTTATTTAACATCTATTTTAATGCAATAGTGACCAAGTGGCATAGTCAGAGTGGAAGGCTGGAG
Source organism: Dysidea avara (assembly GCF_963678975.1). Lineage (NCBI taxonomy): Eukaryota > Metazoa > Porifera > Demospongiae > Dictyoceratida > Dysideidae > Dysidea > Dysidea avara. Next base: position 1,827,192 of record NC_089274.1, on the reverse strand, counting down.
TGCCTATTTTGTATAAACATGGTAGAAAGCTGGTGGGAGATCGAACTGCAAAGTCTAGGTTATTAAAAGTGCCATGACTGGGAATCAAACCTGGGACCTTTCGATCACCAGGCCAATGTCCTAACCACTTGGCTATGCTGCCTCACACACACACACACACACACACACACACACACACACACACACACACACACACACACACACACACAAACAAACACGCATAGTCGCATACACACCACACACACACTACACATATACGTACATCCTACACACACTACACACGTATGCTACACACACACACACAACACACACTACCTTGTAACCTTCTAAGCCGCCCATGGCAACAAGTACCATGATAGGCGGAGCAGTAATGCCTATATAGTCACGATCATTGTTGTGTACTGTTTTGCCAAAACCGAAGAATTAAGACTCCATATTTGTCATTTCATACGTTTCCTAAAGATATTTCATTGGAAAGAATTAGATAGTTGCCATTAAGCGAGATGAAGGACCAGAATTTTGGGTTACAAATACAACAGTAATTTGTAGTGAGCATTTTGTAGAAACAGACTATGCCACTGGTAACCGCCAACTAGACCATCAAGGAGTGGAAAAACGTTAAGGTGCTTGAAGAAAAATGCTGTGCCAAGTGTGTTTTCTTTTTGTCCTTTGCCTCAGTGCAGACGAGAGCCTACTGTGTGTGTTTACTTAGATACTACCCCGTTACCAAGGTTTGGTCCACCCACATACACACAATGGCCAGAAGGTGAACTGAAAGCAACGAAAGATCTATTAGCCACAAGATTAGCCAAAGAGTCATCCAAAATACTAGATTTAAAATGCAAATTCTGTCATACGAAAATTTAGTGGAATAAGAAAAGCTGTTTAGAGGAAGTAACAAGGTATTCCTGGTTTAGAATATTATACTGGATTTAACAATGAAGAACTTCTAGAATGCTTAAATTTTCTTTAGCCAGAAGACGTTCAGTTGAAAGAACAAAGTACTGATCTTCAACGAAGTATTGGAAAACTTTCACTTAGTTATGAAGATCAGTTTCTCTTGGTTTTGATGTGGCTAAGATTGAGTCTTCTTGAATGGGATCTTGCTACACGTTTTGGTATTAGTGAAGCTACTGCAAGTAGAACATTTGTACGCTGGATCAACTATATGTATCCGCAATTAGGGTCACTCCCAGTATGATCTTCTAAAGGTATATGCCAACTGTATTTAAAGAAGCATATCCAACCACTTTTTGTATTGTTGATGCAACTGAGATCATGTTTGAAGTACCAGCATCACCTTCCTTACAATCACAGTGCTATTTTTCATATAAATATAACACAACAATGAAAGGATTATTGGCTGTGGCACCTAATGGCACTATTATTTTTGTCAGTGAACTATTCACAGGTTCTATTAGTGACAGACAGCTAACTATACAAAGTGAAATTGTAGAAATTTTAAAAGATGTTCCTCCAGGTAAATCACTTATGGCAGACAAGGGTTTTGACATTCAAGACTTATTGATGAAATATGATTTACTTCTAAACATTCCTCCTTTCAAGGGAGTCACAGCATTACACCTATCTGATGTGAAGAAGACTCAAACTATAGCAATAGTACGCATTCATATAGAGCATGTGATTGGGCAAGTGAAGAAATGCTATCATATACTGTGTGGCGTTATACCGCTTTCAACCACTGGATCTATCAACCAAATATGGTCGGTGTGCTGCATGTTGACGAATTTTCACAGAAAATTACTCAATGAAGATGGAATGGTTATTGATTGATTTAACCATGCATACTTTGTAAGTACACTTGTTACAAAAGTTATAATGTATTTGTAGCTGTTGTTAATGTACTATGTTTCTTGTTCCTGTACTTGTAGATATGTATAAGCATGATTAAAATGTAGGGTAGATGTTTCCCAGAATGAGGTGTTGTAGGGTATTCGCTGATTATGAATCTGATCTGGTTTGTCACCAAGCCATACTACAAAATCACACCACTCAACACCAGTGATGGCCAACTGTCCCTGTATCTGATAGTAATATTCATGTTCGTGTTTCAAACTTGGAGGTCCATTGGAAATATCACAACAAAAATTTGGATGTTAGCATGCTTCTTTGATAGACCTGCTGAACACAGGATAAGGACATTTGATATCTGCTAAGCCCAACACGTCATTCTCTTCTACCAGGACTAGCTTCTAAAAAGCTTTATATGTGTGCAGTACTAGCCCACACTCTCTGATTTTAAAATCTTTCACCAGTGCGATTTCAAACCTTTGTAAGCATTTGCAGCAATGGGTTCAAATTGTCTTCCAGGTTTAATAACTGGTATGTGGCTAATGTCTGGGGGAAGAAACAACCACCATATGAAGTTGTCAGTAACTTCTCTACGCTTGCAAATAATTCTAAAGTTAGAGGAAGGGATTGTTCTTGTGTGGTACTCCTTCCGCACCACAAATGTATGTTGTTCTATTGTTGCTTGTTCAATTTGTTGAGATTATTCCAGTGAAATCCTTTAGTAGGGGTGAATGTACCACTGACGTGTTTTCTAAGGGGGGGTTTCTGAACTATACTGCCGCTACTAACATCATTTTGAAGTTGTGCTTCAAGCCATACATTATACTGTGAATCAGGAATATCATAGTCTCTTCTTGTCGACGTTACAAAGCTATGGTCTGTGGAGGAAGTGATAGTGTTGGCTTTTGTTACTTAGATATCCCGCATGTTTGATTTTCTGATTTTCTTTTCAGTAACAACTGATATGACAACAAACCTCCTTTTGGTGCTATTCCATAAGAAGTTTCAACATACTCAATCCTCTGGTAGAACACTGAAAAGACGACATTCACCATGCAATAATCTTTTATAGGTAATTATATCAGCTCCACTCATATTCTTAGCCACATCACTTCTTGCTTCATACATAGTGTGCACTTCATATAGTGTGCACTTCATATAGTGTGCACTTCATAGTGTGCACTTCAGTGGTAACTTTCTACATTGTTCACTTTCTTTGGCACGTTCAACTGTGGTACTCATCACCGTCTTTGGTGTAACATCTCTTTTTCTAGGTCCCCAAGTTTTCTTTTCTTATGTGCAAGATTGAGGTCCTGGTAAACTGCTTTCACTTCTGCTGGCTTTGGGGAGTATCTTTCAAGCACTAATAAGAGAGCAAATATGTGTTGGCACAGTCCACCATTAGTTCCAGCAGGGCAGGGAACACAGATGCATAATCACAACAAGCTGGTCGTCCCTATTAAATAATAGTTATACGGGCACAATGTGGAGTGTATGAAATCTATAAACCCGAAGGCCTGGGCTGTAGTGCACAAGCGAAGCGAGGGTGCTACTAAGGGCCTGAGGGTTTATAAATTTCATAAACTCCATATTGTGCCCGTATAACTGCTTTAGACTCTATTTCACGTTACACTCAGATTACTTACCTCATCCACGGCTGTTTCTGCTGTAGGCTCGGCAAAAGTGGCTGGTTTTCATGCGATAATACTAGCGCCATGGCAACTATACATGCTCACATGACAAAATTAAGCACCCTCATTACATCACTGCACGTGAAAAATGCATACTGATTGGATAAACCTAGTTTTGAGCATATGTTATATTATGCCTGAAGGCGTGGAGTATATTAGAAAACAAGGTGGAGTATATGAGATTTATTACCCACCCAAAACAGCCTAAATAGAGTATAACAAGTGTTAATTTCTGCTGGTACTTTGTGCTTTTGTGTTGTGAAGCCCGACACTGTGACTGAAATTCCACCACATGTTGGAGTTCAACTTGGTGAATGTAACCCAAAAGAAAAATTCATAGCCTATTTTCAGGGGTTTCTACACCACAACTGTATCCTCTGAACCAGTACTCTGCTTCCCGGTCTTCAACAGGTGACGCAGTACGACTGTTAGTGAAATTACAGCAAGAGAATCCTGCCATCCACTTGCTGGCCAAGACCTTATGATAGGTGGGTTGTCACTGGATTTACAGCTGTAGTTCTTCCCTTTTCCACCTGCCTCACTATTCTCCTGGTAAAACTTTGCCCTGCCAACATAAATTAAATGTTATACACAATTAGTACAGCATTGTAGCTACAACACCAATAGTGACTGTTCAATTAGAGTATTTTCAGTCTCAAAAAGTAAGTTCTATTTGATAGATAGGGCTCTTTATAAATTGTTTTACACCAATCTTGACAATATCCAGTTTAGTAATTTGCCTATCAACTTTTATAAACTCAGTGCTTCATGAGCGTCACTAAGGCAAACCTTTCTATTAAAGCAGTTTTTTTTTTACTGCTTACTCTCCCTCCACGTCTTCGTAAATATTCTTTTATTATTATTATTATTATTTAATGGACAATTAAAATACAAAATTGATTAATAGGCCAAAGGCCTTTGACAATGTCCATGTCCAGTTTCTCTCCAATATTGGTCTAGTGAGTGTTTGAAAGAAGATATTGTTTTTGCCAGAACTACTTCGTCAGATAAGTCATTCCATTGTTGGATTATTCTAAAGTTGAAAAAGTGTTGACTAATGCTTCTGCAAATTCTTTGTTTAAAAAGTTTCATTGGATGGCCCCTGGTAACACTGTCTTGTTGTAATGTAAAGATATCTTTTGGGTCAATTTGATAGTATGAGTTTAGTATCTCACTTCAATTAGATCTCCTCTTTGTCGTCTACAAAAAAGTGAGTGCAAATCTAGTTCTTGAAGTCTACCTTCATAAGATAGTGTAGAGATAGATGGTATCAGCTTAGTAGCCCTTCTTTGAACCTTTTCTAGTACGTCAATGTCCTTTGCTAAATGAGGGCTCCAGACTGGGGCACAGTACTCTAGGTGCGGTCGAACTAAAGTTTTAAATCTTCTACCGTCCATTTATCATCAATAACTTCAACTTTGTCTCTCTATGTGAATCACTTCCATTAGTAGCCATGCCCCGTCTGGGCATCACGTGACTTATTATGAAATTCATCTATTACAAGAGAAATTCCTTTCCTGGGATGCTCTGTTGGCAGCACAAATATTTCCTTCCCTACACTGTGCCACCTCATCAACAGCTATTGCACACAAGTTAGACCACCTTTCATACTCATGACATACAGCTGTACCACACACCAATCCTCAACACTAATAGCCCATAAATCAGACATCACTTCATCCCGCCATCACTTGGCACCATAAAATGGTCTTTTCTTCAATAGCTCTCCAAACAAAAGTTGCTTTGGCAATCGGTCACTGCTCATATGGTCCTACCCCAAGAGGACTCTCCTGTGCTGACTCATAGCACCTGAGTAGTGCACAGGTGTCCCATGGGTAGGTGTGACTGTGATAGCAAAGCAACTGAAGGCTTTGCTTGTTTTTGTGTATACTGTGTGTGTGCATGTGCCTGGAATACATGCACGAATGTGCTGCTACCATATGTAGTACTAACATACATGAACTACAACTATACACACTACACTACACTCATGGACACACGCATGTACACACATTCACATGCACACACGCTGACACACTACACACACACACACACACACACACACTACAGATACACACACACGCATGCACACAAGGTCACACACACACTAGCACACACATGCTCATAGCAGGCTAGCCACTTCCCTTATATATATATATATATATATATATATATATATATCACCAAGATATTCTAATAGAACAGCCACCACACACACAACACTAGAACACTAAGTATATTTCATTTTACCATTGGTATCTTTTCCTACATGGCTTTCTACTGCAATTACAAGCTGTTTGGCTAAGCTATGACTGTTGTTTCCATAGTTATACTGATGTGTCACAACCTGGGTCATACTAAAGTGACCAAGTGGTTTGTTATACTCATTAATTAGTAGCATAATGAAACTGACTATGTTGTAGTGTCAGAAACTTTGGAGGTTGGAATTAACCCCTAGTACACACACACACACACACACACACACACACACACACACACACACACACACACACACACACACACACACACACACACACACACACACACACACACACACACACACACACACACACACAGTACCATTGAGGCAACCATGGCAGCTACCCAAGGAAACTACTATAAAATATTAAACTACTCTAATAGAGCAGTCAGGTGCGGTTTGCTTTCTGTACCTACACCTTTTGCATACATACATGGCACACACATATGTGTGTGTGTTTGCGCGTGTGTGTGTGTTTGCGTGTGTGTGTGTGTGTTTGCGTGTATTTGTGTGTGTGTGTTTGCGTGTATTTGTGTGTGTGTGTGTTTGCGTGTGTGTTTGCGTGCGTGTGTGTGTGTGTGTTTGCGTGTGTGTGTTTGTGTGTGTGTGTGTTTGCGTGTGTGTGTTTGTGTGTGTGTGTGTTTGCGTGTGTGTGTGTTTGCGTGTGTGTGTGTTTGCGTGTGTGTGTGTTTGCGTGTGTGTGTGTTTGCATGTGTGTGTGTGTGTGCGTGTTTGCGTGTGTGTGTTTGCGTGTGTGTGTGTTTGCTTGCATGTGTGTGTTTGTGTGTGTGTGTGTGTGTGCTTACATGTGTGCGTGCGTGCGTGTGTGAGTGTGTGTGTGTTTGCTTACATGTGTGTTTGCGTGCATGCGCGCGTGTGTGTGCATGAGGTTGCACAAATTTAAGTTATGGCCACTTCCAACTAAGTCTTATTTTTCAACCAAACTCAGCCAAGTACAGGGTTGGTAAGTCAGTAAAATGAAAATAAAAAATATTAGCTGAAGGGTGATTTTGTGAGTCAAATGCTAACTATCATTGCTGTGACTGGATTATACGAGTGTTCCCACTTTGTGATGTGCTTAAAAGGTAACTTGCAACCTCTTCATGGCATTATCTCTACTTGCAAGGTGATCACAAATATTTTGAACTGAAAATAGGTTCAGTCGGGCCTGAGAAACAAAACTTTAGTTGAAGTGGCCTAACCACTAAGATCCAGATTGAATAAACTATTGTACCCACTGACTGTTGTGCAAGAAATATTTCTCACATAGCATACATGCGCACTACAATACATATGCATGTACATGTGGGAGCATGAGTGTGTGTATATGTGTGCAAAGCATGTATTGTGCATCTGTGCTCACCCACACATGTTCTCTACATGTAGGTTGGACTGTTACATGTCACTAACAGTACCCTACACTATCAAGGTACTCACCATCAACAATGTTCTACTTGATGATGCATATCATTCCAATATAGCTAGCTCGTGAACTAAAGCCATACAATGTGAAATGGATAGAGGAGTTTCTTCCACCAGACAACTACTCAGGTACACAACAATGAGTGTTACAATAGAATGTGTGTTACAATAGAATGTGTGTTACAATAGAATGTGTGTTACAATAGAATGTGTGTTACTGGTACCTACTCAGGCTACCTGGATGTATACAAAGCATTAGCTGGTTCAGTTCTATTGACCACTGGGGAACATGAATACACTCGCTATGGTTACCTGCAGTTGCTACAGCAACGATGTGTTGACATTATCCAGCCGGACATTACGTGGATGGGTGGTATCACAGAGGTATGTGGTCTTGAGTAGAGAGGTGTTGTTATTGATGTTGGTTATAGGCCAGAAAGATAGTTGAGATGGCTTCAGCTTTTGATGTGATGGTGATACCTCATGGCTCCAGCGTCTACTCTTATCACCTCCAATATGCCTTTGTTAACTGTCCCCTGGCTGAGTACATCTGTCTTAGTGAACAAGTGTGTGTGTGTGTGTGTGTGTGTGTGTGTGTGTGTAAATGCCAACTGTCCATGTCTTACACAGCGTCTAGGTGAGACTTTGGATGCTCTCACATTCACTTGTGAGACATGGTACAACCTCCTATGGGTTACTAGTCCTGCCCCAGGAGTGCACTGACTCTCAGCACCTGAGTAGTGAACAGGTGTCCCAGTACTGGTTCCCTGGATAGACGTGACCATGCTAGGGCAGTAGCTGAAGGCTTTGCTTTTGTGTGTGGTGTGTGTCACAGTGTGTGTGTGTGTTTAGTGCATAAATTATGTGTGTTCATGAAAGTGTATGTTGTGTGCACACATGTGTTGTATTGTCATAATATATTACTTTTCAGGGAAACAAAATTATTCCCTACTTTGGGTCACTGTTTCTTGATGAACCATTACCTCATGATGGCTACATTGACCTGCCCAACAGGTAGTGATAATTGTAATTTGTCTGTGTAGTAATCAGTTAAATCTCTTGACTGAATCAACTGCCTAGTTGAAACGTGGTTGTATATGCTAAGTGATGATGTTACGAAGATATTAAAACAGCACAAGGGATATCAAGGCTACATGTCAATTATTGTGTTTTACATCTGGTCACACATCGTGATCTTAATGAAATATTGAGCTTCATGTTTAAAAGACTGTCTCTCCCTAATATTCTAAAGGACATCCATACCGGTGTGTCTCATGATCCTTACAAGCCTTCTTAATACAACGTAGTTCTTTCTTGTACTGTTCTTCGCCTGTAATGCTTTGTGCTGTGTAATTGGCTGAATGTACAATGGATTTCAAGTGCGTTTGAAAATTGCGTATTATTCATTCTATTTATGCACATATAGTTCTCGACCGAAAGTGAAATCCACTGTAACTAAAATTGAAGTGCAATGGCCGCTTCATTTTTCAGTAACTGATGGTTTGCATGGGTACCAAGTATGACATGTCCAGTGCCATTCTTTCTTTTGATGCAGTATGCACGGGTTCACCGGTCATAATTATGTTACGAAGTATACAAGAAAAATTAGGAGTTTTATACATGAGTAGACATAAGAAGTAAAAGCAACAAAACAGGAGGTCATCTTCACCTGCAGCTATACTAGAGGACATTTAATCCCTATGATCCCTAATTAAAATTCCTAATTTCCATTGTACTTGTTCTCTTAATCACACCTTCATGTTATGTATCGCAGTACTTTAACTAGTATATGCACTAATATATTAGGGTTAATCAGAATTGCTCTGTAAAGTAGTTTGTTTCTGAGTTATCTTTCTCCACCATGCTGTTATAGTTGTACAATAATTATTAAACACAGCACATTTGAGATATTTGGTGATAAATGTGATGCCAGTGGTTGCTTTTATCCTTCCACACATAATTCTGTACAAAAATGAATTTCAGTCATTCTTTAATTCTGTACTGAATCACTACCGATGATAGAACCAACAGATCTGCCACATATAATTGAGTGTTTACAAACAAAACAGGCTTAATTTTTACACACTGTTTCTAACTTTTTACTGTTCTTTTATTTGCCAAGTGATGTGGACTTCTTAAACATTTACTGTAGCATTTATCTGTTTAGTTGAGCACCGAAATGTACTATGTACCAGTAGGCAGTGTTTGGGGTAACGCGTTATGTAATAATTATTACTTTTGTGGTAACAAAGTAACATAACAAAATATTCCGTAAAACCAGATAATATAACTCAAGTTACTTTACTTGCAAACGCAACACGTTACCTAAGTAATGAAGTTACTGTAACGAGTCTAATATTATGTAATATTATTACTTTAAGTAAAGAAGTTACTAATCTTGTTAGTAATCCACTGAGTAACACCTAGCCACTACAAAGTAACGAAGCCTACTGAATGAAGCTTATTCACCAGCTTCTTGCTTATAACTGTGATTTGCACATTGTCAACAACACAATCATGTCACGTGATAAAGTGGTAGTTTCACACGTGACAGCTTAAAGCTGTGGACACAGAGTAATATATTATTATAGTTACTTTATTATATGGGTAATACGTAACTGTAACTAAATAGTTCAGTTGTAAATAGTAATATGTAACGAGTTACATTTAAAAAGTATAACTGTCCCAACACTGCCGTCAGCAAAAAGTTGGTTAGAGTATGGTGTAACCAATCTACTCTGGTTGCCTATGGGCCAAAAACTGGTTACCTTATTTAACAGTTTGCTGCATTAGGCAGTTTACTTTGTGTATTGTGGATTAATACATTAGATAGGGAATATCATTATTATACAAAGTGACATTAAACAAGATTCACTATAGCTGTCATTCTCACTTCCACAAACAGTCCCTCTTACGTCATTTTCACATGGGCACCCAAAAGACTAGGTTGAATAACCCACATTCAACCCAGGTTCATCCCAGTTTCTGTTCACAAGCAATCATCACATGATGGTATTCATTGAGTGATAATTGTCTTCTATGCATTTTATGTATTCACCAACAACCGCAACTCGCTTTTGAAGCCATAAACTGAGTTCAACCCAAGTTCAACCCTTTTTTTCCTTTGTAGGGTTGAACTCGGTTATGACTTCAAGGTGATCATATGAATGCATCAACCCAGGTTGAATGTGGGGTTAAAGTGACCATATGAAAAGGGTGTTATATATATTTTTTATTCAGGAGTGGATTTGGTGTTACACTGAACAAGGAGGGGTTGAGGAGACCATATCAGAGATCACCAGATGAGGTAGGAGCTCTTCTCTACTGTCATGTTCTGTTATTCTTCTCTGAACAGGTTCAGAAGCAGTACAAAGCTAATGTTGATGCCAAACTAGTATCTTCAGTGGCTAAGATGCCATTCTAAAGACTTAATATTATATTTTTGAACTCGAAGTGTTTTTTGGTTCATTTACCAAGTTGTTAAACTCTTCCACTAGGAGAGTATAGTAGTTACATAGTGGGTTTCTTTGTGATACTTCAAGTTGACTGGTCACGTTGGAAGTCAAAAGTACTGGTATGTGTCCTAAATTGTTTTGGCTAGCAAGATATGGATAAAAATTGTAGTCCTGCAATTTGTATCTTCTCTCTACTTGTCACTAATATGCTACACACACAGCTTGATGGTTCATTCTCTATGAGACAAAAACAGTTGACCCCCAATTCTTAGCTAACTTGGAAGGTAAAGACTTTCACTAGTGATAATTGTTAAGCCTTATTTCTAGTGTTTTGGTATGTAATAAACTCATGCATGGATGGTTCACCCGTGTTACACACTATGTAATAGCTATTTGTTAGCATTTGTGATCAGATGGATGAAACTTATGAACACAAAGTGGTTATGTAGAGGAGATAGAAATAGTTCACAGGCCTTACCTTACTGCCCAACAAAATTATTAATTGATCATCAATATTCTCAACTATTCGAATGGTAAAAAACTTCATTTTAGCACCAGTAATTATTAAATGCTCCCAACATTTTATGTGGTGTGTGAATAGTTGACTACAGAACTACAAGAAGTTATTTGTGTAAAGTGAATGTAATTGAACAAGTGGGTGTGGTCATATATGAATAGAAAGTGGAAGATGCAATTGAAAACTACAAAGTACATTTGTGCAACCACTCAATTACCAGCTATAGTTCCATGCCATGCAAGCTATTTAACAAGCAGTGTGTGGCTTTGGAGTTATGCTATTTTAATGTCTATAAGCTAAAAGTTAGAAATCTTAATGGATCATAGATCATTAGCAATTAGATCCCTGATATATAGCTGAAACAAAGTTGTAATTTCTCCTTCAACAGAGTCCAGTGTTTACTGAGAATGCAGCTATCAGAGGAGCTGGTAGAGTAACTGCTTGGTACATACAAATGGAATATCATGGTGTTTCAATAAACTACTGAAATCACTGTCAAGTTAGAGAGTTTGATTATGTTCCCTGCAATCTTCTACTCTTCCTTGCAGGAGTGACAACATATATAATACAGAACACTAAAGACAATAAAAAAACAAGACATAGATACAACATACAAGCAACAAGTGAACATTATTTATATGTATATAGCACTGATCTTAACTAGCAATGACCTCCTTTCACTAAAAACAATTGTAATTATAGTCACACCAAGTTATAATATGCAACAATAATAATAATACAATTTCAGCAAATAGTAGTTAAACACTAGGCTTCCTCAAATAATGAACTAAAGCAGTCGAATCCACAACAAACTCTTTACTTAGGAGTATGGCAGGATTTCTACCATTATAAGCCACCCTTCCTTCTTCTGTACAGTAATTTTCAGTCTTATCAATTGTAAGACCAGCAGAAGCAATTTCATTAAGGATTGACTGATCAGAATAGAAGTAATTGGGAAACATCATGACCTCAGTCCTCCTCCATATAGGCTGACCATCAGTAAGCTGATTAGCATGTTTAACATGAAAGATGTCCCCATTTTCATCAACTGCAAAGCAAGCCATAATAATATCACTGACATTTCCAAAGGCTTCAGTAACTTGGATAGTACTAGGATATTTTGGTAATGTATGCAGAATCTTATTGATATTCTCTTCAACAACTTTTGGATTTGCATCCATCTTTGTGAGTAGCTTACTGTGTGATATATCAGTTGGGACAAGCAAAATAGCTTTTCCACCAGGTGATAACACTCGATAGAGCTCATGAAAATGCTTACTGTAAGTGTTGGGTGATAGATTACACGTCACAAACAGACTAATGGCAACATCAAACTTATCATTCTTATAAGGCATATCTGCAACATCACCAACTTTAATGTGGATATTATTAGTGTGGCAAGTAACTTCTGTAGCTCGTTTTACCATGTCTTCTTGAATATCAAACCCGTGCACTGTATTTGCGCCATACTGAGCTGCAACAACACACCAATCTCCAATTCCACATCCAATATCAAGAATATCCTTTCCAGGGACTGCAATCTTCAAATCCTTTGCTATAGCAGGATCAAGGAAGGCATCTCCAATCACACCGTGTCTTCCACCAGCAAATGCTACTATCTCCTCTTTTCCATATCTTGTACCTTGAGGAAAATGCCCACCAGCTTCATCCATTACTTTGGCTTCTCCCTACACAACATAAAAATTATAAATTGAAAGTGAGTGCATAAAATTAGGAATTTAAATTTAATTTTGAGCATAGAAATGAAAGCTGTCCTCATCAAACGCAAGTCAGAAACCTGCTTGTATAACAGCAAGTATATAATATTGTAGCAATGTGTGGCCAAGAAAGCTGGCATGCCATCCCATGAGAACGTTAACAGGAAAAAAGGACATTGCATCTTTACGCATACGTAACTCCATATTTCCTTCTCTAAACAAAATAAGTTTAAGACTCCACTTTCAGTATCCCACATAAATACTAAACTCGAGCAAGCATTCACAAAATATGGTCCTTTATTCATCTTTTTCCTTATTAATTTTGTCTTTTCAAGTTCTTCTTATGGACCACACAAAAAACAGACAAGCTGTGAAAAGGGATGTGGCCTTCAAAAGCCTGGACGAAAAAGTTGTGAAATCACACCTTTTTTCATTATTGCAAGCTGCCACCTTTGATTTCATCATCCTGGCTTTTGAAGGCCATACTGTTTTTCACAGCTTGGCTGTTTTTGTGTTGATTCAATCCACAGCTGTCCACACAATGATGACTATCGAAGACAAAATTGTATTGCCAAATATTTTTTATGCAATAGAGTGCGCATATATAAGAATTCTAATAGAACACACATAGAATGCTCCACATATCTATCTACGAAATTTTACTAGAATCTTAATATATAAAGTAGAAATTAAGTGAGGCAAACAACCATGAAAGCAGTACCACAGTAGTTAAGGATTTGGGAGTTCAGTATGGAGGTTCCTGGGTCAAACTTGCCAAGTAAGTTTTTTTTGCTCTAGACTTCATGGAACACGTGGTCGGTACGCTATGTATAAAAGGCTATAATGCCTAACAGGCCGGGACTACAGTCCACATGATGTCCTAGGTGTTGTCACACAAATTGTCAGAGATCACTGAACTGAACTGTATGCACACATACGCACGTGTACATATAATGTTGTAATGCTGCACTGTAATTAGAGCTTAACATGTGATTAATAGTAATGGCATCTTGAGTAGTTGTATCCGAGTGCATCACAAAGAACATGTCCATTCAGTCCAAAAACCTTCTTCTGTACTATCATGCCCCTAAACATTTTGGTACCGTGGCCAGAGAAAACTGGATGGACGATCCAAAGAAACTGATTTGCTCACGCCGCGGCCATAAGGGCCATTTAGCCAAGCTACTCGCCACTACAGATGATATATTAGCCAAGCTCTCAACCGCGAAGGAGAAAGATGCCGACGCCACTTTAGTAAACTCTGATGTTGTCCTTCTGGAAGAAAACTTGAAGCAGCTTTGTCTCAAAGCCAACCTTTTGGATGACAAGATCATCACTAGTATTGAGGAAGAAGAGAAGCTGGAAGCCGCAGTGTTTGAGCAGCCGACCTGCAAACTACCTTGTCAGAGAAGATGGCAGTGATTCATCACACGTTGAAGACATTTTCGGAGGTAGACGTGGCCAACCCAGCAGCACCCACCACTCAGACAAACCCCCTACCCCAGCCACAGAATGCATCTCAACACTCGAGTGGAATTCAGGAGAAGGCGCCAGCACAGCAGTCTGACACTCATCAGGTGGATCACATGAGTACTACTAACAGTATTGATAGTTCACATCAACCTGCGGCTGACCCAAGTAATACTCACGCACACTCCACAGCACACACTGCTCATGCTCACTCCTCAACACACACAGCTCATACACATGATTCCACAGCAAGCAGCAAGATCCCCCATACACATCACTTTGGTGCTAGGCTTGAGCCAATTATGCTTTGAATATTGCCTATTATGCTTTTGAGCAGTGCTCAAAAATCAAGCCTATTATGCTCAAAATTATGCTCTCAAAATCAAGATTATGTCCGAAAGCTGACTAGAATATATCTGCATTTCCTGATTGTTGTATTAGAGTAAGTGACTGCTCTATTAGAGTATCTCGATCTTATTTCCACATAGTGTGAATAATCAGTCAAGAATTAGTAAAATAATAACACTGCAAGGTTTTTTTGATATGAAATGCAGTAATAATGTGCAGTGTGTTCATGTTGTGTAGTATTTTTGGCGTGTGCATTGCACGTTTTAATTAAAATTCTTGAAAATCGTCCTATTATGCTGGCATAATGCTTGATACTTTGCTAGCCTATTATGCTCAAAGTTATGCCAGCATAATTGGCACAAGCCTATTTGGTGCCCACCTCCCCAAGCTGGAGATTCCCGTATTTAGTGGAGAACCACTTGATTGGCAGTCTTTCTGGGACTGTTTGCAGCTGCTGTTGATACTAACCCAACCATAACTGGTGTACAGAAACTTAGTTGTTTGGGTGCCCAACTGAGAGGTGAGGCATCAAGAGTGATCACTGGGCTCCCCTTAACTACAAGCATCCTGTAGATTTATTGAAAGAACGATTGACGCCCAATGTATCATCTGTGCCCACATTCAAACCCTGCTTGATCTTCCTAAGCCATCCAACAAGTTGACTAGTCTCAGGTTTTTTCATGACACCATGTTGAAAGCCATGTTCGTTGCTTGTAATCCCTGGGCAAATCACCAGAGTCGCTTGACACACTGTTGGCCCCAATGATACTTACCAAGCTGCCTGAAGCAACTAAGAGAAACATGGCCAGAGACCACGGAAGGACCATACTAGAACTACAGGCTGCCATCCGTAATGAAATCCGAATATTTGAGACAGGCCAACAAACATCCCTGTCTAGTCAACAGGGAATCCACTGCCTCATTCCTCAACTCATTACACCGTAAACAGTATGCAAAGAGAGAGGGCATCAGTAAGCTAAGTTGTGTGTTCTGCAAAGGCAACCACACTGCACTTAATTGTGAAGTGCACAAAGATGCCGCATCTCGTCTGGAGATCATTAAGCAACAACGCCTGTGTTACAACTGCCTTGCCTATCATCGTGTATCTCAATGTAATTCTAAGAACCAGTGTCGCAAATGTGGCAACAAACATCACACAAGCATCTGTAACGATCCATCCAAACAGACCACTAGTGACACCAATCACACCACCTCCAGTAATGTAGCCCCACCACCAACTACTACTGACACTGCATCCCTTACCACACTAGCACCACGCCAACTTGCCAAAAACACTACTTGTCTATTGAAGACTGCTATTTCCGCTGCTGTTGGCACTAATCTACAGATTGAAGTTATTTGACAAAGGGTCGCAGCAATCCTTCCGCACAAAGAAGCTGGCAAGTGACTTGGCACTAACACCATACAAGTTTGAAAACATCAGCCTGTCATCCTTCGGTGCTAGCAAACCACTGTACAAGCAAATGGATGCAGTGTCAATCAGAATCAGGACATCCACTGGAGAACTGGTACCACTTTCAGCATTGGTAGTACCAGATACAGATGTGCTGCAGCTACCATACCTCCAGGGACTACCACTAGCCCACCCAGTCACAGCAGCTGAGAATTTTGAGATCTCGTTGCTCATTGGTGCAGACCACTACTGGGACCTGGTTGGGGACCACATCGTCAGAGGAGTTGGTCCAACTGCCATGAGATCGAAACTCGGGTACTTACTGTCCGGACCTGCACTACTACCCCGACCACTAGCACTAGTGTTAACTCCCTTCATGTCATTACAGGGCATCACCAGGAGGAGTGTGACTTGCTGAGATTCTGGCAGGTAGAAGACGCAGCAATCACACCAACAGAGCCTGACAAATCAGACGCTCACTTTCTAAGATCTTACTCTGCTTCCCACTAATGCCAGCTAACACTACAGCATGGGGAAAAGGAATGCTACCAAGTAGTGCATAAACGAATGTACTGCATTCATTCAATGGTTCGAAGGGTGCATTATTTGAATGACTTAAGCAAAGTTCAAATTTTGCGCATGCGTAAACCTGGTTATATTTGCGAGCAGAAGACTAAAAAAGAATTCGACTGCTCATCACGCCATGAATAATTTTCACCATGGGCAGTTGTGCTTGTGACACTAGAAAGTAATGGAAGGTGGTTGTACTAGGCGTCTGACAAGTCAATTAGCTCACACCACAAGTGGCCACACCCACCACTAATCTCAAAGTGCAGTTGGGACAAGTTGTAGAGGAAGAATATTCGTGAGTTGTGTACTACAGTAAGGTCTTTTAGCAGTAGCTACATCTTGTTTAGTGGTTTCTCCAGCTGCTATACCTTGTTAAACAGATGAATAATAATGTCAATGCGAGAAATTCCATTTGCCAAAGGGAGCCAAAACAAAAACTATGGTACAATACATTCAAAATTATGCCACCTACACAATGTGTAGCTAACTAGCTATAGCACCATACAATATTCATCAAAGCTTTGAATGTTGTATTCAAACCTTCGAAGCATAAAATAGACATTCGTTTATGCACTACTACCAAGTTGTTATAAATTTCTGAAAATGTTGATAGGGTTGAAACAGATATCCATAATCAACAGTATATAATAACTCTTGGTATTTATCCAGATATCCAGATTTACTATCGGGATGGCAATTTGTAGCCATCAGGATACTTTCTAACAACTTTTATGTTAAATTTTCCTTGATACATAGCTTCCTACTACAAACTTAGTTTTCATATTAAAGTAGCTACCTAATGGTAGGCAATCCCAGTGTGTAGAAAAGGGGTGGCCGCATCAGACTAGCCATTGTACTAGCCATAAGTTTAATAGTAAATCACTCTAGAACTGTAGAACAGAATTAATATTCATGGAAAAAAATGTATCAGAAGCATGTATGCCTCCAGACATGCAGTCATGCAGAGGTGAAATTTTAGAGGGCATGCCCACTGACTCCCCTAGAGCATTCAGGGTTTTCTACAGACAGAGCTTTAGTTTACTATACCTTACCACCTTCAAATTTGCTCTGCTCTATATGCATCTTAGTGTGTAGGTCTTGTTAGTGTAGACTCTTTTAGGAAAGTTATTTCAAACTATTTGCTATTGTCTGAAAACTTTGGTGGCACCAGCTAGACATCTTCCATGTAGTCTGGTCACGAGTCTGGTAAATCTTTTCATTGTATTAAAGGTAATACACGTAGAGTGAAATTGGCAGTACTATGGCTATTATAGTAGAAAACAAACAATCAAACTTGTTTATACTTTTCTTCATTATTACTTCTAAGATATTAAATTGTGGCTAGCTAGCTATTTCTGTAGCTATAGTTACAAAAAATTATTTTCAAAAATGCATTGCTAATTTTCAAATTTAACTTTTCGAAAATTTCCCACTACAGTATATGATATTATTCTTACTGATCTACAGGAAAATCTGTTCAAAATTTTGGGGACAAAAACTGGATAGCCTTCCTTCCAATAAGCGATATCCACAATGACATTTATTTACATTGCGATTACAAAATTTGATGTCATAATCGACAAAATGGCCATGTTAGTGTAAGGGCTTTGAAGACTTTGGCACATAACATTTGAAATGAATGTGGTCTGCAGTGTTTTACACATGGATCCACGAGGTAATAAAGATAAGAAGTAGTACACGTACCGTAACAGTTCAAAACACACTCCAACAAGGAAAGCAGACCAAAAATTTTAAATTCGGACACAAATAGGCTTATTTGTATTGCATTATATACTATATGCCTCACCTTCGCCCTTTTTTGAATTTATATACGGTATCATAGGGAAACACTATCTCGCCCAATATCTCACAGTACAAAGTCCCCACACTACAGCGGCCATTTTGTTTTGTGACATCATAGATATACACGAAACGTAACCGAAACATCATTGCGAATATCGCTCATATCATTCTCCATGTCCACTATGCACAAATTCCAATGATAACGTCCTATTTTGGTTCCTTTGCTATTGAGTAGCTGTTGAGCTGAGTATATAGTCATGGCAATGGAGCCCATATGAATATACACGCATGTTAATAGGTGCTAAATAGTAAACTTATTCTGTGGAAATCCTATCATTTTAGCCACAGTATTATTTAAGTTCATGCCAGAACAACAGTGTTGTTGCCTACCACTACCTTCTTGACTTACTGTGGTGAGCTTGAGCAAGCCCCACACTAGCAAGAGCACAATGTCCATATTCGGTCTGTATGGTAAATACGAAGTTAACTGAAACATCACACCATAAATTACGCTTCAGAAACCTGACACAACTGGTCCTATCAAATATCACATGATAAACTATGCTAGTGAGAATACAATGAATATTTGGGGCGAGCCTGAGCGAGCCCCACAAATGGCAGTAGTCACTCGTACGTCCGACCAGTACATCCGACCAGTACGTCCGACCAGTACGTCTGACCAGTACGTCTGACCATTCCCGAGAGTTTATGTAATGAACACGGACAGCCCCACACTGGTAGTGCTCAACTGTACGTACGACCGTACATCTGACCATTCCCGAGAGTTTACGTAATGAACATGGAACAATGCGCCACATGGCTCACAACTTATTCTTATCTACATTGACATGGACAAAGAAGACCGTCTTGGAAGAGAATGAGGAGGGAACACTGGCTGGTGAATGCCCAAGTGAATGGTACACGCATCACGTTCACGAAAAAGGCCATATTTGCACCACTTGGCTTAGAATTTGTCACGTGGGTTACAACTTATCTACATAGACATGGACAAAGAAGACCGTCTTAGAAGAAGGCAGGGAGAGAATGAGACAGGGCGAGGACGGTAGCAGAAATGCCAGATGAAGCAGAAGCAAGTAGACACCTGATAGATGCCATGCACACTCGCAGAAGAGAGCATGCAGTTGGCCAATGAAACTACAGAAGACAGGGAGATAAGTCCTAGCTGACTATGCTTCCACACAGTTATGTAACTATGTACTGGCAGGCCACTGAGTCTCCCAACTTGAACTTTTTTCACCTTCCTCCGGCTACCTCTAGAGTAGCCTGAGCACTTCTGTTTGTATAGCTATAAACACACACACATTAAACACTATTCATGGAAATACAGTTGATGCTGCATCACTTTTTACACAACTCAGGCTTGCCCCATCATGCTTTTAGCATCTGTCTAGTCCATATCAGGTCAATATGGTCAACAGTGTCCAGAATTTATATATAAAGCTAAAAGGTGTCTGTCTGTCTGTCTGTCTGTCTGTCTGTCTGTCTGTCCATCTGCATTCTTTCCTCATGATGCTGCTAACTCGACAACCAAAGCACGTATGGACACAGGACTTTAATGAAAATTAAGCATTCATCATCTGGCAACTTCAAGTTTGTTGTTAAAAATTGCTACATGCTTTCGTTCACTCTCTACAAAGTGTTGAAGGTGTTGGTATGGAGGAAAACTTGAGCTACATTCCTGTCAAAACCACGAACAAACAGCCAAAGCATTAGCGCCTAGAACAGTCAACCCAAAGATCCAGGGTTCAATTCACAACTTTTTTCTTCTCAGTTCCACCTTTTTTTTTCGTGACACACTTTTTCATGTCAGCAATTGATGATGCTTACTCGGCAATCTGTGCATGTATCAACATGATTCACATGTGAAATGGAACGCTCACCATCTGGCTACATCGCAAAGTTTATTGCAAGCTTCTACATACGTTCCTACATCTGCATTCAGGGCATGGTGTACAGAAAACCTCAGCTGCATTCCATTGCTAACTACACAATAAACATCTAGCACCTCCCTGAAGTTGTTGTGGTTACTGCTGTGTAGGGTGAGGGTTTGAATCCCGACAGTGACAAAAAATTTTTTTTTGTTTTCTATACCTTTTTGGTGCATACTTTTTCTAACTCAATTTTATTTCATAGTAAGTTCATAGCATCCTTGTATTGCTTCACAGTATATGCACTGTTGGAAAAGTACATTTGATAGGTATAGGGCATGCATGGGCAGGCCAATTGGGTGCATGTTCTTTTGTCTGTGTGTTTGTTTTGTGTGTTATATTAAAGTAAGTGCCCTCTCTTTCTTTGTGATAGCCAGGAAGTGTGCACTTGTGTGTTAAGTCAAATCTTTGCTTGCAGTATAGCTACAACACATAGTACTGCATTAAATATTCTGTTGACCATGTTATAACAGTGCCTGCATGATAGGACAGCACCACATAATTTGCACATGTCTTGATAATTATTGATTTGACTACATGCAATTCTGCTGTTTAGTTAACCTGCATGTTCACATCACTTTAACTATTAGGCTTGCATGATGGTGGAATAAGGTACATGCAAAATATGTCACTATGCATGCTACTTTAGGACATGATCTTTAATGCTTCATTCCCAATGCATTGATTCATATTATAGTGGTTAATATGGAATGTGAAATGGTCCTGTATGTAGGGCAGGTAACAATGCTGGTTACGAAGTTAATTGGTCCTAACAAACATTGCACGATAATTACATTGCAGATACCTGATGCAACTGGTCCTATCAGACATCACACCATAAATTAGACAGATCTGATAATTGAAGAGTGTCATGGTAAACGTGCTGCAAACGTATACTGAAGCTAGGCATGCATTTACTCATAGCTGTTAGTCTCATGTGGCCAGACCACTTTACTCAGCAATTCTATAATTCTTTTGTGTCTGTAGAAACTGAAATAATTATACAGTACTACATATGGTAATCCTTTCGTATACCAATGAATTATCTCTAAGGCTCGTCCC
Organism: Dysidea avara; assembly: GCF_963678975.1. Taxonomy (NCBI): domain Eukaryota; kingdom Metazoa; phylum Porifera; class Demospongiae; order Dictyoceratida; family Dysideidae; genus Dysidea; species Dysidea avara. The sequence goes on along the minus strand of NC_089274.1, from coordinate 1,805,701 downwards.
ACGCTGAACACTTGTTACTTATATCAGAGCCACATATAATGTGCTACCAGAAACCACATCACTGACCACAGCATACAGATATAGATCAAAGCTGTTAAGTGCAAAGTATATAGTTCAATTGCAAAGAGATCAGCTATAGTGTTTGGTAACTTTAACAATGCTAATGGCATAAGAATAACTACATGCAACTTGATGATGGCACTGAAGCACTACAAGCACCTTTGTTTAATACATGGCACATATATAGGTCTTCATAATCATTATCACATGTTGGTTAGCATGCATAGTAGACCCGGGGAAAGCCAGGGCATTGCCCAGGCATCAAGTCACTTTGCCCTACCATCAGCTACCCAGAGTAATTAAGGAGGTGGGCTGAATCACAGATGAACAATCACTTAATTATAATTATACAAGAATAGCTAACACAACTTACTGTGTGTCCACTTCGCCAATGCTTTCTTTCTGGGTGGCCAGCAGTAACCGGGTTTCCACTGGGGTTTTACTGTAAGTTAGGTCAGCATCGTAACAAAAGGACTAAAGACAGAAATTTTTCTATACAGATAGGGACAGTGTGTCTTCGTGTTTGTGGACTGTGTGAATGAAAACCTTGATGAAAACTCAAATTGATGCTATCAAGAGTTTATAATATACAATATTAAGGAAGAGTGTCAAACTGCCAATGAGCTTTATCTGAAATTACATCACAGACATAAAAATGGCCGTTATAGTGTGGGGACATTTGTAAAATTTGTATGGGTGACTATGGGAAGAAATTTTTTGATCAGCAATATCTCAGCCAAGAAGGAAGATATTGAACTCTAACTAGCAGGTATGGCTATAAGACCTTACAATAAGTGCATAAAAGCGATTTTCGGTTGATTTTCAAAACAACGCTAGATTCCTACTCTTTCAGCTAATTTATAACCATACCTGCTGGTTAGAGCTCAATATCTTCCGTCTTAGCTGAGATATCGCCGTTCAATAATTTTCTTTCGATAGTCGTCCATACAAATTTTACGAACGTCCCCACGCTACAGCGGCCATTTTATGTCTGTGACGTAATTTCGGATAAGGCTCATATAGCCTGTACAAACACACTGAATAAAATTAGACTTTTGAAAGTTTTGATCCAATTGACACATTTACTGGTGGAAGGCAAGTGTTGATATGTGCTGAGATGGTGAAACCTTTGTACAAACCAAGGTGTTGATATTCTATCTTACTCAGTGTATTTGCAGGAATGTAGTCCTGTTGGACCCACTCTCTCTCTCTTACTACTTTATATTATGAACTCTCGATGCTATGAAATGTGGGAACCCGTTCAAGCTGTGTGTATGGGTACTGGGACTCAGACTGATAGTTCAGACGGTATGGAGTACTTGTTTATAGTCAGCATTTATTTCTTTTCCCTGATTGTAGACTGATTTAAAGTCATCATGTGATGCGAGTAGTCTATTATAAGCGCTCCGTGCTTTCATTCAAATTCCCTGCTAGTCTAGTATTAAGACACCACTGTATGTATGTGATAAGAAGAGACAATAGCTAGATAGCAGTCACAAATAGTAAAGTTATTACCTTAGTGTAGGTAGAGTATATACGTAGGTAGTGGTGCACAACACATTTCAAAATGTCTATTGATGTCCATATGAAGATGGGCATGTGTATGTGTGTTGCATGGAGTGGAATGGCTTGCCCGCCCAGTGCCTGGGCATGGCAAAAAGTCTGGCTATGCCACTGCATAAATGTAAGGATTTTGCCTGCCCATGTAGTAAGTGAAAACTTGCCTGCAGAGCGCTTATCACGACAGAACTACTTCAAGACTCAATGATTAAAAGACTCCAATTATTTAAAACAGCAAACACCTTTTTATACTAGAACATCAGATGACTATACATAAATATTATTAATGTTTACCATAGATAAATGGTTTACATTCTTTATTCCGGAAAGGTTCGAGTGTTGTCCACTAGATCACGTGCAAGCAAGCTGAACACATTGAGTGATGTTGCTCAAACCGAGCATGAAGCTAAGTGAACTGAAAAGCGCTTTGGTATCACTTGGTAGCTACACCTTCTGGTGAGTTGTGGTCTTGTTACCCTTACATTCCCGTCAGTGGTCTTTTGAGGGATAGGTGGGGATGGAAAATGCGGGCCACAGGTAGTGGAAATTCGAGCCGTGAGCATTCAGAACTTTTTCAGTAGGCTGTTGATATTTAGCCGGTCATTGCAATTTAAAAAAAAACTTGGAGAAAAAATCGTGACACAAAAAGGTTTAAGAAACGAAGAAAAAAGTGTGATGTGACCTAGACTCAAATCAACACATCCAGGTTTGGAGTACCAACACTCTATCACTGTACCACCAGTGCTTGCTGGCTACTCCTATTGTTTTTGTACTATTTAAATGTTACATCTCTATATAAAATACTATATAGACTAACCCATACCAGTGAAAAAGAAACCAAAGCTGAACCCGACCCTAACCCCAACGCTAACCTGACGTTTGCCTGTTAAACATAATGGTGGCTTTCACTGTCTGTATGAAGGTAAGTTTTTGGGTGAGTTCAAGGCAAGCTAGCCTGGGGTTGGAGCGAGCGTCCCGGCAAAGCGAGGCGAACCCTAGCTCGCCTCGAACTCACCCAAAAACTTACCTTCATGCAACTCAGTAGTGTGTTTGATACTAGAGTTTTTAATTCTAGAGCCTCCCCGGGCTGGGATCTTTTAGACCACCTTAGGTAAACTTTAAGTATTACATAGATGTAGATATAGATTTTTTTTTTTTTGGTGTATTGTAATTTAATTTACTTTTAGAAAATGTAAACCTTGCCAGGGCTCCTGTACTGATCCATCAGCACATGGTACCCCTGTGTCTAGGCCCCTGTATGCTTGTAATGTAAATTTTGTCTTAATCATTAAGACGTTTATTCTCTTTATTCTCTCATAGGTGATACTTCCCAACAAACGACCGGCTAAATAAATATTTGCACCGTGACCGGTTACCGGCTAAATATCCACTTCGTTTTCAGTGATGTTCAAATCCCCATCTATCCCCGACCTCTGCCAGTAGTGAGGTACAACATTGATAAATGCAATTAGCTAACCGGCTAGTCTGAATGAACAATTAAGCTAGCTAACCATATAGCAAAGAACTCACCAAGTGTTGAGTCACTTTGTTTCCTTTACTACAAGTAGCTAGTCTATTTCTACAGTAGATCGCAGGACAGTTGTCAGTTACAAAATTAATTCCATGGTTTTTGCGGAGTTCTTGCACTCGGAAAAATTTAGCGCATGCGTATATTCGTCACAATGGCTACGGTAAGGTCTGAAAGCACATCTACTTTGTATAGTGCCAAAGAAAACCACAAGATCCTTGTTTGAGCAGGCAGCTCGCATTGCTGTGTCCTGTTCTTACAGAATTTTTAATTCTAGAGCCTCCCCGGGCTGGGATCTTTTAGACCACCTTAGGTAAACTTTAAGTATTACATATATGTAGATATAGTTTTTTTTTGTTTTTTTTTTTTGTGTATTGTAATTTAATTTACCTTTAGTTAATGTAAGTCTTGCCAGGGCTCCTGTACTGATCCATCAGCACATGGTACCCCTGTGTCTAGGCCCCTGTATGCTTGTAATGTATATTTTGTCTTAATCATTAAGACGTTTATTCTCTCTTTCCACGTCCTGGATAGCCACCATTATCTATAACGGTTGTGTGATTACTTAAAGTGTTAGAAAAGTAAACAATACTTAAAACAGCAGACTGTTTTCTCGATTCAAGTGCGCATGCGCTTAAAATTTGAAGTTGCAAGAACTCCGCAAAGCCCTGTTCCTCATGTCTCTTGATGTCACGATCAGTATCACGTGACACTGAAAGGGGAATTGGTTCCGCCGGGGAGGGGAGCGGGAGCCTGGCTGAGACAAGCTGAGATTGCTTGGTAAAAAGGCAGGAGCTCATTAGCGCCGCAAAGCGCAAAGAGCGGCGTAATAGTAACACTCAGGAAATAGCTGTGTTCTATCTTTTGTTAATGATACGTGTCCTTATAAAGAGAGCAGTACTTTCCTGGGCTGCACTTGGTTATGTTAACAAGGTGCTAGCAGTTAATATGCAGCCATAGAGTGTCAGTATAGCTAAGGGTAATTAATAATGATTTCAACATAGCTCTGTTTCTGGTCCTCTACAGCACAAACTTAGTTCACTGCATTGAGTTGTTCAGGCTCTTTTAGTTTACAATAGCACACAAGTACTTAGACTCATCATGGGTTCCTTTGAAAATGAACAGCTTGAAGGTGATGATGCAATAAACCACTGAGTAGCAGTGAATATAGGATGAATACCCTACATGGACTTGAGGTTTAAATAATTAGTTAATGTTGGAACCACTAGTATCACGCTCCTTCAAACTCCTGGTAAAACCGAGAACCTATAGAGCTGGGAAATCATGTGGCCAATCATGACTATCATGTTCTGGATGATTTCTTGATCCAGAAGATAACCCAGGTAGTCCCCCCCCCCCCCCCATTATGTTAGATAAATCTCTATAGTGGCTAGACTAAATAAATGCTTGAACCTATCAGTAATGCTATGTTGAATATCCAAAAACCAAAGTTGGGTGCTGAGGAATCATACCCCCAGAATGCCACCCATCAAATCAGCTACAAACACTACTTTGAACACTAGTGTATATAATTAATATTGTCACTGTTAACCTTCTCATGCTGTGGCTCATAAGCTTAACCAGGGGCAGATCCAGACTTTTGGAAAGGGGGGGGGGTCAAAATGAGATGACACTATAATACAGGGAAGGCACACCTTAGTACATGTAAAGCATGCCAACCTAGGGGGGTCTGGGGACATCCCCCCCCCCCACACACACACCCCTTCCAGAAAATTTTTGAAAATTAGACATTCTGAGATGGAATCTGAGAGTGATTTCAGCATGGGTTCATCACAATTTTTATTTGACTGTTGTATTAGAGGTGACTGTTCTATTAGGGTATCTTGATCTTGATAGCTCGAATTTGAGTGTACAATTGTTGATGGGTCAGGGTTTCCAGCTACCCTCTGTTATAGAGTTAATGATATAATGTAATGATTTGACATGATGTAATATGATGTCATTTATACATACCTGTAATATAAATATTGTGTACTGTAGTTGTAAGAGTTAGTTGTTATTGTGTGCTTTCAGTCATTGATTAATAATATTACTACAGTGGTCTTGCTGCCTATACACGGTTTGCCCAAGAGCCTACACTTCTCTACAATTAGAACACCCTCCTGCTGAACTATTTTATAAGTCTGTACAGCAGTACTACACATTATGTGCACTCAAATACAATGGTGTAGTCACTATAGACAGGATCTTGAATGCACTCAATGCAGCTCCTTAAAAATGCTGACAAACTCTGAATATTGGAAAGTTTATACATTTAACATATTTTGTTGTGTAGCTACAGCTATATAGCTATTTAGACAACAATCAAAGGAAAGTTACTGTTTGTGTTAAAGAAATTTGATGATACAATGCATATACGCCGAGATATATATATGCACTGCTAGCATGTAACACTCAAATACATTTAACTGTGGGTTTTACTTAGCATGTAGGCTGGCTGTTGGGAGTATGGCAATATATGATAGGGACTGGTGGTAGCATGTATTTGCAGCTAAAAGTCACAAATAGATTCACTGGATGAGATTTTCACAGAGATGTATACTACTAATAGTTTTGGAGGGGGTCAAGAGCTTCTTTGATCCACCCCTAAATCCGCCACTAGGCGTAGCATCCAAGGGGGGGAGGGGGGGGGGGGGGCTGGAACCCCTTAGATTTACTGATTGTAAAGATCAAGATATACTCTAATAGAACAGTCAATTACTCTAATAAAGCAGTCGCAATATTCAGATATTCAGAGAAGCAGTGTAGCAAACTATGAAGTTGTAAATAAGGATTCTTATGTGGTTTATCAGTAATACAGTATATTGTTTTGGTGAAGGCCAGCCATTCTTAGCAGGTATTGACTTTTTTTTCTCTTCAACACTGTGCCCTACCAAACTGAGAGTCTAGAGCCCCCTACGTAACAATATCTTGCTACACCTATGTGGCTTGTTCCACTTGATGTTGGTATACTGCCATAAATCTGTATTTTATGCAATCATGTGCACCAAGACAAAGCAGCAATATTAAATGTCTTTGATAAATTTGACATCCTGGATTATGTCAATTTCAGTACCAGCGCTACAAGATCTGCTAGCACAAAGCTATATCCCAAGACAGTCCTGCTACTTTTATTACTTACACGGATTTGCTATACCAGTATCGTTCAATCATTACAAGTAAGTTGAAGTTATTACAGAATCATTTACTAGCCAATTTTGACAATACCCCCTGTAGTTTCCATTACCTGTGTTTTTGTATTTGCTGTCCCAATACTTCTGCACCACACAATTATAAATAAAACAATAAATTTATAGGCTGCCAGTGCAGGTCCTCAGAATTGTACATCCCACTAACTTCTATGGCATTGTGTAATTTCATATTTTCAATTTTGTATTTAAATGATTGTTTATTTTGCTTTAAAATGTACAGTACTCAACAGAGATTATTGTGCATACATAACTAAAGAAAATTAGGAATTTTAAGTTCGATTAGGAAAAAGGTAGGGAAAAACAAGGGGGATCACCTACACTTGCAGATATACTAGTAAACTTTTATTCAGTTTATACCAGTGACTGCATGAGTTAGGGAATAAATGTCCACTAGTGTAGGTGACTTCCCTTGTTTCCCTACTTTTTTCTATGGTCTCTAATTGAACTTAAAATTCCTGATTTTTTCTTATACTTGTTTGTTTATTATTTTTGTAACATTATTATTATTATTATTATTATTATGACTGGAGTACTCACACATACTACATCAAAAGAAAGAATGACACCAGAGTTAATGTTTTTGTCTGAACACGCACCCCAGCTATCAATTACTGACTCGAAAGTGAAGTGCCCATTACACTTCACTTTCAGCTATGTTCAGCCCATTGCACAGCACTACAATGAAGAACAGTAGTAAAAGTGCCTCTTCAATCAATCCAGTCACCACAAAAAATATGGATGATTTCCATTTACAAAGATAGGGTAAGTCCATTGTATGTACTGCAGTATACCAAAGAACAGTGAAAAAATCAAGCCCATACATAGCCTTAGTTAAGTAGGCATAGGCAGTTTAGTTATTTAGTAGAAAATTCCATTTCTTTTTAAAATTGTAACAATCTTTTCGAAGAATTTGGGGTGTACTGAGAGCACTTTTGGGCTTGGTTATACCTAACCAGTACTGCTAAGGTGCCAGGATGGCATTGTGACGCTGGTTTTGGGGTGACATTTTTGGCCAGGAAATGCCAACCTCCATGATCCCAAATATACTGTACTACTGTACTGTATGATGATTTACTTGTCTAGTTAGCTGGTGTCTAAGAAAATATGTGACTGTGATTTGCCTCCAATTTACCAACTTTGATAATCCACAACTTCACATTAGAAAATTCCATTGACTTGAGACTTCTCAGTTGTGAGCACCACCATACCTTAATGGATAGAGACAAGCTTGAATGTGTCTTGCAGAGTACGTTATAGTATTCCAAGTTCATAAAATTGGATGTGTGTGGAAGACCCCTTTTTACAAATCCAGTCATTGATTTGGGTTTCTATACCAAGATCAACATCTAACTTATTCACTTTAATGGAAAAAGAATATTATATAGTAGGACTGAAACAAATACTGCAAATATAGTACTCATTAGTAAAATTGGCACTTCAGTACTCATTAAGACCACATGACCCAGCTCACATGATGTATTTGCCATCAGAGAGTAACATAATGAGGACTATAGAGTTTGATTGGCATAATTTCTTGTCAGGAATACTACTAACATCAGTGCTTTAGTGTAGTGTGTGTATCATTGTTGTTGCTTGAAAAGGCTGTAAACTGCTCAGGGGGGTTCACAGGTTCCATGGAACCCCCCTTTTGAAAGAGCCTCTCTTACTCGAGATACTCTAATAGAGCAGTCAAGATCGAGATACTCTAATAGAGCAGTCACAGTATTCTTAAGAGGAGCAGTGTAGTAGGCTACGTATGGAGTTATAAATAAGGAAATATAGTTGGTGAGGGTATCTATGGTGAGGGGTAGCTATTGTTAGCAGGTCACGGACGCTGGCAGGTGATGACCTTTTTTTTTTTTTGGTCTTCGACTTACAGCTAGGCTGAAGTTGCAATTCCAGAGTGGAACCCCCCTTTTAAAAAGTCTGGATCCGCCCCTGCTGCTAGTTAAAGTCAGTATAAAACATGACACATAGGTATGATTACAAATAGCTAATATTTGTGAGTAGTCAATCGTTAACTCTAGAGAGTACTCAAATACCAAAAAACCATGATCATTTCAGCCCTATTAATATAAGTTATATATATATATATATATATATATCACAGTGCTTGGCATCAGTCACAAGTTACTATGGGCATAGTGTTCCCTTGGTTATGATGTTAAATCACTGTGTCTATAGTATATGTATTTTATAGTTGCAACATGGGAACGAATGGTCTGCCTGATATGTCTACCCTCAGCCCTTGGATGCTTCACTAGATCAATAACTGAAAACAGCTAGGGACCCGCCTATTATGCTCAAAATTTTACCTATTATATGCTCAAATTATGCTCAAACTTTATGCCTCATTTCCCATGTTTTGCTAATAAATTTGCAGTTATGGGCACATAATAAGTGGCTGAAGCATATTTTTGCTCTCGTTTTTGCTCTTCGAAGTGCATGTGACAGAAAAGATCGATATACTCTAATAGAACAGTCAGCTGCCTGATTGTTCTATTAGAGTTATTGACTGTTCTATTAGAGTATATCGATCTTTTTCTGTGATATGTATTTTGACCATCAAGGATTTGTAGTATGGCTCAAATATTCTTCTTATTATGCTACAATGCTTTCAGGCACCTATTATGCTCATAATTATGCCAGCATAATCGGCGGGTCCCTAAAAACAGCACCAAGTTTTGGGGGGAGTTGTGAGATGTATCTCAAGGTTACTACAAAGACAAAAATATCTGATAAATCACATCTCCTCAATTTGTCCACTCAACTCTATAGGCAATTTTCCTTTTCATGGAAATATTCTTATTATGGTTCCACCTGTCAGTGGATGCTATCGCTATCACCATTAAGCATTGACATTATCAAATTTGTATTTGTTCCACCTTATCACCTACCAGATGAAATATTTTTATCCTCTATGAGAACTGTTTATATGACGGGAAAATTGCATAGTAAGATTAAGTTGTTGTTGTTTTCCCTGAAGGACAGGATAGTACCTTCTCATTAAAGTTCATAAATACAGTAGGACCTCCATTATCCGAACACCTGTGTGCTAGTTCAATCTCAAAAGTGTTCAGGTAAGTAAATTTGTTCAGATAAATGAGAGCAATTGCTTATACTGTTCAGATAATCAAGATTCAAATAATCAAGGTTTTACTGTATTGCAGAATTCTTTCCCAAGTTTAATATTGCTAAAATTTATACAGGACTAGAGGACAACTTAGTGCTATTTGGTGACCACCCTAATGTACCATACAAGGCATCATCAAGAATATTTCCTACTGTCAGCTACAACATTCAATTAAGCCGTATCTTCACTAGCATTCAGTCTGTAATTGAATTTGATGTCCCTGACAGTAAACTTTAGCAGAACATCTTGAACAACTAGCTATAACATGTCCCAACCTTCAACAACTTAATTTAATGGATAACAAGTCTTGTTTGATTAGTTTGCAAGGTCTACATGCCATTTCTCTCATTTGTCACAACCTACAAGGACTAAACTTGCTGGGTATATCAGAGAATGATAGTGCAATTGTGGGAAATATTGTGTGATATGAACTTAACCCATCTGGCAGTAGATTTGTGTGTCCTGTTTGCATCTTATTAACAGACAAGTCTTTTGTTACTAAATATAAAGGAAGTCAAGCAATCATTGATCAGATAATTTCAGAAATGTATCAGTCTGCACGCTTTAGAGTGTTGGAATAATGTTTGTCCAAGTGGGTTGATGATAGCTTACCCTACTTCTCGTCACTTGTCCACTGTGTGTTTTCTACTCAGCTTGACTTTCTGCAGGACTTATTGATCAGTTGTAAAGAGTTGAGGTATTTGATCTACATTGGTAGTTGTAATGTTACTTTAAGGTCATCAGCATTAGACATGCTTCATCTACAACACTTGTGCTTTTCATCAATTGACAGTGATATACCAGAGAACTTTATGGCTACAGTATATCAGCTCATGGTGGACTGGTACATGTATGTGAGATCAGTGACCAGTGAAGGTATTATTACACTAATAAACAACTCTCCTAATCTCATAAAATTTTACATTAAAGTGTGCAGAGATTTTTATGACCGTAAGCATAATCAAGTCATAATGGATGAATTTAAAGGTAGACTCTGGAAAATGTTTCCTCAAAAGCAGCTGCTCGCATATAGCATTGAGAGAATCAAATGAAGATTATGATTGCTTAGATAAAGATGGCCATGCAAGCTAACACAGATCTGTTTTCATTATGGACATAACGTAACACTGTGTTCTATTGTTTTACTACACATTATATTGTTTTATCCACAACGCCTCTTCAGAAAAAATGCATTGTATATGAAAGTATAGACAGTTGCATAGTGATAACTATTAATATAGCTAACCTTTAATTTTGCAGTCGAATAGGTAATAGACCACACTTACAATGGTCAGAACACATCCATGCAATGAAACTTCTCAACATATTTGAATTATAATGACTTGACAAAGAATCTCTCCATATTATGCAAAGGCTTGGACCCGACAGGTCTGTATAGCTTCATACATTTTAACCCTAAAGGAGAATCTATATTAATTGCAATAAATGTATAGGTGAAACTATGATCTCAATTGTCTCAAACTAGCTATAGGTGTCCAAGGTTATTATATACAAAGAGCTCTTGTAAGCACTTCACACGCATAATGCATGTGACCAGAATTTAGAAAGAGCTAGCTAGGGGTGCACTAGGTATACTTGACACATGAGGGAAGGGGTAGTGCAACTTCTTACAAGCTAGCTGCACAAAATATGTGACTGGATTTTGGAAAATTTGCCTAAATTACACATTAATAACTCAAATGTTTAGGATCAATATAATTATTAAGCATTCCAAACTACCAATCAGCTTTACAATGATTAGGCAGTACCCTGAATTACAACGAATTCTGTGAAATATTTTAACAAGTGCACAATGTTTTAACAGTGACACAGCAAATTATAGATTTCTATGTATTTCACATGTGACATTAAGACTGATTTCCAAAATCCGGTCACATTATTGTTGTACATATCTCACTGGATTCATTTTTTCTCTGTAATCTCAAACAAGACTTTGTGATTACAGACAGTGAACGCAGAAATTGCCGTGTCTAAATTGGTCGCCAATTGTATTGATCTTGTGTTGCAGATTGTACATCTGGGAAAGCCATTGGTGTTGGTACATCATCGAAGCTATGCATTCATGTGTACAATGGATCTTTAGTTGTGTGTACTTACTTAGGTACCTCAATTATCATGACTGTTCAATTAGAGTATTTCAAAGGGACTGTGTCTTATAAATTATATTAGTCTTGCTTATCAATTTACAGATTGTGAGCACTGGCTGTGCTTATAATCTGTAAATCGATAAGCGCATGGCATGTAACTGGTCTGGCCATGCAAGACTAAAATTATAATGGCCATTGCTGAAATATTAAATGGTACATTGACATCAAGCTAGGATGTTGAATGTATACATAGGGATTGTTTTGGGACAAATACATGCATGTACTGTAAAATCACAAGTTTTGAAGCACCAATAAACTGTTATTCTTTTTATTATCATCAGTATAACCAGTACATGAATTTTCAACTTTGTTATGGGAAGATGTTTAGCATGATGGTCTATAGAAAACAGTGCAGAAGCCTTTAGACATTATATTTGTTGGCTTTCTTATACAAGTTTCTGTGCTTTGCAGATATTCAGGGGTTGATATAGGGGTGGAGGTGCTTGGAATGCTATAGCACACACCATTTACACCTTGTATAAGTAGAACCGCAGTAGGAATTTGAATGATGGTGGCTATTACAACATAGCTATATCTCTATGGCAATGGCTAAACATGGAATTTCTCACATAGCTATATAGCTATGTTGTAATAGCTAGCTACCATCATTCATATTAATTTTCATGTTTCACTAGCTACTTTTATTGCTGGAACCCCAGTTTCTTCATTTTTAATAATTTTTAATCTAACTAGCTAGCTTGTTAACTTTTGTACATGTATGTGTCACTGTATATCAGCTTATCTTGAATGAGGGACACTATAGTGAAATGGTTTCCATGTCCTGTTTTCTATAGCAAGAGTGTACCTAGATCATTAAGGGATGTGGTCACCATGTTCTGTCATTTAATGGAATGGCGGCATGTCCTGATGCTTGAGGAGCGTGTAATCATTTTATAAGTGCAGCTGCAGGTATCTACTCCCTCTTACAGACAATTAGCTAGTAGCGTAAGCAATTCAAATAATTTTGTGGCACCTAAATACAACCCATAAGGAAAGTGTCGATACCAGTACAGAAAATTAACGTCTATAGGTAAGGTTTCCTTGAACCAGAAAAGGCATGATGCCATAGGTGAGTTGAGTCGGTTTGTTGTTGTGGCAAGAAATGGTGGCCATACGCTGCTTTGTTTGCAACCGTGACATAGCAGTTGGTCGGTCAGTCAGGTGTTTTATTTCTTGTTTATAATGCTGGATTTGATGCTAGATGCGCTAAAACTTTTCTGTACAGGTGATATTTCTATGATGTTTTTATAATGGCAGCATTTTGGTGGGCACTGTTTATTTTGGGGGAGAATCCTACTAAATAGTACTACTGTACTGTTTTATATAGTTTGCATGTATGCGTGTGTGTGCGTGCATGCGTGTGTGTGGAAGTGGTCCATTCAGTGTGATGCGAAATGCTGATTATGTGATTTTACTCAACCTACAACAGCACATCTTAAATGGTTGCCCTGTTGCGCATTGACTCAGCAGTGTTACACTTATCGCCATAACAAGGTTCTTTATATTCTGGCAACTATGCTCATCAAAGTTTTCAATGATTGCCATGTGTTTGCTGACTTGGACAACCACTGGACCTCAAGCTGCCGTTCCAACCTGCATTCTACCAACTCCATATCAGCTAGATATTGTTGCTTACAACTCATAAGGTGCTTCTATTGCTATGTTGGAATTGACATGTCCTTTGGACTCTATCCAATCAATGCACAATAGGAAACAATCCAAGGTTGAATATCTGCAATTATTGACAGAATTTGATCGACTAAACTTCTCAAGTTACTATGAGACCATGCACTTTGTCATTATCAACCAGCTTCTATTGGAATTTTCTTAATTTTATCAAGTTTTCTAACACTGCTATTACACTTGACTAGTCATCTGTTAGAAAGTGTTCAGTTGATGTTGCCTACCAGAGTATCCTAGCCTCAGAGAGGATATTTCTGGAAAGAACACCTAAAGAGTGGTTGCATGAATCCATTTGTAACTGCATATTTTGTTTTTTTTCTTTACCCTTGCCATGTCCACAGAGGCCTTTTTAGGTTATGCTTGTGGTCGCATGTGTCCAAGGACTCACCCATATTTGTTATTTATTTTTGTACATTGTTTTCATCATTCCATTAATACTGATTTTTTAAAAGACACTTTTATATAGAGTGTGACTTTTAGATCAAATTGAGATACTCTAATAGAACAGTCACCCTAATAAAATTAATACAGCAGTCAGACAAATATTTAGCTACTCTAACAAACTGTTAACATCAGTCCAGCATATGGTATAGTGTTTAAAAATTTCCTAGGTAGCATGCATTTGGCAAAAGGTATGTTTTCTCTGGCTGTGGGTACATGTTGCCCACAGGCCATTAATGCAGGTTTGACAACCTGCATTAAAAAGTGCTTAAAATATGGAAAGCTCAAAATGCCCTAAAACAGCAGTCACCCTTATACAACAGTCATTAGATAAACTATTGAAATAATATCATATTCAATCTCAAAAGGTCTAATTTTCAAGGGGGTATGCCCTAGGTTGGCATGCTTTGCATGCTGAAGGTGTTACCTAGGTATATCAGTTATAGGGACCCCACATTCTAAATTTGGCCCTGAGCCCCTTGGAAGCCCTGTGGGGAGAGCTTCAGGACTCCAAGCACCCCAAGCACCCCATACATAAATCTACACTGCAAATATACTTGACTGTTCTATTAGAATACATATGACTGTTTTGGAACCAAACCCTATGTTCCATGGATGGCATATACTAGTTTCCTTCCTTCCTTCTTCTGATAGATAACATAGACTAGATGCTATGGCTATAATTTTAACATGCTAGCTATATTTATATTCTAAATAACCAAATATCAGTTTATCCTTAATTCATGATCTGACATGGCAAAAAAAACATTAGATAATAAGAATTGCTCCATACAAGTTTAATGTTTAATTACACTTTGATTTAATCATTTTACAATGTTTGTGTGTACAATTTGTTTGTACTAGCATAACACCACTGACCACACCAAGTATTCTTCTATTGTGTTTCTAAGCCAGCGGTTTATAGTATTACAGCTACTTGTAAACAATAGCAAGCACTAACTAAACACTATTCCCACAACATCCCATCTTATCAATGATCAGCCAACAAGTTATACAACAACCAATAGTTAGCTACCTAGAGATATCATTAAACAGAAACAAGATCACTGGTGAATTTTAAAAACATTATATTATCTGATTAAAATACCCAGGATGCTAGGGTTCCAAAGGAGGGTGCTAAATTCTTTGTTGTAGTGGCACTCTTGGTAGTAACTAGTCTTATTAATAGTATAGTGGATTACTTATTTTTCAGTATATGCACTCAGAGGTCATCAAGCTAGTAAAATTTAAATGTCTGAAGAGCACACATGCTTGATTGAGTATAGAATCTCTGAAGACAGGGAAGGGCTGTGTGGCAGATCTGCTGTATCCTTGAGAGCAAGCTAAAATATATCCATTGCCTATACTCTCTCTACAATATCTACTAAGATAGATGAGTCCACAAACTAATTACTCTCACATGGATATAATAAACTACAGACAAACACACAAGTGGGTGGAATATCATGCAGAAGCAGCTTGAAAGATAGCTGACCAGGATTTCAAGCTTTCCAGTTCAGCAGTCACTGAACTTGGATTGGACAGGGTGTCTGCAAGTGGTCTTCACAGTGAGACTGAGTGTAACATGTCAGCTGACTTTTAGCTTTAAGATACAAGGAACGAGTAGATGGTAAGTCTTACTTGCTGTATTAAACATGGAGGAATCACACTCGGGAATCTAACTCATGATGGTAAGGGGTATATTACAAGTAATGGTTTGCTGCACCTGGAAATAATACTCATTACCTACTGAGCTTGCTGGCTAATAGATGGATCTCTTACTGAGGCTTCCTACGTCTTCAAGTCTATAGGGAAGATTTTCACTGTTGTAGCTACATTTGATTTTTGTATGTGCTATGCCCGGCAGGGGCGGATCTAGGGGGTAGGCTTTGGGGGCTGAAGCCCCCCCCTCACTTTTAGGCTTTACTTGATCAATATGCTAAGGATTATAATGAAATTTTGTCTTAGCATAATTATATATCACTAATAATACAAATACTCATAAAACCACCTTATAACCATCTTTCCAAGGTATTATTAGTGGATTTATGCTAAAGGTTATGCAACAAGGACCCGGATCAGCATTGGAGGTGTACAAGATCGAGATACTCTAATAGAACAGTCACCTAACTACTCTAATAGAACATTCAGTGTGAGCATAATAGTTGATTCTGTTATGGATTTTTTCCGAATCTGCCTGCGCCTATACATACAATGAAGTGCATTGGTCTGTTTAAGAGGTTTGTTCATCTAATTGTGTAGTTATTACTGGTACCGGTGTGCTTAATTCAGGTACACAATTTCCATTGAAAATACTCTCAGATTCAATCTTGTATCATTCAAATTTCAAAATTTTCCAGTTTCAACATTATCATGCTTGCATGCAATTGTGATAGGGTGCATCATGTGCTTGGTCGTCTGAACCTGCCCAAACCTTTCCATTAGCAAATGCTGCAGAGAGCCATATATATCTAAAGGCAGTAGTACTGTATATAAATACCTACAGACAGAAATAGCTATGTGGAAATGTCTCCAAATTGCAGTATTTTAGCATCTATATTTCAAAGTTTTCCTGGGGGGGCATGTCCCCAGACCCCCCTAATTCCAGTATGCAAAGCACACCTCCACCCAAGAGATTAGTACCTTGAGTTAGCCCCCCCCCCTTTTAGAAATCCTAGATCCGCCCCATAATGGGGCAGCTATAAGGCCCTCTTGGGGCCCCTTACAAAGTGGAGCCCATGGCAAAATACCCCACCACCCTGTTTGGTGGCCCTGTCTCCCGTCTCTAAACTTTAACTATGGCCTATTGAACTATATAGCTATTTGGCCTATTCCAAACTATAAGTGAAATTGCATTTTACACATAGACAATGAAAAATAGAGGGATGAAATCTCTCAGTTCTAAGAATCACTTAGAGATGGTCAACATCATATTATTTTTAGGACTAAGAATTAAATTGAAGCTGCAAAAGAAACACTCTAATAAAACAATCAACTATTTTGACCTAAACTATACTGAAAGGTCCGGAATGAGGTCAGTGTTAGCTGAAACTGAACCACTTTTTTTACTGTGCATGTGCACTGCTACCTCAACATTCTGCCAAATATTCTGCCATATCAATTGCTTAAACTGTTTTTTGTGCATTGAACTATGATAGACCATCCATTCTGAAAAATTACTTCCTTTGATAAAGTGGGTATTTTACAAACCTGATGCTCACTTCCTTTTTAACTATGCAACTATAAAACAATGCGTCTAGTAAAATTTTAAGCATCTTCAAAGTCAAACTGGGGCACAGCCCCCCAGATCCTTTGCTACCTAGATTTCTGCTAGGTCATTAAGTTTTCTGTTAATAACTTCAGCACAAAAGTGCCTTAGTTGTTTATGTTAATAAAGAACTCACATAAATCCCTCAAATGCAATACCAAGTATAATACCATACCTGTTTCACCACCCAATACCAGCAGTGAAATTAATCTCTAATTTCACTGGTAGCAGTGAAAAGTTGCACTGGAAATTTCATTGTGTAGTGCAGTTGCTTAGCAATGGTTGCTATCGCCCAAAATACTTAGAAGCATTCTCCATGGCAATGGTTGTTAAGGTTACCATGTTGATGGTTGCTATGGTCTATTTTGATTCGATTCTCCATTCGAGCCATAGCAACCAGACTCCCAACAACTGTTGCTTGGCTCAAGTATGGTATTAACTTGGGTAGCAGTGAAATTTGGGATAATTACCACTCTTGTTATATTGAAAATGGAAATTTTACTCAGCTTTGCCTCATGAAATTTTACCCATTTTCAATGCAACACTCATGGTAATTATCCCAAATTTCACTGCTACCCATGCTATTACTAGTACTAATAGGGACAGTGGTCACATTTTGTTACACCATCCATTTAATTTTCAAACTTTCAAAGGAGATGCTCTAAAATATCCACAGTATGAATGGGTTAAACCTGCCATAAATAATTAGAAATGGACATTGCCCTCTTGCATGTGCATGGTGAGAATAAATTGCTGAGAACAGTTGCAAAATATTGTATCAGTGGTCATGATCGCATTTTTGGTGTCACAGGCTATGACATGTGATGGTCAGAATGCACACATGGGATAAAATTATTTTCAAAACTATAGGGTAAACTGTAAGCTGGAGTATATAAATTATTGTAAATTAAAATGAAAACTGATCAACTGTTACGAGCACTCCACCTTATACGGTGCCTCTAACCGGCACCAGGGAATCAGAACTGGGGTTACGATAGTCCGCGTAGCGGTTCTAGTTAGCTTGCAGCGCCATGTAGGAGCATACTGATGACGGTGTGTTCATATTCTTAATAAAGCTCAGTACCAACACGCATGCATATACAACCACTCATGAATATATTCCTACAGAAACTAGCTGTTATCAGGTTTCTGATATGGTCCCTACACAGTTATAAATGTTTCCTTGTTTTCACTATTATTCTTATTGCATTGAAGCATATTTATACATCAATAGTATATAGCTACAGTGGCATATAAGAGTAATGTACGTAGCTATTGTTACAATGAGTAATGTATTGTTACAATGAGTAATGTATTGTTACAATGAGTAATGTAGCTATTGTTACAATGAGTAATCATGAAAAGAAGGTGTAAACTCAACCCAAAATGCTTGTTTAAATAATACAGCCCTATAAGTTGCCAAGATTATTTGCAAACATGTCACTCTTACCCCCGTTCCCTCTGTGCATTTAGGATGCCTCCATGGCTGGGATATAAATGGTACATATTCAAGAGTAAGCAGCTCTTTGAGGTATAATAACTTTATTAGTTGAGGACAGCTGGTTGTATAATTTGTTACTAATTATACTAATTACAATAACTTTATTATACTTATGGAGCATACAACTTCATCACATTACAATAACTTTGTGGGCAATCAAAACAGGTGGCACAACAATCAAATGATGCCTTCAACCTTTCTGAACCATATGGTATATAAAAACTTAATAAATAGCTCAGAGCACATGATTAGCTGTAGCTACTGAAGCTTACCATTTTGAGGAAGTTTATGAGCTCTATTATAAATTATGTTGATTACCATATCAATGCTGCAACATTCATTACACATGGTCTCTCAATTATATTGTTGATTACTCTATAAAATTATTGCAGACTATTGGATATATCAATCACTAGTATAGTAAAGGCAATAGCACTGTAATGTAAAAGAGAAAGCAGATTAAACAAAAACACCTATGGATGCGGGAAAATCTTTTCTCTTTATTTCAACCATACAAAGTTATATTATTATCTTGTTGATCACTTAAAGATGTCAGGGGGTAGATGTACACAAGTGAACTGCAAAATGTCACAGCATATATACTGCATTGATTATACCACAAGCTAAAGGTGAGAGAATCATCTACACAATGAGCTAGCTAGTGGTAGATTGTACATGTTGAGCTAATTTTTTGTGTATATAATTCTTGCTGGTATATTACCCTCTAGTCTGGTGCCACCTACTGCTTCACAAAAAGTAAGGTCAGATACCATGGAATTCAATTAGACAGCATACATGCATAACTGGTGGTTATAATTACGTCTGCATTGCATTTCCAAGGTGATTTGTGTGTGGATGCATGCATTAATTGGCTACTGCCAAATTTGAGCATTATAGAAATGATTTATATATCTGTATTTCACCAGACCCTTAATTACTTTTTGCAAAGGGGCGGGTGATGCCCCTAATCCTTATAAAAACACTTGATATAACATTAAACTTGTTATTTCACATTTATGTACAATTACAAGACGATGCTAATGTAAAATGCACTAAGTTAGTAGTTCAGTACAAAGCAAACAATAACTATGCCAATCAACATCTATATATATAGCTGATCACAGACAGGCAGCAGGTGGACTGAACACAGTAGCATTTGGATATGGAGCAACAATGTCATAAAAGCTGTGTGTTAAAACAGTAGCTATAGCTAATATCCTACATAGTATAATCAACTTACTCAGTCAGCCTTTCTTCGACTCTCCCCCCTTCCAGCCTGGTGAACACATCAGTAACAGGTATGCATGCACCAGCAGTGACGATTACCTCGTAACGTTCTCCTGTAAGAGGCTACAAGTGTTTCATGTTACAAATCAACACTTCTCACCTATTCTGGGGATTTCAAAAAAGCTAGAAACCAGCATACCAGCCCCTGGATCACCAGATGCCCCAATATATCCGTCGCCTAAAGCTACGGCATTTGGTGGTACTCCAATTGGCCTGAATGGATACTGATTAGGTCTTTGAGTGCACTGCTTCGTTTCATAGTCATATCGATACTCAACATTCTGAAAAACATCATAGCTATATATGTTTGCAAAAGGAACTAGCTACTTTACCTTCTCGCCAAAAAGCATGATCACCTCATAGGCGTCAACTACATGACCATCCCGCTCGTCTTTGACCACGAATCGAACCCTTTCACCTACTTCGTCGTATGTTATGCTGCCAGCTTCCTCACGAACTGATCCACGCTCAAACTATAAAGTCAGACGAGTCACGAATAATTGTGAGGGCTTAGGTTAGGTACTCCGGACCTTACCGCAAAATACTTTGCCTCCCATTGCTTAGGTGATTCTGCAAAAAGTAACACGTCAAGCTTTTTAATATAGTCTAGCTATGCCATAGTACAGCTTACCACAAGGGGTAGGAGTCTGAGCCTTGGTTAACGCAAAGAGAGCGAGCAGCACCACTATGGAGTTCATTGCAAGTCACGACCTTCCACGCACAGGCTTTGTATCAGTTTCGTAATATTTCACAACACTCACGCTATTAAATTCCATAATCACGAGTATATTACGTAACATTATTGGCCATACGTTACGTAACTCTTGCGATCCTTCATAACACTTTACATTCCATCCCATGATCACGAGTTAAATTGACATAACACTATTACAAATATTTATATAACACAAACAGGTGTTGTACATGGATGCAACAACATGTAACAATGGTTACACAAGCCTAAATATTAAAATGTCTTAAGCACTAGCAGAAAGTTTCCACAATGATGACCTCTCTATTGGCATTCCCTTGGAGGCTCAAACACATTGGGATCAGAAATACCAATGCTTATATCCAGCATCCTGCATGAACAGTTTGAATTAGCATTGAAACAACAACACAGCTATATAACGTACGTCTTACGAAAATATCTAGCTGTCGGGGTTACGGACAGATATGAGTGGATATAAGGGAAACAGTCCTTCACAGTCCAAGCACCTCGATAATATCCTGACAAGAGCAGCATAATTTACATTAACAACCAAATTGATTGCTATCATAGCTACCTTCTAGAGTGTTACCAGAATAGGAATTCATTTCGACATTGTTTTCAGGGACTACTTTAGCACCCAGGTAGAATGTGTCATCCAATGTTGTGTTGGCTGGTACTTCAATTGGACGAAATTTCTCTGTAAGTTGAAATTTTTCACACTCTCTTGTCCGCAAATTAACTCTGTATCCAATTCCCTGCATAAGTGCGCTACTTTAAATGCATGAACGCGGATATGGTAGCTGTACCTCTTTGTGCAGGAAGAGTTCGTCATAGTAATCCCTCTCACGGCTTTCCATTCGTTCCTCAATGTAACGTCGACGCAAGTTAATGGCATCGTAGCTTTCTTGCCCAATGCGAAACTGCGTTATTTCCGCTTCAGAGGTGCCTATAAACTCGAAAATTCGACCTTCCCATTGCTTCGGGGCAACTAAAGGGCAGATAACTGTGTACGAATACAACTAATAGAACGATGTCTTACCACAACTCTGTGCCTGCGCGGATGCAGCGAGGCCTACAAAAAGCACCAACACTATCGCCTTCATTTCCACCTTTCTGTGCCAACCTTGATCACGTGGTGTTATTTAGATTAACGCAATTATGGTCAAGAGTTGATTTCCGGTTAGTAATAGCGCATAAGACATACAGCCTTGTGGTTTATGGCTTTGTCATATGACCATGCATGAGGTTTGCTCACCTTTCACAAGTAATAAGATTTTCGTGCATGTGAGGCTACAGTGATTGATTGATTGATTGATTGATTTATATATTTAACCTCCAAGCAATCGGCTACAGCCGTTCTTCCTTGCCCGGAGGGACACATTACAATACATAAATAGTACACACAAAACTAAACAAAGCAAGGTATAACTGATACAAAGACAACCAAGATAAACAACTTACAACACACACACACTACACACACACTACACACACTACACACACTACCCACACTACACACACTACACACACTACACACACTACACACACTACACACACACACACACACACACACACACACACACACACACACACACACACACACACACACACACACAAACATGCATATAGTTACAATCATGTTATCAAAGGAGTGAGTCACAGTACTGCTTAAGGACATCCATGTACTCATAAGGCCACTGCAATGAGATAACTTGTTTCTCATCAACCGCCCGCATCAAATTTTTAGTTATGCACATGCGCACCCATTATCGCACGTGATAAGGTTGGTATTAACAGCATGGCTCTCTTGTGTGTGACGGTAGTGGATTTATCTCGTAGAAAATCGCTGCTTCCTTGGGAAATCGTTCAATCCCATTCGGATACAGCTACCTTTCGTGAATTTTTCAATTCTGTGTTGGTTCCGAAGCTGTCTAGCTCATCAACCACCACTGAAGCACCACAGGTGAGTTCTAGCTAGCTAACTATATTGTTTTCAAAATATGAGCGTATTTTGGAATTGAAATGATCATATGCATGGTCGCCACTGTTGAAGTTTAATAATTGACTGCATGCAATCATTATAAAGAGCCTATAAAAACTTCAGTAGCCGTATTGTCTATAGGTGGCCCTTTTATACAGTGTCGATCTATGGTTGCTTCTAGCTTCTTCTTACTTCTTATCTACTTTACCAGTTAGGCACTGGAGGGTGGACACAGAAGGCAGAGCCTGTTCGAGGTGTTTACCATAGCCAAGGAGCCTAAAAGCTATATTGTATGATATTAAAGGACACTGGAGCTAAGATGGAGAATATGGTATAGGGAAAGTATACAGTGTATATTGTATTAGGTTACAAATATGGTCTTTGTAACTATTCTCAAAGCCACAAAATCCAGGTGGGGTTTAGTTTATGGGATATTGAAATCACTTGAATACATGGCATTTTATTGATCCACCCAGCCATGTCTAGCCAACCCAGTGGCCTCAAAAGAACCCAAAAACATGCCAGCGGCGCTTATACTGAAAAGGGCATACATTATGGCTGCCATGATGCATAAGCAGACTTGGCCATATAGAACGAAAATCTTTTACTGCATGGCATTAATAAAACTTTTTGCTCTGGTTAAGTGGATTTTGTTGAATATGGGCATAAATATATATTGCAAATTAGCTACTTTTTTATTAAGATTTTCAATTCACAGATTGCAGAAGTATTTGTTGGCAACAGCAAGGAATCCTTATCTTTAAAGGCTAACCCCGATTTAGCAGTAAATTCAGTAGCAAAAGAGTTTGGAAAGTTTATCAAGTTTTTTGTTGATACTTCAGAAGATGTATGTGTGGTGGAAGTTCAACGTCCAAATGCATTTGACATTTTGAAACAATCTCAGTTAGAAATATCAAGGAAAAAGGTTCCATCATGTATTCAAGAGAGAAACAAAAAGGATAAGTTATATAATGAAATCATATATTACCTAGAATTGAAAAAACTTCATTGGAATTCTAATGAGGTAAATTCATCAGGAACCAATTTTGTAAAATCACTGTGTGAGGTTTTATGGTACATAGACGGGCATCAAAGTACCATTTCTGCTCGTGGATATCAAGTTCCTGCTTGTTTTAAAGATTTTCAGGGATTCAATGCTCTTGAATTATCAAAACATCGCAAACGCTCAGCAGGTAATATGTCTGCTGATATCATTCAAAGCTTGAGTACAAAATTATTTAGATTATTGCAAGCTAATTATTTTTCAAGAGAAAATTGGGCATCTATGAGGCAAAGTTGTGAACTGCTGGCAAACACCTTGCATCTTTATGCATGTGAAATTCAAAATAAAAGCAAAGTCATGAAAACTATTCATTCATCAGGTACACCCTGGAGATCCATTGACAAAAGTATGGATATTTTGTATTTAAAGCCAATTGGGAGTGTTTGCACTGAGCTTCAAGATATCTGTGAACAGCTCTCAAAGGCAGGCCCTTATTCCCTAATTGATTTGCATTCTTATCTACCCTCTGATAACCAGAAAAAGTATTACATGGTTAAGAAGCTTAAAGCTGGCTTATCTGTTTCTGCATTATTACTCATCTACTCAAGTGGTAATAATTGTGGAAATGCATATTTTGTTTGGCATGTACCAGACAATTGTCTTGATCAAGCACTCAAAAACAGCCAAATGGTCATTGAAGAAATTAAAAAGCATATTCCAGTTTATCACACAAGGATGATGATTCAAGAATTTATTCAAAAGTTTGGGCGGGTAACACATACAGTTAAGCCAGCAGTTTTAAGATATTTTTATAAAGATCTTACAGGTGACTGCTCCAGTAGTGACACAACTGATCAGGCCGAAATTGACGAACGAGTGAAGCAAGCAATTGAAATGGAAGATCCATCTATAGTAATGGACCTTCGGCATAATAATTCTGGCATGAAGTCTCAATATGACGTCTTTTGGGATGAATGTAGTAAATTACTTGAAGAATCAGTTGGTACAGCTGTGGATGATCGTCGTCATACAAATATTACACACATTGCAAGTGCAATATCAATCCGTGACTTTAGAGATCAAGTAGCAGCAAGATGTCCAGCAGACACTAAAATTCCAAGTGTAGAATGGATTAGATTACAGTTTTGGCCCAAAGCACCCAATTCTCTAAGAGCCCTCCACCACACAGGCCGTTTTAAAGTACGCTTCAAAGTTCAACAGCGTCAGTTCAGAAAAGATCACCCAGATTGTCATTACGCAGCTGGTGTTTTTCGATATTTAAGAGAATATGCAGTTCTTTTTAGGGAACACTGCTTATTTTATTGCCTCGATGACAAACATAGGATAAAAATTGGCGAGTCCAATGTCCCAGTAGCAGCAGCTGAGCGAGGGCGTCGTGTATTCACAGCACCTGGCTCAGAGTTTTTGGTGGCTGATCATGACTTTACAAAGCTCAGCTTTATACCATCAGTCTTTTTTTAAAGTTGCTATCCCAGATGATATTTCTGGCTCTTGGTATTCAGGTAAAGTCCATATTAGTTTAAAAGAAGGTACTTTTGAGCCATCCAGCCCAATAAGGCATGCTTCTGAACTTATTTCTTTGATCGAAACAGATGTTCAGTCAAAGCCTATTTTGTTTTTATATACTGATGGGGGTCCTGACCACCGGCTTACTTTTATTGCAGTTCAGTTATCTCTGATTTCATTATTTCTACAATTAGATCTAGATTATCTTTACGCAGCCAGGACAGCCCCTTACCATTCATGGAGAAATCCAGTGGAGCGCATTATGTCAGTCATCAACCTGGACTGCAATGTGTTGGACTCGCACGGAATGGAATGGATGATGACAGCGAACAGTTATTGGGAAAAGCTGGAAATATGAAGGAAATTAGAGCTGCAGCTGCTAAGCATCCCACACTGAGAGAGGCCATAATTGATTCAGTTGCTGGTCCAAAAATCTGTCTTGCACAAGTCCTATCAAGACTTCAACTAAAACAAGAAAGTTTTAATGTTTTTAATGCTGCTACTGCAGAAGCTATGGACCAGTCTTTGACTGTGCTAAAGCAAATTGATGACACAATAATAAATACATCTATTAACAAAAAATCCCTGCCTGATCACCCAAACTTGAAAGAGTTCATGCAACATTACTGCAGGAAGCGGCATTACTTTTTTGAGATCCGTAAATGTGGCTCTTTAGAATGTAATATATGTAAGCCACCTCGATTATCTGAAGAAATATTTAAACAACTTAATTCACTGCCAGATCCTACACCTGGAAGTGACAACCATTATTTAAGTTTCAGCCAGATATTTGGTCAAGTTACCACTGAAGAACATCGACCATCTCTCCATGTCAAGACACCTAAAAAAACATTACCATTTTCTGCAAGTGTGCAACATGTAAAGAATGTTGACATGATGATGTTGTGTGAGGAATGTGATATGTGGCGTCTGTTGTACTGTAAAACAAAGTTAAAGAAAACACAACGCACATCACTGGAGTCATTGCTTGACAACTATTCTTATACATGTGGCTCTTCATTACAGGATATGGAACTTCCAGAGCCCTTTTCAGAAGTATATGTGCGCAATATCAATTGCTATGACCCTATTGAGAAGCTGTACTATTCAGCAGGCTATACTCCAATATGTATTTACTGTGCTGAAGAAGTTGAAGTTGATGTGGACTCAGCGTTTTACCCTCAATGTGCACACTGCCAAAAACCTAAAATAAAAAAAATAGATC
Source organism: Dysidea avara (assembly GCF_963678975.1). Lineage (NCBI taxonomy): Eukaryota > Metazoa > Porifera > Demospongiae > Dictyoceratida > Dysideidae > Dysidea > Dysidea avara. The sequence goes on along the minus strand of NC_089274.1, from coordinate 1,779,412 downwards.
ATACTGCTTTTGTAATAGTGTATTATACAATTTTTCTTTATGTGTCAGCTACTGTATGAAGTTTTTATGTGACTTACAAATAATGAGATAATGAGATAACCCACCCGCCCGCATCTGTTATTCTATGAGAAGCTGATGAGAAACAAGTTATCTCATTGCAGTGGCCTAAAATGGAGAATTAATACAGCAGCAGCAGCAGCAGCAGCAGCAGCAGCAGCAGCAGCAGCAGCAGCAGCAGCAGCAGCAGCAGCAGCAGCAGCAGCAGCAGCAGCAGTAGCAGCAGCAGCAGCATAACTACAACTTACTTGCTATCAAGAGTAATTAATTTTCTGAATGGCTAAATAATAATGTAATGTTTATTAGTCTTCTTTTGTAACCTTGTTTTCTTGTGTTTACTGATGGGTTTTTTGTTGTTGGTTGGTGTATACAGTTGTGTGGTGCAGCCAGCCCTTTTTAGGTTTGCCCCAAATTTTTAGACCTGTCATGATTGCACTAGACCATAGGCGGATCTGAGGGAGGCCAGGGGGTGCTGTGCCCCCCTGTCCCTTCTCTTGCACCCCTTGGACTCACAGTACTCTTATTCTTATTAGTACCTTACACAGTTTACAGTGTCCAGCACTGAAGGTCTACTGATACCAGAAACTGGAATCATGCATTCACACTCAATTCAGAAGTATAGAAAGCCAATGGGCAAATAGAAGACAACAGCTATAAATGTACTGTACAGTTATGCTGTACATTGTAAAGAAAGTGAGGCAAATGAGTTTGAATTTTTGTGTCAAGATCGAGATACTCTAATAGAGCAGTCACTACTCTAATAGAACAGTCGCAATTCAGAAAAATACTAGCTACACCTTTATATGTGACCAAATTTGACAAAACAAGGCTTCCACACACATTCAATATTCTGACTTTAACAAACTGTAATGTGACTACTCAGTATGCTATTGACCTACAACTTTCACACAATTCTTCCATAGCCTTGTAAAATACCAGGTCAAAATTTGAAACTAATGTTGTACTCCTACATTGAGTTATGGTCTTCAAAGCCATAAAAGTGGATGTATGTGGAAGCCTCGTTTTGTCAAATTCGGTCACATATTTTGATTTAGTACATGTACCATCAAACAGGTTTTACCTCAGATAGGCTAACTAATCTTTATATGCATTGCAAGCATACACTTTGTTAGCTACATGCTATCAAAATGCTCCCAAATTTAAACCTAGGAGGTCTAAATTTAATTTTTTTCTAAAACTACAGTCTTAAAACTGTGTCTATCATTGTAATGAATAAAGTTATGTAACTGAATATAACTTGTGTACTAGAATTCCTGTGGAATAAACACTGTTGTACACTAAAACTTCTTGCCCCTCCCTTGGCCCCCTGACAGTCCCTCCTAGATCCACCTATGCACTAGACTATATACCAGGGGCGGATCCAGGAGGGTGGGGGGCAGTGCCCCCTCCCCCCTTCAGAATTTTTTTTATAGTGTCGTTCATTGAACATAGCTAGGCACTTTAGACATAATTCAAACATTATTATGCAGTTTATGACTATGTGTAATATAATAAATCTGTCTCTAGTAAATTATTACATAGCACAAGGAGAACTAGGTGGGATAGAGTACCCTATACGTTTAGAAATCAAGATACTCTAATAGAACAGTTATTTACTCTAATAATTATAAAACACTGTTTATCATTTTGAAAAACTAAAACACCTGTTCTAAATTGAGTTAATGACTCTATCCACACACTAGTGACTATATTTAAAAATTCTCTGGAGATGCAGCTGCACACCAAATGCCAGGATTATCTATATCCTTAAAGTTTTTGTGATGCTTGTGCAGGGGACCTTATGCTAATTCAACTTAATTTTACCAAAACCATTCTCAAAAAGCCAAATTTTAAAAATTTCTTTATACATGCTTTATAGTCAAAATTGCCACCAAATTCAATCCCACAATGTTAAGTTTTCAAAATTTCATTAGGGAGCAGTTTAAACTAATTATCTGGTTTTCAACTCAGTATCTTCAAGTGTTTGCATTATCAACAAATTTCAGACAAAATTATCACCAAATTCAATCTCAGAATGTTCAAATTCGGTCGGCCTGACTACTAGATATTGATTCAGTTACCATAATTATAGCTAGCTACAAGTTTAATTTGCATTTGAAAAGCTTCTAAACTGAGCTCTCATGCATTTGCTGTGACTTGCATTACGCAGAAATCATAGCAAATCTAGGTTTTCCTATGATCATGATCGATTCAACCAATGCTGGAGCTAATCACTGCAAAATAATAATAATAAACACCTCGCCTTGCATATTGGAATATTAAGCCTAAAATTGGTATGATATCAATTAAATTATTGCAATTTCAATATGATTGCATGCACATCATAAAAGCCTGCATGCAGAAAGCAATTTTCTTCTACTACTAGTATCATACACAATTACATGTGTTAAACGACAACTACAACATATAGTGTAGAATTAAATAATAACAGCTCACAATGAAAAGTAAATGACAGGCCAACTGCAGTGTTAAAAGTATGTGACATTGTACATATACTGTACGATTTAATTTTAGTACGTTACATGCCCACAAAGCTACCCCCAAAATCCTGCATCAGTTTTGGCTGAGCACTTGCATTGACCAGTGTTGGATGATAGTCACTTGAGACAAACTATTATCATACACTATATATAGATTGTTACATAATTTGCTGAAATTGTAAAGTAATCTGCTGAATTAGCTGAGCTTATTTATTCACACTTCTTGATTTTTGTTGATTGCTGAGTGTAGCTGTTCTTGTAGGCGTTACTGCTGACTGTAATGTGTTGCAATACAATGTAAGTACTGTAGTACATTCTAGAACAATCTAGCTAGATCTACACAATCTTGTAAGTATAAAAGCACTGGATTTTTGTTGTACCTTACCTTGACCTAAAGTGATTATTAAAGTCTGATCAAGAAATGAGTACATTTGGCAGAGTTTTCAACAACCAGTTGGTATTACAATATTACAGAAACTCTACTGTGCAGCCATATAGGTTTTCAGTGAAGGCTTGATTACATGCAGCTATAGCAAAATTTAGGAAAAAATAGTTCTAAAACCAGCTCATGTATTACTAGATGCCCAGTTAAGAGAGCAGTCATAATGTAACTGGTAAGACAGACAGTTGTATGCAGTGGTTACAATGAAACCTCTAGTTCCTATATATCCAACACCTCTCTATTCCAGAATATACCTTCGTAGAGTAATATCTGACTGTTTGCTGTACCATACAATAAGACTACTTTCATTATTTTACCTTGATACCTTACTATTTGGATAAGACTTTTGGCACTTATAATAAAAAAATTAACTTGGCTCTTTTAAGTGACAATCGCATGGTTGTAACAATTTAGTGTGAAAACTTCACCTATATATACACCATGAAAAATATTGAATTCTGGCAATTGAGAGCATTTCACCACACTGCTACCTGCTACAATATGAATGCATGTTTAATATCAAGCAGTTACATGGGAGTGCATGTGCAATTACCAAATACAAGACTGGAAATCAGAATACAGTGATATATGATTAACTGTTACAAAGTCAAGGATGGATAATAGGATTTCAAAAAAATGCAGAAAGAAAATTTTCACAAAATTAAAATCTGCTTGGCCAAGCAAAAATATGTATCACTACAACAGTTCTTATTGATTTGCTAATGACTGAGGTATATATATATATATTTGTGAAGACAGGTTTGACCTGCAAGGAAGCTAAAAAATGTAATGTAATAAATGCTGGGATTTGATAATGAAACTCTGCTGAATATACAGGACACAATAGTGACTTGTGTCACACTTTTAAAGTAATGACGGTCACTCCAAAATGTAGTAAACATCACAAAAGAAAGAATGACACCAGGGATAGTTTTGCATCTGAATGCGTGCCCCAGCAATCAATTACTGAAAAGTGCAGTGGCCATTATGCTTTGTCTTGAGCTATCCGTTCCGCCTGTTAGTGATACAAATGAAGAGCAGTATGAGAAGTGTCTCTGCAATGATTATGCAATAAGCTTAATGGCTACCACCAAAACCACAGCAAAGCTATATCCCACTACTGCAAATTGACACCTTGCATTGTCAGAAAGAACTGGGACACAAAGGAAGATATAAAGGTAACTCCGTGATACATGTATTGTATGTACTGCAATTGGCAAAAAGACACATCTCAGGACAAAGTGCCTGCATAGCTTATGCATTGTCGAGTTAAGCTTGGCTGAAGGCAGCAATTAGTCAGTTAGTAGGAAATTTAGTTAAATAGAAATTTTCAAAATTCCATAGAAACTTCTTGGGGTTGCTCTGAAGGCATTTTTAGCTTAACCAATACCGCCAAGCTGATTTAAGGAAAACTGAGGCTGCTTTTTTGGGTGATTTTGAAGAGCAAGAAAGCCTAAAATTCCATGATCCCTAATATACAGTACTACTGTACTGTATGGTTTTAAAATAAACGTTGAACTTTTTTTATCCCAAACACAACTCTGGCTATGGTTGTGTTCATGCAATAAGCATGTATATTGATAGTGTGTGACAGCATAAAGGTGGCAAGACCGTGACATTGCCACCTAATTCATTACATTTGTGTGAAAGTGACAGAACTAGATTTATTAGAAAAGTTTGACTATATAGTAGTATAACAGTGTAGACCTCAAAATCAACTAAATGGTGTATATAAAACCATGAAACTTTCCACATAAGTAGTGCTTTGATATACTGTAGTGCCATTACAAATCTGACCTTTGGTGACCTTTATGGCCATACCATTTCTGTCTTTATCTCCCTGAGGTATTTAATTAACTTGTTAAAATATGGTACCAAAATAAAGGTCTTGTTGAAAGACACAACTTGGTTGTAAATACACTGTAAAAATTTAGGTGCTACCATGACACCTATAACTTTCTAAAAATCAAGGGGGAGTTGTTGCAGCACCCCTGAAACCGCCTTAAGAGGTTTATAGTCACACTTATGGGGTGTTGGCACCCTTAATTGTTCATTGGAAACCCCAAACAGAGTCTAACACTTCATGATAGGGTTTAATATTATGACTGTAATAGCATACAATTACTAGCACTCTTAGAAGTGAGGCAGAAACACTTGAATGCAATTATTTATGGGCCAAGTGATTTATCGGCCCTCATGACAACAGCACATGCCCTGAATTATCACGCAAGATAAATGCCTGCAGTTTAAAGTGAATATAATTGTAGCTATTAACAGTATCAGATTTTACAAAACTGATACAAATTGCACATCAGACAAAATCAAATGCCACCAGAGGGTAGCCACACTATCTAGTTCATGGTTTTGAGCTCAAACTACTTGAGGCTGGCTTTAATGGTGCAGGTGGTGTGAAAAGCTTAATGGCAATTTCTGGCCTTGGTAAGGTTGACCGTCTTGGGTTGACAAGAATTGGTGGATGGCCTATTTTAGTTGTCCAACATAATATTCTGTGTTGATAATAGATTTTGCTGCATATATACCAGGCACTAAGGAACCAGCACAGCTCTGTAACCTCATGCATGTCTGAATTTCAATTGTGGTCTATATTTCCCACTCCCCTTCCACCCCTTTGTGAGCAGCTGTAATTCTACAATAAAAAGTGTCATGTGTATGGGATATGCTCTAAAAATATTGTACATAGTGTGAACTCCTGTAGTGTATGTGATGTGTAGGAGATAACAGTTCACATTTGCCTCATTAAATAGCAAATGTGAACTATCATCTCCTACACATTATATACCCATCTAAGTGCATTTTATGCATATCACATTTAGAGCTCATCACATATGCACAAATATGCATTTTATTGTAGTGAGCTAGCTAGCTCATTAAAGTCATCTGATTTTCTTTCTTATTTGGCAGGAACTCTACAGGTATCTGAAAGGTAATAAATTGATGCATCTCTGGTGTAAATTTCATATGTGTGCCTTGGAAAGTTACAATAGTTTTAAATCTAAACCATTTATCTCAAATTAAAACTTCTAAATAATTATTAAATTAAATAAATATGTGACCGAATTTGACAAACAAGCTAGGCTTCCACACACATCCAATTTTCTGACTATAACCAGCTGTAACTTGACTATATACTCGGCAAGCTATTGGCTTAAAATTTGCACAAAGTCCTTCAATAGCATAGTACAATATACCAGGTCAAAGCTTGAAACTAACAACATATTCCTACATAATGATTGAGTTGTCAGAATGGTAGTGGATGTGTGTGGAAGCCGTGTTTTGTCAAATCCAGTCACTAATGTGGATTGGTTTTCCAAACAATAGTTACATAAATGCTTTTCCATTGTGCTAAAGGAAACTTGTTTACTATGCATGAAGTGCTGCACTTCTGAATATAGACGACATTGATAATCAATGCAACTACATTTCATTGATGAGGTGTAATGGGAACACCCTTTGCACCTACAAGGGTGTTTCTGTGAATGAAATCCCACAATTAAAAGTTTCTTTGGTAGTTACGTTATAAGTACAAATTGCAACTTACTTATAGAGTGTAGAAAGATAAGCAAGTAAGTGTATTTGTAATCATGTTGAATTACTGCTATTTCACAGGTCATAATAATTATGTGTTTCCTAAATAAACTATCAATGAAAACGAAGGGATAGGAGGAGCCCCACCCCCCATGAAAGTGTCAGAAATTAACAGTGCACCCCACCACACACCCCGGATTTACACCACCTGAAGCACCTTTACACTATGGTGTTATATTTCTTGCAGCACCTTAGCACTCTTCCTTCACACCCTCCAAGTGTCATCACAGCACCCTTATCTAATAAACTAGTGTCCATTTGGTTCTACTTCGGGTACTTAGAGAGAATGAGTTACTCTCTAGAATTCCTATGGATATAATTACATGAAAATAACAAGGAGAAAACATCCTGACCACCCGGCAGACCCCTGTAAGCGTTCGAGCGTAAATCGGATGGCTGCAGGCCCGAGGCCACCCAGGTCCAGTCATGGATTTTTTCTCCTTTCTCCAACCCTTCAAACACACCCTAAGTAGTTAAAGTCTAAGTAGCTAAAGTCCTTGAGCAGGCTGTAGGACCAGGTGCCCCACAGACCCTCAGCACTTGTGCTGTAAAGCATTAATAAAATAACACCTGAAGGGAGTTGTTTTTAAACATGCAACTGGACACCCCTAAAGGTGCTTTAGTTACACCTGACAGTGTAGGAATTCCATTTTGAAGTTATGATCACTTTTACCAGCTGCAAAAATCTTCCTTTGAGTTTATCTTCCCTTGGGGTGTAAATTACCAATGGGGAGGTAAATGTCTCAAAAATAAATTATAAATGATCATACTTTGGAATGAAATCACCTAAGTAAAAATCAGATCTTTACTTTGGTACCATGTTTTAACAAGTTAATTAATGCCTCAGAGATAAAGACATAAATGGTCAAATTTCTGTACAAAAATTGTTATAAAGGTCTTCAAAGGTCAAATCTGCGATGGCACTATATCAAAAAATACATGTCATGAGGAGTACTATTTAAGTGGGAAATTTCATGATCTTATGAAAAAGTGCACAATTTTTGTGTTGTGCCACTATACTATATACTGAAGTCTCAGGGATATCACAAGGCTTTCACTGTATCATTTTATCCCTTGCTTACACAGTATGCAATTTCTGTAGTAATTCCCTTCAAAATTAGTAGGCAAGTGGTAGATATAAAAGTGCACAGCTTACAGTATCAGCTTCTCAATATAAATTGATTAAATTGTTCAGTGTAATCTGTGGCGAAGCATTGTCCCTTCTCTGATTTCATGTAACAGTTTATCAACAACATCAACTGATCTTGTTGTTGCCATTGGTGTACCCTTCACTAGTGCTACTCTTTCTGGTCGTTTCTTCTCCATCTCTTCCAATTTAATGTTCTCCTACAAGTGGTATAGAATACAAGTGGTAACAGGCTAATTATTAAATATATAGAATATAAACAGGTTAAAACTTGATAATCTTTGTAAGGGCAGAGAAATGGGTGGAGGTGGTTTTTTCACTGCCAAGTTGCTAAAGTAAAGCAACTATTATACTCATTAGTTACTGGGATTTGTGTTAAAGGGATAATTATGCAAAAAATGGAATACTATGTGAATCAGTGCTAGGAGTGCACAAAATCGAGATACTCTAATAGAGCAGTCACCTACTCTACTCTATTAGAGCAGTCACCTAATAACAGTAGTCATGCTTGGTTCTCGGATCCACCAATATTATTTGGACCACAACATAGATATCATACACGCTGCATGGACAGCTCTGCTAACCTGCAAACTTGTCATCTCTCCTCCACCAAACCTTTTTCCATTTCATCTGTCATTTCTTGGTGGAATTCTAACTGGCTATTTGTAATTATGATAAGGACTTTTACTTAATAAGTTTTTGTAGTATAGTTTTTTATATTATTGTATGTGTAACATGGTTGTCTAGTGGTTGTGTTTTGTACTGTGTTTATTTTTCTGTGTGTACTCTGGTAGGCAAGGACGGCATTTCCCAACTACCATGGGATTAAACAAAAAATCAATCGATCTACACATTCAGCGGAATCGTATAAGCTGTGGTTCTGCTATGCAATTACATCAATCTGTTTCCATTAACAATCTATACATAATTAAGAGCATGAGTCTATCTGAAATGCCTTCACTTAATGATGTGTCTAATGATAGTCATTGCCATATTATTAAAGGAGCAAGTACACATATACCACTGATAATGCTCTCAGATTCAATCTCAAAGCATTCAGATTTCAAAATTTTCCTGTGGGGGTATGCCCCCAGACCCCCTAGCATCAAAGCATGCTAGTGTGCTTTACACACTTAATAAATAAATATATTGTAACTTACAGCCACCCCACATGATTAGCCCCCTCACCGCCACCCCCACACACTTTTGAGTATGTTCTCTGTTCCTGAATTTTTGTTACAAGCAAATTATTACAAGAGAAGGCAGTAAATCATAGATTAAAGTTATTTTGAATTGGTCTACATATATAGCAATGAAGAGTTATGATACAGTCTGTCATTTGGGCATTGTGTCATACTGTAACTGTCTCAGCAAAACTGCATACAACTTGCACAGTTTTCTGAATTTCTTTTTTTATCGCAGTGTTATCTATAATGTCCAAGGAATGAATTACTAAAGTTCAGCCTATTATGATGAGTAGTTCTGAAATTATAGAGCTGGACAACAGAAAGAGCAAAGAAATTGAATTATACTTCACATTAAAATTTAATTGGCAAACCCACCAAGGTATCAAACAGTACGGTAGCACTGTTAGTAGAGCTCCCCCAAAATGAATGGCGTCTGCCATAATGCTGTAATTAAAAACCATTATAGAAATATAAAAAGCACTTTTACGGAATAGTTTTAGGTGATCTAACATCAAATACAGCATAAAAAACAATAAAAAAACAAGAAAACATTACAGAAGGGCAAAAATATTAAATTAAATTAAAATTACCAGAACATGACTTTTGGTCTGCCTACCTATCTTCCCGCCTGTTGAAAGGCTAGAGGCCAAAAAAGTAGTGCACAGCCACTATTTCATGTCACAATAGCAAACTCACATGTGGCATGTACCTTTTCCAATTCTGACAAAAAAGTGACTGCCTTCTGTGCTTTTTCTTTCCTTTACCTTCAATTACATGACCGTCTTCTTTGTGACCATAATTTTCTGTATTAACATGTTTCTTGAAGGAGTGTAATTAGACACTTGGAGCATTTACAATACCAGGAGTTGCAACAAAACTATCACAATTCCATTAAAAAGGTTGTAACATTCCAAAGTAGGGATTTTCCTACAGAGCTATGCTGCCATTATTCATATTTCTTGTTTCACTACTTTTTATCGCTGGAACCCCAAATAATAATTACACGGTCACTAGTAGTTATAGCCCTTTATTCATTTGCGCACAAAAGTACGAAGGTGTTTCAAACAAAGAATAAAACAACAATCTTGTTTATGTCTACCGCACTATAAACAAACACATGTGACATGCATATCTTTGGGAAGATTTTGAACAAATAAGATGGTGTATATATAGGTTTGAGGCTTTCTTGCTGGCTGCTATTCACAAGCACAGTGGTGAGCTGTCCGAACAGTTTGGAACCTTGATGGAGCTCTGGCCGGCTTTAGGAAGGCTGTATATGGCTGTACAACTCTGTGTGTTGAAAATAGACCTGTGCTGTAAGTTGCCTTTCATTTAAACCAGTTTTGAGTCCTGAATGGCCCATAATTCATCCCACATGAAATTTCTGAACAACATATCGCCCTCCCAGCCACCTGCTTCCCACAACGCAACCCCTATTGGAGCTTGCCTGATACAGTTAACCATTAGTTACCATAAAAACCATCTAAGATGGCAGGAAACGTAGCTGTTTGGCTACTTGTACAGTACACTGTTAAAATTTAGGTGCTACCATAACACCTATAATTTTCTAAAAATCAAGGGGGGTGTTGTTGCAACACCCTTGAAAATAATAACCACCTTAAGAGGTTTATAGTCACACCCATTGGGTGTTACTATTTTGTAAATTTCCTTAATCGTTCATTGGAACACCCCAAACAGAGGTCTTTCACCTCATGATAGGGTGTAATATTGTGACTGTAATTGCATACAATTACTAACACTCTTAGAAGTGTGGAAAAAACAATTGAATGCAATTAATTTATGGGCCAAGTGATTTATTGGCCCCCATGACAACAGCACCTGTCCTGAACTATCATGCAAGATAAACACCTGCAGTTTAAAGCGGACATAATAGTTACAACAGTGTAAGATTTTACAAAACTGTTACAATTTGCACATCAGGCAAAATCAAATGTCACGGTAGCCACACTACCATAGTAGTGCATGGTTTTGAGCTCAAACTACTTGAGGCTGGTTTTAATGGTGCAGGTGGTGTTAAAAGCTCAATGGAAATTTCTGGCCTTGGTAAGGTTGATTGTCTTGGGTTGACAAGAATTGGTGGATGGCCTATTTTAATATTCTGTGTTGATTTTGCTGCGTATATTCCGGGTACTAAGGAGCCAGCACAGCTCTGTAACGTCATGCATGTCTGGATTTCAATCATGGTCTATATTTTTTCCACTCCTCTACATCCCACCCTTTGTGAGGAGCCGTGATACTACCTCTGCTACCATAAAAAGTGTATTTGTGTGTACATGATATGCTCTAAATGTGTTAGCGTGTCCTCCTGTGGTGTATGTGATGTGTAGGAGATGATAGTTCACATTTGCCTCATTAAATAGCAAATGTGAACTATCATCTCCTACACATTATATACCCAACTCAAGTACATTCTATGCATATCACATTTAGAGCTGACCACATATGCACAAATATGCATTTTATTGTAGTGAGCTAGCTTGCTCATTAAATTCATCACATTTTCTTTCTTATTTGGCAGGAACTCTACAAGTACCTGAAAGGCAATAAATTGATGCATTTCTGGTGTAAATTTCATATGCGTGCCTTGGCAAGTTATAATAGTTTTAAATCTAAACCATTTATCTCAAAACTTCTAATATGTGATTTGGATTCTATTTTCCAAACAATAGTTGCATAAATGTTTTTCCATTGTGCTAAAGGAAACTTATTTACTATGCATGAAATGCTGCACTTCTGCATGTAGGCAGCATTGATAATACATTTCATTGATGAGGTGTAATGGGAACACCCTTTGCACCTACAAGGCCACAAGTAAAAGTTTCTTTGGTAGTTACGTTATAATTGCAACTTAAATATAAAGTGTAGAAAGACAAGCAAGTAAGTGTATTTGTAATCCTGTTGAATTACTGTATTTCACAGGTCATAATATGTGTTTCCAGAATAAACCATTAATGAAAATGTAGGGATAAGAGGAGCTCCACCCCTCACCAAAGGGTCGGAAATTAAAACGAAGGCAGTGTACCCCACCATACACCCTGAATTTACACCTCTTGTAGCACCTTTACATTCTGGTGTTATATTTCTTGCAGCACCATAGCACTCTTCTTTCACACCCTCCAAGTGTCACTACAGCACCTTTTCTATCACCTGAAGGGAGTTGTTTTTAAACATGCAACTGGACACCCCTAAAGGTGCTTTGGTTACACTTGAATTTTAACAGTGTAGATGATCTGGAAGGTAAGGAATCGTTGTTGAAATTTTGGTACTTGTATGTAACTTTAACTATTAGCAAGCTACTACACTCTAAATTCTTATAACCAGAATTTTTTGATACTTGCATAGAACAGACTGGTTTTCCAGAGACAGTCACAAATATTAACACACTAGCATTGATACCTGCCCTACATGTAGGACCATCTCCTCCACGGTTGTTTGTCTGTGGTTTTAACAAAAACCTTGGAAAAATTGATTGTCCAGAGTTTGAACCAGGGACCTCTACACCTATATCCCGAAATCCTTTACTGCTCTCAGTTGCTCAAATGAAAGTTCTAATACTTCACCAGAATGGTGAAGTTTTATAATTTCAAAATCTATCAATGGAAATTCTAGATTGTTCTAGAACCTTTTTGTGCACGCCTTTTTAAAACTCATCTTTTAGCTCATAGTATCTTGGCATGCAAAGCACGTACTGACATGGGATTTTAGCAAAATTAAATGCCCATCATCTGGCAACTCGAGTGTTGTTGTAGCATCAATACGTGCTTTGTTTGTTCTTTATAGAGCAATGAAGGCACTGGTGTAAGGAAGGATCACTGAAAAGTTTAGCTACATTCCTGTGATTTTTTTCACTTCTCTGTGACTATTCTATTATTAGAGTATCTTAATCACACTTGTTTCACATGTTTGGATATTCTCCTTTGCTAAATACTCTTTGTACTTTCAAACCACAAAAGGTCCACATGCTATTATGGTCAGCCTATCTGCATACTGATTAACTTGTTTCTGTCAGTAGCTTACCCTAGGCCTGCAGGCATTGCAAAAAATTGCACTCATAAATCGCTCGTGAAATTGTACCACTTCTACCAATCTGGAATACCCTCTAAATTTAAAAGAATCCAACAAGTTTATAAGTGAAGTGAAAAGAAAAATTATAATGGAAGAAGATGAAAAAAATAAGACACACTTTGAAGGCGTGTTCCTCAAAGGCAGCTCGACCAATTTAGCTCAAATTTAGTATGGAAGATGTCCAGGACCTGTCCAAAAGGATGTTTCACAGAAAAAAATGGACTATTTCTGTTTACCGTTATTGAGCTATGAATGCATGAAAATCGTGTTTTCTTGGTTCCTATAAAATACACACTTGTCTGTCGAGCATCCAGACTAATTGGCTTTCCTTGGCAGCAATGCATCATCTTCTGTCCTGATAATAATATCCACACAAAAACAGTCAAGCTGTATAAAAAGGGTGTTGTATCATTAACATTATTGCAGCCATTTCATGGCCGCCACCTTTGACTTCACAACTTTTTTTCACCCAGGATTTTTGAAGGCCACACCCCTTTTATACAGCTTGGCTGTTTTGTGTGGATTTCTGTTCTTTTGTATTTTAAATATATACCCCAAAGCCAACCATAAACTGGTTTGTTTTTACACAAATTATTTCTTCTTATCTACAGATGCCATGAAGATGGTATAAGACAAACTACTGCACTACCAATACAGAAAAATACCTACCGATCTGATATCAAAGCCAATTTACATACTGATATAATTTTGTGCTTGCATGTTCATGGCTACATAAAGTTGTATTATAATGCCTTTAAATGTGTTTTATACCGTAAATACCTTCCAAGTTAGGTATCATGATTGTATTATTTGTCTAATTTGCATGCAAAACACGATAAGTTGCAGTTGCTCATTTTTAACAAAGCAAATCCTGCACCTTTTATGCTAAAATACAATTTCCAGCTGGTTGTCACAAGTTTTATTAGCATAGCACTTATTATGATGATTATGATGATGACAATTGGTGCGAGTAGGTCTTATAACAGTAGTGTACTATCCTGCCGATCTGTACCAAAATGGCTTTTGATTCGATGGAATACTAGAGAAGTTGCAATAGTATTGTATACAGGGTTTATTTGAATACTTTGTAATGCTCTAATAGAGTGCACATTTTCTTTAGAAGATTCCCAATAGAACACACATAGAATGTTCTAGATTTTTCATATGAAATTATGAACTTTTACTATTGAGTAGATACCGTATGGCTCCAAATTTTCGTAGCAAAAAATTTTTACTACGAAACTTTCATGTGCATTGAAATCGAGCCACCGATAGTTAAAGCACGAGGCTTGTGAGGGTTTAGCTATACGAGAGTGTTGGTGTAAAGTAGGCTAATATCACATGAAATTTACTATTATTATCATTATTATTATTATTACTCTTCGACCTTAAAATAATGCTCAGTGTACTACCTGTCCATTCGTTTTTGGTACACTTAATAACCTCTGACACAAGTATGATGCTTTTTTCTCAGTACTCATCCATCCATTAAGCATCCGTGCTTCTGGTTTTGTTTTCACAAGTATTCTACTTCGCGACGATGTAACTCGTGTTCCACATATTACCGTAACAGCACGTACGTGTAGTCACGATTTTTTTTTAATTACGAAAGGGCTTGAAATTACGAATTTATTTTTACTTATTGATGAAAACATGGCTTTTTACGAAATTTTTATACTACGAAAATTTGCAGCCATACGGTATATATAAGTTAGAATTTTCATTTATAAAGTAGAAATTAAGTGAGGTGAACAGCTGTGATAGCAGCAGCTCAATGGTTAAGAATTTGGGTGTTCAGTATGGAGGTCGCTGATTTGAATGCTGGTAAAATTTCTGACATGATTCATGCACCTTTATTACCCCGTGGTGACTGCTCTATTAGAGTATTTCGACCTGGCGGTTTACAGTTGTTTGGTTTTTGCCTTGTAACTCTATAGCTATCACCGCGATTTCTTTCAAACCACAAAAGGTTGAGCTATGATTACTAACCTATACGCATACTGATTTTTAAGTTATTCCCATAAGTGGTTTACCCTGTAGGCACAACAACAAGTTGACCTTTTTTAATGTAAATAATTGTAATATATAGCTTTATAACTATTAATCAGATTTGCACCAAACTTGATATGTGATTGTGCCACAAGACGTTCTTAAAGTGCACCAAAGCTCAAGAAAATCAAGCCATGCATTTGCATTTTATAATGAATTTGTAAAGTATGTGAAAAGAACTATTTAAGCTCCCCGAGAAGAAAAAATAACGAAGAAATTAAGCCGAATTTTGAAGGCTCATATTTCATGACTACGTAAGGCAGTCTTGCTCAAATTTGGTATGTGAAGTGCTGAAGGTGGAGAGCGTTAGCAGTATAAAAAATTCCAATCCAAGAAGGGAGCACGGAGCTACATATGCATAAAAATCGTGCTTTTTTTGTTTCTTCCTGTAAATATACTCATGGTGGCTTTCTTGGCCCATAACCACACAAGAATGGGGTTAGCATCATTTGAATACAAGATACGGCACTGCCCAAGCGCAATGTCACACTCGCTCACACATGAAATTTTGCTCGAGATTTAAAAAATCACTTATTAAGGGGCGTGGCAACCGTTTCGCTCACGATTCTCATTAATGAAATAGCTGCCACGTTGTCTCGTGAGCAAAACAGTTGCCACGCCCCTTAATTAGCGATTTTTATAAATCTCAAGCAAAGTTGCGTGTGCGAGCAAGTGCGACTTTGCGCTTGGGCAGTACCGTAGTAGGCTGTACCACATGTGTATCTACTGAACTACACTACATAAAGAATGCTAGATGAGTACCGTAAGCATTCTTTGAGAAAAAAAAAACACCTATTACATATGTTTAATGGAAGCACAAGTTATTCTTGAACAATTTGTGACCAGATTTTGGAAAATCAGTCTTAATGTCACATGTGAAATACATAGAAATCCACACTCATATGTGTCACCACTAAAGCACTTATGCACATGTTAAAATATTTCACAGAATTTCTTGTAATTCAGGGTACTGACTACTGATATAATCACTGTTAAGCTGAGCAGAAGTTTGTAATGTCTTATTAAACCAGGCGTGCACGGCACACGCCTGGTTTACTGAAATTGTTTTCGTAAAAGTATGTGTGTGTGTGTGTACCTATCTACCTATCTATGTTTGTCCGTACGCACCCACGTGAGCAAAATCGTTAAATAATGGTAAAAGCAGCTTTTATGTAAGAAGTAAAAGTGAAATGAAGTCTGTATTAAACTTCTGCACAGGTGAACTTTGCTTTGAGGTGGTTTCTTTTTGGAGGACTGAAATACGGGTGTGGCTATTTTCCTCAGACTTTGTAAACTAACTTCTCTTTGAGGTTTTCAGGTCTTTAACAACTGAAAAACAACAGTGCAGGCCTCATACGCTACCAGGATAGCCTATCACTTTGAGTTGAAAGGGGGCGTATCCCTTATGTACGCGAACAAAAATGAAGAGTAGCTTTGAGACTTTGTCAAGAGAATTTGTGGGAAAAATCACAATAGTAAACTATAAAATAGTTTAGAAGATACTTCTGTGCGTAATATGTTGTTTGTTTAACAAGCGCTTCCTTAGCAGTGCATAGCAACGTAATTGAACGAATTACAGAAATTTCATGAATTACGAAATATGAGAATTAGCTAATAATATTGCACAACCCAAAACTACCCTATTGTAAAATAGCAATACATAGTTGGTTAATTCATTGTAGCATATACTATCTATGGTTAATTCCAGATGAGTTAGCTGGCTGCATAGCACCTGGTTTTTAGAAGTAGCACAACATCAACTTGTTTTTACATAAATATTCCAGTTGTAAAATATGACATTAAGGCTGATTATCCAAAATCCGGTCACATTTTGTGAACAATGTCAGCTAAATGGTGTCTGTGTAACAGTTGTACTTCATAGTTCTACCTGACTACTTTATTAGAGTATAGTCCAATACTGTTTGACATTTATTAATTAGAGTATTTTAATCTCATTGATAGAGAGTTAAACATCTCACCTTAGCAGAAGACTCTAATTGCTCCAAAAATTTCAGTAGCCTCTGCAGCAACTTGTGTAGCTTGAACTGTTTCTGATCTTCACAGAAGAAATCAAATATCTTTTCATTAGCCTCATTGAGTTCCTTAACACCTTGTAACATCTCCTCTAGACCATCCTTTGCTGACTATACATGAACAATTCTCTATGCAGTAATTGTCCACCAATGAGTGACATACTCTTAAACTTCCTTCCACTTGCTTTTGAAGAACTTCAGTGGTTTGTGTTAGTTTTGTTTCTATCTGGTCCAAACCTTTCTTCATTTCTTGCACTTGTTTAATGATGTCATCAGTTGAGTACCTATATAGCTACTGATCACATCTACACTTCTACCAGACTAGTCAATACATTACCTACTAGCTTCTTTGAGGTGAGGCAGCTCTTTGATGACACCCAACAAGTCTGGGTCTTGTTTTTGAAATATCTATGATCATTGACATCAAATAACATCAAATAACATCAAATAACATCACTTGCCACAGCTCAACCTACTGAGGCAATGTAATTCATGAAGGTAACAGATGACTTGTTAGTACGAGTGTCCCCAAAGTTATCCAGCGAATCAGTGGTAAAACCATATGCATTACCAAAATGACCTCCCTGTTAGAAGACAATTGTAAACAAAGCTGATTTCATCTGCTGACTTTTCACTAACAGAATTGATCATATTTCCAGTCACTAATACAATGTAAAGTATCCTCTTCAGTAACTCTGAACTAAGAACCTCTACAGTGATGGCACAATGACATCATTGACACACCCACAATTAGGGCTGCACCGATTCTACATTTTACCGATACTTCAAATACCAAGTACTCAGCTGGGAAGTATCTGCAATTACAAGTACTGATACCGAGTACCTTAAAGTAGCTACTTCATAGTGCACACATTTATTATATAGTGTATTTCATGGTATTCTTGTACACGTTTTTGGTATGGTTCATGTTTATAATGAAGTAGCCAATCAAGATTCACAAAGAAAGAAGTCATTGAAATGCAAACCAGTGGATATTCCAGTATTCTTCTGGAGAAGTGTAGATAATATCATAATGGTGCTTACAAAAACAAAATAATTATTTTAATACTGAAACAGTCACTTCTACCTGATTGCTCTATTAGAGTTATTGACTGTTCTATTAGAGTATAGCGATCTTTTTCTCAGTAAAGCGTTTTCACACGTATATAGGTTTCAGCATAGATCAGTAATTTTGCTGGTAGTTAGCTATTAGTGTTATACTTCCGTGATACTTTTAGGCGTCCACTGTGCTAGTAAAATAAGCAAGTATTGCGATTGCACATCCGTGGTCACCAGTGTCTATGGTGTCACGTGAAAATGGGCCAATGAGAACGAAATTTGAATGGAAGTCCTCACATTTGATTGGCTATTTGGTCGAATCCAAAAAAAAAAAAATGACAACGGATGTGCAATCCGCGATAGCTAAACGAACGTTATTTTATTTTCCTCGCACATGATAAGAATCGGTATTTGCAACAATATAATGACCGATTCCGATACTTCATGAAAACAGCAGTATCGGCCCGATACTGATACTAGAATCGGTGCAGCCCTGCCCACAATATGATAATACCATTTACAGCAGTGCAGAGTACACGTAAGGCAGGCTGCAGCTCAGCTTTTTTGTCTGAAAATTCTAGAAACACTTTCATTGCCTCTACTCTCAGTACGTACCTGTGTATCATCCACTCCAAGTATGGACATACACACAGACCACACACTTACCCATCAACCTCAATAAACTGTAATAAAAAAACTTCAGCGGCTCCCAAGATACTTTGGTCTCCATTATAAGACTTCAAATGATCAATCTGTAAATATATTGCATTAAGAATTGTACTAACTAGCATTGTTTTACCGTGTGTTTATCAGGTAACAATTTCTCTAAAGCATTCAGTTGCTCAACTGAAACACCTTCACTGTTGAAGTCTGTAATAATCTTCACTACAGTAGTGCTACCTCCTTTAAACTGCTTCAGGAACACATTAACATTTAATCCAGTCTTGTAGTCCAATAGGCTCACCTAAGGGGAGCACTGTGAATTACGATAGTAACATAATATGTTTACAACATGTGGATCTTTATGCTTTTCCTTTATCGAAGTTTGTTTCCTGCTGAACAGTTCCTCAAGTTGATCAGTATCAATAACAGTATGATAGGGCAGGCGGGTACATTGAGTCCACACACACTGCTTGTGAGTCTGGACTGTGTTCCTTGATATCTTCTTCCAGTTAACAATGTGCATTTTCTTTTTGGAGCAATACTTGATTGATAACTGAAATAATTGAGGGTAAGAACCTGTATTAATCCAATAGATACACTGTACAACTATGATACATGCTATGCAAATATTACTTAATGTGTCATCAGCTGACCCACTTATTCCACCCAGAGGTGGAGGGGGTGGGACTCCTCCAGAAGGTGGGGGTGGTGGAGGTGGAGGTGGAGCTCCTCCAGAAGGTGGGGGTGGTGGAGGTGGGGCTCCTCCAGGAGGTGGGGGTGGTGCTCCTCCAGGAAGTGGAGGTTGTGGAGCAGCATCTTTTCCATGTAGTGGAGGAGAGGCTACTTTTGCAGCTTTTTCTGTTACTGGTTGTTCACCATTGCTGATCTCAGCCAATGCCTTCCTTATCTTCTCTGTACTAGCTGACACAAACTGATTACTGTCATCTTCATTTCCCTCACTCATCATTACAGCAGATAATACCATCTTCTCCAACATCTCCCACACTATGTTACTCTTCTTACTATCTCTATCCAGTAACATCAGATGTTGTAAGATGTGTAGAAATGATAGAGCATTTGGAGTACCAACCACCTACACATCACCACACATCAACTGTTGATCAGTCAATCGGTAATAATCTTACTTTACTGTACACTGCTCTGAACACATCCCTGTGATTACTAATATCCATTCCTTCTTCAACAGTCTCTCTATCATGAGCTTCTCCATCATTGAACACATCAATCTGAGTCAACAATGTGTGGTTATCACTGCTCCTGTTATTTCAACAACTGGATGGCGAGTGTATTGTTGTAACATGTAACAACTAACCTTAACGAAAACAGTACATCCTGAAAATTTAGGACTAATTAAAAAAAAACAAAAAACAGGTTAAGACAAGATAAACAGATGTTGAAACAAGCCATACCAGCAAGTTCATGTCTTATGTTGGACCTTTCATCTCCACTACCACAACGAGCTACAAGACAGTTTATGAATGTTATTATTACAGCACGATACTCATCAGTCTCGGCATTTCTCAACTCCTCAACTAACACACTGTGCACAAATCTCTTCTTCATCACAGCCTACAGTATGGAGCATGAATTGGAATGAAATGAGGAGGTAATTGAAATATCGGCATTATCATCAAGACTTGTACTTAGTACTTGTACAGTATAACATGTGTAAGTCTTATCACCTTATATGGTAATTATATAAAATGTGTGCATGTGATGTATATGTGATATGATGGTACCTCCGTTATCTGGAAACTTGAGGGATCACTGATGTTCCAGTTTTCTCACCAAAGATAATGTGTCATCAGCAATTAATAAACATGCATTATTGCAGAAGTACAGTCGGCATTGTATAGGGGGATTTTTTTTGTCCTAATAAGTGATGTGCAGTAGAAATTATGCTAATGGCTGTAAATTTGTGCTTTGTATAATTATAACATGCATTTTGCATTGGGCAAAAAAATTTGATCAACCTGCTGTCCAAGCTGAGTTTGTGATAAAGCAAATAATAAATCATTCTGAAATAATGGTAAAAGCAGGAATACAATAGTAACCAAGAGTATTAAGTGGTGTATTACCCATGATTAATGATTATGTAGTATACGTGGATATTTCAGTAATTGTTCATTAACACAAAATGGCAATTTGAAATGTGTATGTGGCAGTGGGTCTTAGTTCAACAGTTTTTTGTGTTATTCAACCAACTATAGTATTCAACAGTTATTGTACAAGAAAAGTATAGTAAGGACCCATGCAAGATAATTCCAACTTGCTCTTGAAAGCAGTAACACAAACGAGTGTGTTACCACAACTTTGGGATCTGTTTGGCAGTGCCAGAACCTAACATCAGCTATTTTGTAAATACCATCATGTTTTCACTTGGTTTAGTAATACAGCAACCATTAACAGAACAAACAATTACTGAAATATCTGTTTTACTCTACGCAATCATGAATCATGAGGTAATACGCCATTTGATACTCTTGGTCCTGGAAAGTTCTGTAATTTAACAAATCTCACATATTGTGTGCATGAGCCTAAATAGCCATATAAGGCAAACTGTACTTGGTTATGTACAACTGCTTGTGAAGTGGCCACTTTCAACAGCAATGTTGCATTCGAAAGCTTTCTGTTTTAACAACTCTAATATAGCAGTCACATGCACAGTCAAGCTTAAGTTAACTCCACCAACAACAGTTTTTGCTATACACATAGGGATGAGAAACAAGAGAGAACCATCATTATTAAATGATTAAATACATTACAATATTGATGAGACCTCGGTCTCGTGCGACCACAACCAGCAGTATAACCATAGATATTAGAGCCTACGGAAACCTCTAATATCTATGGTATAACAATGGCCGGGTTCCAGCACTAGCCTCTAGTAATTGGAATACCCCACTTAGTCCACCACATTAGTCAAATACACTGGATACTGACCTTGTAGTGGATTAATGCCTCAGTCACTAACTGGTGTCCCTCATCAGAATACATACACACTGCACTGAGTAGCTCCAATACTTCGATTTTCATGAGAGCATTGTTGCTTGTTAACCCTAACAGATCCGCTGGATATTAAGCCACAAAGAGCTTATATAGCTGCTAACCTTCTGTTAACTTGTTGACAAACTTCTTCCTTACTATAATAATGTGATTTATAGCTGACTGATGGTTCATGACGGATTTTATGCAGCGCGCACACTCTAGTTCCTGACTCGCATCCGCCGCCAAGCTGCTTCGTGATGTTTTACTGGTGAGAGTTCCTAACGTGTCGAACACCATCTCCAGTCCTCCTTGGTCTAAGAATTCTTCCATCCATTGTGTGTCTGCTGACTGCACTCTGTTGTTTAGACCTTTGAAGTCCAGTGATGTCTTGAAGAATTCCAGACACGCTTTGGCTGGTTTGCCCTCAAACGAGAACTTGTGAAGGTGTTCCA
Organism: Dysidea avara; assembly: GCF_963678975.1. Taxonomy (NCBI): domain Eukaryota; kingdom Metazoa; phylum Porifera; class Demospongiae; order Dictyoceratida; family Dysideidae; genus Dysidea; species Dysidea avara. Next base: position 1,757,121 of record NC_089274.1, on the reverse strand, counting down.
TGACCGTCAGTGATCTTAAGTATTGACACGAGTCCGAACTAATGCTAAACGTGACCAGATTAGGGTAACACCCTATTTTAATTTATGTAATGCCTCTGGGAGTCTCGTGCCCAGCCGGGCTAGCGCTAATGCGTTTGGCGAGCCTCTAGTAAGCGCCACTTTCATCAAATTGGAGCGATTATAATCCCTAACTAAAGCGTCACTTTAGACATAGATTATAGACACCTCATGTCTATTATCTATGATTATATATACTACGTACGTAGTATATATAATCTATGCCTTAGAGGAATGAAGTCTGGTGCATCAAGTGGAGTGTCTATTATCTATGGGTGCATATATGCATGAGGCTGTCTTCAAGTTCAGACTCTTCAGTTTTTACTTCTCAATTCATAAATTAAAAGTATATATATTAAACTTTACAAATAAAAAAAGTGATCACCACAGCCAGTCAATGCAATTTTTGGAGGACACTGGAGATGTTGTGCTGTGCAAATATGGCCTCTAGGAGACCTTCAAACAACACATAGACTATCCTCTTGTTTAGTCTCTGGTATTGGAACAGTTCTAGCACCTGTGTGGTTCCTTCCTGTGAGTTCTTGGTGCCAATAAACCTGCGCAAGTCATCTATGGGTTAAAACAATAGAACAGTAATAGAAACATCTCATAGGCTTCCCTATGTATATGAGTGGAAGACCAAGAAACTGTGTTGACACTGAGTACAATACATTCAGTTTAGTGTACATGTGACAAATGTGGTGTTTCCCATTTGATATGAGATTGGGGACAAGGGCAAAGACACTACCATGTAATTAATCAAGCCCCCTTGCCTGTCATTTCGGTCTTGTCAACTATTTTGGTTGCCCTGACTATCAATTATTGGAAAGCAATGCTACCATTCTGCTTCCTTTTCAGCTTTGTTCTACCCGTTACAAACAAAGGAACGCATCTCTGCGTGATTGAAGCCACCATGTGTTACCACGAACCATCACCTGTGCAGTAGTGGAGAAAGAAATGGGACACAAAGGAGGACAAAGTCCAGAATGTGTTAACTGTAGCTTCTGTGGTTGACAAAAAGGCACATCTCAGGCTGAAGCAATGTCAGAAAATTTAAGCCTATAGCATTAGCCGCCATAGTGAAGCCATGCTTGGCTGAAGGTATCAGTTTTTTTTCTTTTTTTGACCGTTCCGTTACCATGGTTTACACAAAAGAATACAGACTAGCTAATTATAAACTACCACACTAATTACAATAAACTAAACTACTTACAAGCTACACCTACTTAACTACATTATAAAACCTAAACAAAATCTATAGTGTCCTCTGAGCAAAGAGCATAGTGTCAGTTGGTTAGTTAGGTAGAAGATTCAGTTAAATAAAATTTATTGGAAGGATTTGGGGTCTCTGAAGGCATTTTTGGGCTTGGTTATGCCTAACAAGTACTGTAAAGCTGTAAAGGAAAAGTAAGGCCGGTTTTGAGTGATATTTTTGGCAAGCCTCCATGATTCCTACTATACAGTACTACGGTACTCCATGATTTAAACTGAGTGTTATATTAGAGTAGCTGAGAATAGTTGATTGCTATATTTCAATTTAGCTTCAAATGCATAGCAGAAATCATGTATTAATTACTTTAATTACTAATTCAGTAGGACAAACTGTAGGTTATGAGAAACAAGGAATCAGCCTTACCTGGCATACTTCCTAACAGTTTAGCTCTAGCAATCACTCTGGTGATGTGTTTAGTTGTCTCACTCCTCTCTGGTGAAGGTGGTGCTCTACACCCTTCAGGCCACATGGAGTCGCTATGAGGTGGGGGTGGGGTGATTGTGACATATTCAATTCTAAAAAGATTTACTGTACTCACCAGAGCATACCAATCTGCTGTGCTATCTGCTGTGGTGACGTCATCCAGTCAATATGCTGGACTATTTGCCGGTTGATACGATCACCAAATGTTGCTCGTATGAACTGTTTCAACAATCGAGTGACATGTCGTCGAAGGCCTTGACTCCTGAAACATGAGAGCAATCATCAGCATATGTTACTCTCTACACACAATGAAGGCTCTTAACAATAAGAACAAAGGAAAGCAAATCAAAAATAGTAAAACTGAGCAGATATACATGTACCAGGTCCTTGTATCTGCAATGGGAAGATGAACTGATATTGGGGCTGTACGCCATTCTCTACACAAGCCCTGTGTACTTTGTGTAATGGCTATTTACATAGATTACACTAGTGATATTATACAGTAGGACCTCAATAATCCGAACCCTCAACTATCCAAACGGTAGAGGTGACTGTTCTATTAGAGTATTTGTCAACAGGTGTATGTTCTATTAGAGTAGTTCAATGAAGCTCTCTATCATAAATGAATGGGCTTCATTTATCAAACAAATTCACTTATCTGAATACTTTTGTGATTCAACTGGCGCACAGGTGTTCGGATAATGGAGGTCCCACTGTAACTGATAAGTCACACTGCATAACTAAGTCACATGTAAAGCCCTATAAAATATTAAAAGTTGCATTAGGCACTTAGATTTGATAACTTGGCAATGCAATGGTTAACAGTGGTAAGTACCAATTCTGTGATGTCATGTCTCATAGTAGTTACAGTGGAAATGCTGATCAACACTTCACACACAAAAACATGCACATTGGCAGTTATACCTGTGTATAGCCTTCTATATATAACACTAAAATTATTACCAAGAACATCTAGATTTCAAAAATTTCATGCTCCCAGACCCCTTTAGCACATACACACTTTGTATGCATGGTCAGTATACTTCACACAATCACCAGCATGACCTTATACTTTTCAGCTTGAAACCCCTTTACAGATCCACCACTGGATCACTAAAAATCACAAATGGCTTGTGGGAGTACAGGCGAGCTCTAAAAGAGGTGGGTGGCAGGGGCCCGGAAGGGGGGCAAGAGGCTATTTTTTTAAAGTTGAAGAAGGTGTAGGGATGAATTAGGCCAAGTTATGGGCCATACAGGTCTCAAAACTGGCTTAAATGAAAGGAAATTTACAGCACAGATCTTTATTCAACACCACGGAGCTGTACAGTCATATACAGCCACATACAGCCATCCCCAGGCTGACCAGAACTCCCAAACTGCACTTATGGATTGCCACTAGGCTTGGGAAAAGCAGCCAGCAAAAGCAGACCACTCATTATTTCTGGCCTTTTATCTAATCCCAAAACTTGCTCTCACACAATGCCTTTCTGCATAAAAAGTTAAATCTGTTCTGATCTTGGTCACATCTGTGTTAAAATGGTAAACAGTTGGCATGTCAACGAGGCATATAAATAACATACTGTGTAGCTATATTGACTTAGTCTCAGTGTACACACTAACATTAACATCACTTGTAGTTAGTTGCTTACTTCAGTCTCAGTTCAAACACTTCATCCATCAGTCTTAACATGACTTGGAGAGGAATGTTCTCCTCATCTTGCTGAAATACATGTATTTCCTTAAATATCATAAATACACGGTAAATACTGACCTCATCTAAGCCAGCAGAGAGAAGTGCAGACTGTTCTTCAGCTACTGGAGTGACTGGCAAGTGAAGCATCTTACGAATGAGACCAGGAGAGTTGCCAGTTGACTAGAAAAAGTAACAGTACCTATTGTTATGAGCTTGTGAGACAAAACAAATATTTCTGCCTTAAGTTACTCACAAATCACTACGACATCTTTGTGCTAGAAATGTGCTCCACACACATCTACCAAGCTAAGGCTAGTTAGTCAAATACAATAATCAACTACTGTATAAATAATAACAGAAATTCAGAAGCACTTCGTTGTATATAGTTGAATGTTCTATTCAAGGTATGTATTGGCATTGCACACTTACCCTCAGTCGCAAGTCTCTAAATGGTCTTGTAATGGAATCCATCTGTGACCATAATACAACACAATTTCACTTTGTACATAATACGAACACCAACCAACCTTCCTGTTCAAGAACTGGTTCTCTCTCACATAAGAGTCTGATAGGAAAATAATGATCATTTCAAATGATTGTGGGTTCTTGTTAATTTTGTCATCGGACAGCAGCACTTGTAAATATACATCAAGCCCTTTCCGTCTAGACTCCTTCAATGCAGGGTCATGTTTGTTAAGTGACCATGGGATGGGTAGGGTGAGGCTGGGTGGTAAAATCTTGAGCTGAGAAGAGAAATTGATAAATAGAACTCCTCTATCACATAAGCTATACAGTAAGTCCTTATTGAGAATATTTTGTATAGAGCTGAGGACAGAGTTTTGTGTATTTACTAACTAAATACAAAAAAGTAAAAAAAAAATTTCCATAGAAAATTTCTAACTAGCTACCATAGTTTTATTACTGTTCTCCCATGAACAGTTTACACTTTGCAAAATGCTGTGAATCACAAAAAATACATGAAAGTCTGTTCATGGCAATTTAAATAGAATCCCATGGACAATTATCTGAGAACTTCATTTATAACATAACATGTTACCTTTGCCTTCAATTGTAAATGGAAAGTATGAAAGTCACTGTAGCGACGTTCTACAAAGAAGGTTTCTTCAGGCCCCATCTGATGTTGGCAGGTGACTTGAATACGATAGCAAGTATATGATGGCTTCTTTCCCTCCCTTTTCTCAACATAGGTTGGAATGTGAGCCTTCAATTTCATTAGTTTTGCCTTCTGTTCAGACACTGTCATTGACTGCTCCATGGACACTTGTGCTGTGTCACTCAACATACCTAGACTTGTCAGGCACCTGTACATGTTGTCGTTAAACCCACAATCAATTCTGTAGGCTTACATTTTGTATGGTCTACTTTTGAGGAATGCATCATAGTAATCCTGTCCTTCCAACACGTGGAATATCTGCAAGTACAATGAACCCTCAGTTATCCGAACCCCTCTGTTCTCAGGCAATGATAAAAGTGTTCAGATAAGTGAATTGTTCGGATAACCGAAGCCCATACATTATAATAATAATACAAAGCTTTTTCTAATAGAACATACACCTGTACTTTAACCAGATAGTGTTGAGGTTCCATCACATAGTTACATATATCATACCTCATCCTGTGCATTAACTAGACAGTCTGGTAGTAATGGTTCAGTTTCCAATGCTTTCTGGGTCTGATCAAAGGTCTCCTCTGACAACACAAGACGTGGGAAAGCCTGCAAATAACAGTGGGTGTGGCTGGTGATGTTTGCACAATACAGCTAATTACCTCTTCTGAAAAATGATTTTCAAAGATATCTTTGGCATTGGCAGCATATCTCTTGAGTGTCTCCTGCGTAACCATATATGTACATAGGATAAAGAGGTCCTAAATTTTTTGGTGGTGTGATCTTCAACCATATTATGTGGTATGATTGGTTAGCAATGTATTTGGCAAACTGTTAAATAAATCATATTTTGACAAATGGCTGTGTGTAGATCATGTGAGACCATGAACAAAGTATATTGGCGGGATCATATTTTTGGTGAACAGCACTAAAATTTGCCAAATTAATATGTTCATCAATCGTACACAACATACATTAGCTCCTACACAAAGTGTGGACACACGTCAACATGCTGCTCAGTGTTCTCAACAATACTGGAAACCTTCTTTACGAGAATGTTGGGCTTACTTATTAAGCAAAGCGTCATACGTGGCTGGTATGGGGAGTTTATTGAAGGAAAACACATGGCTCTATCATGCTTTAGGAAGTGAACTTCTCATTTAAGACATACACCTAATAGCATCTCCTAGATTTGCTTATGTTCCAATGTATATACAACTATTAAGATGTGATTCTAACCGCCATGTTCTCTTCATCATTAGCATACTTGTCCACCAGTTGGTTCATCATCATATTAAATGTCTATGTACGCAACAACATTGTTACAAAAAATGTCTCCTAGAGTGACTCTTGTACCTCTGCTTCTATCCAGAAGCTCACGTGGGCTTGTTTCACAGGATCTCCTGAAAAAAAATCAATTAGGTAGGACAATGCTTTATCGTTGGTGAGGATGGAACGTAAACTAACAACCGGTAGTGAAACATTGCCAAGTTCGGCTAATTCCTGAGGAATGTCAACACACATGTAACAACTAGTGTCATGACGATAGTGGAGCTTACATTGTCCAGTGTCTGCTGGTCTTGAGAAGTGGAATGTGTGTGACAAAGTTTGGCCACATAATTTAAACTCCCCAATTGTTCCAGGTGTTCCTCTATCAGAAAAGTGAACATGTTAAGTGTTTAGGAGAACCAGTGTTGCACTGGACCATGTCAGCAACATATTTTTAGGGTATCGTGAAAAAAGAATGACCAATACTAAGACATAATGATACTATTTCATATTGCAAGTCTGAAATTGTTCACACAAGCAAACTTTAACACATTGACTTAAAAGCCTTTAGTTTTGTGAATTTCCAATTGTCATTTGCTACAATAAAAACAATTTATGTAACTGTCACGAATAAAGTTGCCAAGTTGTGAACATGAAAAGTTTCACTTAAACGTTCCAGATTTATAGTACCAACTATTGGCAAAGTCTCATATGAGAGTAACACCAGTGCAACACTGGCTGAGGACACTTGTCTCTACCTGAACTGCCATGTTGCTTAGTTCGCTCTATCTCCTGCAAAATGCACCCAGCAATTGTTGATAACTCGGAGGAGACATCACAAGTGCTGTAAACAAGTTATTCATGTGAGAGATGAGTACTTGTAATAAGACACAAGTCATTGAGGTGTACTGTAGGTCACCAGTCAAATCAAATTACACATTGAAAAAAAAGTAATATTGCCAAAGAGCTTGTCACAAGCCAGGAAAAGCTTAATGTCAAAGTAACTGAAGGAGAAATGTATGATTATAGCGGCATTCTACTACACAGTAGACACAATAGTTTAATGAGCTGGTTACATATGTAATATAGTAAGTGTACTCACTTGATGGCTGCAATGAATGACTCAGGATTCAGTGATGACTCACGACACTAGGATGATGTCACATTACATCATCACTAAATAATGTAACAACACTAACCAACATCACCACAGTGCCATTGAAGTAGTCAGGATCGCTGAGTAGGTTAGCTAGCGGTAGTAGTATCTGTTCTACTAGCACCTCCTACCATAATAGTAGGCACGTGCCACAATTACAAAACATTTTTCTTTGAAATAGAAGTCGCATGTCAAAATGTATAGACCAGTTTCATAACTTATTCCACATTCTACATGTGCCATCAACAACAAAAGTTGTGTGCAACTTAAGTTAGGTACTTTGATTTGCCAACTTCAGTCACGCCAAACTTTTGTTGCTTACAGTAGCAGCTTTGTTTGAGGAATGTGACTTTTATTCAGGAATATCTTGTGCCCTTACCCTTAGGATAAAGCACAATGCCTTATTCTGGAAATCATCCTCTGGTAATAACAAGTATAGTAGCATTTCTGCTATTGATTGAAGGTAGGCTAAAGGAACACATGACATCACATGATATATGTGATTCCCAATATACACCTTTCTCATTTTCAACACTGCTACAAATTTCTTTAAAACGAAGTTGGTTATCCGTCTTGGCTTCCTCTACAAAGAATGCATCTTCAAGAAGATCTGTGACCTTCTTAGGATCTGAAAATGACCTTCATATAACAAAGGTCACTACTATTAAGGTCATTACCAGTCTCTTGACAGTTCTTTAAGGCTTTACGGAATATCCTCAAGTGGGACACAAAATCATCAATGACTCGTTGAGTGCAGAATGGCAACCACTCCACCGTCTTGGATCTATATTGACAAGATGTCAGTTCTGTATTTGTGCATCATAGAGTACAGCATTTAGCTCCACAAGGTGATGCTCACATCACACATTGTACAAACACACAACAAACAGTAATGTACATCAGATACAGACACATATACTTGCATTTTACAGCTACAAACCAAATCTATAACCATAGTATGATGGATAAGGTTGCAATACTACTTTATACAGTTTAAGGTTGTGTGTACATATATAGCAGGTTCTGCTGCTAACTGAACAATAGCACCATAAGGAGGTTTAGACTAATGCATAAACGAATGTACTACATTCATTGAACGGTTCAAAGGGTGCATTTTTCAAATAACGTAAGTGATGTTTGAATATAAACATGCGCAACCTGGCAATTGAAAAATTACAGCAGAAGACAAGAATCCATTTTCACCACACGTGGACAGTTACGTTTGAGACACTAGAAAGTGGTTGTACATGAAGTCACAAGTTCCCTGACCAGTTAATTAGCTTGTGCCACAAATGATCACACCTACCACTAATGTTGAGGTGCAGTTGTGACTGTTACTGGACAAACTGTGAATTTTCACAAGTTTGTACTACTGCTGTAGTTGTAGTTGTGAAGTTATTTAGCAGCAGCTACAACTTGTTTTGTGCTTTCTCCAGCTGTCACTTGTTTAATATACACTGGGAGAATTATAATGCCAACATCGGAAATTCAATTTGCCAAGGGGAGCCAAAACTGTTAAATGAATTAAGCCACATTACCTCAAAATTATGCCATTAGCTAACACATAGCTAACTGTAGCTACATACAATATTCGAATATTGTATTCAAAGCTTCGAAACTTAAATCAACATTACTTTATGCACCAGTTTAGACCATGATCAAGAATAGATGACATAAGCAAGTGACACTTACCGACTAGCAAAATTGATGAGAACCGAACTGGCACACTCTCGTACTAACTCAATAAAGTGTGGGTCATTGCTAATGTGTCCATAATACCATGACTCCACGAAATCTCTGACACCATATGTTACCAGCTGTGAATAACACACAACAATAACTATCACATTCAGCATGACGTCACACCTTTTGTAGTTGCTCATCAACTAGCTTAGCACCAGTTAATCGTTGGTCCACTTTTTGTCTCTTCTTGAAAACTCTAATGTCACCCTACAACAGATATACAACCCAGTGCAATTCCATATTTTTCAACTGGGTACTGTAAACAGGCGAATCAGACAAAATATGCCAAATTCACCATTCAGCTATGTAATTACAAATAATGTAGTTTTTGGATACTGGCACAGGATGCCAGTGTTCCATCAGTGTAATTTTTACAGCTAGTTTATTTCATTGTACAATCTTTTGTCTGTCACTGCTTTTTACACTGTGAAGTCTTTAAATAACAATGATTGGTGAATTCATGCTATAATTCGTGGAAATTCAGGTTCACTAAATGTTTGTTTTATGGTCTCGTTAAAGTACAATAACGTGCTATCGATATCACATGACATTACTTGAATAAGTCCAGTACACATTTCCATGGTCTCCTGTCCTGCAGGGTTGCCATGGTGAACTTCATAGTAACTCAGATAGGAGACAATCAACAATGCCCTAATTAGGAGAGGTCATTGCTACATAACACCCCTAGTTGGCTTACCCTACAGCAAACGGCCCCACAATTAGCAAGATGACACCGCCGAACGAGTACACTGCCACTAACACAGTCAGCCCCACCCACAGGATGTTCCCTTTGATCATGCCGCCAGTGCAAGGTTGACTCTTTCGGTATGTGTTCCCGCCAGATGCTGTCGCGGTACACACACAAGCATCACCGCCTGGCTAACTTGTTGCCTAGTCAAGACAGTCGTAATCTCTCCAACTGTTCCATTTAATAATTCTTTGATACACACTCTATATAATGCTCTACACGCGTACGGATACTAATCAATTGAAATTTACGGATACCTTACGTTCAGAGTTTTGCTATTGAGGTATATTATCTATGGTGAAATTCTCTGCCATAGGAACTAAATGAAATTAGCACATTGCATTAGTGCTAGAACATTTGTATTATCTAAACTTAATCTCGAGTCTGGTTTTTTCTTTCTTTCTGTGGTTAGTCCTGCTTACTCAATCGTCCTAGTAGCTAATTGTATGTGTTTTTGTAATTACTTCAACAAGGAAGAACGCTTTTGAGAAGTAAAAATAATAATAATCAATAATAACTACATACATGCATCATTCTATAACCATATGCATGCACCATTGTGCATGCGTGCAGTTTGTACGAGTTTGTACATGTGATCATGGCATCTGCTAATTGTGGATCAGTCTGGCCATAATGAAAACAAATTTGTATTACATTTTTGCTCTTCTTCAGTTATACAATGAAACCTTTGGTATCTATTGCCTCCAATATATGCTATGTAACTGCCTGCTGTGAACAGCTGTCTATGGGGGAACTTCCGCATTAGTGATGCTTTCAACGAAATGAATTCTTCTTTGGCACAAAAATATCCATCATGCATCACTGAATGAAAAGTGATCAACTTAGGAGAGTTTGTCACAAGCACAGTAATACCTTCAACTGTCACTGATCTGACATTGAATACAACATGTACCAGTCCACCATGAGCTGATATTGCACTCATAAAAGTATCAGGTACACTAGTACGGAATGAATCAATGTACAACTGTTGCAAGCTGTGATTACACAATGCCGAAAGTGATTGTTTAAATTCACTGGCAAAAAAGAGACACTGAAGTTCCTTGCTACTGATTATTGCTTCATCTAAGAGTTTGTTAAGCTGAGGATAGATTGTTTTCACATCTGGTGCATCATGATGACGCCCAACATCAATTCTACAATGGACGAGTGATGGAAAGTGGGATAGAATTACGAGGCTCTTGTAAACAAATTGGGATCTGTATCCTTCACAAAAAGATTTCGATTCTAATGCTTGTAAACTTCTACACTTCTGAAACAAACTGACCAAAATATGTTTGTTATTTGTAGATGGTAACAGCACACACAAATCTACTGCAAGATGAGTCAACTGCTTCATATCAGACAATACTTGCCATAAATTTACCTGACATTCCACTTCAGTAACTGGTATACCTAATAAGTTTAGTCCTTGTAGATTGCGACAAGAATCAGCAATAGCACGAAGTCCTTGTAAACTTTTTAAACATCCAAGGCTCTTCTGCAAACTTAGTCGTTGAAGGTTAGGACACACAAGAGCCAACTGCTCCAAGTGCTTAGCACCACCATTTTTAGAATGCAAGAAATCAAATTCAATCACAGATTCAAGAAAAGAAACGATAGAATTCAGTTTGAATTTTTGGTTTCTCAACAAATTCGCTAAAAATCCCCCTCCAAATGATGCCTTGTGTACAACTTTACCACACTGAATACCGTCAATTAACATCACTAGCATTTCTCTCAGTCCCAGAATTCCAAAATCACTGAGTTTCTTGTATGGTACTGGTGTAGTATGCGTGCGACCAAATTCCAAATAAAACGTTGGTAGAAAAGTGCACAAATTTAGTGGAGCTTTACATCTGCTATACAGTTTAATACAACCAGTACGACCAGCAGGCATACTCGAGGGTGGTTGGAAATCTTGACAATATTCTTTAAGTGAATCAGCAGTGTCGTCTGGTGTAGTGTTTAACATTATCCAGCAGCTGCAAATGTCTCGTTCAGCTCCAAAATGAGTGATGATTACATTCTGTGGAACAAACCCACTGGATATCCAATAACGTACCCATGGATACCGATTATACTGCTCCTCCTCTTCATCACCATACAACCGTGACTTTGATTTAAGTACAAACACCGGTCTGATTACAAGCTCTTTCAGGTTCTTATTGTTTTCACCAATTACTTTTAGTAACTGTTCGATGTCATCATAACACCAGTGAATATCCAGTTTCTGAAGATATTTCATGCGCAATAAAACCCATTGTATGTGTGCACGTTCCAACTCAACGATTAGACTTAGCTCTAAAACATCACTGCAATATTTGCACAGCATCTCAAGCAGCTTTGGTCGCCTTAATCGGCCACCCGGCTTTGCACCAAAGTAACTCCAATCTTCGTCAAGTTCATCGTAGTAGGAAAGCACATCTTGCCCCGCACTAACATGAATAGATAGTCGTTTCACATGCTGTCCACACACCTTCAACACGTTATTCACACAACCTTCATCACCAGTGTGGTAATAAGGCCACACAAACTCTCCCCACAGTGACGGCGTTTCGATCACACTTCGTAGTCTCTTTGAAACATATCGCAACTTCACCTTGTCACGAGCCGTCATGAACGATGCAACATGCACCATCAACTCGGTTGGAAGGTTGAAAAGAAAGTCACCAGCGGTCTTGTCTCCGGTCGGGTCTCCAGTAGCCTGGGCCGTTGCACTGCGTGATAATGCCATTTTGTCCTCGTACGTTATAATCATAGATATCTAGTATATAAATCTATTTTCTAATGGTGATGACCAGTTCGTGTACATATATAGCTAGCTAGCATACCTAAATAATATCATGCAAACCAGAAACAGGAAATGCGCTATATATAGTATGCGCCAAATATAGTCCAACGCCTAATTAGCTATGACGAAAGCACCAAATGTCTTATGGTTTGTAGCACGTGCAGTGATTTTAGAAGGGGAGGAGGACACTATTTTTTGGACCTTGTCAATAAAACTATTTGTTTACATGGAAAGCAAGTCGGCTGCAGCTGCAACATTAAAGGGGTTTTATTAAAGTTTTGCATTCCAATGCACCGCAAACTCAGTATCGACCTTACTGATAAGAATTATCAGTTAACATATGTAGCTAACTAATCATTTGTAAATAGCTAATTGTACACTATATGTTCCCCCTTGTAAATCCTCCCCCCCCCACCTTCCCCTTGTAATTTTCCCCCCTGAGCATAATCAGTAAACACTGCCTGCCCAGTAATAATAAAATAAAAACACAGTTCTGTAGTACTATGATCATGTACAAGTGATCGCCCCAGTGGTGTATCATTTCTAGGTGTGTAACAAAAGTTATCAAATGATGAAGTTTTAATTGGTTATACATGCTGCAGGTGGGCATAAAATTATTGAAATCCCTCTGTAGTATATAGCTACATAAGCTTAATCAAGCAATTATCCTTGCAATCTTCAGTTTTATTGTAGAGATAGCTAGCTACCTTGTTGTTTGGTACAATACTCTGATATTCCAATGATTTTATATCAATTAAAACTTCATCATTTGACAACTTTTTGTTACACACCTTCAATAAAGAAACGATAGCTAGCTACACATCAGGACAATCCGCCTTGTAGTTAACCACACGATATAGCTACTACAAAGCTGTGTGCATTGGAAATGCAAAACTTTAATAAAACCCCTTGAAAATATCTTTTCATGTTCAGCTAGTCATTGAGTAGTAAGTAGAGAAGGAGGGATTGCTGCTTGTGGAGAGTCACTTGCACGCATACCAGGTAAGTCAGCATAAACTGAAAATGTGCTTAATTCTGAACAGAAATTAGTAAGTTCAGTAGACAAACAGTGTAGAAGTTTATTATGGCGATATGTGAAGCGGCCCTGTGTAAAGGCACTGGGACATCCACCCAAAACATGAGCAGTGGCAGGCTGAGTGCAACCACATAGTGTACACTTCGCTTGTTTACTGCCAGGCTGAGAAAACAATTTGTTTCATGTGGCATTTTAATGGGCCATCATGTTGCAGCTGCAGGCTTTGTATGGTCTAATACTAGATTCAGCCTTTAAACTAAAATAGGATATTGATGGTTTTCCATGTAAACAAATAGTTTTATTGACAAGGTCCAAAAAATAGAGTTCCAAAGGACTTTTTACATGCCGCAGTCCCCTTCTAAAATCTCTTAGTAGTTACACGTGCTACAAACCCATAAATTTAGTAGTTTTATCAAAAGTGAATGATTATCTCAATTATAGGGTCTTAGTGTTGCACTAAATAAGGGAGCAGCTAATTATATCGCAGATATAGCCAAAAAAGTAATGGGATGCCACAAAAACCATAATAAGTATGTATTTTGACCTTTTCTTTTTAGGGAAAAACTGCATCTGTAGAAAAACTAGTATAGTACCCTATACATAATGTACGTATGTACACACATGTACACTATTAAAAATAAGACTTAACTATAGCTGTAAATGTTTAAATTGTCCAAGACTTGCTGCAGCGTAAAGTGAGGCATTAGCCTGAGGTTCCAGATTTGAGTATATACCTCAATTTGAAATGAAAACTATTCTTACCATATGTCATGAGTTGTCCTGTTTCTTCCTGCATCACTTTTCATTAGCTGCTAATCCCATACACTTTGATGCAACAATTAGTAACACAGCACATCAAAACTTTTGTCAAATGTACCATACTAATAATTTGACACCCGTTTTTACGTTGATTACGCATGTTTGTACAGGATTTTCACTAAAATACAAGAAATCAATGGTGCAGTTAACTCCAAGGTTGCTAATTAAGTACAATTATACAGATTGTTTATCATAGTAGCTTGACCATTCCTACCTTGTTAGTAGAAAGTCTTTCCTATGTTAGATCAGCTTTCTATTTGATAGTAAAGGTTGCAGTGTAATATTTTATAGCATATAATTTGTATTGTACGTGATTTTGCGTAATCCATGTTAGTGTTTCCTAGTGACTTGGATTTCCCCATTTATACAGTTAACAGCTGTTAAAGCACTCTATTAGCTTTGTTTTGGTGTTTAGTTTGTATCCGTACAATATTCCTATGCCTTGCTATTTCAGATAATACAAAGTGATGTAAAATGTATGCGGTTTTGTATTGAAGAAAGTCTGAAACCTTCAAAGAATCGGAGTTTCATTGGTCCATTTCATGATCTAAGAAAACAAACAAAGGACACTGGTAATGTACAGTATTGCCCATAAAATGATTATTGGTTGTAATTTTGATTTTGGCAATTTTCACTGATTTGACAAATCCCAATAGTATATTTTGATATGCCACTCTATTAATTGATTCTTGTTGGGTAGTGCTATAAGACCACTAATGAAGTTTAGCACAGATCTATTGAATCATGTTTTGTGGTTGTTAGTGACGTATTAATTTTGATCATTAGGCAAGTGCTCAGGTCGTTGCAGGATTGTTAGCCCCTCAAGTGCAGCTAACTCAAGCCTGTTAGTTTTTCTTTTTTCCATAGCCCATAGTAGGGTATAGCCAGGGGCGGATCCAGCTAGACTTCTAAAAAGGGGGGTTCCACTCTGGAACTGCATGGTATATTAATTGCATATTCAATCTAGCAACACTGTTGCTAGAATATTTCATAGTAAAATACTCTCCCAGCAGGGGTGGAGGAGACACCTTTATTTGGGGGGAGGAGCTGGAGTGTACCTAGGAATGTTGCCCTACCTACAGGAAAGTTTTTTGAGATTAAGACTCTCAAAATTTATTCTGAGAGTGATTTTACCAGTCACCATGCATTAAGGTATATCGATCTTGATTCTTATAGAATCCAGTTGCGGTTCATGCCGGAGTTGCAGGTAGCTAAACATTTGTATAGTTAGCTATTTGGTGTAATTACAATCTAATCCAAAACAGCCAAGCTGTAAAAAAAGTGTGCGGCCCTCAAAAAGGCTATAGTGAAAAAAGATGTGAAATCCAAGGTGGCGGCCAAGAAATGGCTGTGATGGTAGGTTAATGGTAAAAATTTTAATAACAACAATTTTGGTGAATTTTGGTGCCGCTTGGTCTTAGCACAAAATTCACCTGAATTGTCGTTATTAAAATTTTTACCATTAATCTACCATCACAGCCATTTCTTGGCCGCCACCTTGGATTTCACATCTTTTTTCACCATAGCCTTTTTGAGGGCCACACACTTTTTTACAGCTTGGCTGTTTTGGATTAGATTTCACTTCTTTTTGTATTTGTATACCCCAAAGCCGGCCATAGGCCGGCTTTGGGAGTTTATTAACCTACCTTTTTTTCTTTACCACAGGATGAAGAAAAGATGAAGCAGATGTACTTTAATGATTTTATCAGTAAATGTAAAAATTATATATATATAATACATATATTTATTACAGAATTCTCCATGGTGGTTTCTTTGTAACTGAACACTCTACAAGGTGACTTCTTCTAGCTGCTCTCTCTGTAGGGTGAATTGTTTGTAACTGAATGATCTACAAGGTGACTTCTTCTAGCTGATCTCTCTACAGGGTGATTTGCTTGTAGCTGAATTCTGTACAGGTGATTTGTTTGCAGCTGAGGTCTTTACAGAATGGTTTCTTTGTAGCTGAACTCTCTACAAGGTAACTTCTTCTAACTGATCTTTCTACAGGGCAATTTGTTTGTGGCTGAATTTTCTACAGGTTGATTTCTTTGCAGCTGAACTCTCTACATGGTGGTTTCTTTGTAGCTGAACTCTCTACAGGGTAATTTCTTCTAGCTGATCTTTCTACAGGGAGATTTGTTTGTAACTGAACTCTCTACAAGGTAATTTCTTCTAGCTGATCTTTGTAGCTGAGGTCTTTATCTACAAGGTGACTTCTTCTAGCTGATCTCTCTGCAGGGTGATTTGTTTGTAGCTGAACTATCTACAAGGTGACTTCTTCTAGCTGATCTCTCTACAGGGTGATTTGTTTGTAGCTGAATTCTGTACAGGTGATTTGTTTGCAGCTGAGGTCTTTACAGAATGGTTTCTTTGTAGCTGAACTCTCTACAAGGTAGCTTCTTCTAACTGATCTTTCTACAGGGCAATTTGTTTGTGGCTGAATTTTCTACAGGGTGCATGATTTCTTTGCAGCTGAACTCTCTACATGGTGGTTTCTTTGTAGCTGAACTCTCTACAAGGTAATTTCTTCTAGCTGATCTCTCTACATGGTGGTTTGTTTGCAACTGAACTCTCTACATGATGGTTTCTTTGTAGCTGAACTCTCTACAAGGTAATTTCTTCTAGCTGATCTCTCTACAGGTGATTTGTTTGCAACTGAACTCTCTACATGATGGTTTCTTTGTAGCTGAACTCTCTACAAGGTAACTTCTTCTAGCTGATCTCTCTACATGGTGGTTTCTTTGTAGCTGAACTCTCTACAAGGTGACTTCTTCTAGCTGATCTTACTACAGGGTGATTTGTTTGTAGCTAATTTTTTTTACAGGGTGATTTGTTTGCAGCTGAGCTCTTTACAGAATGGTTTCTTTGCAGCTGAGCTCTTTACAGAATGGTTTCTTTGTAGCTGAAATCTCTACAAGGTAACTTCTTCTAACTGATCTCTCTTAGTCTACAGGGAGACTTGTTTGTAGCTGAACTCTCTACAGGTGATTTGTTTGCAGCTGAACTCTCTACATGATGGTTTCTTTGTAGCTGAACTCTCTACAAGGTAACTTCTTCTAGCTGAACTCTCTGGTGACTTCTTCTAGCTGGTCTTTCTACAGGGTGATTTGTTTGTAGCTGAGCTATCTACAGAGTAACTTCTTCTAGCTGATCTCTCTACAAGGTGATTTGTTTGTAGCTGAACTCAGTATCTACAAGATAGCTAACTTCTTCTAGCTGATCTCTCTACAGGGTGATTTCTTGCTAAATTGGAAGAGTTTACAGAATAGAAGAAGTGTTAGTTGTCTAACCTTACTGTATACGTACTGTACCATGACTTACCATCCATTCAACTCAGGGGCGGATCCAGAGTCTGGAAAGAGGGGGGGCACCTTGCTGAAAAAAAAGTTGAAGAGCAAAAAAAAAAAAAAAAAGGTCACAACAATAATAGCTAGTTATCCTTTACCAAATATATTATATCACGTATGTTATGTAAAATAAAATCCTATTTATAGCTTCCTAAGTAAGCTACACTTCCCCATGTACACTGTGACTGCTTTATTAGAGTGATTGGTGATTGACTGCTCTATTAGAGTATCTCGATCTTATATACATTTTTTTAAGGGGGGGGGGGGGGGGGGGGGGGCACGTGCCCCCCCTGGATCCGCCCCTGCAACTCCCCTTGTAAGTTTATTACAAGACTACTGTATACCCAACTACGTGACGTAGGTAGGGTCCGCAACGCGAAAAATCGATATCCTCCAATCAACCACCTAACTATTGTCATGTGTTAGGCCAAGTGTAACTTAAATAATACTAGCGTGGCAGCCAAGTTTGTCACTTTCTTCTGGTAGAAAACGATACAAATGTCTTAAAATCACGTGATTTTTCGTTGCAGCAGTTCGTAGGGTTCTTCGTATGCCACGATATTCACTCTCAACATTGTTCAAGTAGTCTATCATCAACTCAAAGTATTGGTGGTTTGATTTTATGGTAGCACGATCTGTGCAGTTTTTTGGCGACAGACAAAATGTTTCTTCCTCTGAAGCACAGGACAAGCAGAGCAGCAACTGCGCCGTGGGTCAGCAATGACTAGTACTAGGTAAAGTACCTGCATGCGGAGTATGGTTATAATTGAAGCTTGTTAGCCATCTGGCTGAGCCATCTATATGCTGGAATTCGGTGGGGTCTATTCTACGGAACGGAACGGAACGGAACGGAATGATGGACTAAACTGCGGAACGGAATGCTTTCTCAGATTGAAGCTTGCAGCTTACCATTGCTGTACAAGTTATCAGTGGCACTTCCAGCAAGTAATCAAACGTACCCCAAGAAAGATAAAACGAATTTAAGGATCGATTGTGGGTTCTTGTTGGTTGTCATTAGTAACTAAGTACTAATTGTGGGAATAGCTGACTCAGTGTGTTCATCTTCGGATATATCAAGTAGGGAACTTAATGCATGACTTGTTTTTACTAGTATGTGAGTTATTTTTACTTACTTGACTTTAGAATGTACAGTCTGAGGCCCAGCCTTTCTAATCGGCATAAATCAGTATGTGTATAGCTACACTACAAAGGAAACAAGTATGGTGACAAGCTGAATCAACTCAGTCTAAGTAGAATCTAAAGGAATTTTGTGCAGTGTGTGAGGAGCAAACATTCAGATACCTCAAGGAGGCTATATTGTGTGAACATCAATGATTCATTAACAGAGTAGTGGACTATTGTCAGATATCTCAGCCTGAGAACTGAGTTGAATTCTGGATGGGGTCTATTTTACAGAATGGAATGCTTTCTGAATCAACTTGCAGCTTGGCTAGCTGCTATTATTGCTGAAATTGCATTTTATCAGTGGAACCTCCAGGAAAATGGAATAGGATAATTATAAAACATTAATTAAGTGATTGTTTAGGTAATCATGACTTTATTTAGTCTAATAAACAGAATATATGGTTGATTGAGTGAGGTATCACTTTCAGAATGTTCAGACGACCAGTGATGAGATGCATGGATTCATCGAATTTTTGTTGTGGTTGGAGACATTAAATATCCAAAAGCAAACTGACTGTACAATATTAATTCACTTTATATTTTCTCAATTTTGAGCCTGTATACAAATAATTGAATTTTCCTTGTCAATAGAAATCCTAGAATAAGATGGGAGAGAAACTTATCTTTGTTTACCTATACTGTACAACCAAGAGTTCGTAATACTGATTTGTATGGGGGAGAGTGTCTAACTCTCAGTATGGCCTGTACAAACACCCTGCGTAAAGTTCACCTTTCATCAAAACAACACATTTGCTGGGGGATAGAAAACTGTTGATTAGTGTTGCTGAAGAAGGTAAAGCCTTTGTTCTAAAACAAGGCCGCGGTGTTCCTTTAAGCAGGGTGTTTGGTGAATGCATTCAAGTTAGATACTCTCCACCTTATTATGAACTCTTGGTACAACTTCAAAGGAAAATGAAGAAAACATACAGATGAATCCATAAAATCACTACAGTAAGGTGAATTACAGACTAGTGAGATCTTGGTTAATTAATGACAGTGGTTGGAGATTAAGTGTGGTAGCTTCTTGCTCTTGAATATGTTGCAAAGTGGAAGTACAAATCAAAACGGGATATCAATTTCATTATGAAAAATTTGTATACATAAATAATCTAGCATTACTATTTCATTTGTCCTCCACTTAAACATGCTACAACAGTACTAGTGTCAGTACATTGGCAGTGAGTCTACCTTGAAATCTCAACTCTAGAGTAGATCCAACACAGGACAGCCCACACTGTAACAAATACATGTGATCCCATTGTAATTTCATGGACCAGCTGGACTGGGAATCACTTGAAAATAGACGAACAAATTTAACCTGTTTTGTTTGAAGTGAAGCATGTGAAATGTTACACTTAAGAAATCCTAGGATTCTTAGGTGGTATGTAATTAATGTGAGTGTTCCATTTCAGGTCTGACTAGATACATTGAAATTAACTAGATACATTGAAATTACACACACATCCTGGTCCAAATCACGTTTGCCTGGTGGCTACGGGCATGGTTTCACATGTGGCTTATAATAGAGATTTGGCTGATCTTGGAGTTTTGGCATTTAGCCTGATTCAAGGCTAGCAGTCAGACACATCCTTGAATTGTGCAACAGATAAAATCAGCTCACTATTGAATACGGCATTAGTCCACTGCACCAGCTGTTAATATATAAATAACTCCATGCATACACTTCAGTGATGTTTGCAGAATATACCCTCCTTGCGGTCTGCCAAAATATTTGCTCCTCACCCACTGCACAAAATTCTTCAAGTTTTAATTCAGCTGGCTCTTTCTTGTTACCAGTATCTTCCTGCTTGCTTTATTTATACACTGACTTATGACTTGAAAGACCGGCCCAGACTGTTTTCTAAATAAAAAAAAAAGCTCACATAAACATCACTCATCCCACAATAATACTTCGTTACTAATGACAACCAACAAAAACCCACAATTGATCTGTTAATTCTTTTTATTTTATGTTTAACCACCCACTGGAGATGCCACTGCTAACTTATAAGGGAAGTTTCAGCAATGGTAAGTTGCAAGCATCAATTTGAGAAAGCGTTCCGTTCCGTGGTTTAGTCCATCATTCCGTTCCGTGGTTTAGTCCATCATTCCGTTCCGTTCCGTTCCGTAGAATAGTCCCCACCCTGGAATTCGGCCAAAAATGACGGACGCGATTTTTGCAAACAAATATCAGAATGGTTGATACATCAGTGAGACAGTCTCTAACAACAAGGATACGAAGCTTATAAACACCTAACAATACGGCTATCTCGCCCAGTAAATGCATAGAGCAATCCAATGCATGAAATAGGCACTCACGTGATCGATATTCAAATCGCGGAAATACCCATGAAATCGCTTTCATTTCTGAATAGGAACCATGCAGTGTGCTCCTTTTGTAAATATTTGTGTTAATTGTTCGCTCAGGCGTGGTCTGGGCCAGTGCAGGTGTGTTTTATGCTGTGATAGCATCATAGGGAGAGTCTCAGACTGGTGGGCTAATCGAGATGCTGAACCTAATGCACACAAACTGATTGTCACTTGATTCCAAGTGATTTTAAGTTCATTGGAATAGATTATGGTTGTTTTTCCGAGATTATTATTATTATTATTTAATGGGCTTGTAGATGCCAAGGCAAGCTAACTTGCCAGGCTAGGCCGCAGGCCTTTGAAGGTGCCCATGTCTAGATTGCTTCCAAAAATTATCCAAGCGCAGCTTGAAGGTTGCAACTGTTGGTGCTAAAATGATAAAGTCAGGTAAGGAGTTCCATAGATTGACTATTCTATTTGTAAAAAAGTTCTGCCTAACAAGTAATCTTGATCTTTCGTTAAAAAGCTTAAGGGAGTGGCCCCTGGTGGTAGCAGTATTTAAAGTAAAAAATGTAGATGGGTCCAAGTCACAGGGGCGTAGCCAGGATTTTTTGAAGGAGGGTTTCAGACCGGCATTGAGTTACCAGAAGCAGGGGTCTGGGGGTGCAGCCCCCAGCTGCTGAGAGACTTTCAATATTTTAATGAATCAAAACTCAGCAAATTGCTATATTTTATGCAAAAGTACATTAATTGTGATGCATATAAGTGCCCCATGATGAAGGTAGTACTAGATAAAGCCACCTAGTGGAAACAGACAGCATAACACATAGAGACACATACTAGTAATCTGTAAGTGATAGTTATCTCACTGTGGTATAAGAGCCATGAATCCACTGATACAAATGGAATGACTTACAATCAAAACAATATAACTATACAAATATGCATAGCATGAATTCATTTTGCATAACACAAGTGATAAACTACTGAAGCTCTATATCTTTAAACACTGCACACCAAAGCTATAGCAGTATAAGGTCATGCTAAGTTTTGCATTTAATGTTAGAATGTCTGAAAAACTTCATATGGACATGGATATATTTACATGCATGTTCTATTAGAGTATAGCTACCTGACTGCTCTATTAGAATATAAACCTGACTGCTCTATTAGAGTATATACCTGACTGCTCTATTAGAGTATATCGATCTTTTTAACAAGTTTGAAGAAGCCTAAGGCTCATGTTACCTCTGTAAATCCTTCCTTGAGAGATGAATGCAAGCTTTATCGATTGTTGTGCTGTGCCATTACACTATATTACTCACTCATTTTGTCCTGCCACACTAAATGGTGTGTTAGGATCCTGCTTGCAGAAGTCAAAATTTTACAGGGGGGTTCCTGAACCCCCCCTCCCTACGCCCCTGATTTTACTTCATAATGTCGTTTTAAGATTTGAATATCGATCACGTGAGTGCCTATTTCATGCATTGGATTGCTCTATGCATTTACTGGGCGAGATAGCCGTATTGTTAGGTGTTTATAAGCTTCGTATCCTTGTTGTTAGAGACTGTCTCACTGATGTATCAACCATTCTGGTATTTGTTTGCAAAAATCGCGTCATTTTGGCCGAATTCCAGCATCATAGATGGCTAACAAGCTTCAATTATAACCATACTCCGCATGCAGGTACTTTACCTAGTACTAGTCATTGCTGACCCACGGCGCAGTTGCTGCTCTGCTTGTCCTGTGCTTCAGAGGAAGAAACATTTTGTCTGTCGCCAAAAAACTGCACAGATCGTGCTGCCACCAGAAACTGACCAATAAAATCAAACCACCAATACTTTGAGTTGATGATAGACCGGCTACTTGAACAATGTTGAGAGTGAATATCGTGGCATACGAAGAACTCTACGAGCTGCTGCAACGAAAAATCACGTGATTTTAAGACATTTCAGTATCGTTTTCTACCAGACAAACTTGGCTGCCACGCTGGTATTATTTAAGTTACACTTGGCCTAACACATGACAATAGTAGTTGATTGGAGGATAGGCGAATTTTCGCGTTGCGGACCCTAAACTAGGCGTCTCCATCAGTACAGATTACAGATATATCACCCCTGCAACCAAAACAACTGCCTACCAACAGAGCTTCTTTCCTCGTTCCATCAAACAGTGGAATAGCGACTCCCAAATTACATTATTGAAGCAGAAACTACATTCTTAACTTAGATATTGTTGTAATTAACCCCCCTAGTTTTACTTTCTGAGAGTTCAACTCTCTTGGATATAAGCAGCTGTATTGCTGTCTTTCCAGTATATAATCATAATCATACCTTTTGGTTCAATAGCTGGTGTGCCTTATTGTACCAACTGTCGGTTCAGTAACCACTGCCTATAGACTGAAAAAAGTAGGGAAACAAGGGAGGTTGCCTACACTAGTCAGGAACATTTAATCCCTAATTCAGTTTACTTTTTTTCTACAATCCCTAATCAAACTTAAAATTCCTAGTGTCAATCAATTTCAGTTAAAATGAGGTCATTGAATATGACCAATTAAGATGTGTCCTGCATAAAACAATGAAATTTGATTGTGGCTTGTCAATTGCCCCTTTCTTCTTTCCCTTATCTCCTTATGCATGGGTGAGTCAGCTTTATATTCAACAGGTGCTATTCTATTATGCAGCAATATTAATGAAAAACACCGTGTTTATGTTGGTACTATATCCACAATGAGAATAGATTGGTATTACAGTGTCGTTCTATTTCAATGTGATCTTCAAGTTTAGTTGATGCTCTTGCTACTCTGTAACTACCTGATGTGAACACTCGTCTTTGGGAAAATGTCAACTTTAGTCTAGTTTCAATTTCTTCCGTTGCAATCATCGTTCCTTTGTTATCATGAATTGCAGCATTAACAATAACATGAAATGTTACTAGGTTAGGAGAATCGTTTATAAGTATTGCAATACCATCACTGGTCAGTGACCTCACGTTGAGCACTACGTGTACCAGTCCACCATGAGCTGACACTACCTTCAAGAAAGCATTTGGAATCTCAGCATTACATGATGCAATGAACAATTGCTGCAAGCAAAGATTAAGTGACAATGACAACAAGCGGATTGGATGATCATCTGTGTATAGTAAATACTTCAACTTCTTACAACTGTTCAGTACTTCCTGTAGAGCATTGGTATATTGATGATCATGAACAGTTAACACACAGTGGATTAGAGATGGGAAGTAAGATAACACTGACGTGACATTGCCAACAAATCTGAGCGTACACTCACTGCAAAGAGATTTGGACTCTAATGCTTGCAGATTACTACATTTCTGAAAAGACCCAATTAAAGATTGTTTGTTTCTGGTAGATGGTAGCAACACACACAACTCTACAGCTAGGTGGGTCAACTTCATATCACTCAATATTTCCCATAATTGTGTCTGATTTTCCACTTTGGTAACTGGAATACCCAACAAGTTTAGTCCTTGTAGGTTGTAACAAGAAATAGTGATGGCATGTAGACCTTGTATGTTTCTCAAGCATTGCACATTTTGTTTCAAATTCAGTCGTTGAAGGTTGGGACAAGCAATAGCTACTTGCTCAAGGTCTATGGTGTCACAATGAGAGACATCAAACTCAATCACAGACTCAAGATGGCTAACACTATGATTATGATAATCTTCAAAATGAACTGATCCCAATGACGCCTTGTGCACCAGCTTACCACCACAAGTACCGCCAGCTAATATTACATCTTTTTCTAAACCATGCAGCCCAACACTGATGGACTTTGCGTAAGGAAGAGTGGCTCCTTTACCAAAGTCTACCTGAAATTCTGGTAGAACAGGATGCAAATCCAGTGGAAATTTTAATCTAGCATAGAACTCAAGATGACCAGTCTGACCAGCTGTTGATTTAGTGTTTATATTTATCCAACTGTTACTCAATCCATCAATGTAAAATGATGCCAATTCTGTGACAACGTTCAAATTTTGTGGGGTGCAACCATGTGACATCCAATAATCCAACCATGACTCTGTTCGTATCCACAGTCTGAGGTGTAAATTATTTGAGTCGACATTTGAATGGTCTGACTGTACTCTAACTGTCAGCTCCTTCAGGTTAGTAGCTCCAACCACCACCTCAAGCAATTGTTTGATGTCACTGTCCCACTGAATGTCAAGTTTCTGCATGTGTATAACCCTTCCTAACTGCTCAGGGTCTAACTTAGTTGTTGGCAGACAAAGTTCCATTGCATTACTACAGTAGCCTAGCATTTTGACCAGTCTTGATGGTAAGGCCACTCGATTCGGGAAGGATACTCGTTTCACATGTTGTCCACACAACTTCAACACGTTATTCACACAACCTTCATCACCAGTGTGGTAATAAGGCCACACAAACATCCTCCACAGTGACGGTGTTTCGATCACACTTTGCAGTCTGCTTGAAGTTCTTCGTAACTGCGCCCTGTCACGTGCCGTCAAAAACGATATGATGTGGAATAGCAACTCAGTTGGAAGATCCAAAAGAATACCTTCATCACTGTTGTTTACACTGCACTCACTTTGTGACAATTCCATTCTGATACAGTGCGTAGAGTCGGCTGAGTAGCATATAGTACAGCCCTCTTTGAAATCTTGTTGAAATCTCTCCTTTTGAAATCTGAAAATTGTTGTAAAATTCTGGTATACTTCCGTATTTGCAGCACCACGTATGCTAGGTCCAGCATCCCTACAAGTTTACAGACATAAATACAGGTACAAGTACAAAAACAATGATAAATAAACTTACAACAGAACATGACGCACAAAAATACTTAATTGTAGCTGTAAGAACAAGACAAAAATAAATGAGATCAGTTTGTTAAAAAGAAAATGACGAAACGCTAACCAGAAAGGGCTTGAATTGGTTGTTTGCAAAACTTCTGCAGGTACTGAGCTCCAAAGGAATGGAGAATTTATAACAAAATGAATAGCAATAGGCATTGATGGTAGGGATACGCATTGATGGTAGGGATGGCAAGTGACAATGAATGACAAATGATGTGGCAAGTGATGATGAATGAGATCTAGTACAATCGTTAGAGAATTCAAAATGTGAATTAAATGGAATGGAGACCCTGTTATGTAAAATGTCATGCACTTGAGCTATAGCCAAGTACAAATGATGAGAAAGTAGTGAAGGCCACAAGCGGAAGGCCATCTTAGATCTTCAGACAAGAAGTGGAAAATTTGGACCAGTTACGGGTATGAGGATTCCATCTGCACACACCCAGTGTGTGCTCTTTGCTGAATTGCTTCCAGTTAAGGCCACTCCAAGAAAATTCATTGTTTTCTATGGTGTAGTATTAGTGTCAAAATAGTACATTTTGGTAGATACAGTGTAATTTTTGCGTGGGTGAAGACAGGTGTTAAAATTATAATGAGTTGTATGGTGTAGTATTTGTGTCAAAATTATAATGAGTTGTATGGTGTAGTATTTGTGTCAAAATACATGGTATAATTTTATGGTATACGATGTAATTTTTAGTGAAGGTGGATGTGTTGAAGCTGAAATTATAAGGAGTTGCTCAATTATTTTTTGATAGGGGCGGTGGAATATTTATGAGGGCGGTGAAATATTTATGAGGGCGTTATAAATAAATTAAAACTGCACACTGATTAATTTTTGATAGGGCAATCAATATTTGTGAGGGCGGTCTAATAAATGAATTGAAAAGTTGCACAATTAATTTTTGATCAATGTTAATTTTGGTGAGGGCCGTTAAATTTGGTCCCATTAATGTGTTATATATAGCTAACATCTGGCATGAAAAAAGCAACTGGAGTAGCCTGCGGTGATTGAATTTGTAAGAGAGTTTCATACTGAATGAATCATTTCAGTGTCCAGCACACTTGCTACATGATGTACAAGTTGAGGATACACATGTACTGTAGCTATGGCAAGTCTAGCAGATTAACATGCATGGAAGTTGCATGTGTAAAGTTAAACATTCTTACATATGACAGTACATTTGCACTGTTTGTCTTGGTTTTTCTTGTATGCTATACTGGATAGGCATAACTGATCTTGTAGGAGTGTCACCTCACATGTTAGTGTGGTATAAAGTCAACACTATTTTTAAACTTCTGCAACTGAAATACTGAAGGTAACGCTTGAGCAAGCTTTTATGAAGTTAGTTATGTCTGTGAGCTGCCAATCTTAACATGGAATAATGGAAATGGACCTCCAGCCTACATGCAAATATGCCTGGGGGCAGGACAGGAGCAGAGAATTTATTTGTAGTTGCCTTATGGTGTGTTAGGTATTATGAAAGTCTTACAAATTTGATATATGTACAGTAGTGTACTTTTATAATGGATTTTATATTTATTGTGCTCACCAGTACACTGATATTTGTAGTAGTGGATGGCATGTCATCAGGAGCACCAGTAACTGCTTGTGAAACAGGTATATACCAACATTGTACCTGAGTCCGACCAGGGCCGGAGCCCACGGTCGGCATACTTTTCAGCCATTTGAATTTGCAAACAGATCGAAATACTCTAATAGAGCAGTCATGGAAATATACTCTAATACAACAGTCATCGTGATACTCTAATAGAGCATTCAGTATAGAATATCAATGCTCTTATTACACTGGTTGGTCTAAGCCATTACATCCATTTTAATTGTCTTCGAATTACTTTCCAGTGAGCCATCTGCAAAGAATTGCATAATAGGCTAATTGATAATAGCTACATGTTATGCAATAGCATTTTACCATCAAAATTGCTTCTGTATCTCAAAA
Organism: Dysidea avara; assembly: GCF_963678975.1. Taxonomy (NCBI): domain Eukaryota; kingdom Metazoa; phylum Porifera; class Demospongiae; order Dictyoceratida; family Dysideidae; genus Dysidea; species Dysidea avara. The sequence goes on along the minus strand of NC_089274.1, from coordinate 1,729,345 downwards.
GAACTAAACTCACTTAGTATCATAAAAGTAAAATTAGCTACTAGCTATATATTAAATTGAATTGATTAGTATACAGTAGCACAAAATTACCTGGATATATATTCCTGGTGTTAAAAAATCAGAAAGAGACTGTGTTTGTAAAATAGCTTCCAGGTGCCATTTTAGAACATGTATTTTCAAAAATTTTCCCAGCTCCAGACTTAGCATGCTAACGCATGTTATAACTAACACATGCAAAAAAATGAGAGTAGATTATCTGATTTAAATTTCAAATCAATAAAAAAAAGTAGTGTGCATGACTATGACCTCCATTGCAGTCCATGAATGACCTGACCACTCAAAATCTCTGGGCTCCGGCCCTGTACCTGACCATAGTACCAATATTCCACCAATTGAATTCCATTCTCTACAAACTTGACTGAGTTTACTGATAATATTTGTAACCCTGGACATACTTACTCATGTTGTACCAGTAGGAGAGTAGGAGAATCATCAGCTATATACTAGCCTACCCTTAATCATGAAACCACTAAATTACTACATTATAGGACCACCAAGGTGTATGCAAGCAATTAATGACAATACACTGGAATGGAATATAATTATGTTTTACTTACAGAAACTAATCTGCAAGCCATATTGTGAATCATATAGGTTCTCAGTTCTGGTCATTCCCTCAAGTGTCACGTTCCAACTTCAGTTGAGTTAATGCTGCAGTCTCATTGTTCAGTAATACAGGTTCTGTTTTTAAATAAATGTGTAGCTGCAGGCTTTATGTATAGCTATAAATGATATTTGGTGCAGTTATCAATCTAAACCAAGCTATACATCTTTAGGTGGCTTACATAGTTGCTAAGTAGTGCTCAGTTGTTACAGTGGATCATGCCACTATTGTATGGCCATGGCTATCAAGCACCTTTCCGCTGCTGCTGCTGCTGCATGCTGCTGCTGCATGCTGCATACAATTGACTATACTGAGTAGTAGCTACAATCATAACACAGTAGCTGCACATATATAGCCATATTACTGCTTTGACTGCCTGTAATCCTTCAATTCTGATAAATGAGAGATGATATAATATTATTGTATTTCCCTTTATACTCATATAGGCCATAATATATATTTGCTTGCATCTGTTCAATAGTTTAGAAAAAACATGTTTTCATACTTCTATTCCACGACCCATGCAAGCATGCAGCTGTGCCTGACTGTTAGTATTGTCATTGAATATACAACATTATCTGTATAGTGTAGCAAATTAATATAATATCTCATCTTCCACCAGGAGGTATTTTTCATCAATAATTATACATATGTGTGCAGTTCAGAAATTCATGAAGAGTATGCACATATCCCAATCTTTTTAAACAGTAGTCTATAACAACAGTTGCTTAGTTAATAAAAATAATATTATTTAACCTGTTTTTATGCTGCTTGTGGTTGCTTAGCAACCACTGTCATACAGTCTCAGTAGGAGCCATAATATTATTTTGCTGGACAATGGATTATCATGTAACCTGTAATCCAACATTGTATATTATGCAATGAATTACAGGTAAAATAAAGCACAACACATTCACTAACTTTTGAAATTACAGCATTTTTCTGTTGCTTAAAAGTTATTTTTTGTGATTATGTTTAATACTGCTATTATTCTCTGTTGGATTACAAGGGTAAAAAACTTTCTATTTCATATCTTATTATGATTAAAGTTCTTGGTAAAGGCAGAGCCTGTATACCAGAAGGCCTTATCAAGGCCTAAGATGTTTATATCAACTTCACTAAGTATGTTTGAAAAGTAGGGGAAAGAAGAAAAAATCCATGACTGGACCTGGGCAGCCTCAAACCTGCAGCCATCCGATTAACGCTCGAATGCTTACAGGAGTCCGCCAGGCGGTCAGGATATTTTCTTCTTACTATTTTCATGTATATTTGTATCCATAGGAACCCTAGAGAGTGACTTATTATCTGTAAGTACCCCATATCTAGGGAATTAAATATTATAGAGCACAGAAGTATCAGATTACAGAGGTTGTTTAAAGTGTTGGTAAATGACAACCTGGTAGAGGATTCTGGCCATGGTGTCAGATTAGAGAGATTCGACTGTAATCATTTTGGCTTATAACAAGAGTTACCTAGTAACATTCACTAGGCAAGCTATGTTACTATGGTACTACTAATTGTCAAGTCAGACTTGACTACTTGATGCAATGACTAATACTACTAGAATATTTCAGCCAATCAAATGTGTAATATTATATCAAAATAAAATGTATGTAACAATTAGCTATACCACATGCTGGTATTAGAGATTTTGTACAGGACATGACACCTTTATTTGAAGCAGGGATGTGTGATTATATTGTTATGCTAGTAGTCGATTGCAACGCTAATTATGGTATGTAATAATCCCAAAAATTTGAAAAATAGTAGATTCTCCTTATTCAATCTTTAACCAGTTGCTATTCCAGTGGTGATTCTATAGACCTGACCTACAGAGGGGACCAAGTATGGAACAGCATGACTATGACTGTAATATAAAGTAGAAGTTCGGGGGGTCTGGGGTGCAACCCCCAAAAGGTGCAGGATTTTTTTCAATTTAAAGGTTTATGCTAAAAACATGAAAATGCCAATACTTTTTTTCAAGAGTTTTCAAGACTTATTCTTCAGCAGGGGGAGCCATGGTCTCCACTGATCACCCTAGAACTAACCTGTAACATACGCAATGCTAGCCTCATGTCATAAAATAAAGACTATAGTGACTGTTAAACCTTTCTACATAAATGAAAGTATTCAGCTCAGAATATTATATATATAGTATATGCTCAGAATGCAATCAATCATGTAATCATGATTACTGGGCAGTAATCACTTGCAATTGAAATTGTAGTCACAGTCATGCATTTACCATTGCAGGTCATAGAAAACAAATTTTCCTGTATACGGTGTAGCTATAGCCCAAACAGTTATATACACTGTTTTTCGTAGAAGCACCCCCTGCAAACATGTTTAATTGCATACATAAGGTGAAAGAAGATGAGAGGGACTAGGAAATTTTTAATATACTCATATATACGAGTATAATATTGTTTAAAATAGAATAATGATGATAATGTCAGACACATGTATGTGATTTAATGGAGGCCTGGACTCGGGGGTACCAAGTTAAGCCCTATACAGCGAGACATAAAACAAATATACAAACAACACAAAGGTTTAGTCCAATAGATTGGCAACATCTACAGTCTAGCATTAAAATATGAATAGGAGATTGCCAGCAACTTTAGCCAATGGTTGAAAGATAAATTGAGCAGACAGACCTTTTTGGTAGATTTCACTTAACTTTGATATTGTTGCTGGTATAAAATGGCCTAAAAATCCAAGACACAAATTCAGTGGATATAGGCCCCCAGGTAAAAAAACTTGCAAGAATCTTGCTAATCTTGCATCAAATTCTTGCACAAATATTACCAATTCTTGTGCATATGTGCACAATTCTTGCAAAATTCTTGCCCAATCTTGCAAGATTTAATGTTTTTACCTGGGTATAGTAGCCCTATGTACTGAGTGTTAACCACTGTGTAATAAATACATCCTGGATGATTCATTTGTGAACATGTAAAAAGTTGTGTTTGCCTACTAATTGTTAAACAAAAGTAGCAATGTCAGACTAAATCACCAAATTAAATCATCGCCTGTTTGTTATATTCAAGTTTTTAATCATGATATTTTACTTCTTATCTGGTCGGACATCTTCATCTGGGAAGTCAACTTCTGTAGTCTCATCATCATCATAAAATCTTACAATCCACTTCCCAGAATCAATGTTGAAAGTAGATAGCCATCCTCTGTACCACATACCATCATTATAGCAAACTTCTACTTCATGCTTCTCTCCATTACCTAAATCTAGTTCTACACATTTTCTAGTTTTACTGTCTTGCTTACGTTTAGCTTTTTTTCGGTGGCTGTGACTTTGTTTCAAAGTGCTGCTTCTTATCAGGTGGTCCCAAAGATGCTGTTTTGTCATTACTAGCAAATTGGCGTGCTTTCCTTTTACATGCAGCAGCTTTCATTCGCTGTTCTTTAGACGCATCAGAGCGGTATGTTATTTTGGAACCGCCATCAGCTGCAATGTATTGCAATGCAAAAATCTTGTCCTTTCATAAAGGGATTGCATTGCACAATGTAAAGATTTCTTCTTGCTGTCACCATCTTTGGCCAATGAATTTGCCCTTTCCACTCCATTGGTGTTTCATGGAGCCTTATTCTATGTACTGGAAGTCATCTTTGTGAATGGTTTGCAAAACATCCTTAGGTGGTTAGGCCTTGTCCACCACTAACCCAATTACTTGCACCTGACCAGTTCTAAGGTGCTGGATCAACGAAAGCTTTGATGTGTCACACAACAGATTAAATAACTGCTGCCTTTCATTGACAATCATGATATGCTTTGAGATTAAGCAAAATGCTTCCACAGCTGCTCTTTTGCTTCCTTTTACCACACCAGCATTAACTCTTTCGGCAATTCTTTGGTAAGATCTAACCCAGTGCACATTACAACCCTTCAGCTGTGTCTTCACCAACTACCTGACGTAACCCCTTAGCCTTGGTATCACTCCAATCAACAATTATGCCTTTTAAGCTTTCACCCACCTTGAAATTAGGGTGATCCCTTTGGCATGTGTCAAACATCAACTTTAAGGCTAACCGATAAAACTCAGAGGACTCTTTTTTGCCTCTCATTCGGGCTACAATAGCCCATTTCATGATTTTGTAGTCAAAAACAATTGCATTAAACAAATAGGCCAGCTCAGAATTTTCATTATACGTTGTGTCAGTTTCAACAAAGTCAAAAGTTGGCTCATTAATGGGCTCATTATGAATTGATATGTCATAATAGCAGAAATAGCATAATCTCGTATATACGGCCTTCCAATCTTTTTGTAAGCTGCTAGTATTTCATGAGAACCTTCATTGATAGCATCTCTGTCATCTATTTTGTCTGCAAATCTTTTCCATATGTCCAAGAACAGTAGATACAACACAAGTATCTCTAACAATCTTTTTCCTATGATAATTGATATGGTCATAACTGCTACCTGAAAGATCAGCAGATCCAGGTCGATATCCCAAACCTTGGCCGCACTGTAATTGACGAGTGGTCAAATATGGGTTGTCATCTAAAGTTTCGGTAATATCTGAAACTACCTTGGTAGGGAGCTTGTGGCTCGGATGGTTGTGCAAACTCTGCGTTGGTGCCACCTCCATACTTCGAAACAATCCTCCAAACCACCTCCTTCGGTCTTCTGTATTATGGAAGAAAATGTAGACAAATTCTACTTCACACCCTTCCGTAGAAATCAACTCAGCTGTTGGATGCTGCTTACAGTTGTTTTTAATGAATGATCATGGCAAAACATGGTCGCATTGACCACATCTTCTGACCCCATTGCACCGCGAAAGCCAATAGTGCAGATGTTCTGATTTCGAATTAATCTGAATCGTAAAGTTATTTTTAGTTGTACTGCTCTTACTTAGCTGAATGTCTGACCACAAAAAAATATGTGGACCACTGTAATGGGGCAAAGATTCAATGTTTTCAGCAAAGTACAATACATTTCCAGCAGTGCTTTCATCATGCCAACCTGGATATTGGTACCTTTCCTTGGTTTGCAATTTTCACTGCATGAAACATAGTAGGGTATTGAGAATTGTTCCTGTTTTTGTGCTCTGAGTTGTAGCTGTTTTAGACACAGATGTCTGCAATTTTTCATTAGGCACGTTCAACTGTGGAAGCAATACTGCCTCTTGGCTGGTCAATGCATCTTTTCCTTTACATGTTGGTTCTAATTTTGCATATGCTCCTTGAATGGCTCGGGATCAGTCTGAAATATTTTTAAATGCTTTGCAAACCATTTACCCAAATATCCTCTGGCAATTGGGACAAGTGCCCACATAACACAAATAGGGCTGCACCGATTCTAGTATCGGTATCGGTATCGGACCGATACTGCTGTTTTCATGAAGTATCGGAATCGGCCATTATATTGTTGCAGATACCGATTCTTATCACGTGCGAGAATAAAATAACGTTCGTTTGTACTTGCTCAAGTGGACGCCTAAAAGCATCAAGTATAACACTAATAGCTAACTACCAGCAAAATTACTGATCTATGCTGAAACCTACGTGTGAAAACACTTTACTGAGAAAAAATCGATATACTCTAATAGAACAGTCAATAACTCTAATAGAGCAATCAGGTAGAAGTTACTGTTTCAGCATTAGAATATTTAGCGTTTTTGAAAGCACCATTATGATATTATCTAAACTTCTTCAGAAGAATACTGGAATATCCACTGGTTCGCATTTCAATGACTTCCTTCTTTGTAAATCTTGACTGGCTACTTCATTATAAACATGAACCATACTGAAAACGTGTACAAGAATACCATAAAATGCACTATATAATAAATGTGTGCACTATGAAGTAGCTACTTTAAAGTACTTGGTATCGGTACTTGTACTTGCAGATACTTTCCAGCTGAGTACTTGGTATTTGAAGTATCGGTAAAAAGTGGAATCGGTGCAGCCCTACTTTTGATATCCAATAATCCAACCATGATGCTGTTTCATTTAGCATCGTGGGTGGGAAATCAAATGAATTATTTGGCTGAAATCTGATTGTGAGTACTTTCAGGTTTACAATGTCACCACCCACAATCTCAAGTAACTGTTTGATATCAAAACTATCCTGGCACTGAACATCAAGTCTCTGTAGATCAATCACCTGAAACAAAATCGTTTTTAGTAGTTCAGAGTCTAACTTAGTTGTTGGTAGGCTAAGTTCTATCAGATTGTCCCATTACTGTGACCAGTCTAGATGGAGGTGTCTTGTGATCCAGAAAGGATAATCGTTTCACATGTTGCCCACACAACTTCAACACATTGTTCACATATCCTTCATCACCAGTGTGGTAATAAGGCCACACAAACTCTCTCCACAGTGACGGTGTTTCCATCACACTTCTTAGTCTTCGTGAAACATATGGCAACTTAGTCTTGTCACGTACTGATAACGACGATATCATACGAACTAACAACTTTGTCGGGAGTGACAGAAGGATACTCTAAGACTCTCCATTATTCTGATGTGTATTTAAGTCGGGATCTGTAGTGAGCCTAGAATTTGGCCCAGAAAACAAGCTGTGAAACGAGCCCATACGTTCCGTCTGTGACCGGCGATATTGTGGGATACCACGTGATACAATTAAAAAATAATTAAACTATCTGGGCCGGGCGTATTTTTTGGGCACACTTTTGACTTTAACCCTGAATTGACAATTGTAAATGCAAGACAATACAAAACAATGATTTAGCCTATATTAAAGAGGTAAACAACTAAGGCCACCAATTATAGATTCCTTGTTCCTGTCACCCGACCGCATGGTAATTTTAAAGCCGCATGCAAATTTATTATTGCATTTGATAGTCACATGAGCTAAATATTACTACTGGCAGGGAGTTGTGTGGTCATGTCATTGGGATGAAGACTAGTGTCTTGGTAGGTAGGTGGACCAATGCAAGCTTCAGATGTTATGTTATTTAGTGCATAGCTCCAAATACTAGTAGTGGATCTCTTCAAGTAGCCTTGGTGAAACTTGAGATAGATTAATGAACACAAGTCCCATTCTCTATTACAAATGTCTTTCTGGCTGCACGGGAAACATGAGGGATCTACAGCACTTCAAATCTAACCTTCTAGAGGTTTGAATCTTGTTGAATCCAAGCAGTTGAATCCCAGTAGAATCTTTCAAATCACAACTAACTTTGAGTCTAGAAAGCAATTAGGAGTTAATGGGCTCCCTTTAATATCCTTGATATTAAATAATAGATTTTAACAATATAATAAATAATAGCTGCCCGCACGCATGGTGTTTCTTTGTCTGACTAGGACAGGAAACAAGGAATTTACAATTGTTGGCCTTATCAAGAGTAGCTATATTATAAAATAACAAGTGCACCAAAAAAAATTAGCCTGGGCCGGTACTGTAACAGAAGTAGGTTACTCGGAAAAGACTAGCTCAATGGCAGGTCCAGGATGGGGCATTTAAGGAAGGGGAATTTAAGGAAGAGGCATTTAAGGCAAATGCCCCCTCCCCTCCCCCCACCTCCCTCCCTTTGTGGAGGAGTCTGGATGGAGAAGCCTACTTCTTTTGATTAATATACAAAACCTTATTAGGCTAAAAGCAATTTATATAGCTCATCAATTTTCTACCATTAAATTTACTCTGTGCGTTGAGACCCTGGGGATCATGTGCACCGTACATGTTCGTTGGTGTGGTGGGTAGGTTCCTGGGTGATGGAGGATAATATCAGCCCATGACCACAATGTGTTGAGATCACTTTGGAGTATCTTATGGTCTTCATTTCTTCATTGATGCCATCGATATCATTGTCATTGAAGCAATGAGAAAATGTACATAAAAGCTTTATGGTCACATGCGACGTTTAAATAAACACCCATGTGAGGAGAGTGAAATACAAAATAGCTATATAACCTAGCTACTAGCCTAGCAAACTGTCACTGTGACATGCTGTGACCCTACATGATTCAGTTGCCAGTTGAAGGGACTGATGATCTCCCACCTGTGGATTTTTCTTGCGTATGTCAATTGGACTGATGCTATAATGATGAGCCACCTAAAACTCAGCCGCAGTATTTTTAGAGGGAACCTGTGAGGTCATTTATGATGACAAAGATGAAGATGCATGTGGTATATGAGATAGTTGATTTCAGGGAGGTTGTCCTTGTTCTAAGAGGGCAAGGAAGTTTGTGCTCCTCCATGACAACCCAGCTGTAAGCAAATCAAAGCTAACTGGAAGCATTATCCTAAATTTGCAAATTCTACAGAACATTCATTGAAAGGATATGCTGATGATGTCACTCTAATCTTAAATGATATTGTTCACACTTCAGTGTTCCAAGCTATTGATCAAGAAGCTGCTGATTTAGACCGGCCTTTTCTTTAAACCTGATAAATATGGTTCATATCTATATGATGGTTCTAACCACAAGGAATTTATCCAATGGTAACACTATAGAATGAGTGATTGCAGAAGTTCTTAGGAAAGCTCATTGATGTAATCTTGAGTGCTACTAAAAGAGCTGCAGGTATAAGTGAATGTGTGCTCAATTGACTAGTTTAATAAGTGTAACTGATATTCTCTCTGAATTCATGGAGATATATAGAAATTACATTGTATCCTTGCTGTGTTTCCACCTGTGTTGGTGCAGTCTCAAATCACAGCTGCCACTTGTTATCTCAAGAAGTGGCTGAACCTCCCCCATAGTGTGGCTCGGGTAATACTTTATTGTCCTGGTGTTTGCTGCCCTAGAATTATACATGTTTCCCGAGAAGCCAAGCTGAGTCAATTATCATTTCTTCCTGACTCAGTATCAATTTCAAGAATTAGGATTACACTGCAGCTTGGGAGAGTCCCTCTACAAGTACAAGATGCATATGCTGATTACTCTTAATTTGTTGATATATCTGCATGTGAGCAACTATCTTCCCTTCCAACTGCTCGATCACTGTATGTTAAAACCCAGGCATTTGTTGTCTGACAATCTTAAGTCTGAATGTGAAACTCATTTGCAAACACTTTCAGTCCAATCTAAGTTTGGAGACTCCGCTAAGTTGAGGAGTCATGCAGGACATGGAAATAACAGGTTTCCATCCAGAGCAATTCTTCTACAAACTGCTTCAGACACCTTACCAACTGCAGTTAACTTGAGGTGATGGTATATTCAATCTGATGTAAAGTGAACTTTGTGTGACTCTACTTGTCCTACCACTGCTCACATTTAGGTGGCTGCCCTGTGGCTTTAGCGCAACAAAGATACACATATTGCCATGACCAAGTACTACATTCACAAAGCTGAAAGTAATGTTTAATGACTATATATCCATGTTTATGCTGACCTTCAGGGTTTATGAGCTTGTGAAACTACTATTCCATCAGCCCTAATAACCAAACCTTTCATGCCAAATATTGTTGTGTAGCTATAACTCAGCTGCACCCTCGGTTGCTTTCCTTGAACTAACATTCCCTTTAGATTCAGAACACAACATTCAATCTAGGAAACAAAACCAAATACCTACAACTGCTTGCAGAGCTTGATTGCCTGCAAATATCCAACTACTATACAAATGAAATTAGTGTGCTGGGTCACCATACCAACTGACCTCTATTCAGAACATCAAGAGTTTCATTGATTTCATAACCATCAAATCTACCATCAGACAGATCCTTGATAGTGCAGCTCATGTGAGTATGACATGTTCTCAATAGATTTTCAAGGCCAGGAACTGTTGTGAGTTACAACCAACAGCCTAATGTAACGGTTTCTTTGGTTTCTTTTATTAATTAGCATATAAAATATTTTTTATTTGTGTACACTTACATTCCTTGCCATTCCCACACAGATTTTCCTTTTGTGTGATCTGACTGTGGTCACACAAGCCGGACCGAGGATTAATCTACTGTATTTGTCTCATTTGTCTCATTAAATTTTATAATGATGGTTTAGCTAGCATAACATCTTTGTACATATAACAGTTTCTATGCTAGGAACATTTATGGAACACAGATGTAGTCCATCCATCTTTGTACCCATCTCACTAACTGTGCATCATTAATTGCCACACCCATTTTTGGCATTTGTCATATGTGATTGCATGAGTCCGAGGACACAGCATTGTATTTTAATTTATGTAATTGCTCATGGTTCTTCTCTCTCATTGATTTAATCATAGCTAAATATAACGCTTGAGTACATGGTCTCTTAGTTGGCTGGCTGACAAGCCTTTAGTCTTTCTTTCTTAAACTTTTGCACTAGCTGGTTAACTGAATACTGTCAATACTTTGTCTCCACAATATACATTGTGTATTTTCCTGTGTATGTCTGTCTTTACATCCATATCGAAGGGGCATATTTAACCTGCCTACTTTGGATGACTTAATTATCTACAACAAGATTCTGTGTTGTAATATGATGAACCATGATGTATTTGGAGAAATGTTTGACTCCTTCCACTGTGCATCTCAAGTGCAGGGTTTCCAAATGTTCCAAACCCTCTTAAAATTTTAATAAACAGAAACTGAACTCACCATTTGTTATACAATACAAAAGTAACAACATATGAGCACAGTACAACAATTTATATTCAGTTCTTGGGATTTAGAGATGTAACATGCCAGAATCCTTACTAAACTGTTTGTTGAAAGATAATCTAATAGAGCATTTGAGATTTCAGAGTTTATTTCCAAGAAAGTCTTACAGCCAGCATTGTAAGTATAGATCATACAAAGCTGGGTGTGTACTTATATATGGATGGATCTCCTGTATATATTTAGATAGGTGTATACAAGATGGTGTATCTTCAATAATGATACTCTTAGAAATTATAGTTATACAAAACTAACCTGTTTTTATCTCTTCTACAAGTGGCAACTTAGAAGACAAGGATGCCTCTAGCCTTCTAGACGTGTCCATGAAAGTGATCACAGAGACTCCAATGAAACAAATACCAAAATCTCCACAGTCATTATCCCAAGACGTCATTAGAGGACTGGAAATATTAACCATAAAACCAGGTAGAGCTGATGCCACCACTCTAATAATTATACAACCAAGTACTACTACTAATAATAATAATAGAACCCATTCAATTTTTGTAAGTGCATATTTGGAGGTCTATTTATCCAAAAAACTGCATAAGCTTACAATCAATGCAGTGTTACAATATCTAATTTGTGTATATTAAATGGCTTAAATTCAAAATATCAGAGTACTGTACCTTCGCACTGTAATAATGTTACTACAGGGATGTGTAGATGAATAATATAATTGACTGCTCATATTAGAGTATCTCGATCTTCAAAATATGTTCTAATAGAACAATCACTTACTTTACTAGAGCATATAATTAGCACATTCCTTCTTGCCTAGGTCCTATAGTAATAACAGTCAACCATTTTACCCAGTTTTCAGAATCATTTAGTTGGGCAGGCATGCAAAATCATGGTACATTCAGTAAGGTACGTATAACTCCCACACAACTAGAGTTATGTGCATGGAGCTTGCACCATTAAGAGGACATTCCTGGTATTTAAGAGCATATGTATGTTATTTCCTGCTGTTAATGCAGTCTTTCAATGGGCTTAGAAATATCTGACATACGTCTATTAGGAGTGGAGGGTGGGAATGGTCAAACTGTAGTGGGCAGGCAATAGTAATAAAATAAAATGAGATTAAAGGGTGATCTATAGGGGTTTGCAGAGGCTGAAATGCTTTCAAATACTGTCAGAATAAAATCTCCTGGGATAATGACCACTTCTTGCATTATATAACTTGATTGTGATTCATGTGCTGCTGGATCCTTGTATGCTAAATCAGTACAGCAACATACTCTGTTTATGTCCACCTGCTTGTAAAAGTCATTACAGTGGAACCTCAGTTATCCAGACCCCACTTATCTGGATTCTCGGTTAACCGAACTACGGAAATGACTGCTCTATTAGTGTAGTGACTGTTCTATTAGGGTAGTTGAAAATACTGATATTAAAAAAAAAAATCTTTATGATATTTTAAGGTTATTTATACGCAGTTTCAGAGATATGGACTTTTCAGAATAAGGCCAGGGAACTGCCCCTGGTCCCAAGGGATTCAGATAACTGAGGTTCCACTGTACTATGAGAGCCGGTCAATTATGTTCTTTATCCCGACAATGTTCTCTATCCCGACAATGTTCTTTATCCCGACAATGTTCTCTATCCAATGTTCTCTATCCCGACAATGTTCTCTATCCAATGTTCTCTATCCAATGTTCTCTATCCGATGTTTTCTATCTCTATCCAATGATTTGTACTGATGCCAACTGACAGCTATAGTCTTTTCCACAAAATAGTACAGAATTGCAATTGCCTCTGAATATAAAAGGCTTTGGCTCTACATGCCAGCACTGATTTAATGTTGTGGCAAGTAGTCTGTGTATGATATGAATGCAAACAGACCAGTGACGTGTACTACAATTTTCAATAGCAAGCTAAGTCACAGGTAGAAAACAAAATACTTCTGTTGGCCTATTCAAGCCATCCTTGTTTCTAGTCACTGTTTACATGGTGTATTTCATTTGTATATCATACGAAACCTCTTATAGGTTAAATTATACATAATAGCTATGCAGTTAAACCATTAACCTATGACTGCATGTACGAGATAAAAAAATGATTTATATCAATTTCACTTTTAGTGCTGGTCAAATATAAACAGGATCACTGTACAATAAGGGCAACTGTCTAGAGTGGCCATTAATTGTATAGCTAATGATCCCAAGTTTGCGTACAAAGTGACCAGCTTAACACAGGCTACACAGCCACCTGCTTATAATGGTCCAAAAATACTGGCCACAACTATTTAGCTAATGACCATCCTAGGTTGGATAGGTAGGCTGCACTTCTTCAGCAAACTATAGAGGGAGTAGTTAACTGTATAACTATTGTTAGGTTATGAATTTCTCCGTGCCATGCATGCAATAGTTCTCTTTTATGAACCCTTGCATCTGGCATGTCTATATTTAACAGTTAACTTCATGTGTTAGCTGTACTCAGGTGCAACAACACAACCATAGCTAATAAAATCATCGGTTTTTTGCAATAAAATCTAGACATCTGCATGAGATTATAGCACAAAAGCAATTTGTGATACCCATAATAGAGCACCAATATGGGATCCTTACCACCAAAACCATATAAATCAAGTTGAGACGATCCAGCATAGAGCTGCTCATTTTGTGAACCATGCAATGGAGAAAAAATCAGAGACATGCAGCATCATTGAAAACTTAGCATTACAAGAATGTCGCAAATGGGCAAGACTTGTCTTACTCTATAAAGTACTACATGAGTTGTTACCTTCCCATGCGAGTGTTGAGGACCGTTGCCGATATGGGGTGTAAAGGATCTATGCCGATATTCACACGACCTTATACCAACCAAGAATTGTATACTCCTTCCTACCAAGAACATGCAGTAGCAGAGTGGATACTTGATAGTGTAGAAGTATTTAAACGGAAATTATAACAATCACTAATTAATTCATTGTAAACTGATTTGTAATTGTACATGCACCCTTGGAGGGTCCTGCTGATGATAAATAATACAATAACATATAGCTAGCTGTAAAGAGATGACGCATGAGGAGAGATCAGAACTAGCTAGCCTGTGAATTCACAGCCCGATGAAACTGTTAGGTGAATCAGATAAGGCACAACTCCAGACTATATGCACAAGAATCTGTACAAGTTTTCATTGGTATGTGTCTAGCAGATCACATGGTCATTCAAGTCACAGTACTTTAGGCTTCTAGCTATACAACTGAGACGGAGACCGGCTATAGGCTATAGGCTGAGACAGAGACCAGCTATAGGCTGAGACACTGTAAGAGATGGCCTCGAAGATGTCTGCGTGGATAAAGGCCAAGCGAGCTTCCTCTAAAGCGTTGGATACTACAGATGGACCAAAGAGACAATCGTCTGTGAGCTACGAAGGCGCAGATGCAGAATTGTGCCTAACTCTATTCAAAAGCTCTCTGAATTTCTCCGGGCTGGAACACCGCATCAAATCAGCTGATCAGAAATGGATTGAGGATTTCTTAGAGCAAGGAGGACTGGAGATGGTATTTGATGCGCTAACAGCACTCAGCAACAAGGGCTTATCCAGCTTACTGGACGTGGTGAAACAACTCGAGTGTGTTCGCTGCGTCAAAGCAATCATGAACCATCCGTTTGGCATTGAATACGTCGTTATTACCGGGGACCGGTTTGTCAACAGATTAGTAAAAGGTGAGCTCGTTTAGTGTTGCTGCTGCTTGGTGTGGTGTGTGCAGTCTTGGAATTTAGCGTGTCAGTGGACATGTCATTGTGTGTGTATGTGTGTTTGTGTAATTTGATAAAGGCGATAGATTATCTCAAACAGTAGCCTTTGGATGATGTGTAAATATAAATCTAGGTAATATTCCCTCATATGGAAGTTTATTTCACAGTTATGAAATGGCTTCATATAGAAGGTCAATGAATAATTCCTCTGCAGAGTGCATGAGGCAAATAACATTCACTACAGCTACAAAGAGAACAGGCAAACATGTTCTAGCCTATGAAATGGTTTATAAAGTGACAGCTTCAGTACCTCTGTTTTTCTAGAACAGTGAAGCCATTTCACTCATTACCAACAAAGACAATCAACTAAACATTCCTATGACAATTATGTGTTGTTATCCTATGGTGGTATTCACATGTATGGCTTTTGTTGTGATCTAAACATTGAGCCTGTAACAGGCAAACTATACCCCCACTGATATCACTTTTGTAGTAATGAGTATGATGCCTTATGACAGAACAACAAGTAATATATGATGGATATAACATTCAGAAATTGTAACACATTACTTTAAAATGTGCATCATTTGGTTGGTTGCATTTTGAGTCCAGGTAACACTGGAGACAGTATGAACAAAGAGCGATAGTGTATGTGGAGTGCACTTGAGACCAAGATACTGCAATAACGGAGAAGCACATTCATGTTACTTGTTTGGTAGTTTGTATTTAGATGGTTGGACTTTATATACTTTATAGCATGTAACAAACAAATGTAGTATGTATTATATATACTATATAGCCCTCAGAATAACATGTAATGTGAAACTTGTTGCTTTTTTTTTTTCTGGGATTAACATGTACCTGTAGCACACATTGCTTAGATAGTGTTGTGTACTGGGGATCATGAAAATTGGGGTTTTTCTGGCCAAAAATATCACCGAAAAACCAGCTGCCTGCCTGCCTGCCTGCCTGCCTGCCTGCCTGCCTGCCTGCCTGCCTGCCTGCCTGCCTGCCTGCCTGCCTGCCTGCCTGCCTGCCTGCCTGCCTGCCTGCCTGCCTGCCTGCCTGCCTGCCTGCCTGCCTGCCTGCCTGCCTGCCTGCCTGCCTGCCTGCCTGCCTGCCTGCCTGCCTGCCTGCCTGCCTGCCTGCCTGCCTGCCTGCCTGCCTGCCTGCCTGCCTGCCTGCCTGCCTGCCTGCCTGCCTGCCTGCCTGCCTGCCTGCCTGCCTGCCTGCCTGCCTGCCTTCAGACAAGTGTAACTTGATAAGAGCTAAGGCTACAGGCTTGATTTTTTCACTGTTTGAGCTTTAGTTTGAAGTTTATATACAACCGGCAACTCCTTTGCAGTATGATGTGGTGACAGAATTAAAAACTCAGTCAATTGTGTGTGCAGTGTGTTTGTGTGCATGTGCGTGTGCGCACAGAGGTGCACCAATATAAACATTGGTATTGATACTGATATCACAATGTTGTATGGTAGTGTTGGAAATTACTGGTAAAAAGTTGACTTACTTCACTCAAGTACTATAATTGCCCAGTCTTGTGTGTAGTTGCAGCACTATGTGTGTACCATAGTATATTATAATTATGACATGTTACAAGGATGTACATTATATAGAGCTCAATAGTAACAACACACTGATGAAGATGCAGGTATATCAACTACTAAGTGCTCTTAGTATGTACTCCAGTGAAGGCTACCAGGTGGCTAATACTGCCTTACTACATTATAAGGTAGTGACATGTAATTATTTGTATATTTCACATGTGGTAAATGTTTTATAGAAATTTAAGGGAACACGTCACCAGTTCAGTGTATTGGTTGAAGAGTTGAGAGCTGCAGAGACTGACAATTATCGCACAGTGTTAATAGCCTTTATCAATTGTCTGATAGCAGGTAGTGATGATGAAGATAAGAGATCCATGGTCAGAGATGAGCTATTAGGTAAAATCTAAATGTTTAACTGGTAGCTGTTTCGTTTTTGTGTACCTTTGAAAAGTATTATTGTAAGGGCTAGTTTTTTCCTTGTAATGACATGTTATTTCTGTTATTGATATTTTGTACTTCTGTTGTGTTTCAAGGTTACCTTCATGGCACCTTGGCAGTATTAGTCAAGCCTAAAAGTGTCTTCAGCATGGCCCAAAATGCTTCCAATAGGTTGCTACAATTTTTTTTTAAAGATTTAATTCAGTGGAATTTTCTACCAACTGATTAACTGACTGACTGATTGTGACTAATGACTTCAAACAAATGTAGCTCAGTAATGGCTATAGACTACAGGCATAGTACAGCAGATTGGTGAAAGAATCGTGCTTTTGATGATAAAAGCATAAAATTTGGCACAATGGTAGATTTTACCCTTATGAAAATTTTTAGCTATAGGGGCATCTCAGATTTGACCTTTAGTGACCTTTACGGCCATATTTCTGTTGAAAAATAAGGTTATTTGCCAATACATTACGTAGGATTAATCTAACATGTAAAAGTAAGGTACCAAATTATAGGTCTCATTGAGCAGAACATTTCAATGTTTATTTCAAGTCCGTAGCTTAATCTGTTCCTGAGTTATGGACCATTATTATTTAAAAATTACACGCCCACGCAATTATTAATAAATATGTTATATATACAGTGCTGTGTTATACATGTGATGTATTCCTGTACTATTTAATTAAGGAAATTGATATAAAGGCATTGTATGGTTATTTCTCTAACTAATTAACAAAGGCAAATGTAAACAATCATTATAGTAAGAAGGTAATATCATTCACCACATAGTCCACCACAAAAACAAAGCGTGGTACACTGCAATGCAGCCAATTGACATTTGCGTCGTCCCCGACATC
Source organism: Dysidea avara (assembly GCF_963678975.1). NCBI lineage: Eukaryota > Metazoa > Porifera > Demospongiae > Dictyoceratida > Dysideidae > Dysidea > Dysidea avara. Next base: position 1,711,556 of record NC_089274.1, on the reverse strand, counting down.
CTTCCTTACATCCGCAGCATATAAGTTCCCTACACACTTGTGATGCCTCTGGTAATGCTGTCCAGTATACTTCCCAGCCTTCTCCTACATTTCTGCACCACCCCCAGGTATTTGGTGATGGAAGCACTGGAGATGCAATCATTGCTTGGCTCCAACAGTGTCCAGCTTGGTATACAACTCTTTTGATGTGCTGTATGAGGGCAACCTGTGTTGGAGAAAGGGCGTCTATTGCTCTACCTTTGCAAGTAAAGAGCTCCTTTCTGGCTTCATTGACATTGACATGCTCCTTATCACCAGTGCGGTCATACAACAACACAACAAATTGTTCTAATAAATGCAACCAATTCTCTATAGTTTCTACACTTGGACAGGCAGTTAAAGCACAAAATGCTGGAGTGACATCTTAATATGCTTTTCCAGGTATCCTATGCAGTTTTCTTTCCTCTTCTCCCAAAGCTTGACACTGTGTCACAACCAGTAAAGTCATGGAACATTGGTAAAGCAAGACAATGTTGTGGTCCAAGTGCCTTAGCCATCTCATGAATGACAAAACACTGGAAATTCTTGCCGGTACTAAATGCAATCCACAATTGTGAAATGTCTAGATGATCAACTGCTGCAATAGCTACAACTACAACATCAATGTCAACTGTACTTATCAATACTGTTTTGTATTCTTTTCTTGCTGCATCCTCTAGATGAAGAATGATTCTAGTATCGGTCTCTTCATGTGTGCATGGAGCTAAATCTGAAACATCTGGATGATTTATGTACAGCACTCCAGAATCTTGAATTGTGATAAATTCTTTGTTGGTTTTAATGCAAGCTACACTTGACATTGCAAGAAATGAAAATAGTTCATTTTTGTTGTCATAAATTCGAAGAAATTCATGCCAGTTACCTGGGATTGTGCTAGAATGCTCAACACGCCTCCTTATACCTTTCCCTCTCTTGTTTCGAGTATTTGTTTTCAGGCTATCTGGTCGGTAAACATCCCAGATGATGTCTAACCTGAGCAAATTCTGAAGTTGTGTTGTGACACAGGGTACAAAACACTTTTGGCATAATCATCAAAATTAATGTCCTTGCAGTACCAGGTTGCAGCATGTTAACTATAGCTGCACCATCAAGAATGCTCACTTGTACTGTAGGTAATAAACAACGATTATTTACAGAATTGGCTTCTTCTAAACAGTGCAATAGATCTGACTTCTTTCCAGTTCTCAATTTACCCATCTGTGATGGTGATGGTGGATAAGACTGATTTTCATGCTTAAAAAATTCATCCAAATCACCATTGTGTATTTGAGAGGTTACATACAGTCTAGAAAAAAGAGAAAACTCATTTCTAAGAGACTTTAGTTGCAGCTGTTTTTGTGATTTCTCTTTGACTGGAAGTCGTCTGAAGAAACAGAGGTTGTTACATTTAATAGGATCCGTTATTGATTAACTAATCTTTCAGTAACGTACAATTCATACTGGTCACCTCCCAGTGTCTCAATACGGTGCACTGTGTCTGCCACTGCAGAGTCTACAATGTTTCTGCTATCCAAAACAAGAAGATCATCACTACTTTCAGCAAAAGAATTCCCCATTTGCTGTATGACTTTCTTCAAGGATTTCACATCTTGTGCACAAACTACTTGCAGATGTTTCTTCTGTTCATGATGACAAAAATCTGAACTCTGCGACTTTTGAATAGAACATTCAAATTCATCAATTAAACAAGCCGGTTCTGGACCAACTGCACAACCAACTGCACTAAAACTCTCAAGTAAATCAGCAGTAGCTAGTTTTGTAACCTGTCCCATCAGAAGTGCACTTAGACTCAGCTGGACAATGAAGCTAGGACTTCAGATGTATTTTCCTGATACATTCACAGCATAATTCATACACAAATACTGACTGTATTTATTCCGTCTATGTTTAGGTGTTGGAACTAATAGTCCAATTATTCTACCTTGGCTCAAACAAAAACAGACCACAGCCCCCAATAGTGAATAACATTAGAGTCATTTATAGATTTGAGATTCGTTTTGTCTCGTTATAAGGAGTTTTTTAAAATAGTTGTTCCAATACTGAATAAAGACGGAGTTGGAATATGTAGTATTGGAACACTATTTTTGTTGTGAATATGCATAGGCTCCAGTCTGTCTGATTAGAATCTGATGATATGCTAGGTTGCCGAGGATCTACAATCTTATAAATTTTAGCCATTTTATCGTAACTGCAACATTAAAATTACAAAAAATTCACTACATGCTCATTCTAATTAATGCACTTTTGTTTGACAGTGATGGATCAAGAAAATACAGATAGCTATCTTCATAAAAAGTTCACATTCTGCTAATTGTGTATTATTAGACTTATACAGTATACACTGTATTGTGTGATGCACTCACTTTAATGAGTAAAGGAAAGACTACATTTTTCAAATATCCCAATGGCAGTTGGAATTGGTTACTAAGCACATGGTAAACAGCTGCTTGTAATACAAGGAAACAGCTGCTTGTAGCATCATGCAACAATAATATTCTATTATTAGTGTTTATAAATTTTTTGTATTGATACTAATGATTAAAACTTTTCATATCCACAAAACTTCTGTACCAAAGAAAGGGAAAACCCCTTTTTGTCCCGTGGTCTTCACCCATCTCCATTAAAGCTAAGAACACATATATTCTACCAAAATTAGCCACTGAATATATTGAAGTTTTGGCTGCTATGTATGTCTGATTAAAAATCCAGTTAGTACAAAAAGTAGCCATTTTAAATCAAGTGCCACGCCCACAATAGGACGAATCTGGGATGCCCCTATAGCTAAAAATCTTTCTAAGGACATGTCCTAACACTGTGCCAAATTTCATGTTTTTATCACAAAAGGCACAATTCATGCAAAAATTGTCACAAATCTGCTGTACTAGCATGACTTTTTCGCTGTTTGATGTTGCTTCAGCCTGACAGGTGCCTTTTGGCATGCTGCACTATACACAATGCATGCATCAAGGACTTACCTTTGTTCTCCTTTGTGTTCTGTTTCTCTTTGCTGACATGACAGCTCAAGGTGTCAATTCACAGTAGCGCTGTATAATGACTCCCCTACATTTCCCTATGTGAATTGTCCAAGTTTTTCATAGTTATTACTGGACTGATTTCAGGGGTACTTCTCATAGGGTTCTTTGTTTGTAACACTGTGTAATGGGCTAACATTGTTGATAACAAAACGTAATGGCCAAGTCACTGTTTCAGCAATTGATAGTTGGGACATGCATTCAGACGAAAGCAATAAGTCTGGTGGCATTCTTTCTCTTCTAATGAGGTATGCATGGTTCACCAGTAATAATAATGTTACAAAAAGGTAAACAAACAAGTACAAGGAAATTGTGAATTTAGGCATCATAGAAATAAAAAAAAGTAGTGAAACTTTGACAAGGGAGGTCACCTACACCTGAAGACGTACTAGTGGAAATTTCAGTCACAAGTAGACTGAATTAGGGATTTAATATCCACTAGTATACGTTAAAGTGTAAGCGACTTCCCTTGTTTCACAACTTTTTGTTTCTTAAAATTCCTTGTATTTGTGTAATTATCTGGTGTTAATAAAAACATACAAGGCAGGGAATATTTGATGGGAGAAACTTTTTGATTCTGGATGTATTTCAAAGTTTTTATTAAAATAATATTAGTATTTGAAACACTACTCATTTTGATGTATGATTATACTGTTGATGTGGCACAATGGGACTTATTGAACTGTGTGTACTATTATTATATTTTCTTCAGGTCTCAATTTGATTGATGTACTTGCATCAATAAGGTGAGCTAATGGAATTGTGGTGAATAGTAGTAGTTAGTATTATGCAGTAAATGAAATTCTACCTACAATTTTAAGCACATTAAGATCCCTGCTCTTTAGAAATGGAATAATATCAAACAGTACGGTAGTACCAAGAGTTCATAATATAATGTGAACTCTTGGTAGTACTGTTTAAGTAGGGATCGCCCATAAAATGATGTGCGCCACCTAAAATGCCGTCTTCCAAAATCATCCTAGAGACATCTTATGGGAAGAAAATCACCTTTACAGATTAATATTAGTCCATCTCACATCAAATACAGCGTTAAAACAACTAATAGGAGCAATTGTAAAAAAAAAAAGAAGCCAAAACTCAGATTTTAGACTGCCTGCGTGACCACAGTTATCAGGCTAGTGGTCAAACGAGGCAGCGTACGACCACCATTTTACGCTACAATAACAGACTCACCAGTAGGATGTGCCTTTTGGGGTTCTGACCTGTGCCTTGTCTATTCTTGTATCTTTATTCAGGCTCATAGTCTTCTTGTTGCAATGAAACCATATTGAGGCATTAGTTTTCCTTATCAACACTTTCCTTGAGCAGCATATTTAGATGCCGCAAACTTATTTAAGCACTTATAACACTTAGGTGTAACCACGATAGGTTCAATGCTACACCTATTAACTGATAAGCGCAATCTTGGTTGATTAAGCACTGAGGTTGACACACCCCATTATTGTTGGCCTAGCTGTGTTCATAATGCTAACACAATGAAAATATGAAATAGTGGCACACACACCCCCTGGCTGACTCGAGATACTCTAATACAGTAGTCACCCTAATAGAACAGTCACATGCGTGTATTGTATGCTATAACAAAAATAATAATAATTTTAAAATGAAGTAGAGACCCAAGCAATAAAAAGTAGTGAAACAAGAAATGAATGATGGTATCACAGCATAGCTCAGTGGGAAAATCCCTACTTTGGCATTGAACAAAATAATTGTTATAACATGCCAATGAAAAAAAGTCCTGATAAAATTCCCTATTCAGTTTTATCACTGTTTCTCCAATTTTTCAGGAATACTGAAGATGAAGATTTGATTACACAATTGGATGTGTTTGATGAGGGATTATCAGTGGATCAAGAAGTAATAGAAGGAATGGACATTAGTAATCACAAGGATGTGTTCAGAGCAGTGTACAGTAAAGTAAGATTATTACTGATTGACTGATCAACAGTTGATGTGTGGTGATGTGTAGGTGGTTGGTACTCCAAATGCTTTATCATTTCTACACATCTTACAACATCTGATGTTACTGGATAGAGATAGTAAGAAGAGTAACATAGTGTGGGAGATGTTGGAGAAGATGGTATTATCTGCTGTAATGATGAGTGAGGGAAATGAAGAAGACAGTAACCAGTTTGTTTCAGCAAGTGTAGAGAAGATAAAAAAGGCAATGGCTGAAAGTAATAGCAATGAGCAGATTCAACCTTCATCTGTAGATGTACAAGCAGCTCCACCCCCAAGTGCTCCACCCCCTCCTCCACTTTCAGTATCAGATGCCCCACCACCACCCCCACTTCCTCCAGGTGCTCCACCTCCACCACCACCTCCACCACCACCTCCTGGAGGAGTTCCACCTCCACCACCCCTACCTCCTGGAGGAGCTGGAGTTCCACCACCTCCGCCTCTTCCTGGTGGGGTCCCGCCTCCACCACCACCACCTGGAGGAGTCCCTCCACCACCCTTACTTCCTGGAGGAGCCCCACCTCCACCACCACTTCCTGGAGGAATTCCACCTCCTCCATCCTTACTTCCTGGAGGAGCCCCACCTCCACCACCACCTCCTGGTGAAGTAACTGCAGCCAATTATGGTATGGTGTGTATAGTATCTGATGTTGCTCACTTCATTATACACTTTCTTGTTGGCTGTACAGCAGGTGCAAGCAGAAGGATGTCTGCTCTTGAGGCATCAATGGCGTTTCGTCCGAAAAAGAAAATGAGAACTTTAAACTGGAAGAAGCTTCCACGTAACACTGCTCACAATAATAAATCATCGTTATGGAAGGAATGTTTAGACCTGCCTGACTCTCCTTTAGTCGATGTTGAGAAAATTGTTGACTTGTTTTGTAGACCAGAAATTGTGAAAAAGAAAAAAGAAGAAAAGTCAAAAGGGCCTTCAGTGGTAAGTGTAATGATGTGTGCATGTATATGGTCAGTTATGTATGTGATAACATTTAGGTTTGTTTGTTAGATAGTAAGACAAGTTTGAATGTGAACATATTCCTGAAGCAATTTCGTAGTAGTAACAAAGAAGTAATAGCAATTATTACAGAAGGGAATGTTGAGAAAGTCTCCCTTGAACAGTTGAAGGCTTTTGAGAAGTTACTACCAGACAAGAGCACTGTAAGTTATTACCATAACAATAATTGTAAATTAGTCTGAGACATCAGATTGATACATTGAAATCTTATGATGGAGATCGGAAAATATTAGGAAGTGCTGAAGACTTTTTATTGGAATTAATTACAGTGGACAAGTGAGTTAATGAACTTGTAATAATACTTAGTGGTCATTTGTTGGCAGGTATGTACTGAGGGTAGAAGGTATGCAGTTGAGGTTGGAGTTTATGGAAAAGAAAGAAGATTTACAACCAGCACTGGATACCCTACACAAGGCCATTGATGGTACGAGAGATAACAATTACTGGTAATGCTTTGTACTTGCCGATTTTAGAAATTGCATCTTCTGCTTTGTTAAAGAGAGTTTTCCACATTGTCTTAGTAACAGGAAACATGATCAATGCTGTGAGCTATACTATATGTGTGTGTTAGTGTGGATCACATGATCTGGTATAGGGTGGTCATTCTGGTAAGGCATATGGCTTCACCATGACGTCACTGGATAATTTGGCAGACACTCGTGCCAACAAACCTCGTATGAACTACTTACATTACATTGCATCAGTAAGTGTGTGACAAACTGATACAAGAGCTTGCTATAAGCTTTACATATAGTACTGATTTGGTTAGATAGGCTGTATGTATTTGTGCATAAATGTAATGTGTTGTGTGTTTGTGTGTGTGTTTGTGTATACATTAGTGTACACACGTAGGGAAATTGAAGATATGCTACAGTATGATTCACCACCTTAACATAAACCTGCAATCATTACACAGCATATCAATGTTTAGTATATAGTGGACAAGTATATACATTCCTTAGTTCCACCAACATACATATAAGCTGTTATTACAAGCCCCTCAACAGATAGTGATGTTTAACCCTTAAAGTCGCACGGATCGAATTATTAATTTAAAAATACTTAGGCTGATAATTTGGCTGTAGTGCATGACTGTAAAGAAAGCACTGTAACTTTTGTACACTAAGCAATAAGGCTACGCAGTTTGTACCGTTCTATCCATGATGTAATAAGGAATAAAACAGTACCTAGGGCTTTACCCTTATAAGGCCAAAAACTTGCTGTGAATACAAGCTATCACAAAACATGAAAACAACTCATTGCATACCTTCAGAAAATGGTTGATAACTTCTTCACAGTGTGTCATATAGAGTTCTGGTAAGGACCATTCAATTCTCCATTCAATGACTAATCATGTTATATATAAAGTCTATGTAAGTCAAACACTTTTATAAATAGTTACCGATGTGATGAGTATGAAATAACAGGAAATACAGTCGCCATTCTTTGTGGTGTCATAACAAGTGAACAATTGTTGTTACAGCAATTGTCTAAGCATCCCAATGAATAAACTTTCCATTGGTATAAGGTAAACAGCTATTCTTTAAGCTTGCATTTCTTATAATGATAACGTATTTACATGCTTTAAAAAATGACCGATATATCGGCCAATGCAGCTTTATATAGAGTTAAGCAAAATTACCCTTGCCTAAATATCATGTTTCCAAGAGTTCTTTTGAAGCTTAATAGTAATATTTTTGATAGCTAGTGTTGTGCAACAAATGAATTGCAATATTATTGTTACAGGTGTGTGAAGAACAAGATCCAATGTTACTGAAAGTGCAAGAAGAAATTCCACACGTCAAAAATGCCAGCAGGTGCCTATGCCAGTTGTGTAATGTAATACTGTATATATAAAGTTTCAATGTAAAAATTCCTTGCAAATCTAAAGTTGTACTGCAAGTTAATCTTGTTCTTGTACATTAGGTTGTCTGTCGAGTATGTGTCCCAACAAGTTAAAGAACTGAAGAAAAGTTTGACAGGAATGCAAAAGAAAATAAGTAAAGCTCCTGATGATTTCCGCCAGCAAATGGACAAGTTCATGGAGGTACGTACAATGACATAACTATAATAATTGTGTTCCTTTACATAACATTACAGGAGGCTGGTAAGGATATTGCAGCACTTAACAATAGTGTGGTTGATTTAGAGGAGAAGCAAGCTAAAATAGCTGAATTCTTTTGTGAAGATACAAGTAAATTTAAAATTGAAGAATTATTTATTCGTCTTTGGAAATTTGCTGATCAACTCCCAGTGTTAGCAAAGGTAAACTGATACTGCAGTTGCTAGGCGTAGTAGTTATCCTGTGCACATGTGCAAGGAGTAATATACTTAAGCTGTATGTCTGCACCTAAATCACTACTTGAGGACATCTAGGCACCTGAGTGACCTGAAACCCAAATCAATAATAGTGCATTTTAATTAACCCTTAAACCTGCATAATCCAGAAAATTGGATTTGATAAAAAACAAAAAATGAATTGGACATGCACAATACTTTTGCCAATTTACATATGTGGTTATAAACAGGCATATCTCATGAAGCGTTTGTCCAATCTCTACAGATTTTATTAATCGGCAAAGCTACTTAACTGTGTATAAACTTTCAACATACAACAAGGAACTTACCCACTATGACATGCTGAAGTGTTCTTTCGCGTTCGTATTGTCATTGTCAGGCCCGTACCCAGGGGGGATTTGAGGACGATTTTTGGTGGCTAGTCTGGACCACACATAGCGAGTTGTGAGTTGTATAAACGAGTTATTTAATCTGTTGGGGTAGAGATACAGAGAATGGTAAGTGTATATAAGGCTGCACATTAGGCTACATAAAGTGAAAGACTGCTTTTTAAGCGCGTACTTCCCACTTCCATGTACCATGAAATGCGGTATTCTGTAACCTTAAAGTGGTTTCTATTTACACAGTTTCTATGGTTAATACTAGAGGCGGACCGATACCACTTTTTTCTGATACAAGTATTTGTACTGAAATTATCTGCCGATTCTGATACCGATACTAAGCATTGAAGTCTAGACAAGTTTATTATAGAAATTTCACTGTTGTGATACATAGCTAGCTATTAAAATATTATGGTAATTGTTCAGTTTGATTGAGAAGTGATGATCTCAGTTCAATCGAGTTTCAAAATATACATTGTATAAACAGCTAAACATGATAAACAGCATTGTGGATTACTAATTGCTTGATTTGGGATAGTTTTCTTGTAAGCTTTATTGATTAGGCAATTAATTGTGTGGGCGGCCAATAATTCTACAGTGTTTGTTACAGCCTTGCAACCAAACCTTCTCATGAATAAGCAAGCCAAGTAGTCATAAACTTATTTCTTTGAGGAACAACTACACTGTTATTTAATTACTAAGGATTCACATGCTCTAATATATTAGAATACACACAGAGCAATTGTAGTAATACTAGGAAAAGAGTAACAAAGACTTTGTTTTCACTACTTTGTTAGTCTCAACTAAGTTAATTGCTACTGGAAACTTAGCTAGAGATGGCTTAATAAAAGTGGTGAGTGTCTACTGGTGGTATCTGTACCTTTGTATTACCGATACTGATCTGATACCAATACCACTGGTATTGGAGTGGTATTGGCATCAATACCAATACTGGTATCGGTATCGGTCCACCTTTAGTTAATACCTGGAAGCCACATGCAGTTCAACTTGTAGAAGCCATGGAAGGCATGTAATGAATGCTAGATCACAGATTATAGTCAAAAGATAGTTTTACAGTAAAACAATTTCCAGTTTAAAATCGAACTCCCTCGGGATGACTGCCACAAAACTCATTCATCATTCAAACACTTTTAAACTGTAATACCTAGGTCCTATTGAGCAAAGTTTGGCAGTGTCACATCTCTAGAATAACTTAGACAACAAATAGTTGTTGTCACCTTGTAATAATCATCTACCGCAATGTTTCCTCAATTAATGGGGATAAAATCTTTGTAAAACTCTATGATAGGCCCTCAAAAATATATCTAACTAGCATATAAAACCATGTAAATAAAGCAGGGTTGATCGATGATTGCTATTTTTGGCAGCGAAGAATGTACTATAGAACCACAGTAACCTCATGCATGCGAACTATTTTTTCTTGGGAAATGCAAACCACAACAGCTGTGAATATCAAGACACACGGTAGTGTGTCGTGCGGCCCAAGAAGCCGGCGCGCCACACCGTGAGTATATTGACAGGAAGAAAGAAAACGTCATTTTCACACTTTTGTATCTCGGTGATGGCTTATCCGATTGAAACCAAATTTGCTGCAGAGTTGCCCGCCAGCTAGGAGAGTCTACATTCCAAATTTAAAGCAAATCGCTCAAGCCATTTCCGAGATATGAGCGGCCAAAGTTTCGTTTTTTTTTCTTCGTTTTTTTTTTTCTTCTTCTTCGTCTTTTCGCACACTTGCAAAAATTGCTATAAAACGCAAACGCGTGCTCCGATCGCCTTGAAATTTGGCACACAGAAAGGGAGTCCAAAGGCGCATCCTAGCATCAAATTTGGTGCACATCTGATGAATGGTTCAGGAGTTATGACCGATTATTCGCGTAAAACAAGATCGATTTGTTGTCACGCCTACAGGGTAAACCGCTTCATGGAATGAGCTGAAAATTGCTATGTAGATGGAGTAACCATCGTAGGAGTGCCTTTTGGTGGTTTGAAAGGAATCGAGATTAAGACCACGGAGATATGACACAAAACCCAACCTGTGTCATAATTACGCAATCGATTTTTAGTAATAAAAAAGTATTAGTTTTTACGCCTACTAGGCAAACCGCTAAGAGCAATGAGCTGAAAATCGGTGTATAGCTGGAATAATCTTCATAGAAAGTCCTTGCAGTAGTATAGAAGAATTGGATTACAAACCACTGAGTTATGATTCGAAAGCCAACTCTGTGTAGCAAATGCGAGATCGAGATACTCTAATAGAACAGTCACCCTAATAGAGCATTCAGCTAATTTATTTACTCCATTATAGAATTCTATTACATTACAAGTTAATCTGTAAGGACTTCAGCTGCAAAAAGTTAATCTTATAGACAGTTCAGCAAGAAGTAAGTCACCCTGTGGAGAGCTAAGCTACAATTATATCACTGTAGAGATTCAGAACATTACAAGTCACACTGAAGAAAGTTCAGCTATAAACAAGTCATGCACCTGTAGAGAGTTCACCTACAATTAAATCACTCTCTAGAGAATTCAGCTACACACAAATCACTGTGCAGAGAGTTCAGCTACAAACAAATTATCCTGTAGAGAGATCAGCTACAAACAAAACACTTTGCAGAGAGTTCAGCTACAAACAAATCAATCTTTAGAGTGGTCAGCAACAAACAAATCAACTTGTTGAGAGATCAGCTAGAAACAAATCAACCTGCAGAGAGATCAGCTAGAAACAAATCAGCTTGCAGAGAGATCAGTTACACACAAATCAACCTGTAGAGAGATAAGCTAGAAACAAATCACCCTGTAGAGAGTTCAGCTAAAACAAATCAACCTGCAGAGAGATCAGCTACAAACATACCACCTTATAGACAGTTCAGCTACAAACAAGTTACCCTGTAGAGAGATCGACTACAAACAAATCAACTTGCAGAGAGATCAGCTACACACAAATCAACTTGTAGAGAGATCAGCTAGAAACAAATCACCTTGTAGAGAGTTAAGCTACAAACAAATCAGTGTGCATGGAGATCAACTACAAACAAATCACCCTGTAGAGAGATCATCTAGGAACTAGACACAATGTAAGGAGTTCAGCTACAAGCAAATCACCCTTTAGAGAGTTCAGCGACAAACAAATCAACCTGCAGAGAGATCAGCTACAAACATACCACCTTATAGACAGTTCAGCTACAAACAAGTTACCCTGTAGAGAGATCGACTACAAACAAATCAACTTGCAGAGAGATCAGCTACACACAAATCAACTTGTAGAGAGATCAGCTAGAAACAAATCACCTTGTAGAGAGTTAAGCTACAAACAAATCAGTGTGCATGGAGATCAACTACAAACAAATCACCCTGTAGAGAGATCATCTAGGAACTAGACACAATGTAAGGAGTTCAGCTACAAACAAATCACCCTTTAGAGAGTTCAGCGACAAACAAATCAACCTGCAGAGAGATCAAATCATCTTATAGAGAGTTCAGCTACAAACAAATTGCCCTGTAGAGAGATCAGTTACAAACAAATCAACCTGCAGAGAGATCAGCTACACACAAATCAACTTGTAGAGAGATCAGCTACAAACAAATCACACTGTGGAGATCAGCTAGAAACTAGACACAATGTAAGAAGTTCAGCTACAAGCAAATCACCCTGTAGAGATTTCAGCTGCAAACAAATCACCCTGTAGAGAGATCAGGTAGAAACTAGACACCATGTAAAGAGTTCACCTATAGAAGAGATCACCTTATAGAGAGTTCAGCTACAAAGAAACCATCATGTAGAGAGTTCAGCTGCAAACAAATTACTCTGTATGGAGTTCAGCTAGAAAAAGTCACCTTGTAGAGAGTTCAGCTACAAAGAAACTGCCATGTAGAGAGTTCAGCCTCAAACAAATTACTGTGTAGAGAATTCAACAACAAGCAAATCGTCCTGTAGAGGAATCAGCTAGAAGAAGTTACCTTGTAGAGAGTTCAGCTACAAAGAAACCATCATGTAGAGAGTTCAGCTACAAAGAAAGCACCATGTAGAGAGTTTAGCTGCAAACAAATCACCTGTAGAGAGTTCAGCTAGAAACAAATCACGCTGTAGAGAGATCAGCTAGAAGAGGTCACCTTGGAGAGAGTTCAGCTACAAAGAAATCACCACCTAAAGAGTTCAGCTACAAAGAAATCACCCTGTAGAGAGTTCAGCTAGAAGAAGTCACCTTGTAGAGAGTTCAGCTACAAAGAAACCATCATGTAGAGAGTTCAGCTACAAAGAAAGCACCATGTAGAGAGTTTAGCTGCAAACAAATCACCTGTAGAGAGTTCAGCTAGAAACAAATCACCCTGTAGAGAGATCAGTTAGAAGAGGTCACCTTGTAGAGAGTTCAGCTACAAAGAAATCACCACCTAAAGAGTTCAGCTGCAAACAAATCACCCTGTAGGGATCAGCTAAAAGAAGTCACCTTGTAGAGAGTTCAGCTACAAAGAAACCATCATGTGGAGAGTTCAGCTACGAAGAAATCACCCTGTAGATAGTTCAGCTAGAAGAAGTCACCTTGTAGAGAGTTCAGCTACAAAGAAACCATCATGTAGAGAGTTCAGTTACAAAGAAACCACCATGGATGTAGAGAGTTTAGTTGCAAACAAATAACCTGCAGAGAGTTCAGCTAGAAACAAATCACCCTGTAGAGAAATCAGCTAGAAGAGGTCACCTTGTAGAGAGTTCAGCTACAAAGAAACCGTTATGTAGAGAGTTCAGCTACAAAGAAAGCACCATGTAGAGAGTTTAGCTACAAACAAATCACCTGTAGAGATTTCAGCTAGAAGAAGTCACCTTGTAGAGAGTTCAGCTACAAAGAAACCATCATGTAGAGAGTTCAGCTACAGCGAAATCACCATGTAGAGAGTTTAGCTGCAAACAAATAACCTGTAGAGAGTTCAGCTAGAAACAAATCACCCTGTAGAGAGATCAGCTAGAAGAGGTCACCTTGTAGAGAGTTCAGCCTCAAACAAATCACTGTGTAGAGAATTCAACTACAAACAAACTGCCCTATAGAGGGATCAACTAGAAGAAGTTACCTTGTAGAGTGTTCAGCTACAAAGAAACCGCCATGTAGAGAGTTCAGCCTCAAACAAATCACCATGTAGAGAATTCAACTACAAACAAATCGCCCTGTAGAAAGATAAGCTAGAAGAGGTCACCTTGTAGAGAGTTCAGCTACAAAGAAACCATCATGTAGAGAGTTCAGGTACAAAGAAATCACCTTGTAGAGAGTTCAGCTAGAAGAAGTCACCTTGTAAAGAGTTCAGCTACAAAGAAACCACTATGTAGAGAGTTCAGCCTCAAACAAATCACCAGTAGAGAGTTCAGCTAGAAACACATCACCCTGGAGAGAGATCAGCTAGAAGAGGTCATCTTATAGTGAGTTCAGCTAGAAGAGGTCACCTTGTAGAGAGTTCAGCTACAAAGAAACCACCACATAAAGAGTTCAGCTGCAAATAAATCACTTGTAGAGAGTTCAGCTACAAATAAATCCTCCTGTAGAGGGATCAGCTAGAAGAAGTCACCTTGTAGAGAGTTCAGCTACAAAGAAACCATCATGTAGAGAGTTCAGTTACAAACAAATCACCCTGTAGAGAGATCAGCTAGAAGAAGTTACCTTGTAGATAGTTCAGCTACAAACAATTCACCCTGTATAAAGATCAGCTAGAAGAAGTCACCTTGTAGAGTGTTCAGTTACAAAGAAACCATCATGTAGAGAGTTCAGCTGCAAACAAATCACTCTGTAGAGAGTTCAGCTACAAAGAAACTGCCATGTAGAGATTTCAGCCTCAAACAAAACACCTTGTAGAGAATTCAACCACAACAAATCACCCTGTAGAGAAGAAGTTACCTTGTAGAGAGTTCAGCTACAAAGAAACCACCATGTAGGGAGTTCAGCTACAAAGAAACCACCATGTAGAGAGTTTAGCTGCAAACAAATCACCTGTAGAGAGTTCAGCTAGAAACAAATCACCCCGTAGAGAGATCAGCTGGACGAAGTCACCTTGTAGAGAGTTCAGCTACAAAGAAACCATCATGTAGAGAGTTCAGCTACAAAGAAACCACCATGTAGAGAGTTTAGTTGCAAACAAATCACCCTGTAGAGAGAACAGCTACGTAGAAGAGGTCACCTTGTAAAGAGTTCAGCTACAAAGAAACCATCCTGTATATAGTTCAGCTACATTTCAAGTCACCCAGTAGAGAGATCATCTGCAAAAAATATCCTGTGGGGAATAATGGGCATGTAATTAATATATGTATATAATTTGTATAATTACTAATAAAATCAAAAATAATTGAACTATTACAAATCTTCTTTAAGTTCTTTTCTTCTTCCTGTGGTAAAGAAAAAAACACATGGGTTAAGAAAGCCCCAAAGCCAGCCATAGGCCGGCTTTGCAGTATACAAATACAAAAAGAAGTGATATCTAATCAAAAACAGCCAAGCTGTAAAAAAAGGTGCGGCCCCCCCAAAAGGCCATGGTGAAAAAAGATGTGAAATCCAAGGAGTCGGCCAAGAAATGGCTGTGATGGTAGGTTAATGGTTACATTTTAATAACGACAATTCAGGTGAATTTGGTGCCAAGACCAAGCGGCACAAAATTCACTTGAATTGTCGTTATTAAAATGTAACCATTAACCTACCATCACAGCCATTTCTTGGCCGCCTCCTTGGATTTCACATCTTTTTTCACCATGGCCTTTTGGGGGGGCCGCACCTTTTTTTACAGCTTGGCTGTTTTTGATTAGATATTATTAGCTTGTTGATTATTGCTTGTTTCTGTCTTTGTATCTAGTCACTGTTTAATACTGTTAATCGGTTTATCAGCTGGTCTGGGATCAGGTAAGCTGCAAACTTAGCATTACTACAATTAACAAAGACAGCTTTGTTCAGGAGATGGAGCATCTCATTAGTTGAATTAAGCTGCAAAGGAATGTCCACACTTGGCACACAGTGATTAATCCAAACGGTCTATACACATACACATACACACACACGTTTGCTAAACTATTTGTAAAATATAAGTGACAAGAATTACTTTTACAACGAACACGTTCGCCATCTTCTTCCATGCGGTAGAGCATGAGGTGAATCACACGCAAATAATATGTAAGAATTTTTGACATGCCGTTAATTAGGAACTCAAGGGTATCCCGTAACCCTATATACAAACAGTGGTTTTCTTTCTATCGCTAAGGCCTAAGGCTTCTATTATTCTACTTACAGTATCTTAATAGGCCATCCATGACCATATTACACTGAGTCAGACTAGAGCTACTATATATATTTTGATTAATTCCAATCATAATTTGTTAAATATTTTCTAATAAGAGCCCGGAATAGAATGATGAACACCAGACTGGATAGACACTGTGACTGATAGACTGTTAACTACAACACAAGTAAGCCTGGCTTGCTGCATTCAATGATATGAATTCTAAAGTGCCAAGAGTGTGAGTCTATCAGTTGTTTTCATATTAAACTTATTATGTTGTTTTCATATTAAACTTATTATGTTGTTTTCATATTAAACTTATTATGTTGTTTTCATATTAAACTTATTATGTTGTTTTCATATTAAACTTATTATGTTGTTTTCATATTGAAGTTATCATCCATGTTTGGACAATGGTGAAATGGAAGGCTTAGCTTATAGCTCAAATAGGTGACCCTGAACAGTCTTAGAAATGATGGAGTGTACATGCAGTACACCATATTTTAATCTCTTGTTTCAATCTGTACAATGGACCCATGTCATGAGGAATTTGTGTCAATGTGTGAGAAGTTTATTTAATCAGTGCATGCATTTCTGCATTTAGGTAATTTGAGGCTATTCTCAGGACATTGAATATTAATCCTTTCTCAGTGTCTATGGGCTGCGCCCCCAGACCCCTGTGTCTGGGATTGCCTACCACTTCAATTTAGAACCCCCCTTTTGAAAATCCTGCATACAGGCCTGATTGTGCTTGTCTGACATTCGATCAACCATGCGATATCTATATATCGGCTGAATTGCCATCACATGAGGAGCAACATGACATCAGAGAAAGTTGATACGACAAAGTACAGCCGAGTTATGCTCTTTTGTACATCGTTATGTGAAAAAGGAAACGGAGGGATAGTTCTTTTGTTCTTTCAAAGTATAGCGGGAAGCTCTAGGTTGGATGGATGTGACAAAGTATGGGACCATTTAAGCCAAAATTTAACAGTGAGTTAGATGGTGTTTTTAGATAGCCTTAACAGTTTTTGTGTTATGGAACTTTGTTTTAGAAGGTGTGCATGTGATTCAGTTTATTGGATTATGCGTTTTCAGTGCTTGCGTTTTATAAAACAGCTGCGGGTTTAAGGGTTAATACTAAAATTAGTTTAGGTAAAAATTTATTTTAGTTAACTATAAATAAAACTGTAACTAAAAATTAATTGGGGATTTCACTTAACTAATACTGCAATTTATAATTGAACTATACCTAAAATTTCTGCAAAAATCTGAAACCTCTACTGTATTTGCATTTAATTTTATTGATGTAAAAGGGCTGTAACTAATCACTGGACTGGACTACTGGACTGGAATACTGGACTGGACTGACATATTTTTGGTTTTTACACATTCTGAGGTTGAGTCCTGCTAGCCAAGGGCCTTCAGACAACTTGCAGTCTGCTACTAAAATGATGAGAGTGAGGAGTGGAATTAGCAAAAACTGACTTCTAGTGATTTCACCTCTATTATGTTCTTCTACAGTACATATACTCCTTATCAGTATGCTGTAGGGAATGTGCTAGTTATGGTTAACCAATAATAACGTATTGAAGAGAGTAGCAAGCTTGTACAATGCTAATAAATTTGGTCACATATTATAGTACGCCAACCAGCACATGTAGGAACTAATCGTGATAGCAGAAAAACTCTACAGTTGTGTAATGAGTTTGTATATTACATGTAGGAACGAATTTAGCTACAATAGATTGTCTTAGGAAGGATAGGTTGTGTCCCAGGGGTCTGAGCTATTTAGTTTAAGGATACAGTGTATCATAGGTAGCACAAATATAGTAAAATGATTTTTGGTTAGCTATTGCTGTACATTACAATCTCCAAAACACAATACTAAGAAGTGTATAAATGTTGTAGAGCATAACAAGTAGTGAGAAGTCAATTTTTGCTTACTCCACTCCTCACTCTCATCATTTTAGTAGCAGACTACAAGTTTTCTGAAGGCCCTTAGCTAGCAAGACTCATAAAACCAACTTCAGAATGTGTAAAAACCAAAAATATGTCAGTTCCCAGTAGTCCAGTCCAGTGATTAGTTACACCCATTTAAAAGAGCAGTACTCCAAGCCATACAAGTGTTAAAGCCATGCAAGTGTGACTGTTGGAGGCTGGTTGGGTAGTGCTGGAACAAAAACATCCTTACAGTCTGCTACAATGAAATTGGTATCATTTTATTATGGAGTTGCAATGGTAATGCAATGGCACAGAACATGTGACAACATAATTGCAAGTTTGTACCAGCTGCTAGAACCTGGCTGAAGGAGCTGTTTGATCCACACAGGGCAAAACTCTATAGGGTGCCCCGGTGGTTCTTTTCTGCTATCAAACAACAATGTGTAACTGCAGGGGGGATAACTTACTAGTAAAACAGCTAGTACAAATTTATACCAGCACAGTATCTTTATGCTCTGTTTTCTGTAGTGAATCGATTGCTATAGGTGCAGTTATGCACAGTTAGTGCTTCAAATGGTTTGTACCTACTATGTAAGCATCTGTAAGGAAAGTTTTGGTACAGAAATTAATACCTTGATATGGTTTCCTTAAAGGGAAGGCACAGAGCACAAACAAAAATTTGTCAGAACCTTTATAAGACACATGAGTTTGTTATTGTGGTGTAAAATGGTGGTAGTATAGTGCATCGTTTATCCTCTACAGCCTTTCGGTTATGATTAGGTAATTATCTCCACCTTTTATTGTATGATCCCTACTATAGCTTTTTGTTACACATGTGTATATATAGTTATAGTTGTGATGCTGTATAGGAAAATGCTCAGAGAGAGTTGATGGAGAAGAAACAAGCACAGAGAGAGCGTCAAAAGGCTGAGAAGGAAAAACAGAAGCAAGGTTCCAGTAAGAATAAGAGTTCAGCCAGCAAGATTCCGGAACCACAAGAAGACATTGTAGATGCTTTGCTTAAAGAGATACGTGCTGGTACCACACTTCGACCTCGTGGAGCTGGAACCGTCAACAGAGCACACAAACGCACACTAACAAAGAAAGACATGGAGAAGTTAGAGCTAATGGTAAAACAAGATAAGAAGCCAGAAACAAAGGTCATGACACTGGAAACAGAGGTCTGAAATGTAGAACAAAAGATGAATGGCTATATGTGATTGTAATAACTTTTCCAAAATGTTTATAACTGTTTACCCAGGCACACTGTTCTTTGTTATTACATTAATATTATTGTTAATACTGTACTTTACTAAGTTGTAAAATTGTTCGCCTATCTACTGCACTTTGCTTCACTAAATGAAATAAATATATCATCCCCATGGAAAAAAAACATCTCTGGTATAAAAAAGGCACCTCCATGAATAAATAATAACTGGCAATTGATAGCTAATTATATAGAGCAGCCGAGAAGGTATGTTATATCCAACTAACTACAGATTCAATGTTGGACTTTTATCACTAACTTGTGTTCTATATATTCAGTGTTGCTGTGTTCCTAATTAATTCCTAATTAGCTAGCACAAGAGGTGACCATGTTAAGAATGTAGAATATGCTAGGACATGCAGGACTGTGGAAATGGAAAACAGAAATGGTCAAATCATTATAAAGTAAAACTAGTCCATGACTCCATGAAATGTAGCTAGTACACTACAACCTACCGTATCAACGAAAAATGAGGCCTCATAAGGAGATGACCGAGCCTAGTCTAGCTGTTTTGATAAGTCATGAAATAGATGTTTGGAACCTATATTACAATGTGAAGAGGTGGTCTTTGTAAAAGGCAACCATGACTTGTAAGGTCAGTATGTCCTCAGCCATCTTTGAGATCTAATTACAATGCGGTCTTTATAAGAAGGTGATCTTTAAGAGGTGGCCACTAAGCAAGGGGTACATTTATATTATGATTTTTCCATTTTGGGTTTCCATTTCCAATTGCCCCCACAGGTCCCTGCATGGGTCCACTGTTTATACCTACTCCCTTCGGAGTTGTTTAATCCTAGCACTGCATGTCTTAATTTTACTTAAACAAGCACACATGCGGAGTTAGGTTAGTTATTTCAAAAATGTAACTTGTTACTTTTATATTCCATGTAACTTTTTTATTAATTTATTAAGACTTTACAATGAAGTGCTGAAAGTCTGTAACTTACTTTTGTAACAGTAACTAGTTACTTTCATATATTTGTTTCGTTAACTTTCGTAACATTTTTGTACTCA
Organism: Dysidea avara; assembly: GCF_963678975.1. Taxonomy (NCBI): domain Eukaryota; kingdom Metazoa; phylum Porifera; class Demospongiae; order Dictyoceratida; family Dysideidae; genus Dysidea; species Dysidea avara. The sequence goes on along the minus strand of NC_089274.1, from coordinate 1,691,324 downwards.
GGTATGCCTTACCAATTGAAGAAAGGAATATTCATATATGCACTTCACCAAATAGTTTACTTACAAGCAAAGTGGCCATTTCAGCTAAGGAGGGTTATATTTTTGATAGCTACTATACCTCTGTTTCACACTGGTAGCGATGCTATTTGGCATTTATATACCCACACTCAACCATCTGCTGCTAAGATACTGGTACTGACTTCATGAATGGTTTTATGTAAAATTGACTTGAAGTATACATAGGTTTTAGCATAGGTTTCTAGTTAATAGTAGTGTTGTTTTAGTTCTAAGGAACTAGAACTAAATCTAGTTTTAGTACAGCAATTTAATTCTAGTTCTAGTACACTAGAACTAAACTAAAATTGTGATCTATTTTAGTTCTAAAACTAAAACTAAACTAAAATTCTTTCAATTTTTGATTCAAAAACTAGAACTAAACCAAAACCATTAAAACTTTTAGCTCAAGAACTAGAACTAACTGAAAGGTTTCTCAAGCAATCCTACATAAAAAGGTATTGTGCACTATATAAACCACTTAACACTTTTCTTTGAAGATGGTGATGCCTGCAAATGCTACTATAAAAAGAATTTAAAGGACAATATTCTATAAACTTGAAGAAGCATTTGAAGACATGCCATACTGATGCTTATAAACATTTTGAAGCAGCTGAAATTGAAAAGACAATGGGAGAGGTTCTTCTAGCCATTTGAAACAGTCCTCCTTGCCAATACGTAGTTTAGGATCTAAATTGTACAACCCTAATAACTGAAACAGTCCTCCTTGCCAATACGTAGTTTAGGATCTAAATTGTACAACCCTAATAACAATAAACATAAGGCTATTATACATTTCATCTTGCAATCTTTATAGATGCTAACAATGTACCACTGAATTTAGTAAATAACAGCAAATTCCATGTATTAATTGAAGAATTGGATTCTAGGTACAGTTTTCCTCATTGATATAAAATGGGAAATAAAATTGAAAAATCTATCAAAACACCAAATCTAAAGTTTCTGGAAGTCTAGGGGGTGCTACCAAGGTTAGTATAGGTGAAGATATCTAAAACTAACACTAACTAAAATGAAACTAAATACTAACTAAAATTACAGAAATATGGGGTACCAGAACTAATACTAACTAAACTATGGCGGAATTGGGGTACTAGAACTAAAACTAACTAAAACTGTAGTGGACTATGGGTACAAGAACTAGTAAAATGAATTTGCTGTACTAAAACAACACTAGTTAATAGTGGAATTGTATTCTGGTACCTGCATGCAAAACTAAATCTTTGCAGCTAACACCATACTTGGGGTAGCTGCGGAGCAGGTAAGGATTTACCACTGGAAGAATATTAGTATATATATGTGTAGACTGATACCATCAGCAGTAATATTAATCATGTGTGCAGAGTTCAGAGTTGGAGGTAACTAGTCATGAGCATGTAACACTAGCTATCCAAACAGTAGCTAAGTTACAAAACTAGTTATACTAGCCATTAGAGTCAAGAGTTTATTATGTTCATGAAAATATTAAATCTCTCTTCAGTTTTTGCACCATATATGGCTGTAGCTACATGCTATAGTCAAACTCACTCATCCTGTGTACTGTACTTCCAAATTCAGGCTGTGCCGGTTACTGGAAAAATAGTTAAAACTGATGTAGCTAGTACAGGGAGTATATAATTAAAATTGATATACTACTTTTGTTTCTCATTAGTGTATTACAGGCGTTCCTAAATTGCTTCGATGAAAATTTGTTGTTGGGATTGATGGTGGGTTTAAATAATGTTATGTACTACACTGGTGGTTCACTGTTTTATTGAATGAAATGTTTATATATATTGCTGTTTCATTACTTAATGAATTTATAACCCATTATAGTGTCATATACATGACTTATTATCAAACCACTGGTATTATACTCTGCAACTCTTGTTACATCAGGCAAATCACTCATGTTGAAAGGTAGCTATATCACCAAGATCATAAGTAGATTTATGGTAACATGTTGAGTTTGATAGACAAGTTTTGGCACCTGCAGTTTTTTTATCTATATAGTGCATCAAGGAGAAGCATTCATAAGAAACCTCCCAGATTGGTCTGAAGAACATTGACTGTTACAGTATAGAAACTATAATTTATTTTCATAATAACTGCCATAAGTTTCTTTTTTGCCACAACCACTTGTGGGGTATAGGTCCATCACTGGTGCTGAAGACAAGTCAGTGGATAAAATGATATTATTTATTTTATTGTACTAGACAGCCAGTAATTACTGATGCATCCAGGGGGACTAGCCTAAAAAAAATCAAATACACACATACATTATGATTAGCTAACTACTTATATACATGCAATTACATTAACTACAAATAGATCAACTGATTCCAATTCAATTAAATAATGGGGTAAGTGGTTCCAATCTTCAGGGAAATAACTAAATTTATATGCATTGGTGTTTATAAATGGTGTCAAGAAATGTAAGGGATGATCGATAACACAGACGTTTCTTATTTATAATAATCCAGAATTCTTAATCATGATGTATGATGAACTGCCTTATGAAATAATTTTAGCCTTGATGTCTGCAAAGTGATTGCCACTGAAGATTATCTAAAGTAGATGAAATGCTCATTCCACTTCGCCAGTCATAATTTGATGTGACCCATCGTGCTGCTCTTCTTTGCACCATTTCTAGGGAATTGATGTAGTAATCATAAGATAATGTTGTCAATAGCCTACTACATCGCAACACAACACATTTGTTTGCATTAAAGGACATCTTCCAGGTCTTATAATCCATTAATAAGCAGGTTTAGGTCAGCTTGGAGGGTATCTTGATCAAGTTTGTCTTTAATTACATGATAAAGAATATAGTTGTCAGCAAAGAGTCATATATTAGAAGAAATATCATCACTGGTATTATTAATGTAAACCAAAAACATGAGGGGTCCCAGAACTGTCCCCTGAGGAACACCAGACTAAACAGGAACAAATTCAGATTGCTGACCATCAACAATCACACGCTGGAACCTCTGAGTTAATCATGTATTTAGCTATTTCAGAATATTAGAACGAATACCACAGTTATGCAACTTCTTTAACAATCTTTGATGTGGTACCGTGCCAAAAGCTTTGTCAAAGTTTCAGTAATAAGATGACGTCAACCTGATATCTTTGGTCCATAGCTGCTAAGATGCCTTCTATTGCTGTAATACTTGAAATCGAGTTTCACAAGAATAACCTAACCAAAAACCAAATTGGTGATCTTTGAATATGTGATGTAGATTGAGGTATTCTATGATAGAATGATATAATATATGCTCCATGATCTTGAAACAGATGGATGTTAGGCAACAGTCTCTGCTCCCTTCTTTGATATGCCAAGATTATACGATGTGTAGAAGTAGCTAGGTACCTATAGAAAAGACTTGGTATACTGCTTTAGTCTTCTTCGTTCCATGTTCTGCACTTCCCGGCTTTGTTTAGGCGGGTAGGCTAGTACATGTTCTATATTTTGAATCCTTACAAATGTATATGCAAACAAATCACGTGATCATTCACGTATAGCTAAGTTACTGGGAGTTGTAGCGAGAGTTGACCTCGAAGATGTCCTTGTGGAAAAAGGTCAGGCGTGTTTCCTCTAAAGCTCTGGGGAGTTCAGATGGAGCAACATCCGTCAGCTATGAAGGTGCTGACGCGGAATTGTGCCTAACTCTATTCAAAAGCTCTCTGAATTTCTCCGGGCTGGAACACCGTGTCAAATCAGCCGATCAGAAATGGATTGAGGATTTCTTAGAGCAAGGAGGACTGGAGATGGTATTTGATGCTCTAACAGCACTCAGCAACAAGGGCTTATCCAGCTTACTGGACGTGGTGAAACAACTCGAGTGCGTTCGCTGCATTAAAGCAATCATGAACCATCCATTTGGCATTGAATACGTCATTGTTACCGGGGACCAGTTTGTCAACAGATTAGTAAAAGGTGAGCTAGCGTTAGCTATTTAGAGGTTTAGGCCACGTAAAGTTGTTTCTGGTCCTTCAATTGACTGGTCATTTTTTGCTGAATTGACAATTGTGTATAGTCACGGCGTAGTATGTTATTGTCGTCTTGGTTATTGTTACTGTTGTTATTAGCACTTTACAGTGACCAGTATGCAATGAATAATTATAGTCAAAAGTATATATATAGCTATTATGTTGAATGGTTTTTTTGTATAACTTGTAAACACTCTTTTTGTACAAACTCCTAACTATAGTGTAGTGCACTCACCAAAAATTTCCTTTAAAACTGATTTTAAAAAGAAAGCCTGGTCACCTGGTCAATTTTGTAGGACCAGAAACACAATTAAGGCCACTCCAAATAAATTCTCTGTTTCCCGTCCTGGACTCAGGCATATTTGCATCCGGGCGGGCGGTCTATTTCCATTATTTCATTATAAGATTGGCTAGCTTTTCAAGCCATTATTTGCCTGGCACAGCCAAAAAGGCTGCATAAAAGCATGCTTAAGCTTGTTCCTTCCTTTGTAAGTTGCAAAAACAACACAAACGTGAAGTTTGTGCTGACTTGACAGCACTGTTGACACGTGAGCTGACACTGTTTCAAGATGGCTTTTACTGAGCTTATCAGTATGCAAGAATAACCGGAAAATAATGAAAGAATACGGAATAATGGAATATTTAGAGCTGGCAGTAACTAGATGCGGGCGGTGGACGGGAAACAGAGAATTTATTTGGAGTCGCCTAAGCCATAACATTTCTGTATTTTGTTAAATTACTAGGCAGCCAGCTCAGCTGACTCGCCTAGTGTTTATAGCTTAGTTAGTGGGGAGTGCACAGTCTTATGGTCAGTCAGTGCTAGCCACTATAGTCTCACCTCCATAGGAGAGGAGACTAGCTAGATACATGTTTGAAGCATGGTAAATAACAAGATAGCACAATCAATCCTAGGCCGTATGTGAGTGTTTGATCAAGCAATTAGACTACCTCAATTTCTAGGGTTTCTAAGGGCGAGGAACAATATGATACTCATTTTTCTGATTTAATGGCATTTGTGTGATGTTTTATGCCAATTATTTTGCAATACGTAGCTACCTATAAACTAAATATTCAGTTTTTAAGAGAAACAATCAAGAACATGTCAAGGTCGGCCATATAGTTGTCATTATTAGTATATTAGGAGTAAGCAAATTTGCAACACAAGTACGTAGCTAACTAACTAAACTGTATCCATCTATCTATATGAAGTTGAAAAGCTGTCTGTCTGGATTCCTTTGGCGTCCAACAATTTTCTTGCCAGCTGATACACGTATCGAAGTGGTTTTTGTATCAAACGAAGCACTCATCATCTTAGCTTTTAAGTGAAGCTTCTAACTGCCATCATCATCTTAGCTTTTAAGTGAAGCTTCTAACTGCCATCATTTACAGTGTGATGAGTGCAAAGGTGTATAGACAACTTGAAAAATTTGCTGCTGTAAACCACATGCAAACCGCAAGTAAGCATCTATACCAGTCAACCTTAATAAGACAGTTTTTAATACCTTCTCATAGTGATGTGAGTTACAGTAGATTCCAGCTGATGACTTTTTTTTTATTAATATTATTTAGGCAACCTTTTTTGGTACAATCCTTTTTCCTACTGATTCTGAACCTTATTTGTGCAACATTCTTTTCTGAACGTATGCCATTTTATTTTCACCCTCAGTGGAAATACTTTAATGTCAAACTTATATTGCTTTTGTATAAAAATAAGGATAAGGTATAACTGGAAATAACATACACAAGACTAAAGTGTAACATACTTAATAGAGAAACTCCTGCTCTGTAGGACAGGTACCATCACTGTAGGGATAACTGTAGGACAGGTATACAATCACTGTATACCATCACTGTAGGGATAACTGTAGTACAATCACTGTATACCATCACTGTAGGACAGGTACCATCACTGTAGGACAGGTATACCATCACTGTATACCATCACTGTAGGGATAACTGTAGTACAATCACTGTATACCATCACTGTAGGACAGGTACCATCACTGTAGGACAGGTATACCATCACTGTATACCATCACTGTAGGGATAACTGTAGTACAATCACTGTATACCCAGGGCCGCCCACAGGGGGGGGGGGGGAAACTGGGGCATTTTGCCCCGGGCCCCAGCCTGAAAGGGGCCCCAGGAGGCCCCATGAAGGGCCCCCTGAATACCTGTTTAAAAGATCGATATACTCTAATAGAACAGTCAGATCTAAATACTCTAATAGAGCATTCACAGTATTCTTCAGAGGAGCAGTGTAGCAAGCTTACAGATAAGGAGATATGGTTGGTGATGGGTAGTTATTGTCATTGTCAGCAGGTTGTGACCTTTTTTTTTTTTTTGGTCTTCAACTTACAGCTTGGGTGAAGGGCCCCACTTTAACTTTTTGCCCTGGGCCCCTTAATTTCTCTGGGCGGCCCTGTGTATACCATCACTGTAGGACAGGTATACCATCACTGTATACCATCACTGTAGGGATAACTGTAGTACAATCACTGTATACCATCACTGTAGGACAGGTACCATCACTGTAGGACAGGTATACCATCACTGTAGGGATAACTGTAGTACAATCACTGTATACCATCACTGTAGGACAGGTACAATCACTGTATACCATCACTGTAGGACAGGTACCATCACTGTAGGGATAACTGTAGGACAGGTATACAATCACTGTATACCATCACTGTAGGGATAACTGTAGGACAGGTACCATCACTGTATACTAGGACCCAAACGAATTTAAGTAAATTCGAATGTTTTTTCGAATGAATGAATGTTCGAATGTGGGTTGAACAATTCGAACTTTTCTAATTAGGTAGTGATGCACATCAATATTGCATAATGATGTGGATGAAGCCAGATTTATGGTATTTGACATTTAATTAAGTTATGAGTTGATGGTTTAGTGGTGGTTACAGGCCATACCCAAAGGTAAACTATGAGGTTTTAAGGTTTCAATGTTGTGCCTGCTACTTGGACATGACTAAAACACGGAACAGACTGGAAAAATGGACTCACAAACGGACTGGAAGGAACTTCCCTGAAAACATTTTTTTTGCCATAGAAACTCACTAAATCGCTGCTACAAAGAACATAACACTTAACAACAGCCTTAAACAAACCTCTAAACGTGTGCTCGAGCCACCATTAAACCCTGGGGATAATTTACAAAGCGCCAGTCTGCCAGTGTGAGCGCCTGTGACAGCGCAGCGAAGTTGTCAGTTAGCTACAGTTTAAACAAACAAAATAACACAGATTGTATTTGTAGTAGCCAGTGCCTTGCCAGCTGGTTGTGGCCGCCACGAAGCCTACCAAGGAAATTAAGTGTGAATCTGACTGTAAATTGTTACAAGAGGACCTTGATCGCGTTTGTGATTGGGCAGACAAGTGGCAACTTCGATTGAATGCATCCAAATGTGAAGCTTTTCTTATTTCAAATAAACGTAAGAAAATATCTTATGATTATTTCATAAACCACTCTCTTCTATCCTGGAAATCCTCTGTGAAATATTTGGGAGTTTTTAAAAAATCAAATTTGTCATGGTCAGACCACTGCAAGTATGTTGCAGCCAAAGCCAGCAAGTCCTTGAATTTTCTACGTCACACTTTATGGGGTGCTACAACTGAGACCAAATCCATGGTCTATAAGTCTTTAGTGCGACCTTCACTAGAGTACGCTTGCACTGTGTGGAATCCTCACACTGTTTCTGATAAGTCCACAGTGGAATCTGTCCAACGACGTGCTGCACGTTGGGCTTGTGGAAGTCGTTGGTCACCATTACATAAGTGTTGGAATAAATCTTGTAATGCTTGTCTACAAGTGTTACACTGGCCAACACTGTCATCTCGAAGGAATTATTTGAGCGTGGCTATGCTTTATGACATCCTAAAAGGTAGGTACGATTCTTTGAAGCTATCAGATTACTGTAATTTCAATACATCTTGTACCCGAGCGCATACTCTCACCCTTGTTCCGCTACAGTCTTCTATCAATTCTTATAGACATTCTTTCTTTGTGAACACTGTTTTCTTATGGAACACTCTACCGTGTGATGTATTCAGCTCATCTACGTTTCGCCAAGCTGTGTATAAACTGTTTTGTTGTAATTAATTTATATGTGTATGTGTTCTTTCTTGGTTTTTGTAGCTGTGTTTTTCTCTGTATTTGTCCCCTCCGTTTTTGGTTTTGTATCTTCTAGGGAAACACCCTTGTACAGGCTCTGCCTTTTGGTGTCACCCTGTCTTTTTTTGACAAATCAGATAAATAATAATAATAAATAATAATACCTGTCACGGGCTATCACCTGTAAACTGAACTGAAGATCAGCCGTCGAACTAATTGCAGCAATTAACCAGACCATGAATTCCAAGTAGCATAGTATCTTAACAGGCTTAAAGCTTGTGTCTTGTTTTGTTTACACATGTGAAACAGAAAGTGCGCTTTTAATTAAACACAAAATGAATCTAATTTCAGACTATCTTTAAGTGCAGGGCTTAATATCGGCTTGAACAAACTTCGACATCGTGTTCAGAGCAGTTCAGAGGTTTGTTTCAGGTCGTTGTTGCGTGTTATATTCTTTCTAGCAGCTATACAGTGAATTTCTATGGCCAAATAATGTTTTCCGGCAAGTTCTTTCCAGTCCGTTTGCTAGTCAGTTTTCCCAGTCCGTTCCATGTTTTAGTCATATCCATTTAAAACCTAGTAACCTTTGTAGCTTTACTTGTGGTAAAAGTATTTAGTTTTCTCTGTAAAAGTATTGAGTCAGTAAAACCGTGTGTGTTGCAAACTTGTGAGTCATGCACATAATTTGTAATTTTTGCACAGGAGCCATGTATATCTAAAGTTCGAAAGATTCGTGAACTTTAGTTAAAGAATATTCGAATGTTGACAATCCAAGTTCGTTTGGGCCCTACTGTATACCATCACTGTAGGACAGGTACCATCACTGTAGGAATACTGCTGGATGCTATATTTTAATTGTTTTTGCTGCCAGCTAAATGTCATGTAGAATCTGAAATGGTATTACTACATGTATGGCCTGCATGACAGGTACTACCATTGTAAATTACCTGTGTGGTAATAATACTACTGTTGTTTGGGTAGGTAAAAAAAGTGGACCAAGGACCAGAGGACCCGGAGACCCACGGAAATCCAACTCTTCTTGGAGCTTTTTACACTTCACAGTATTCTAAACTTGTACGCAAGCAGTCTTGCATGGCCAATCCACTTTTCCCCCCTCGCAGCGTCTCGCACAATGTTTATACCAATTAGAAATTATAAGTGCCTCTGAAAGTGTCTGAAGTTGACTGCATTAATTACAGGTCACTCGCTATTTTCCCAGAGTATTTGTTTGTACAATGTTTCTAAACTTTAGTAGCTAGGTGACATAATAGACTAGCATGCTCATTAGGGTGCAACAGGTGAACAATTACCAGCTAAGCAAGTTCCAGCAGCTCTTCATATGTCATGATGCATTTGCACAATGTTCCTAAACTACTCTAGTAGCTAGGTGGCATAATAGCCTAGTATGCTTACTGTGCAGCATGCAGTGGCCTATAAATGCAGTCAACTTCAGACACTTTTTAGAGGCACTTATAATTTCTAATTGGTGTAAACATCGTGCAAGACGCCACAAGGGGAGAAAAAGTGAATTGGCTATCCAAGACTACTTGTAAAAGTACCTAGTACAAGTATAGAATACTGTGAAGTGTATAAAATTTCAAGCAGAGTTGGATTTCCGTGGGTCCCCAGGTTCCCTGGTCCCGGGTCCTTGGTCCCCGGGTCCACTGTTTTTACCTACCCCTGTTGTTTAGCTTAGCTGTCAGATATGAAACAATTCCAACTTTGGCAACTTTTCACATGCCTGGATTATACCAGTTTTGGTAATTTTCAGACTAGCCAATTCTGGTAATTTATTTCACATACATGGATTATAGCTATATGGTACTGAAACTTAATGCTTGCTTCCCATTTCATTGAAATTTTAGTACAGCTATTGTGAAGATGGTATGCAAAGGGTAATTTAAGCTTTATGTGTAACATGCATGTACAATACAATAAGTCATGCAGGCAATACTTGTAACATCCTTTGACAACTTTTAACTCACTGACATCAAAAAGAAATGAACATATATAGCATTGGTACCTGCCCTACAGTGCATAATTATTAGGAACACACCTGGTAAATATAATGTATACACATTACTATAGTTGTCTTAGATACATGCAGTACTGCTATGGTCACAACATTTCAGTATAATCAGTGATATTACCATGCATACTGTGTGAATGTACATGGTACTGATATTTAATGCTTATGACTTTTAGTTACTGTGGACATGGTCCTGCATCTAGGGCAGGTACCAATGCTAGTAACTGTTATAATACTATAGTTGCATACATTGCATAAGCAGCTATAAACAATTGCAACAATTACGATACACTAGTCTTGCATGCATATTTGTGTGGAGGTGACTGTCTCATGATAATGCTTTACTAAATGCATGCCACTGCACTGAGGCTTTGCTATCCCATTTAGGGCTTTCAATAACCTGATTTGTGTCAAACTAGATCTTTCACCTGAGGGAAGAGCTCGATAATTTATTCTTCAAATGGTATATTGATCCATGAAGGGGCAGACAAAGATGAATTAAAATATGAAATTTAGCCTGATTTTTAAAATTTCCTTGTTTGCATGAAATACCCTAATATTGACTCTCAAGTAGCCCAATTTTTTTTCTTGGAAGACCCACCTAGACTTATTTTGCTATAGCCTTGTGGCTACACAAATGAGGTGCACATGGTTGTCCTGGATAGTATGTATCATTGTCGGCTCTACCAACCATAGAATCTGGTTTCAATACTCTATCAAATGTTTATACAGTTGTGAACTTGGATAAGTTTAGCCAGCTATCATACACACAGACTTTCACATAGTCATCCCCAAAATTCCTGATTCTGCAATGAAAAATCCTAGAATAAACACTGTGTGTAGTGTGTTTGTGTGTCTGTCTGTGTGGGTGTGTGTGTGTGATGCAAGAAATTGTACTGACTTTAGTTATTCTTTTTGGACATTGTTCATATATAGCACACACACACACACACACACACACACACACACACACACACACACACACACACACACACACACACACACACACACACACACACACATGTGGGCCGTGTCAAAGATCATCCTACTGACATTGTGTACAAGTTGGGCATCCATAGCATACACCCATACAATGTCTTAATCTCTTATTACTAGTGTAACACTTACAATTTTTAATCAATAAATTATGCAAGAAAGCTACAAAATTAATATTTAATTTGAAAATGTATCAGCACTGCATGTCAGCAACTGGCTGTGGTGTAACCTGAAGTTGTTATGAAATGTCAATCTGATAATATGGAATCTATAATAGTAATGGTTGTCTAGTACTTTGTACAACATACAATTTAATAATTTTAGCCTGCCATTTGTGTGTTTTGGAGTATAAATATTAGGTATAAACTACTTGTAAATAATTTTTCTACCACTGGTGTGTGCATGTGTGTGTGTGTGTGTTTGTGTTTGTGTGTGTGTGTGTGTGTGTATGTGTGTATGTGTGTGTGTGTGTGTGTGTGTGTGTGTGTGTGTGTGTGTGTGTGTGTGTGTGTGTGTGTGTGTGTGTGTGTGTGTGTGTGTGTGTGTGTGTGTGTGTGTGTGTGAGGCAGCATCAGCCTGGCAATCAAAAGATTCTAGGATTGAGTCGGGATATGCCAAAATGGTTTTGTTGGTTTTCCTTGAATAAGAAACTTTACTCACATTACTCCAGTCTACCCAGCTGTATAATGGGTACCTGGTGGCCTGGTGTCAATTGGGGAAGCAGCCCACCCAGCTGTAACATTAGTGATACTGCAAATGCCCAACTGTGCATAGTGTTGAGGGGGTTGTTGTGGAACTTCAGGTTCCATGACCTCTCTCCATGAGACCTGGACAGTTCTCCTGTAGGTTATGTACTAGTCCTGCCCCATGAGAATTTGCCTACACAAGACTGAAGTGCCTGAGTAGTGCACAGGCATCCGGGCCCAGTGCTGGTTTGCTGAGTGGCAATAGCTGTGCTTCACACGGCTACCAGAGGCTTTGTTCTGTTGCTTTATGTACATGTGAGTGTGTAGTGTGTGTGTGTGTGTGCGGGTGCATGTAGTGTGATATAACATTAGCTGCGTTCTAGCACAAGTCCCTGCACACATACATATACACAATGCACTGTTACTGTATATAATATTTTTGTGTTGCTAGTGGAAATAAAGTAAACATTTAGTAATACCATAATTGCAGCTAAATAAAAAGTTTTTAAAAAGCATTTAATAAAGAGTTACAGCAATGTGCCATTGTGTATTATATGACATACACATGTGTGTTACAAGGATGTACATTATATAGAGCTCAATAGTAACAACACACTGATGAAGATGCAGGTATATGAACTACTAAGTGCTCTTAGTATATACTCCAGTGAAGGCTACCAGGTGGCTAATACTGCCTTACTACATTATAAGGTAGTGATATGTAATTATTTGTATATTTCACATGTGGTAAATGTTTTATAGAAATTTAAGGGAACACGTCACCAGTTCAGTGTATTGGTTGAAGATTTGAGAGCTGCAGAAACTGACAATTATCGCACAGTGTTAATTGCCTTTATCAATTGTCTGATAGCAGGTTGTGATGATGAAGATAGGAGATCCATGGTCAGAGATGAGCTGTTAGGTAAAGTGTACATGTTAACTTGTAGCGGATGCTGCTTCTAAACAGTATAGTATTGTTTAAAGACGTTATAGTATATAGTAGTCTTTGTTTAAATTAATTGCTCCTTATGCTCAAACGGTACTCATGCAACCATTGTAATGGTGCTTTTGTAACTCTGTGTCTATGTTGTTTCAACATTACATTTTTCACTGGTTGATCATGAGCCATTGTTTGTTTATGTAGTGTGGTTCAAAATCAATCTAAAGTGTCAAGGGCGGCTCCAAGAATTTTGGTGATAGGTTTCCAAAGTTCTGTTGCTTGCACACTTAAATCTAGGGAGGACTGGGGACACGCATTGTTGAACATTATGTGTTCTGAGATTGAACCTGGTGACAATTTTCAGCCAAATAATCTTGAAAGCTGACAACATTGTAAGCATACGTTAAGAATTGATTGATATAGGCTGTTAATGCTGGCATAAAGAGTTAAGAGGTGGAGCTGTAAAGTTTGACGTATACAACATACATGGATGTCATTCTGGGGACCCCAGGAAAATTTTCACTCTGAGATATACTATTTTTACTGTGTTGGTATTAACTTTAAAAAACACAAAATGTTACTGTTCTATTAGGGCAGTTGACTGCTCTATTAGAGTATTTCAATGTGAACCTTTGATACCTTGGAAATCAATAATCAATCTTTTAATATACTTGACCAGTTTCTTGATACCTCAGAAACCCCCTGTATCTGTCCCTACTATATTATGGTCAATTGGTTGAAAAGACTAACAAAATTGTGTTTGCAGCTTTGTAGTTTGTACATCATTTCTTTAGGTCTCAATTTAATTGACGTCCTTGCATCAATAAGGTGAGCTAATGTATTGTAATAATTGTTTTCAATGCATTTTACCACATGGATTCCTTCTGTGTCAGGTTTTCAGCATTTTGCAAGAGTATAGAATATATGGTAGGGTGAGACCTATCCCGTACGCTTTTAAAATATTACAAATAATCCATGATATCTAGTAATATTTAGCAGTTACATTCATTTAGAATATTAAAGATGGTCATTACAGATGGTCACTGAATCACAGCTAGAGTCTGTACAATAATATGGCTCCACAGCCAAGTATGTAGTGTACACAAGGTTGAAGACACCAAATATGTAATGTAGTGTACACAAGGTTGAAATAATTGCCTTTAGCATTTTGTCATTGACTACAATATTAGAAACCAGATCTAGAGGTTGAAGCAAGGAGGTGCAGTAAACAATAGACATTGAGTATACATTTACAATATAAATAAAACAAGTTTAGCATCAGCAGTTTTCATAGCACGCTTTTGGAGGGGGTGGGGAATAAAACAGTACTCTCTGTACACTTGTGAAAGCACTGAAAATCATGGATGATCCTAAATTCACTTTCTGGTACATATATATATACGCAAAAATAGAATGAAGCAAGGGAGATGATCTAACTACACCTGTAGCTGGACATTTAATTCCTATGCAAAGTATGACCAAAGTAGGGAATAAAATTAATAATAGCTGCAGCTGCAGATGTAGATGAATTGTTTCGTTACTTTTTTATTTCTATGATCACTGTATAAAATGTTGCTTACACTTGTTTGTTTAGATAACTTATGACTGATAAACACACTTGTTTGTTTAGATAACTTATGACTGATAAACATATGCTGCATCACAGGAAAGAATGGTACTGGCCAGACATAATATATAAAACAATTGAGAGATTTAATACACACTCCGTATATCATGTGGATGGCTATTCTCTGCTTTGTTTTCAGCTTTGTTCTAGCCACTATACAGTATTACAAACAAAGAGCAATATGAGAAGTGCCTCTATAATTAATCTAGTCACTACAGAAACTATGGACAATTCTTTTGGCAGCCAGCTGGCACTGAAAGCATCAGGCATTACCATGAACCAATGATAGTGGAGAAAAACATAGGACACAAACGAGAACAAAAGTGAGTCCATGATGCATGCACTGTAGCTGCTATGGTTGGCAAAATGGTCGCTGAAGTGATGTTAAACAGTGAAGAAACAGCATTAAACATACTTGAGTTATGCTTGGCTGAAGGAGTTATAAATTTAGTTAGTCAGTTAGTAGAAAATTTGGTTAAAGATGAATTTTATTAAAATTCCATAGACACTGTTTAGAAGGGTTTGGTATCACTCTGAAGGCAGTTAACTTAGACTTGGTTATGCCTAACCAATACCGTCAAGCTGTTATGAAGGAAAAGTAAGGTTGATTTTTGGATGATACTTTTGGGCACGAAAGGACAAGCCTCTATGATCCCTATTATACTACATATACCACCATACCATATTATATACATAATTATATAGGGATGAACATGCCACTAATTTTCTATCACTTAAGTTTTATAATTGTTGTAGTATATGCTGGTCATTTGTCCTAATAGAACAGTAAATTGCTCTAATAAAACAGTCAATAGATGACATCACTATCAGTCAAGCATCAAAATAAATTTTAACGATATTCCAAAATATATCCTACATAAAACATGTGAGTGTGTGAAGCAAATCTTAGTAGAATATGTCTGATCCATGTTACTCAATGTCCATTAGAACCAGTACCTCCATCTCCCACCCCATCCCCAACTAAGAAAGCCGATACATTAGCTGTTGTATTGTTGGAGGATCCGGTTCTGTGACCATTTATTTTCTTGTTTCAGTAACTCTTTCCAATTCCTCCTTTATGCTTACCAATTCCTCCTTTATGCTTAGGAACACCGAAGATGAAGATTTGATTACACAATTGGATGTGTTTGATGAGGGATTATCAGTGGATCAAGAAGCACTAGAAGGAATGGACATCACTAATCATAGGGATGTGTTCAGAGCAGTGTACAGTAAAGTAAGATTATTACTGATTGACTGACTAACAGTTGATGTGTGGTGATGTGTAGGTGGTTGGTACTCCAAATGCTTTATCATTTCTACACATCTTACAACATCTGATGTTACTGGATAGAGATAGTAAGAAGAGTAACATAGTGTGGGAGATGTTGGAGAAGATGGTATTATCTGCTGTAATGATGAGTGAGGGAAATGAAGAAGACAGTAATCAGTTTGTGTCAGCTAGTACAGAGAAGATAAGGAAAGCATTGGCTGAGATTTATAGCAGTGAACAGTCAGCTTCAGCCCCTCCTCCAGTTCCAGAAAATAAAGCTCCACCTCCTCTTCCATCATCAGCATCAGTGGGAGTTCCACCTCCACCACTTCCCCCACCTCTACCACCTCCTGGAGAAGTCCCACCTCCACCACTTTCTGGAGGAGTCCCACCTCCACCACCTCCACCACCTCCTCCTGGAGGAGTCCCACCTCCTCCACCTTCTGGAGGAATCCCACCTCCCCCACCTCCTCCACCTCCTGGAGGAATCCCACCTCCTCCACCTCCTGGAGGAGTCCTACCTCCTCCACCTCCTGGAGGAATCCCACCTCCTCCACCTCCTGGAGGAGTCCCACCTCCACCACCTCCTGGAGGAGTCCCGCATCCACCACTACCATTTCCTGATGGAGTAGGTGCAGCCCATCATGGTATAAATCCAGTTGGCGTTGGTCACTTTGTCATGTATTCTTATCTCAACTGTAGGTTTAAGCAGAAGGATGTCTGCTATTGAGATATCAATGGAATTTCGTCCGAAAAGAAAAATGAAAACTTTAAACTGGAAGAAGCTTCCACGTAACACTGCTCACAACAATCAGTCATCATTATGGAAGGAATGTTCAGAGCTACCAGACTGTCCTTTAGTCGATGTTGAGAAAATTGTTCACTTGTTTTGTAGACCAGAAATTGTGAAAAGGGAAAAGGAAGAAAAACCAAAAGAGCCTTCAGTGGTAAGTGTAATGATGTGTGCATGTATACGGTCAGTTATGTATGTGATAACATTTAGGTTTGTTTATTAGATAGTAAGACAAGTTTGAATGTGAACATATTCCTGAAGCAATTTCGTAGTAGTAACAAAGAAGTAATAGCAATTATTACAGAAGGGAATGTTGAAAAAATTTCCCTTGAACAGTTGAAGGCTTTTGAGAAGTTACTACCAGACAAGAGCACTGTAAGTTATTACCATAACAATAACTGTAAATTAGTCTGAGACATCAGATTGATACATTGAAATCTTATGATGGAGATCGGAAAATATTAGGAAGTGCTGAAGACTTTCTATTGGAATTAATTACAGTGGACAAGTGAGTTAATGAACTTGTAATAATACTAAGTGGTCATTTGTTGACAGGTATGTACTGAGGGTAGAAGGTATGCAGTTGAGGTTGGAGTTTATGGAAAAGAAAGAAGATTTACAACCAGCACTGGACACCCTCCACAAGGCCATTGATGGTAAGAGAGATCAAGACACACGGTAGTGTGTCGTGCGGCCCAAGAAGCCGGCGCGTAACACCCGTGAGTATATTGACAGGAAGAAAGAAAATGCAATTTTCGCACCTCCGTAGCTCTGTGCTTCCTTGATGAAACAAGACGATTTTTGCTGTGGACATTCCCTCCAACTGCAGCACTCCACATTCCAAATTTGAGCGAAATCGCTTCGCGCGTTCCCGAGATATGCGACTTCAAAAATTGGCTCAGTTTCTTCGTTTATTTTTTCTTCTTATTTTTCTTTTTCTTGTCGCACACTTACAAAAACTGCTATAAAACGCGAACGCGTTATCCGATTGCCTTGAAATTTGGCACACAGAAGGGGGATATAAAGGCGCATCTCGGTACCAACTTTGGCTGGAATACGATAAACAGGCAAAGAGTTATGAGCGATTATTCACGAAAAATAACACCAATATGTTGTCACGCCTACAGGGTAAACCGCGTATGGGAAGAAGCTGAAAATCGGTGGGTGAATAGGTTAACTATTGAACCTCAAACCTTTTGTGGTTTGAAAGAAATCGAGCTAAAAACCAGGAAGATACAACGAAAAAGCCAACAGTGTGTAACAATTATGCAATCGAGATAGCTAATAAAAAAACGACTGCTTGCCACGCCTACCAGATAAACCGCTTAGGGTAATGCTTTGAAAATCGTTGTACAGATGGAGTAATCATCTTAGAAAGGCTCATCAATGGTGTAGAAGAATAAGACTTAAAGCCACGGAGTTATAACACGAAATCCAACTTGGTGCGGCAAGTGCGAGATCGAGATACTCTAATAGAGCAGTCATCCTAATAGAGCAGTCACCCTGAAGAGAATTCAAGAGATCAGCTAGAAATAAGAAACCTGTATAGAGATCAGCTACACAAAAGTCACCCTGTAGAGAGATCAGCTAGAAGAAGTTACCTTGTAGGGAGTTCATGCAACTATGAAAAGAGATAGTTCAGCTAGAAAAAATCACCTTGTATTGTTCAGCTACAAAGAAACCACCATGTAGAGAGTTGAGCTACAAACAAATCGCCCTGTGGAGAGATCAATAGAAGAAGTTACCTTGCAAAGAGTTCAGCTACAAAGAAACCATCATGTAGAGAGTTCAGCTACAAACAAATCTCCCTGTAGAGAGATTAGCTAGAAGAAGTTACCTTGTAGAGAGTTCAGCTACAAAGAAACCATCATGTAGAGAGTTCAGCTACAAACAAATCTCCCTGTAGAGAGATCAGCTAGAAGAAGTTACCTTGTAGAGAGTTCGGTTTCAAACAAATCACACTGTAGAAAGATCAGCTAGAAGAGGTCACCTTGTAGAGAGTTCAGTTACAAAAAAAACCACCATGTAGAGAGCTCAGCTACAAACTAGTGACCTTGTAGAGACATCAGCTAGAAGAAGGTACCTTGTAGAGAGTTCAGCTACAAAGAAACCATTCTTTAAAGAGCTCAGCTGCAAACAAATCACCTGTAAAGAATTCAGCTACAAATAAATCACCCTGTAGAAAGATGAGCTAGAAAAAGTTACCTTGTAGAGAGTTCAGTTACAAAGAAACCACCATGTAGAGAATTCAGCTACAAACTAGTGACCCTGTAAAGACATCAGCTAGAATAAAATTATGGAACCAACTAGATGATCATATTATCCAAGCTCCATCTCTTGATTTATTTAACAATTATATAAATTTGTAAATAAGTAGCTAACTACATATGTACGAATATACTCATGATTGAGTTTGTACATTAACAAATATATATATATATATATATATATATATATAAGAAGTTACCTTGAGAGAGTTCAGCTACAAAGAAACCATTATTTAAAGAGCTCAGCTGCAAACAAATCACCTATACAGAATTCAGCTACAAACAAATCACCATGTAGAGAGATCAGCTAGAAGAAGTTAACTTGTAGAGAGTTCAGCTACAAAGAAACCATCATTTAGAGAGTTCAGCTTCAAACAAATCACCTGTAGAGAGTTCAGCTACAAACAAATCTCCCTGTAGAGAGATCAGCTAGAAGAAGTTACCTTGTAGATCGTTCAGCTACAAACAAATCACCCTGTAGAGAGATCAGTTAGAAGAAGTTACCTTGTAGAGAGTTCAGCTACAAAGAAACCACCATGTAGAGAGTTCAGCTGCAAAGAAATCACCCTGTATAAAATTCTGCCACGAACAAATTGCCCTGTAGAAAGATCAGTTAGAAGAAGTTACCTTGTAGAGAGTTCAGCTACAAAGAAACCATTCTGTAAAGAGCTCAGCTGTAAACAAAT
Organism: Dysidea avara; assembly: GCF_963678975.1. Classification (NCBI taxonomy): domain Eukaryota; kingdom Metazoa; phylum Porifera; class Demospongiae; order Dictyoceratida; family Dysideidae; genus Dysidea; species Dysidea avara. The sequence continues at coordinate 1,671,851 of NC_089274.1, read as the reverse complement.
CACCTGTACAGAATTCAGCTACAAACAAATCACCCTGTAGAGAGATCAGCTAGAAGAAATTACTTAGTAGAGAGTTCAGCTACAAAGAAACCACCATGTAGAGAATTCAGCTGCAAACAAATCACCCTGTAGAAAATACAGCCACAAACAAATTGCCCTGTAGAAAGATCAGTTAGAAGAAGTTACCTTTTAGAGAGTTCAGCTACAAAGAAACCACCCTGTAGAGAGATCAGCTAGAAGAAGTTACCTTGTAGATCGTTCAGCTACAAACAAATCACCCTGTAGAGAGATCAGCTAGAAGAAGTTACCTTGTAGAGAGTTCAGCTACAAAGAAACCACCATGTAGAGAGTTCAGCTGCAAAGAAATCACCCTGTAGAAAATTCTGCCAAAAACAAATTGCCCTGTAGAAAGATCAGTTAGAAGAAGTTACCTTTTAGAGAGTTCAGCTACAAAGAAACCATTCTGTAAAGAGCTCAGCTGCAAACAAATCACCTGTACAGAATTCAGCTACAAACAAATCACCCTGTAGAGAGATCAGCTAGAAGAAATTACCTTGCAGATAGTTCAGCTACAAACAAATCTCCCTGTAGAGAGATCAGCTAGAAGAAATTACCTTGTAGAGAGTTCAGCTACAAACAAATCACCCTGTAGAGAGATCAGCTAGAAGAAATTACCTTGTAGAGAGTTCAGCTACAAAGAAACCATTCTGTAAAGAGCTCAGCTGCAAACAAATCACCTGTACAGAATTCAGCTACAAACAAATCACCCTGTAGAGAGATCAGCTAGAAGAAATTACCTTGCAGATAGTTCAGCTACAAACAAATCTCCCTGTAGAGAGATCAGCTAGAAGAAATTACCTTGTAGAGAGTTCAGCTACAAAGAAACCATTCTGTAAAGAGCTCAGCTGCAAACAAATCACCTGTACAGAATTCAGCTACAAACAAATCACCCTGTAGAGAGATCAGCTAGAAGAAATTACCTTGCAGATAGTTCAGCTACAAACAAATCTCCCTGTAGAGAGATCAGCTAGAAGAAATTACCTTGTAGAGAGTTCAGCTACAAAGAAACCATTCTGTAAAGAGCTCAGCTGCAAACAAATCACCTGTACAGAATTCAGCTACAAACAAATCACCCTTTAGAGAGATCAGCTAGAAGATATTACCTTGTAGATAGTTCAGCTACAAACAAATCACCCTGTAGAAAGATCAGTTAGAAGAAGTTACCTTTTAGAGAGTTCAGCTACAAAGAAACCATTTTGTAAAGAGCTCAGCTGCAAACAAATCACCTGTACAGAATTCAGCTACAAATAAATCACCCTGTAGAGAGATCAGCTAGAAGAAATTACCTTGTAGATAGTTCAGCTACAAACAAATCACGCTGTAGAAAGATCAGTTAGAAGAAGTTACTTTGTAGAGAGTTCAGCTACAAAGAAACCATTTTGTAAAGAGCTCAGCTGCAAACACATCGCCTGTACAGAATTCGGCTACCAACAAATCACCCTGTAGAGAGATCAGCTAGAAGAAGTTACCTTGTAGATAGTTCAGCTACAAACAAATCTCCCTGTAGAGAGATCAGCTAGAAGAAATTGCCTTTATAGAGAGTTCAGCTACAAAGAAACCATCATGTGGAGAGTTCAGCTGCAAAGAAATCACCACTGCCCAAATTTCAAGGCAATAGCTCTTTCCAATCTGAAGTTATCAATTGTCAAAGTTGGCAAATTGGATGTGTGTGGAAGGCCCCTTTTTGCAAATCCGGTCACATATGTATTATATATATAATTTGTACATTTACTGATAAAATATTTAAAGTATATCTACTTCATCTTTACTTCTTCCTGTAGTAAAGAAAAAAAACATAGGTTTAAAAAGTCCCAAAGCTGGCCATAGGCGGGCTTTGGGGTATACAAATACAAAAAGAAATGAAATCTAATCCAAAACAGCCAAGCTGTAAAAAAAGTGTGTGGCCCTCAGAAAGGCTATGGTGAAAAAAGATGTGAAATCCAAGGTGGTGGCCAAGAAATGGCTGTGATGGTAGGTTAATGGTAAAAATTTTAATAACGACAATTCAGGTGAATTTTTGTGCCGCTTCACAAAATTTACCTGAATTGTCATTATTAAAATTTTTACCATTAACCTACCATCACAGTCATTTCTTGGCCGCCACCTTGGATTTCACATCTTTTTTCACCATAGCCTTTCTGAGGGCCGCACACTTTTTTTACAGCTTGGCTGTTTTGGATTAGATAATAATTACTGGTAATTATACTTGATGATTTTAGAAATTGCATCTTCTGCTTTGTTGAAAAGAGTATTTCAGATCATCTTAGTAACAGGAAACATGATCAATGCTGTAAGCTACTGTATAATGTGTGTGTGTGTGTTAGTGTGGATCACATGATCTGGTATAGGGTGGTCATTCTGGTAAGGCATATGGCTTCACCATGATGTCACTGGATAATTTGGCAGACACTCATGCCAACAAACCTCGTATGAACTACTTACATTACATTGCATCAGTAAGTGTGTGACAAATTAATACATTTGTTGTTATGCATATACATAACCCTCACTGCTACAACATTATACTGCTACTTGTTAGATAGACTGTTCAAAAGTGTGTATATATGTGTTATGTACACAGGGGCATAGCCAGAACCTGGGCATCAATAATTCGAGATACTCTAATAGAGCAGTCAGATCGAGATACTCTAATAAATCAGTCACAGTATTCAGAACAGTGTAGCAAGCTACGTATGTAGTTATAAATAAGGCGGTGTAGTTAGTGGAGGAGAGATTAGGGATGTAGCCATGGGGGTTCTGATTATGGTTCGGACGACCCCCTTCCAGCAGAATTCTTTAAAACCAAAAATCACATCCAATCTTATAACCCTGGAGCTCTGCGGTTGTTACTTTGCACACTAGCACTTCTCTGTACTACTCTTGAGGGTCGCATTGCATTAATGCTGAAGTATTGCAAATCATCGAGATCTACTGCATCACGTGATCAGTAGTGCACGTGATTCATGGTGGAAATGGCGAAGACAGTTAACTGATTGAGGCAGACATACTACAAGGCAGCAGCTACAACAAACTCGAGTGGTCATGTTATACATGTGTCAGGTGAGCACAAACTGTGAACAGTTGATGTATATTTATCTGATGAATGGTTTGTTTGTCACATGTTGTGGGCACGTGATGTCTTGAATATATTGGAGTAAAAGCCAAGTCTACTGACTATCAACAGGAGGACTGACCGAGAATCGTGTATACCTGGAAGAAAGTATTGCCAACTAAGGGACTCAAGTGTGGAGGGTTCCCGTGTTAGAAAAATTGAAGTTGGCTGTCTGGAAGTGAAGATTAAGTTAGTATTAGCTAGCTACGATAGGTTTATAATTTCTAAAAGCTGCATAAACAGCAGTGTGTAGGTTTTAGCTAGCTAGATGCACAAACAGCACCTTTAATGTTGCTGCCTAAAGGAACATTTTATGTACGCATCATTTTCGTTCAGACATGGTCTAGGGGGAAGAACCTAGGTCTTCCACCCAAACATTCCACTGACACCTCCAAGAAAATCCTGGATACCCTCATAGAGATATTGTTAGTAGGTAGTAACTTTTTAGTCTCGAGGTTACAGCTAGGCCCTGGCATCACCAAAAGTCTGGCTACGCCCCTGTATGTACATATCAAAACACATAGTAGTTTGTTGTGCATCCAAGAAAAAGCTGGCGCATCACACAGTGTGTATATTGACAGAAAATGGGATTTTCACATCATGGTTTCTTCTCCAAAACACACCATTTTTGCATTATAGCTATCCACCAGGTAGGGTAAGGCACACAGAAAATTTGATTAAATTCACTCCAGCCATTTATGAGATATGAGTGGCCAAAGTTTTCTTCTAAGGTGTCTACAGGGGGGAGGGGGCTAGATTATTCTTTTTGCAAACTTGTGTATAAACACATACACATAATTCAATTACCTTGAAATTTGGTACAGATAAAGAGCATATAAAGGTACGTGTGAAGGAATCTGATAAGTGTCCATGGTGCTATGAACATTATTTGTGTCACGACTACAGAATAACTTGAAATTTAGTGTGTACATATTGTAGCTGTACCTTTTGATGATTAGAATAATGAAGTAACAGCTACAGAGTTACAAATCAAAACCAAAGAAATATCATGGGTGAGATACTCTACTAGAACAGTATTAATCACTAACCAGGTTTTAGTGGTCGCATGTGACCGAGGGCTTGTTTATGTAGTTTGTGTCATTGTTTTAATAATGATGGTTCTTGTACTCATCACCATGGGATAAAAAGAGTGTATGAAAACAATATTTACCAGAATTCAAACCAGGGACCACCATACTGAACACCCAAATCCTTAATGAATGAGCCACTGCTATCACCACTAGTCACTTTACTTAATTGAAAATCCTAGTTAAAATCTACCTAATATAAATGTTTGTAATTTCATAGATCTACATACCAATAACATTCTATGTATGCTCTATTAGAATTCTTCAAAAAAAATTATGCCAACAAAACAATACAATAATAACTTCTGTTTTCAACGATCATTATTTTGTCTGTAAATAAGAAGAAATTTGGTAAAAATAAACCCCAAAGCCATCCAGTCTATGGGCCAAATAGAGTACAAAAAGAAATGAAATTCACACAAAACAGCCAAGGTATGAAAAAAGGGTGTAGCCTTCAATAACCTGGGTGAAAAAAATTGTGGCCAAGAAATGGCTGCAATGATGTTAATGCTAATGTGTGCATTATTAACATTTATTAGCATTAACATCTTTACAGCCATTTCTTGGCTTCCACCTTTGACTTCACAACTTTTTTCACCCAGGCTTTTGAAGGTGGCTACACTCTTTTTGATAGCTAGTGTTGTATAACAAATGAATTGCAATATTATTGTTACAGGTGTGTGAAGAACAAGATCCAATGTTACTGAAAGTGAAAGAAGAAATTCCACACGTCAAAAATGCCAGCAGGTGTCTATGCCAGTTGTGTAATGTAATACTGTATATATAAAGTTTCACCGTAAAAATTCCTTGCAAATGCTAAAGTCGTACTGCAAGTTAATCTTGTTCTTGTACATTAGGTTGTCTGTCGAGTATGTGTCCCAACAAGTTAAAGAACTGAAGAAAAATTTGACAGGAATGCAAAAGAAAATAAGTAAAGCTCCTGATGATTTCCGCCAGCAAATGGACAAATTCATGGAGGTACAATGACATGACTATAATAATTGTGTTCCTTTACATAACATTACAGGAGGCTGGTAAGGATATTGCAGCACTTAACAATAGTGTGGTTGATTTGGAGGAGAAGCAAGCTAAAATAGCTGAATTCTTTTGTGAAGATACAAGTAAATTTAAAATTGAAGAATTATTTGTACGTCTTTGGAAATTTGCTGATCAACTCCCAGTGTTAGCAAAGGTAAATTAATATCTAAACAAAACATGTTTTGCAGCCATGCTATTGTATAGGAGAATGCTCAAAGAGAGTTAATGGAGAAGAAACAAGCAGAGAGAGAACGTCAAAAAGCTGAAAAGGAAAATCAACAACAAAAATCCAGTAAGAAGAAGAGTTCAACCAGCAAGATTCCAGAACCACAAGAAGACATTGTAGATTCCTTGCTAAGAGAGATACGTGCTGGTACCACACTACGACGTCATGGAACTGTCAAGCGAACACAGAAGTGTACTCTAACAAAGAAAGACATGGAGAAGTTAGAGCTAATGGCAAAAAAAGATAAGGAATAGGACAAGCAGCTTCATGAACATTATTAACCTTGATTGCTTTGCAAAGACAGAGTAGCATATATATATATATATATATATATATATATATATATTGCTTAAAGTTCAATGTGTGTGTACTTTTCTGCTAATATACCTGGTGTGTATCTGTATATTTTCCAAGGCAATTACTATATTATCATATCTAATATACTACAGTATATGCGTAGTGGTAGTGTATGGAACTCCTCATCGTTCTATTACTTTATGTCTGCCAGTTTAGGGTGAAATCTCAGACTGCAATGGCTACTCACTCAACCAACAAATTTTGAATGTATAATAATTATTGCTTAAGCCCATAGCTACCATAAGTCATATAGATTTAATTGCCAGTCAATAGATGATGTCTGTTTAACTACAAGGTAAAACTAGACACAATTGTAATAAACTATTAGTACTAACAAGAGTTCATAATATATATAATACCTAAATATATATATTATGAACTCTTGGTACTAATAATCATTATACACACAATGGATATGAGAGAAAATTTAAAGAAGCTAACAATTTAACTAGTCTACCATTCAATTTTACTTAACTAGTCTCTCATGTCCACTGTTATTATGTGACTGGATTTGCAAAAAGCAGCATCCAATTTACCAACTTCGACAATTCATAATTTCAGATAGGAAAGATATGAAATTTGATCAGTAGTGTGCAACCACAGCTTATTGGGTGGAATAAAGTTTGGGTTTGTATATTTCTTGACATACAAGCTATGAGTTCAGTCATAGAATTTGACATGTGTGGAAGGCCCCCTTTTCACATATCCGATCACATATATAGTTGTGCAGAACTTGCAGTGTTATATTCCATTACATCATTAAGAGGTATAAGCTCCGAGGTTCCACTGTGCTATTGCGTGGTGTTTTATCATACACAATGATAGTACAGTATATCACACAACATAGTAGTGTACTGCATATATACTAGGCTACTGAGGAATCATGGGTTTTTCTGGTTAGTCATATAGTAACCATACATGTGTTTTAATATGGATGATATATAGTATAAACATGGGATATAATAATTTTTGCTGAATCAATCTATACTGATGACCCATCATCTCCCATTACTGTGTGTATACATATATAGTTCTGTAACATGTGATCAATTAATCAATTCAGTATTGTAGGTAGCTAATGAAGTTAGGCACAATTTATATGGTATATATATATATATATCTAATATTTATAGAGTTGTGGTCACTTAACATGGTTATCCCAGTAATATGACAATGAACTAGTGATGGGCGGCATTCAGAATTTTGAGAATAAATATGGTATCAATAAAATATTATATACGCTATTAATAATGTTTGTCCACAATTGTGTACATCCAATGGACATTAAGGAGATATATACAAAACTAGACTATTAATACTTTACTGAAGACCACAGCATTCTCAAGTTACAGATCAATCGTACATTTTTGGAATGGCTCACTTGTAATGTTTATATACCAACAGCTACTATTGCATCACTAGAGCATAAGGTATCTCAACTTGAGAAAAACTCAACACCTGCTATAAACACTGTCAGATCTGTGAGCAATACTAGTAATGAACCTCATGATTCCACATTGGTGACTCCACAAACAAAGGAAACACTGCCTGATCACAGCATACAAGACGTGGTTGCAACTCTACTTAATGAGGAGAAAGAGAAGGAGAAGCGTCGCTTGAATATTATTGTACATAATGTACCGGAGTCCTCATCTGAGGAAAGTTTGACTAGGAAGAATGAAGATACAGAATTTGTGAGTAAACTATGTGAGTCTCAATTTAATGCAAAGGTGTCAATAGTTAAAGCATACCGTCTTGGTAAAAAGGGAGCTAAACCTAGACTACTTAAGATTTCATTATCATCAGTTTCTGAGAAAGCGACAGTTCTCAAGAACTGCACCCAACTTAGAAATCGGAGCACACCACCTCCATATCAGAACATCTTTATTTCCCCAAATTTAACCCCTAAGGAACAAAAGAGAAGTAAAGAACTAAGATCTGAACTAAAAGAACGAAACAAAAATGGCCATCTTTATCAGATAAAAACGGGTCAATAGTGCGGAGGAGGCAGTAAGCCACCTTTGCACTGATAATCAAACCTCCATCCAAGCTCAGGACTATTTTGACATTGCCATAATTAATTTTCAAAGTATTATATCAAAGCAAGCTAATTTTTTCCTGTTTCTAAATGATAATCACCCAGATATAATTTTTGGTACAGAAACATGGCTATCCTCAGAAATCAAATCCAGTGAAATTATCCCAAACATTTATAACATTGTACGTCATGATAGAAGTGATGGCTATGGAGGAGTACTCATAGGAATACGTAGTGACCTTAGTATTACTGAATGTTCTACAGAAACTGATTCTGACTTAGTTATTTGCAAGATAATTCTCCCAAATAAAGAACCAATTCTTTTGTGTGCAGTTTACAGACCACCTAATTCTAACTTAGTTTATCTTGAAAACGTGATAACTACACTCACCAATAATAGTACACAATAACCCTCAGTCTCCGATTTGGATAGCAGGTGACTTTAATCTTCCCATCATTAATTGGAGTGATGGCTCAATATCTGGAAACAACTACCCTCACACCTCTGCAGAGCTCCTTCTAGACTTTTCTAACACTTATGGTCTCACACAAATGGTTGATGCTCCTACCAGAAAACACAATATTTTAGACTTATTCCTTACAAATCGACCATCTTTAGTCAAATCATGCAAGGTCATCCCAGGATTTAGTGACCATGAAATTGTGCATATTTCCACTTATGTGTCAGCACCTTGTAAATTAAACTCAAGAAAAGTTTTTCTTTGGCATAAGGCTAACTTTGATTTAATTGAAGAAGTCATCCTAAACTTCAATAATAGTTTTTTAAATGATTATACCCTTGATACTCCTATTAATACTCTCTGGAATAAATTTAAATATCTTTGTGAATCCTGTTTAGCCCTTGTACCACAGAAGCAGACATCAACCAAGTTTCGAACTCCATGGATAACTACTAAAAATCAAAAGATTATCAAGGAAAAAGCAGCGTAGATACAACACTGCTCGCTCATCCAACCTTGCAAAAGACTGGGAAAGCTATCATAATTTGAAGAAAGAATTACAACGTTTATGTCAAAGATCTCATAACAACTATCTTTCATCACTGCTGGACTCACATAACAAACTCACTAAAAGATTTTGGTCTTTTGTTAAGGGCAAACGTAAAGATCAGGTTAGCATCAATACACTATGCTCTCACGGACAAGTGTATACTGATAGTAAAGACAAAGCAGATATTTTAAACAAACATTTTTCATCAGTATTTACTGAAGAGGATTTGGATTCACTCCCCACTATCCATGGATCCCACACACCAGATATTTCAACCCCTGACATTAATCCTATTGGCGTCCAAAAACTTTTAGAAGACTTGAACATACATAAAGCATCAGGACCCCCTAGGAAAAACTTTGGCAGAAGGATTACACATGTGTACACTGTATTAGCTCTAACTTCTGCCATGGATGTCATTCTGGGGTCCCCCTAGGAAAAACTTCACTTTGAGATATATTTACAATTAAAACACAGAATGTGACTAAGGTAGTTAACTGCTCTATTAGAGTATTTCAATCTGAACCTTTGAAATCTTTGCAAGTCAATGTAAAATATAATTTTAATTGTCTGAATATATTTGACCAGTTTCTATAGTCAATTGGTTGATAAGACTAAAGTTAATAGCAGAGTTATTATATTGTATTTGCAGTTTTGTAATTTGTATATCATTTCTTTAGGTCTCAATTTAATTGATATCCTTGCATCAATAAGGTGAGCTAATGTTTATGTCATAATAAATAGATCAATTTGTTTCAATGCATTTTACTGCATGAATTCCTGTTGTATTAAATACTTGTATTAGTTTGGTTTTCAGCACTTTTGCAAGAGTACAGAGTATATATAGTAGGGGGAGGCTTATCTTGTTCACTTTTGAAAACACATAATCCATGATATCTAGTAATATTTAGCAGTTGCATTCATTTTGAATATGAAAGATGGTCACTGAGTGTCTGTAAGATTATTTTCGTGGCTACACAGCCAAGTATGTAGTGTACACAAAGTTGAAATAATTGCAGAGACACCATTAAAATTTTGTCATTGCCTTAGAAACTAGATCTAGAGGGTGAAGCAAGGAGATGCAGCAAGGGTGTCCAATCAATAGACACTGAGTATAAGTTTAGTATCAGCAATTTTCATAGCATGCTTCTGGGGGGGGGGAGGGGGGGGGGGGGAGGGGGTAAATAAAAAGAGTATATACTCTCTATATATACTCTTGTAAAAGCACTGAAAATCATAGATGGCTCTTAAGTTCAAAATTAGAATGAAACAAGGGGGAGATGATCCACACCTGTAGCTATATACTAATGGACATTTAATTCCTACTTCAATCACATGTAGGGTATAGTCATTAACCAAAGTAGGAAATAAAATTAATATAGCTGCAGGTGTAGATGAATTGTTTCATTGCTTTTTATGATAATTTTTTCCCTTACACTTGTTTGTTTACCTTTCTGTTATTTTATTACTGGTGAAACATATACTGCATCAATGACTCAGTATTCTCTACTTTTCAGCTTTGTTCCACCCATTAAGAGTATTACAAATGAATATATAACAGTACAGTAAGTGCCACTGCAATCAATCCAGTCACTATGGAAAATATGTCTGCCCTAAACTGTGAAGTGAAGTGGCCATTCCGCTTGATTTCAGGTCTACACACGTTACACAGCATTACAAAGAACAGTATGAGAAGTACCTTTATAATTAATCTAGTCACTATGGACATTATGGACATTGTAAGCCAGCTGAAACTGAAGACATCAGGTATTACCATGAACCAATACCTACATAGTAGTGGAGGATAAAGGTGAGTCCATGATTGATGCACTGTAGTTGCTATGGTTAGCCAAATAGGAGTTTTAGTTAGTCAGTAGAAAATTTGGTGAAAGATGAAATTTTTAAAATTCTATAAAACGGCACTGTTTGAAAGGCACTCTGAAGACATTTTTATAGGTTTGATTATGCCTAACCAATACCATCAAGCTGTCATGAAGGCTGGTTTTTGGGTGATACTTTTGGGCTAGAAAGGACAAACCTATATACTATGCAATACAGTACTACATATCCCACCATACTGTATGTTGTGAAGCTGCAATACATGCAATGTGCTCAGTGTCTACTGATGAGTATACAGAAGCTGTATTGCTGGTAGATGTGAAGCTGCAATACATGCAATGTGCTCAGTGTTTACTGATGAGTATACAGAAGCTGTATTGCTGGTAGATGTGAAGCTGCAATACATGCAATGTGCTCAGTGTTTACTGATGAGTATACAGAAGCTGTATTGCTGGTAGATGTGAAGCTGCAATACATGCAATGTGCTCAGTGTTTACTGATGAGTCTACAGAAGCTGTATTGCTGGTAGATGTGAAGCTGCAATACATGCAATGTGCTCAGTGTTTACTGATGAGTATACAGAAGCTGTATTGCTGGTAGATGTGAAGCTGCAATACATGTAATGTGCTCAGTGTTTACTGATGAGTCTACAGAAGCTGTATTGCTGGTAGATGTGAAGCTGCAATACATGCAATGTGCTCAGTGTTTACTGATGAGTCTACAGAAGCTGTATTGCTGGTAGATGTGAAGCTGCAATACATGCAATGTGCTCAGTGTTTACTGATGAGTATACAGAAGCTGTATTGCTGGTAGATGTGAAGCTGCAATACATGCAATGTGCTCAGTGTTTACTGATGAGTATACAGAAGCTGTATTGCTGGTAGATGTGAAGCTGCAATACATGCAATGTGCTCAGTGTCTACTGATGAGTATACAGAAGCTGTATTGCTGGTAGATGTGAAGCTGCAATACATGCAATGTGCTCAGTGTTTACTGATGAGTATACAGAAGCTGTATTGCTGGTAGATGTGAAGCTGCAATACATGCAATGTGCTCAGTGTTTACTGATGAGTATACAGAAGCTGTATTGCTGGTAGATGTGAAGCTGCAATACATGCAATGTGCTCAGTGTTTACTGATGAGTCTACAGAAGCTGTATTGCTGGTAGATGTGAAGCTGCAATACATGCAATGTGCTCAGTGTTTACTGATGAGTATACAGAAGCTGTATTGCTGGTAGATGTGAAGCTGCAATACATGCAATGTGCTCAGTGTTTACTGATGAGTCTACAGAAGCTGTATTGCTGGTAGATGTGAAGCTGCAATACATGCAATGTGCTCAGTGTTTACTGATGAGTCTACAGAAGCTGTATTGCTGGTAGATGTGAAGCTGCAATACATGCAATGTGCTCAGTGTTTACTGATGAGTATACAGAAGCTGTATTGCTGGTAGATGTGAAGCTGCAATACATGCAATGTGCTCAGTGTTTACTGATGAGTCTACAGAAGCTGTATTGCTGGTAGATGTGAAGCTGCAATACATGCAATGTGCTCAGTGTTTACTGATGAGTCTACAGAAGCTGTATTGCTGGTAGATGTGAAGCTGCAATACATGCAATGTGCTCAGTGTTTACTGATGAGTCTACAGAAGCTGTATTGCTGGTAGATGTGAAGCTGCAATACATGCAATGTGCTCAGTGTTTACTGATGAGTATACAGAAGCTGTATTGCTGGTAGATGTGAAGCTGCAATACATGCAATGTGCTCAGTGTCTACTGATGAGTATACAGAAGCTGTATTGCTGGTAGATGTGAAGCTGCAATACATGCAATGTGCTCAGTGTTTACTGATGAGTATACAGAAGCTGTATTGCTGGTAGATGTGAAGCTGCAATACATGCAATGTGCTCAGTGTTTACTGATGAGTCTACAGAAGCTGTATTGCTGGTAGATGTGAAGCTGCAATACATGCAATGTGCTCAGTGTTTACTGATGAGTATACAGAAGCTGTATTGCTGGTAGATGTGAAGCTGCAATACATGCAATGTGCTCAGTGTCTACTGATGAGTATACAGAAGCTGTATTGCTGGTAGATGTGAAGCTGCAATACATGCAATGTGCTCAGTGTTTACTGATGAGTCTACAGAAGCTGTATTGCTGGTAGATGTGAAGCTGCAATACATGCAATGTGCTCAGTGTTTACTGATGAGTATACAGAAGCTGTATTGCTGGTAGATGTGAAGCTGCAATACATGCAATGTGCTCAGTGTTTACTGATGAGTCTACAGAAGCTGTATTGCTGGTAGATGTGAAGCTGCAATACATGCAATGTGCTCAGTGTTTACTGATGAGTATACAGAAGCTGTATTGCTGGTAGATGTGAAGCTGCAATACATGCAATGTGCTCAGTGTTTACTGATGAGTATACAGAAGCTGTATTGCTGGTAGATGTGAAGCTGCAATACATGCAATGTGCTCAGTGTTTACTGATGAGTATACAGAAGCTGTATTGCTGGTAGATGTGAAGCTGCAATACATGCAATGTGCTCAGTGTTTACTGATGAGTATACAGAAGCTGTATTGCTGGTAGATGTGAAGCTGCAATACATGCAATGTGCTCAGTGTTTACTGATGAGTCTACAGAAGCTGTATTGCTGGTAGATGTGAAGCTGCAATACATGTAATGTGCTCAGTGTTTACTGATGAGTATACAGAAGCTGTATTGCTGGTAGATGTGAAGCTGCAATACATGTAATGTGCTCAGTGTTTACTGATGAGTCTACAGAAGCTGTATTGCTGGTAGATGTGAAGCTGCAATACATGTAATGTGCTCAGTGTCTACTGATGAGTCTACAGAAGCTGTATTGCTGGTAGATGTGAAGCTGCAATACATGCAATGTGCTCAGTATTTACTGAGCTGTATTGCTGGTAGATGCAAGAAATACTTTTAATAGTTTGAACCATCAAGTTGCACTTTGCAACATATCTATACTTTGTCCTTCCTTAGCTACAATTCTAATTAACAGCTATAGGGCGAATGTTCCACTATTCATTGGTGGTAACATAGTATTATCTATGATGGTAAGCATCTGTTTTCATCTGAGGGTACTACACAGGGGGATCCACTGGCAATGGCTATGTATGCCATCAGTGTGGTTTCTTTGATTGATGCAATTCGTGATTGTGATACACAACAGGCCTGGTTTGCTGACAATGCAACTGCTGCTGGCTCTTTGAAGGGGTTGTATAAATGATGGTCTTTAATTCCCTTGTGACTTTGGGCCCAGCTTATGGCTATACAGTGGTGGATCTAGGAATTTTCAGAGGGGGTTTCAGCTTCAGGAAGTTTTCAATAACTGTGATCCCACTTAGCTATAGTCCAGCTGTGAATCATAAAAATCACTCCAAAACATTGTTTCATAGTTGATCCAGGCCTTTGCAGAAAGTTTTGAAGCAAAACAGCACTAATATGATAATTATTTTAGAGGTGCTTAACACGATTCAATGGCGTAATGCCATTTTCAGTGATTTCAGAGGCAAAAGTATGAAGCTTAGCCAGTAGAAAAGGTCTCAATGTCATACACCATGCATAACTGTTGGTGATTTTATCACTCAAATGAATCGTAGGGGCGCGCACACCTTTTAAAACATGTTCTATTAATATTGTCTTCCAAAAAGAAGAAAAATGTTATTATCCTTTTCAGAGGGATTTCAGCTGAAACCATTGCAACCCTCCTGTATCCGCCACTGCTATTATGTAAAGCCCTCTAAATCATGGCTGATAGTGAAAGCAGAACATCTAGATTTGGCAAAGAAGATGTGGCGTAGGCATTACTGCTCAGGGCAAACGCCACCTTGGTGCTGCCATTGGATCTCCATGCAACTTTTGTGAAACACTATGTGAGTGAGAAGGTTGATTATTGGGTGTCTTGTGTGCAGAAGTTGAGTGTAATTGCAAAGGTTCAACCTCATGTGGCTTATTGTGCTTTCACTCATGGTCTTGTTGGTACTTTTTGCAAACTCTACCTGGTATTTCTGACTTTCTTTAACCCTAAGAATTTATTCCTGCTGTTACTGGCAAATGTGTCAGTGACTTAGAAAAAGATCTGTTTGCCCTTCCAGCACATATGGGTGGGCTCGGGATGTGTAATCCTTCTGCCAATGATAATTTTGAATTTGACTCTTCGTTCAAGTTACCTCAGCCTTAGTCCAGGAGATCATTGAACAGCAGACCCATTTCAGGGTAACAGTGGTTAGTGCCCAGCATTAAACTAAGTAGTGTTGTTTTAGTCAACTATAACTAAAACTAAAATAACAAAGACGATGTAACCGTAACTAAATCTATAACTAAGAAGGATTACTATAACTAAAACTAAAACTAAAATTATTTTAGAAACTAGCTATGACTATAACTAAAACTAAAACTCTTTACTAAAACAACATCACGTTGCTCAGACCATTGCACATATAATGTTCTACAGGTGGAACAAACACAGAATGAAACTGTACTGGTATATGTAGCATCCAAACATCAATATATGCTATAGTTTGTGACCTGATGGTGGTTTAGTTAACTATTTATTAATGCTTTACAGCACAAGTACTGAAGGTCTGTAGGACACCTGGTCCTACAGCCTGCTCAAAGACTTTAGCTACTTAAGGTGTGTTTGAAAAGTTGGAGAAAGGAGAAAAAATCCATGACTGGACCTAGGTGGCCTCGAACCTGCAGCCATCCGATTTACGCTCGATTGCTTACAGGAGTCAGGTGGTCAGGATATTTTCTCCTTGTTATTTTCATGTAATTATATCCATAGGAATTCTAGAGAGTAACTCATTATCTCTAAGTACCCCAGGTAGAACCAAATGGACACTAGTTTAACTATAACTAAAACCCAAAGTACTTTTAGTAAGACAAACATGTATTAGTTAACTTAAACTATAGCTAAAACTAAATCTATAACCAAAATACAACATACTATTTTGCCAATTAAAGCTAAATATAAAACTAAAAAGAATTGGAAAAGATTACTAAAACTATAACTAAAACTAAAAGATTTTCTTATGTACAACTAAAACTATAACTAAAACTAGAACATTTTTATAAACATTACTATAACTAAAACTATAACTAAAATATTTTCACATTTTTAACTAAAACTATAACTAAAACACAGAGAATATAACCATAACTAAATCAATAACTAAAAGGAATTATGAAAAAATACTAAAACTAACATTATTGATAAAACTGGCTATGACTATAACTAAAACTAAAAGTCCTTACTAAAACAACACTAAAGCTAAGGCTAATGTTATGTCTTTAAGACATCAGCAGCTGCACGGTTTCTAAGCAATCAGAACTTACTCCTCTTTTGCCAGCCGATTTATATTACATTGTTTCTTGTCTAGTAAGAAAGGTGCCTCTTTTTGGCTACCAGTGTTTCCGATTGAAGAACATGGATTTGCACTCTATAAAGGTGCTTTTAGGAATACATTGTGTCTGCATTATGGATGGTTGCCCAGTGGCTTACCTGTTAAGTGTGTGTGGTCATGGCTTCACTGTTGATCATGCAATGAATTGTGCATCTGGTGGTTCCCTACTCTACGTCATAATGAACTTAGGTATTTTACTGCAGCTGCTTTGTCTGAAGTTTGTCATGATGTGGCAATTGAGCCAGTGTTGCAACCCCTATCTAGTGAATCTTTACACTATGCCACAGCTATTGTGGAAGATGAGGCACACCTGGATGTCAGATTTTGGGGAAGCCATCATCAAAAGGCTTTCTTTGATGTAAGAGTTTTTAATCCCACTGCTCCTAGTTATCATAACGCAGCAGTTTCTTCTCTGTATAAATTGTTTGAGTGCTACAAACAGCAAAAGTATGAGCAGCATGTAAGGGATGTTGAAATGGGCTCTTTCACCCCATTGGTATTCTCTACTTTTGGGAGAATGGACGGTGCGGCCGCCGGCCAGTACTGCTTACAAGAGGTTGGCATCACTGCTTGCTGCTAAGGGAGACCAGAGTTATAGTACTGTAGTGTCCTGGTTTAGATGCTCCACCAGTTTTTCTTTACTGAGGTCTGCTTGCATGGAGCCAGGTCTCATCATGGCAGCCCAGTGACTATTGGAGCACTTGACCTTGCAATATCTGAGTGTCAGGCACTTCCATCACATGTACTTTGATTGTTGTTTCTTGTTTTTTTTTTATTTACTTGTTATATTAAAAAAAGAACCGTATAATTTCAAAATGCATGCACATAATATATCTGATTATTCTGTTGTGTTAAAGGTAACTGATATTTTGAGGCTACAACTATTGTAGACAGGGATGATCATGCCTGCAATTTTCTATTACTTAAGTTCTATAATTGTTGTAACACACTGGTAGAATGGTCATTTGTCCTAATAGAACAGTAAATTACTCTAACAGAACAGTCAATAGGTGACATTACTATCAGTCAAGCATCAAAGTTAATTTTAACTACAGTAGGATGTCCCAAGATACCCTACATAGAACATGTGAGTGTACTTCATATACTGTGCAAATCTTAGTGGAGTATGTGTGATGCATGTTGCTCAACATTCATCTGAACCAGTGCCTCTTCTTCCCATCCCACCCCAAACTAAGAAAGCCTATACATTTGTTGTTGTGTTGTTGGAGGATCCGGTTCTGTTACCTTTTATTTCCTTATTTCAGCATTATTATTTATCTAATGGACATTTAAATGATTAATAGGCCTTTGACTATGTCCATATCCAGTTTCTCTCCAGTATTGGTCTAGCAAGCGTTTAAATGATGATATTCTTTTTGCCAGTACTACTTCCATAGGTAAGTCATTGCTGGATTATTCTTGGTTTAAAATGTTTCATTTGGTGATCCCTAGTAACACTGTCTTGCTGTAGTGTAAAAAATCATTTGGGTCAATTTGGTAGTACGAATTTAATATCTTAAACACCTCAGTTAGGTCTCATCTACAATAAAGTGAGTGCAAGTCAAATTCTTTGAATCTACTTTCATAAGATAGTGCAGAGATACTGTAGATGTTATCAGCTTAGTGGCCCTTCTTTGTACCTTTTCTAATACACAAATGTCCTTTGCTAAGTGAGGGCTCCAAATTGGAGCACAGCAGAGGCAGATCTAGGATTTCAGAAGGGGGGGGTGCTAATATATGAATGGTTGGTTGGCTAAGAAAAGTGACAACTGGTTAATACAACTAGCTATAGTGTGTAAAGCACAGTCAGCATGCGGGGGTCTGGGGGCATGCCCCCACAGAAAATTTGCTAATTTAGCCTATTCGGTATTAAATTTGGCTATATTTTTGACTGAAAAATGATGTCACTTTGTCTAAGTGATTCACAATGCTTGTAAAGCATTGTGAATCACCTAAGTGTAATAATGATGAAATGACACCATTATTCCAGGACAGTTGTAATACTAGCTGTCATATAAGGGCACAGCCAGTAACTAAAAATCTATGCTTTACATAAACAACAGGAAGGGGAAGGATATGAATAGCTATACTTGATCCATTACTTTTGTGTTTGAAATGCCTTAATTTAGCGGTACATCAAATTTAGCAATTTAAGTGTTTTGGTTTTTGCTAACTGATTACATCAATTCACGAATTAATTAAATTATTGCAAATTCATCAATATACAAGATTGCCAAAGTTAGTGTATTGCTTGGCTTAAGGTATAGCTAGTGTGCTTTACAGTCTCATGGTTCAAACTATAATGTCCAAACAGTAACAATGAAGAGAGGGCTTGAGAAGGCAAGTATACACACACCATGCAGTATGTAGAGTACACATACATAGAATTTTCCAGCTAGGGTGCCAGGATCTTCCTCTGGAAATTTTTGGAACATAGCTATCACAAGATTGAATCTGGAAGCTATTTTTAACCAAATACTCTATTGTACTGAAAGATTGTGAGTACAAGATGGATGAGTGCAGTTGTAAGCAATTTTAGAGAAAACAGAACAAGCTATAGCTACACTTTTAAATGCTATTGGATTATAAGGCAATACATAATAGTGGATTGTCAAAGACAGTACACAGGTTAATTGGATCTTAAGGTCATTGTAGAGATTTAAAATGCACACAAAAACAACTTCAACTTTGTACATAGTATAGCCACAGACTGTTCTGTTGTTATTTCAATCTGACTTTTTACAACTATGGCCCCATCACCATTATTATTGTTGACTTTGGATTCATGTTGTAAACATGAATCCAAAGTCACTAACATATACAACTAGTTTTGGCCACAACTAATAATGTGACAGCGTAAATGCTGCAGTATCATTTGAGCCTATAAAGTTAAGCTTCAAGGGGTTTGGGAGTGCAAGCCTTGTATGACAATTGCTGCTAGATTCAGATAAATGCAGCATGGAACTTTGGTATTGATAAAGCAAAAACAAACAGCTCTCAGATGTTACAGCCTTGTTAACTGTATACATGCTAAGAAATTAACTGTTTTACTTAAGCATGCCAACCCAAGCATCAAGTTTGTAGCAACAATTGAAAATACCTACTATAATATTAAACCATTTGGCAGAAGTTGTTCTCAGAAAGTGATTAGTATATGGCAGGATGTTTGGAGCAATATTAGATAGCAGTGCACAGGTCAAGAAAACACACTGGCAACTTTTTGAAAAAAAATTATGATGGATGTTCTATTAGAGTAATTGACTGTTCTATTAGAGTATTTCGATTTTTAGCAGCTTTTAGGTTAAGTCTCACACCAAAAGTAAAATATAAACCCCTCTTAGTAACTCTAAGAAAAGATTAGCCATTCTCCCATCTCTTTCCATCTTTTCATTTCCCATGCATACGTATAAGATGCAATTGCATCTATACTGCAACTTCTAGAAACTTCCTAGCTTGCACATGGTAAAATTTTAGAGAGAGGGTGCTTCAGCACCCCAAGCACCCCCCTAAATCTGCCCTTACACAGTACTCCAAATGTTGTCGAACATGTCTTACCAATTCCTCCTTTATGCTTAGGAATACTGAAGATGATGATTTGATTACACAATTGGATGTGTTTGATGAGGGATTATCAGTGGATCAAGAAGTAATAGAAGGAATGGACATTAGTAATCACAAGGATGTGTTCAGAGCAGTGTACAGTAAAGTAAGATTATTACTGATTGACTGATCAACAGTTGATGTGTGGTGATGTGTAGGTGGTTGGTACTCCAAATGCTTTATCATTTCTACACATCTTACAACATCTGATGTTACTGGATAGAGATAGTAAGAAGAGTAACATAGTGTGGGAGATGTTGGAGAAGATGGTATTATCTGCTGTAATAATGAGCGAGAGAAATGAAGAAGACAGTAATCAGTTTGTTTCAGCTAGTACAGAGAAGATAAGGAAAGCAATGGCTGATATTTATAGCAGTGAACAGTCAGCTTCAGCCCCTCTTCCAGTTCCAGAAAATAAATTTCAAACAGCTCCACTCCCTCTTCCACCATCAGCATCAGTGGAAGTTCCACCTCCACCACCTCCTGGAGGAGTCCCACCTATACCACCTCCACCACCTCCACCACCTCCTAGAGGAGTCCCACCTCCACCATCTCCTGGAGGAGTCCCACCTTCACCACCTCCTGGAGGAGTCCCACCTCCACCACCACCACCTGGAGAAGCTCCACTCCACCACCTCCTGGAGGAGTCCCACCTCCACCACCACCACCACTTCCTGGTGGAGTAGCCGCAGCCCATCATGGTATAAATCCATCTAGATCTGTTGTTGGTTGCTTTGTCATGCATTCTTAATTATCTCAACTATGCATACAGCAGGTTTAAATAGAAGGATGTCTGCTATTGAGGCATCAATGGAATTCCTTCCAAAAAGGAAAATGAAAACTTTAAACTGGAAGAAGCTTCCACGTAACACTGTTCACAACAATCAGTCATCATTATGGAAGGAATGTTCAGAGCTATCAGATTTTCAGTTGGTAGATGTGGAGAAAATTGTTGACTTGTTTTGTAGACCAGAAATTGTGAAAAAGGAAAAGGAAGAAAAACTAAAAGAGCCTTCAGTGGTAAGTGTAATGATGTGTGCATGTATACGGTCAGTTATGTATGTGATAACATTTAGGTTTGTTTGTTAGATAGTAAGACAAGTTTGAATGTGAACATATTTCTGAAACAATTTTGTAGTAGTAACAAAGAAGTAGTAGCAATTATTACAGAAGGGAATGTTGAGAAAATTTCTCTTGAACAGTTGAAGGCTTTTGAGAAGTTACTACCAGACAAGAGCACTGTAAGTTATTACCATAACAATAACTGTAAATTACTCTGAGACATCAGATTGATACATTGAAATCTTATGATGGAGATCGGAAAATGTTAGGAAGTGCTGAAGACTTTCTATTAGAATTAACTGCAGTGGACAAGTGAGTTAATGAACTTGTAATAATACTTAGTGGTCATTTGTTGACAGATATGTACTGAAGGTAGAATGTATGCAGTTGAGGTTGGAGTTTATGGAAAAGAAAGAAGATTTACAACCAGCACTGGACACCCTCCACAAGGCCATTGATGGTATGAGAGATAACAATTACTGGTAATTATACTTGCTGATTTTAGAAATTGCATCTTCTGCTTTGTTGAAAAGAGTATTTCAGATCATCTTAGTAACAGGAAACATGATCAATGCTGTAAGCTATAATGTACGTGTGTGTTAGTGTGGATCACATGATCTGGTATAGGGTGGTCATTCTGGTAAGGTATATGGCTTCACCATGACGTCACTGGATAATTTGGCAGACACTTGTGCCAACAAACCTCGTATGAACTACTTACATTACATTGCATCAGTAAGTGTGTGACAAATTAATACATTTGTTGTTATGTATGTACACAGCCCTCACTGCTACAACAATATACTGCTACTTGTTAGATAAACTGTTCAAAAGTGTGTATATATGTGTTTGTAATGTGTTATGTACATATCAAAACACATAGTAGTTTGTTGTGCATCCAAGAAAAAGTTGACGCAATACACAGTGTGTATAATATTGACAGAAAATGGGAATTTCACATCAGCACAGCTCCATGGTCTCTACTCTAAAACACATCATTTTTGCATTATAGCTGTCCACCAGGTAGGTTAAGGCACACAGAAAATTTAATTAAATTCACTTTAGCCTTTTATGAGATATGAGCGGCCAAGGTTTTTTCTTCTTCTAAGGGATCTACGGGGGGGCTAGATTATTCTTTTTGCATACTTTGCAAACTTGTGTATAAACACATACACATAATTCAATTACCTTGAAAGTTGGTACAGATAAAGAGCATATTATAAAGGTACGTGTGAAGGAATCTGATAAGTGTCCACGATGCTATGAACATTATTTGTGTCACGACTACAGAGTAAAACTGCTAATAGGAATAATTTGAAATTTAGTGTGTACATATTGTAGCTGTACCTTTTGATGATTAGAATAATGAAGTAACAGCTACAGAGTTACAAAGCAAAAACCAAAGAAATATCATGGGTGAGATACTCTACTAGAACAGTATTAATCACTATCCAGGTTTTAGTGGTCGCATGTGACCGAGGACTTGTTTATGTAGTTTGTCTCATTGTTTTAATAATGATGGTTCTTGTACTCATCACCATGGGATAAAAAGAGTGCATGAAAAAATACTTACCAGAGTTCAAACCAGGGACCACCATACTGAACACCCAAATTCTTAGCAACTGAGCCACTGCTATCACCACTAGTCACCTTACTTCATTGGAAATCCTAGTTAAAATCTACCTAATATAAGAGTTTACAATTTTATAGATCTAGCTATATGCCAATAACATTCTATGTATGCTCTATTAGAATTCTTCAAAACAAAATTAATGTATGTTCTATTAGAGTATTAGGCCAACAAAACAATACAATGATAACAATGATCATTATTTTGTCTGTAGATTAGAATAGAAATTTGGTAATAGCTTATAGAGTACAAAAATAAATGAAATTCACACAAAACTTCCAAAGTATGAAAAAAGAGTGCAGCCTTCAATAGTCTGGGTGAAAAAATTTGTGGCCAAGAAATGGCCGCAATGTTGTTAATGCTAATGTGTGTATTATTAACATTTATTAGCATTAACATCATTACAGCCATTTCTTGGCTACCACCTTTTGACTTCACAACTTTTTTCACCCAGGCTTTTGAAGGTGGCTGCACTCTTTTTTGCGGCTTAGCTCTTTTTGCATATTATATAGAGAGTTTAGTATAGGCAGTGTTACTGCTTAATAGTAACGTTTTTGATAGCTAGTGTTGTACAACAAATGAATTGCATTATTATTGTTACAGGTGTGTGAAGAACAAGATCCAATGTTACTGAAAGTACAAGAAGAAATTCCACACGTTAAAAATGCCAGCAGGTATCTATGCCAGTTGTATATTGTTCTGCTGTATTTCAATACTGTATGTATAAAGTTTCCATGTAAAAGGTTCATTGCAAATGCTAAAGTTGTACTGCAAGTTAAACCTGTTCTTGTACATTAGGTTGTCTGTTGAGTATGTGTCCCGACAAGTTGTTAAAGAACTGAAGAAAAGTTGGACAGGAATGCAAAAGAAAATAAGTATAGCTCCTGATGATTTCCGCCAGCAAATGGACAAGTTCATGGAGGTATGTACAATGACATGACTATAATAATTGTGTTCCTTTACATAACATTACAGGAGGCTGGTAAGGATATTGCAGCACTTAGCAATAGTGTGGTTGATTTGGAGGAGAAACAAGCTAAAATAGCTGAATTCTTTTGTGAAGATAAATTTAAAATTGAAGAATTAATTGTACGTCTTTGGAAATTTGCTGATCAACTCCCAGTGTTAGCAAAGGTAAATTAATATCTAAACAAAACATGTTTTGCAGCTATACTATTGTATAGGAGAATGCTCAAAGTGAGTCAATGGAGAAGAAACAAGCAGAGAGAGAACGTCAAAAAACTGAAAAGGAAAATCAACAACAAAAATCCAGTAAGAAGAAGAGTTCAACCAGCAAGATTCCAGAACCACAAGAAGACATTGTAGATTCCTTGCTAAGAGAGATACGTGCTGGTACCACACTACGACATCATGGAACTGTCAAGCGAACACAGAAGTGTACTCTAACAAAGAAAGACATGGAGAAGTTAGAGCTAATGGCAAAAAAAGATAAGGAATAGGACAAGCAGCTTCATGAACATTATTAACCTTGATTGCTTTGTAAAGACAGAATAGCATTATATATATACTGCTTAAAGTTCAATGTGTGCGTACTTTTCTGCTAATATACCCGGTATGTCAGTATTTGTATATTTTCCAAGGCAATGACTATATTATCATGTCTAATATACTACAGTATATGTGTAGTGGTAGTATATGGAACTCCTCTTTGTGCAGTTACACTTGATGTCTGCCAGTTTAGATGAAATGTCAGACTGCATGTACTGACTATACTCAGAAAACCTATTTCATTGTATTGCAATAGCTATACTCACTCAACCAACAAATTTTGCCTAAGCCCATAGCTACCATAAGTCATATAGATTAAATTGCCAGTCAATAGATGATGTCTGCTTAACTACAAGGTACGAACTAGACATAATTGCAATTACAAATGATCATTATACACACAACGGATATGAGAAAAAATTTAAAGAAGCTAACAATTCAACTAGTCTACCACTCAATTTAACCTAACTGGTCTCCCATGTCCGCTGTTATATATGCAACCGGATTGCAAAAAGCAGCATCTAATTTGCCAACCGGCTTTGACAATTCATAATTTCAGATAGGAAAAAGCCAAAGATATGAAATTTGGGCAGTATAGTGTGTAACAACACAGCTTAATGAGTCGAATAAATTTCGGGTTTGTATGTTTCTTGACATCCAAGCTATGAATTCATAGAATTTGATGTTTGTGGAAGACCCCTTTTCACAAATCCGGTCATATATATAGTTCCAGAACTTGTATATTGTTACATTTTTTCCATTAGTGTACTGTCCATCATTAAGAGGTATAAGCTTTGAGATTCCACTGTACTATTGTGTGGTGTTCATAGTTATCATACACAATGGTAGTACGTCATACAATATGGTAGTGTATACTGTATATTAGGTTTTTCTAGCTAGTCATATAGTAACCATACATGTATTTTAATTTGCTGACATATGGATGATATATATCGTAAACGGGGAAACTGAGTTTTGCTGGGCGAAAGTTTCGTGGTTAATTAAGGCTTACTGAGACTATTCTTGGTGAAAGTTTTGCGGTAGAGCTTAAACATAGCTATGTAGTACACTGTAAATTATTGATTTAGCGGGGAAACTTTTGCGGTTTGCTTCAAAACTGCGAAAAACGCAAAACTTTTGCCTAGTGAAACTTCCCCGTTTACAGTAAACATGTCATTATGATGATGATCCATACATGTATATGCCAACAGACATCATCTCCTATTACTGTGTGTATACATAGTTATTGTACCATGTGATTAATTAATCAATTCAGTATTGTAGGTAGCTATTGAAGTTAGCCACAAGTTATATGGTGTGTAGCTAATATAGCATGCAATCACTGGCCCATATAGCTGTGGTCACTTAACATGGTCATCCCATTAATATGACAATGAACTAGTGATGCCGGGACGGCATTGAGAATTCTGAGAATCTATATGGTATCAATAAAATATTATATACACTTTTAATAATGTTTGTCCACAATTGTGCACATCTAATGGACATTAAATGAAGCAAAGAGGTTATACACAAAATAACAAGGAGAAAACATCCTGACCACCTGGTAGACTCCTGTAAGCGTTCGAGCGTAAATCAGATGGCTGCAGGTTAGAGGCTACCTAGGTCCAGTCATGGATTTTTTCTCCTTTCTCCAACTTTTCAAACACACCTTAGTAGCTAAAGTCTTTAAGCAGGCTGTAGGACCAGGTTTCCTACAGACTTCAGCACTTGTGCTGTAAAGCATTAATAATAATAATACAAAACTAGACTATTAATACTTTACTGAAGACCACAGCATTCTCAAGTTACAGATCAATCATACATTTTTGGAATGGCTCACTTGTAATGTTTATATACCAACACTGTAAAATAATAAAGTATATCAAACATACTGAAATGTTGCATACATGCAGTGTTGTGTATATTGCAACATTTTGGTCTGTCAGAGACACTTCACTAATGATATATATCCTTCATTTACTATCAGTAATTGCATCATACATTACATACACATCAGTGTCATATTGTGTAACAAATTGGTATATTATGCTAGTAGCTAATTCCTATAGTGGAACAGTCAGTGAATAGTGTATGGATTGGATGACTTGTGGTTAATGAGACATTCTAATGTAAACACATAAGGTGTTGCGTGCGTGTAATACAGTATGATAGATGATATGATAGCACACATCGTAGTTTAGTTCCTTGTCATGCATAATTTTGTAATTAACTTATGAATATATTGAGCGGTGAAACTTAATGGGGTGGTCCACACTGCTATATACATGTGCCAGTATGGCTGTGGTATAGTGACTGGCTCCAACATGTTTAATGTAGCTGAAACCTTACGATTGATGATCACCTTGTAGTTAGGTACATCATATAGATATTAGAGAGTTACACACACTATGCATGCGCGCAAACACACACACACACACACAAACCGTGCACGGACACACACTCACTACACACACACACACTACACTACACACACACTCACTACACTACACTACACACACACACACGCGCACGCGCGCACGCACGCAGACACAATTCATGGCCTTATTTGCCTTATTGAGTGGACTATGGATCCCAGGCTGTGTGGCTCCTCAGGCACTTGCCTGGAGGCCCGACTTGCCTAGACTGCAAACTGTCTGTGGATAAACTTACTGCCCGGCTGGCCTGGGATATTTTTCTGCATTCAACATAGTTTTCAGTTACAGGTTTGCTTCACAGGCTTACTGTTAGCCTTGCAGGTCCCTAGAGGGAGTTTACAGCGTAATGACGTCATCATGACATAATGCAATCACGTGCAAGTTATAGAACATACATTCTCTTTTCTGTAGTGATCATGTCGAAAGTGTCTGCTTGGGTTAAAGCGAAAATTAGCGTCAAGAAAAACAACTTGAGTAAAGCTGGATCACCGCCGCGGAGTGTAGTTAGCCTTGAAGGCACCGATCCAGAATTGTGCTTGAGTCTGTTCAAGAATTGCTTCAACTTTGTTGGATTGAAGAACAGGATCAAATCAGCTGATCAGAAATGGATCGAGGAATTTTTAGAGCAAGGAGGACTAGAGACGGTATTTGACACCCTTGCAGCTCTCAGCAACAAGGGCTTCTGTAGTTTGATGGATGCCGTGCAACAGCTCGAGTGTATTCGCTGCATCAAAGCGATCATGAATCATCCATTTGGTATTGAGTACGTCGTCGTGATTGGAGACCAGTTTGTCAACAGATTAGTGAAAGGTTTGTGAAATGTTTACAATGGTTGGCTGGCAGATGCTCATCATCACTGACCATGTGGTCTCATGTACACTGGCCATGGTGGGATTCTAATGAGGCATTTGGCTTGTTAGCAGGCAAAGTGACTATACGGTTTCTCTGGAACTATACAGTCACACATACATATCTTAGTAAGCTAGTCACACACCATTTAAGATAGTTATGCCACAGTGTGACGGAAATAATGATTTATTTAATAGCTATGTTAGTCCCACAAAATATTCCATGGCCACAGGTGCTATGTACAATGGAGCTACAAGATGTCATAATTGTTGAAGCTGTTGTTCAGGAGCATGAGAATTTCACTGTGGGAAATTTTTGTATGACAATTAGTGGTAGTATTTTATTGATTAATTTAAACGAGCTACATGACTAACATTAGGATGTGACAGAAGTGAATATATATGTGACCAGGCCTGCAAAAATAGGGCATGTGGGCACAAACTACACCCCATCACATATCATCTCATATCTCAGTACTGGGATAGATTGTTTTCATTCTGTGACTTGTGTCGTAAAGTCAACTAAATGTTTAATAAGTGCTAAAAAGTTCAAGGCCACAAAGTCATGGAATACCAAGTTATTATGACACATCAAATGTTGAAAAAGTAGGCAATTTTTATGTGCCTACATGCCCTACTTTTGCAGGCCCAGTCACATAAATTATATAGAATCACATAGCTAGCTGACTCCAGTGACATACCAGATAGATGTGTAATTCATAGCAAAGTGTGACAACACATTAACTATATAAATGATGTGGTAGGGTAAATACCCTGTGTTTATATAGTCTTGGGTAGACAGAAACCTTGTCCTTTGCGTTTGGATAATGGTAGCTAAGGGTTTGGTGTATCATATTTCCATTACCACTCATGCAATGCCATTCTCAGAGTGGAAAACTGGGGACAGGTCAGAATGATAATGCCATTAGAGGTTATACCCTCTTAAGTGTCAGTACCTCTAATAGCAGTCTAGCAGCTTCATGCTGGCTAATCTCTAAATACTAGGCATACTGGTTTAATCCACTAGGGGTATGTAATGCTACCATGAAAATGCTATCAAGAGTAAGACTGTAACAATGATTTTCCCATAGATAAGACCATTTCAAAATCAACATTCTGTAGCAAATAGCAAACTTTGGTGAATTCTTTGCTGGCATTTGACATATGCTTCCTCCAGTTGTTATTGTTCCTCACGACCAGTCATCTTCTGTATGTGTGCAATGAATATGTGCTGGAATTTGACAATCTATGAATAAAATTTAAACAATGAAATGAATGATCAAAGCATGCTGGAAGATACTTGATAGTGCTCTTAACATGGTAGTCACTTTGTTCTTATATGGTCACTACTGTTTTGATTGTACATGTGGTAGCTATATGTCATCCATCAAAATCTGGTAGCCCATGCAGTTTATTTTTCAAACTATAGAAGTGCTACCAATAGACTGAGCCAGTGAGTCAATTTGGTATTGTCATAGCTTTATTGTTTGTTGAGACATATTTAACTTGATCGTGATAACTTTTAGCTCTCGAAGGAATAAATGTTTACATGTAAAAGTCTTAAGATACAGGTTGGCATTAAGCATCTGGTATAGAAAACCACTGGCTACCCATGGATGGCTTTGTACTACGATTGCAATTCAGAGTTCCATTGTCTATACATTGCATTAAACAAATGTGTTAGGTTCACAACCAACCAAGCCAAAAAAATGTTGAATTATGTGTAGTGAAACAGATCATAGTACCTGAAAGGAAGCAATTTAAACTTCCCTACTTACGTGAACTCCCAGGCTTAACCACTATATATGATACTTAGCCAGTATCCAGGTGGCCTGCAGATTTACTCACAAAGGTCGGAAATTTATTCAGCGCTTACAAATAAGTGTCTGTGCCAGTTTAGACTCCCTTTGTTAGTAGTGATCACCTTGTATAGGCTCTGCTTTAGTACTCAACTGATAAAATTAAAACAGTGATAAAGCATTTGTGAATTTGTTTTTGCCAAATTTTAGAATGTTAGTTGTATTACTGGTAGTCACTGATCCTAACAACTTAATATTTCTGGGATAACTGTAAAGAAGAAACTAAGGAATAAACATCATATTGGTATTGGTTGTCATATAAATTCAAACTGTTGACTAATCAGATAACTTTATTGGTGGCAAAATCTCTGATTGGTACATTTATCTGTAGTATACTCTGTAGTGACATGTGGAGGTGTGGCGTGATCTAGTATTGGTGACCCCAGTATCTAAACTTCACAAGAATCAGAACATTTAAAATGTATGGCCTGTGAAATTTATCATCACAAATTTGTTGCTAATCACACCTTACATAATGTTGTATTTCCTAAAAATATGTAACTTGCTGACCAAGTAATTATTGCTAATCTGAGTACCACGCATGATTTGCCAGAGAATTGAGTCACCACTGATCAGAGAATTGAGTCACCACTGATCAGAGAATTGAGTCACCACTGATCAGAGAATTGAGTCACCACTGATCTTTAAATATTTTTTTCTGCATTCAAATGCAACAGAATCAATCTTGATATTACTTCCTGCAGTAACAGGCTTTAATCTTCTCACAATTCCCTAGTGAGAAAGCAATTATATTAGCACAATAGTACGTTCGTTCATTTGTAGGTTTTATAGTTCACAGAGTCCACTAGCTATACTTCCTGACATAAACTACAGAGTTATGATTCATGGTGTTTAGTTACTATTTTTTATTGCCCAATTGCAACGTCCAGTGGTGCTTGTCTGCTAGATAAGTATATTAATGGTAATTATACCTAGTGGTATTTAGTTACATGTTTGGCTTCTACTGAATGTCATTCCAGGAAAAGTCTCCCACATCCATCTTGATTGTTTATATACTTACATTTCTTACATAGCAGTGAGAGATCACTTATTGTTGCTATGAAAATATTTTGACCATAGTTTTTACAGAAGTGCATGCAAGTGTATTTGTGAATAAGTGATAAGTGAGTGTGCAGTCTGCACACACCAGTGTGTTGTGTGTGTTGTATGTGTGTGTGTGTGTAAACTTTTACATATATTGCTCTAGTCAACCCAGCTGTTTAAATGGGGTCCCGGTGACCAAGGTTAACTGAGAAAACCCCAACCAGATTGGGTTAACCAGGGAAGCAAATTCCAACTTCCCATGTTTCACATATACAATAGAAGGTCCAAGTGGGACTTTTTGAGTGCCCACACCTTCACCTGTAAGACATGGTACATCCTCCTGTAGGTGCTGCAGAAGATTTTCATATTATGACTCACAGCACCAAAGTAATAATGTCCCAGTGCTCATTCAATGAGTAGGCATGACCGTGCATATAGCCAAAGACTTTCCTTTGGTGTGTAGTATGTGTGATTATGTGTGGTACATTATATAGAGCTCAATAGTAACAACACACTGATGAAGATGCAGGTGTATGAACTGCTAAGTGCTCTTAGTATATACTCCAGTGAAGGCTATCAGGTGGCTAATACTGCTTTACTACATTATAAGGTAGTGACATGTAATTATTTGTATATTTCACATGCAGTAAATGTTTTATAGAAATTTAAGGGCACACGTCACCAGTTCAGTGTATTGGTTGAAGAGTTGAGAGCTGCAGAGACTGATGAATATCGCATTGTGATCATAGCCTTTATCAATTGTCTACTAGCGGGTTGTCATGATTTAGATAAAAGATTTGTCATCAGAGATGAGCTATTAGGTTGATTAGTGTTCAGTATTGTATGATATTATATATCAAAGGTTGCATGCTTGGGGACCCCTCCCACCTTTAAAAACTTTCAATTTTGTTAGCAAGAAAGCTACAGGTGAAATTGTATTTTAACTTAAGCACATCAAATTGGAAGTAGTAAGGAGGGAATAAGTGTTATTAAGTATCAATGAGAGGTGGTCTGCGACCACATAAAACCTATCCAAATTGTATATCAGGCTAAATCAAACTAATACCACCAGTGGATAGCTACAGTACCATACTACTGGTTTTCACCTTCAGCATATACTACTCAAGGATTTTAAGAGCCATCTTTTCTGGCAGGCAAGGGCAATTTCTGATCTTGTAAAGGACCTGACTCAATGAGAATCAGTGTGTATAGCGCGATATGAATGGTTCAGTGGAAAAGGGGACATGTGCCATTTTAGATTTTTCATTTTCTTAAAATTAGAATGACTTGGTTAACCATGTGAATAATATTGTCACTAAGTGAACAACAGATTTTAAAGAGTTCATGGCAGTCTCAATATAACTTTTAGTGGATATTACAAAAATTAAATTCAATTGTGTCCCAAAATTCTGTTAATGCCCATTACGTGATCACCTAATCTTTCAAATGGCACTTGTCCCCTTTTGCCGCTGGCCCCTTCATACAATCTGCCATTTTCTGTAACTTGTAATGTGCAATTTGGATCATTTCCAAAATCTGGTCACACACTGTACAGGGGGAAACTTTGGTGGAGGAAAACTTTGGCAAATCTCATGATTTACTACAAATTCACCAAAGTTTTATCCGTCAATTACTTGTAGCGCCTTAGATTAGCATCTTTATATACCTACATTGAGCTGAATTTGCCAAAATTTATTTTCCAAATGCAATTTAGCTTGTTATTCATCAAAGTTTACCCCCGCCAAAGTTTCCCTCTATAGGGTAGATTAAACTAAAGCTGCTAAAATTGAAATACTCTAATAGAACAGTCAATCACTTCAATAAGATACCTGAAAGGTTTCATTAAAACTCTTCCAAACTATCATGTAATGAGAAATACTATTTAAACTGTTATTAAACCTTTTCTTCTTGATATGTTCACTGCTCACTAATGTGCGAAACGTCCTGTCATATTTTGAAAGTTCATACCTTTTATGTGTAAATGATCAATTATTTATTGGTGCTTTTGAAAAATCAATCTGATAAAGCTTTTAGTTATAGCTAAATATACACTAAATGTCATAAGAAGTACAATTTATGTGGAAACTTTCATATTGTATAACAAATAATGTATTATTCAAACTATACCGCTTCATCACAGGGCATACTAAATGTGCTATATCAACCAGTCACCTCTTTTCTATAAACGTTTGTTCCTTCACCCCCTCCCCCCATGAAATCCTGAATCCACCCTGTATATGCGTATTGTTTATGTAACCAAACCATACAGACATTAACACATTGTACATTACATCTGTTTCACAGCCCTGAACTTGATTGATGTTTTGGCATCATTGAGGTAAGCTGTTAATTGATTCTTCTACCTTTACATTAGAGATTATAATAGGAACACTGATGATGATGATTTGATTACACAATTGGATGTGTTTGATGAGGGATTATCAGTGGATCAAGAAGCACTAGAAGGAATAGACATCACTAATCATAGGGATGTGTTCAGAGCAGTATACAGTAAAGTAAGATTATTACTGATTGACTGACTATCAGTTGATGTGTGGTGATGTGTATATAGGTGGTTGGTACTCCAAATGCTCTATCATTTCTACACATCTTACAGCATCTGATGTTACTGGATAGAGATAGTAAGAAGAGTAACATAGTGTGGGAGACGTTGGAGAAGATGGTATTATCTGCTGTACTGATGAGTGAAGGAAAAGAAGATGACAGTGATCAGTTTGTGTCAGCAAGTGTAGAGAAGTTGAGAAAAGCAATGGATGAAATTAATAATGGTGACCAATCATCCTCAGCCTTACCTTCAATAGCAGAAGAACCAGCCCCTCCTCCATGTGCTCCAGCCCCTCCTCCACCACCACCATTACCTCTAGGGGAATCTTATGATTTTGAAGAGTTTGTGCCACCTCCAGCCCCTCCTCCTCCACCTCTTGGAGAGGTAACATTATCTTCACTAGAAACTATTCCAGCTCCTCCTCCTCCACCCCCATTTCCTGGAGAAGTGCCTCCTCCACCACCCCTACTTCCTGAAAGTATGCCTTTACCTCCTGGAGGTGTGCCTCCTCCACCCCCACTTCCTGGAGAAGTGCCCCAATCACCCTTACCTCTTGAAGGTGTTCCTTTACCTCCTGGAGGTGTACCTCCACCACCTCCACTTCCCGGAGAAGCTCCTCTACCACCTTTTCTTCCTACAGGAGTGCCACCTCCACCTCCGCTACCCGGAGATTCACCCATACCTCTTGGAGGTGTGCCTCCACCACCCCCACTTCCTGGAGGTGTGCCTTTACCTCCTGGAGGTGTGCCTCCTCCACCTCCACTTCCTGGAGAAGTGCCTTCACCACTTCTTCCTACAGGGGTGCCACCTCCACCTCCACTACCTGGAAATGCACCCATACCTCCTGGGGGTGTGCCACCTCCACCTCCACTTCCAGGTAGTGCACACTTACATCCTGGAGGTGTGCCTCCACCACCCTCACTTCCTGGAGAAGTGCCTCCACCATCTCATCTTCCTGGAGGAGTACCACCTCCACCTCCATTTCCTGGTGTGCCTCCACCACCTCCATTTCCTGGAGGTGTGCCTTTGCCACCCCCACCACCTGGAGGTGTGCCTCTGCCACCACCACTTCCTGGAGGTGTGCCTCTGCCACCACCACCTCCTGGAGGAATTCCTGCTCCTCCAGCATTTCCTGGATATGCTCCTCATCTACCAACATCTGGTGTTGTTCAAGGAACTCATAATGGTATGAACAGACAAGTAGAATATGCAACCTTTATTGAACAATTTGTAGGTATAAGCAGAAGGATGTCTGCTATTGAAGTATCAATGGCATTTCGTCCAAAAAAGAAAATGAGAACTTTAAACTGGAAGAAGCTTCCACGTAACACTGCTCACAATAATAAATCATCATTATGGAAGGAGTGTTCAGAACTACCAGACTCTCCTTTGGTGGATGTTGAGAAAATTGTTGACTTGTTTTGTAGACCAGAAATTGTGAAAACTAAAAAAGAGGAAAAGCCAAAAGAGCCATCAGTGGTACGTAATAATGTGTGCACATGTCCTCAGCTATGTATAGCAACATTTTAGGTTAGTTTGTTGGATGGCAAGGCTAGTTTGAATGTAAATATATTCCTGAAGCAATTTCGTAGTAGTAACAAAGAAGTAGTAGCAATTATTACAGAAGGGAATGTTAAAAGAATTTCCCTAGAACAGTTGAAGGCTTTTGAGAAGTTACTACCGGACAAGAACACTGTAAGTTAGTTTTATTTATTGCCATGTATAGTACTGCTCTTGTAGATTGATACATTGAAATCCTATGATGGAGACAGAAGCATTTTAGGAACTGCTGAAGATTTCTTATTGGAACTTATTGTAGTAGATAAGTGAGTTAATATCATCAACTTCTATAGTTGAGTGGAACAGGAATGAAGTATTTGTATGTTCATTTTATGCACTAAAGTCTATAACTAGCTTCCAGACAGTCAATAATCCATTAGATCTGTGTGCTTTTTGATATAGAACATAACAGCAACAACAGTACAAATTTATTCACAATACAATATACGTGTGAATATAATGCATTTTCTATTATGATATATATACATAATAGTTATACGGGCACAATGTGGAGTCTATGAAATTTATAAACCTGAAGGCCCAGGCTGTAGCGCACGAGTGAAGCGAGGGCGCTACTAAGGGCCTGAGGGTTTATAAATTTCATAGACTCCACATTGTGCCCGTATAAATGCTATTTCACATTAAACTCAGATTACTTACCTCATCCATGGCTGATTCTGCTGTAGGCTCGGCAACAGTGGATAGTTTTCTTGCGATAATACTAGTGCTATGGCAACTAAGCGTCCTCATGTGACAAAATAATAGCGCTCGTTAAATCACTGCACGTGAACAATGCATAGCGATTGGATAAACCTAGATTTTAAGCATATGTTATATTGTGCCTGAAGGCATGGAGTATGTTAGAAAACAAGGTGGAGTATATGAGATTTATTACCCACCCAAAACAGCCTAAATGGAGTCTAAATAATATTATGCATTACTACTGTAACCAAAACTTAGATCACTTTTATCCTTTACATATATAATGTATATACAGCATACAAGTAACATAGTCATTGTTGCATATTCTGTGAACCAGTGTGTATCTTGACTGGTCACTTGTTGACAGGTATGCCCTGAGAGTAGAAGGTATGCAGTTGAGGTTGGAGTTTGTAGAAAAGAAAGAAGAGTTACAACCAGCACTAGACACCCTCCACAAAGCTATTGATGGTAATATGAAAGTTTAAGTTAGTGACAGCTGTTTAATATGTATGTCCTCTGAATTTAGAAATTGTGGCTTCAAGTTTATTAAAGAGAGTTTTTCAGGTTATCTTAGTAACAGGAAACATGATCAATGCTGTGAGCATTACTGTATGTGTGTGTTAGTGTGTATCACATGATCTGGTATAGGGTGGTCATTCTGGTAAGGCATATGGCTTCACTATCACCTCACTGGACAATTTGAGAGACACTCGTGCCAATAAACCTCGTATGAACTATTTACATTACATTGCATCAGTGAGTTTGTATAATTATAGAATTGTCTATAAATTCATAGACCTGCAAATAGCTGCATCAATATGAGAATTGTTATCCACAGCTAACAACTGCACAACTCTTTGTTCCTAACTAACAATTATGTAACACTAGGTACAGGGGTTTTATTGGTTTCTGGAAATCAGTCAGCTTTTTTGAAATTGAAAATAAGATCAATTTACTCTAATAGAACAGTCAACAGATGAATCAAATAATTTAAAGCTTAAGTCAGTGTATTATACTAAAGAGATTACCTATTATATGCAAGCCAAACCTTGTAAATTACTCGAAATCATCTAAAACTGTTTCTCCAGCACCTTCAAGTGTTGCTAAGTACCTTTAAAATTATGTGATTTCAACCGGGGGGGGGGGGGCTTGGAACAGTAAGAACAAGTACAAGAATGAACAAGCTTGGGGCTCCCCAAACTAATTTGCTATATTTGTGTTCAGATTACTATGCAGCAATACTATTGTATAATATATAAATCAACAGTGTGCTTCGTTAGTGTGCATAGCACATTCCTGCTCCCCAGAATAATGAGAAGATGCAATCTAGAGATATTTTGGGTTGATTTTAGTTGTCTCAGAGTCTACACCAAGTCAAAACATAACAATGCCAGTGCATATAAATAATCGAAAAGTAAGGCAGAGCGGTGGTAATGCTAGAGTTGACAGGGAAAGAGGGCTTGGCATACAGTAGATGCTGTAAAATTTAAAGATACAAAATTGCATAAAATTGATGTGAGCTTTTCAAGCTTTTGTGGGGGGTGCACAGCTTGAAGACTCAAGGCAAATTCCCCAGTTACCCCTCCCCTCTTGGCACTACTTGTAATGTTTAGTATTAAGATTCAAAATAGATAACATCCAAAAGTTTATTTTACAATGAAAACTGCTAGGCTTTACATAGATATTTTGTGACAGCAGGTAATAGATAAACAAATAATTTAGCATCTATGCCTATAGGATGTAACCAGAAAAAAAAGTGGTGGTCTATTATACTCAAGAGTCAATCTTTTGTGCTACTATTAAAAGCTCAGTGTACAAATGCAATTGCCTCAACATTAGTTATACACAGTCGTATACAAATGAAAGTATCATGAACATTGTTTTGCCACATGTCTTCATACTCAAAGTGTGAGTCAAGGTCTTATTTGAAAATAAAGGCAGTAAGTCACACAGACATGAAACCTAAAGTATAAAGAAATTAAATAAAATAGTTATGAATTATGTGCACAGGGATTCCTCAATCCATGTTATTGTGTTTTAGATATGTCACAAGCAATACAATCCATGCATAACGGAAGTTTTTTTTAAACTCAAAAGTAATGTATGTTCAGATAAATTTTGTAATTTATCATAATTAAGTTACAAGGACCAATGTTACTAAATCTTAGAAGTGACAATCAAAGAAAGTATATAAACAAAATTTGAGTTAATGCTCTCTACTTTATTTATAGGTTACGCTAGTTATAGACCTAGGCACTAGGCCACTGTAAGGTGAACATGATTCAAGCTATACCATGAGTGACACCATGAGTCTTGAAGCCTAGAACTCAAGAAAATCATTATCTTAACCTGAGTGAAATACCTAAAAAGTAATTTTGGTTAAGATTAAAACTGTTTCAAAGATATTTTTTGAACTTTCAATCAAACACTCTTTCGAAAATAAAACCTTTTGTAAATTTCCCACTATACAGCAGTACTGCAATAATTACACTAAATGACTTACACAATAATTTCGTAATTTAGTCAACCTCATGGTAATGTAATATAGATTTAAACTTACACTTACAGCTTTGTGAAGAACAGAACCCTGAATTGCTGAAAGTGATTGAGGAGTTGCCACATCTCAAGGATGCTAGCAAGTATGAATGTGTTATTGTATATGCTACATACTCAACTCATGACTATAATGTATATATGAAGACTATCTGTGGAGCATGTGGCCCAACAAGTTAAGGAACTCAAAAAGAATTTGACAGAAATGGAAAAAAAGCTAAAGAAAGCTCCTGAAGATTTTCAAAAACAGATGGATAAATTTTTAGAGGTATATGTAGTTATGTACCATATGTTTTTTTGCAAGCTGAACAAAATTGCAATAATCATTTGTATTGTACTTATATATTAAAAGTGGTTTTTAAGAAAAAAAGTTTAATTATGAAGCTTACTTTCCAAACTGCTTTGTGTGTATTTTTATGTGTATAGATAAGATGTTAATACTATTAATATGTTAATAATGGCTACAGGTGTTGCTAAAATTTATTAGCATTAACGCCATTGTAGCCATTTCTTGGTGGCCACCTTTGATTTCACAACTTTTTCTCACCCAGACCTTTTAAGGCTGCACCAATTTTTCACAGCTTGACTGTTTTTGTGTGGATATCTATTTTCATAAACAAATGTAATATAGATTATAGCTAATTTTGAAAATTTTGAGTCCTCTATTTTATAGGAATGAGATAGATAAGTTGCTAATGTCTCGTATGGTGTAGGAAGCCAGCAGTGACATTAATGTACTTAGTGATAGTGTACATGAATTGGAAGGCAAGCTTAAAAGAATGGCAGATTTCTTTTGTGAAGATGCAAAGAAATTTAAGATAGAGGAATTGTTTCAACGTCTCTTGAAATTTACTGAGCAGCTTCCAGCATTGGCAAAGGTACAGATCAAAAGGTTCCGCCCACTCATGTAGTGGCTTCTGTGCTTATTTACATAGGAAAATGCACAACGAGAATTAATGGAAAGAAAGAAGGCAGAAAGAGAGCGACAGAAAACTGAAAAAGAAAGGCTAAAACAAGAACCAAGACAAAAGAATGGAGCAAGCAAGATTCCAGAGCCACAAGAGGACATTGTAGATAATTTGTTAAAAGAGATACGTGCTGGTACCACACTTCGGCCTCACACTGAAAATGGGCATCATCCAAATAGATGTACTCTTAAAAAAGAAGATATGCAAAAACTAGAAATGCTGAAGAAAGAAGATAGAACTATTGTGATAGAAGACTTAGAACAAAAAGTAAATGGTTTTGAAAAGCTCTAAGCTATTATTGTACTGTTATCTGTACTGTACACTAATATTGTATATGTTGTATTCTCCTGCTCTCTCTTAAATTTTTATGCCAATACACTCCATATCATCTTAAATATTTTGCACATACATTTTAAATTATCATGTGACACACATAACTATCATACAGTATTGTAGTGCTGTATATTAGGGATCACAGCAGTTTGGGTTTTCTTACCCAAAATATCACCCAATAACCAGCCTCACTTTTCCTTCACAACAGCTTGGTAGTATTGGTTAGGCATGACCAAGCCCAAAAATGTCTTCAGACTGACCACAAACCCTTTCAACAAGTTTCTATAATTTTTGTATTTAGTTGACTACTAACTGACTGCCTGATTCCTCCAGCCAAGCATAACTTGACAAGGGATAAGGCTACGGGCTTTATTTCTTCACTGTTTGACGTTGCTTTATCCCAAGACATACCTTTTTGCCAATCGCAGCACATACAATAGCTACACACATAATGAACCTTTGTCCTCCCAGTTCTTTCACTGACAATGCAAGGTGTCAATTTGTGATAGCATGATGCGGCTTCCCTGTGGCTGTGTTGACTGGCTATCACACTAAATGCCCATATTTCTCGTAATGAGTGGATTGATTGCAGAGACACTTCCCATACTGTTCTTTGTTTGCAATGCTGTACTAATAGGTGGAACATACTGTCGATTTCATGTCCATTTAGAAATTGCATATTGAGTTTAATTTTTTTTAATGTGGTTGCGTGGTAACTGGGATTTTCAACAGCAATGAAATCCACAGTAGCTAACAATGAAGCATAATGGCCACTGCACTTTTCAGTAATTGATTGCTAGGGTGTATACATTCAGATGTGAATTTATTTTATGGCATGCCTGACACCATTCTTTCTTTTGATATGCGGGTTCAACAATCATAATTATGAAAAGTAAAAATAAAAAAAAAAACAAGTAGAAGGAAAAATAGGTATTTAAGTTGGATTAGGGTGGTAAAACAAGGACTTCAGCAGTCCACTGCCTGGCTTGGCAACCTGGTCAGTGAGTACAGTGGCATGCAGTACTGAGATTCCTGTACGTATGTGGTTAATGGTCAAACAAGTGTTTCTAACTCTGATATTTCAGAGACCAGACGGATAGCCTTTTGTTGTGATTGTAGAAGGACTCCCCAAAAAACTTTAGAGAAACTAGTACTAGAAGTTAGAGTCCTTATTATCTTGTGATTTGTATCAGAGGCCAGGGTATGTATTGAGTATGAATAGAGATCTGTGTGTGACAATTCCAAGTGTTAGGCAGTTAGGCTTTAATGAGTTTGAAATGCTTCCAACTTGCTGATTTGCTTGACTCTTGTTCTTTTGGTTATTCATTGACCTTTATTTCCTACCTTCATGGTCTTTTATCAAAGTAGTCAAGCTGTCCTACTTGTAGACAGCAAGTCTCCAAAGAGGCCCCATCATGCCTGGAAGTATTCTCAGTGTACTTGTCAGCAGTAACCGCTTCTCCATCCACAACCCACAACCATTTTAAGGGGTTTATGGCTCAGTTTTTTGATAGTCCAGTTCTCAAAAGACTCGGAAAGTTCACTGTGGATCCAGGGTATGATGCAGCCAAAGAAATTTATGTGTGAGAAGATCTCAACCTTTCTACAGAAGTGTCTGTCACTCCAAAGACCATAATCAAGTGAATGGTGTTCCTGGATAAAAGGCCAACAAGTTGCTCCCTTCAAAATCCAAGATGAAGAGGCAGGCCTGTGTCACAAATGAAATGAACTTTATGTGTAAACCTTAATGTAATTATCAAGCTGCGCATTCACTTTGTGTATGCTACCACCCATATAAAGCATTGTACAATGTATTTTGCTGCCCACTTTTCAATAATGATAAAATTACGTCAACTATACTTTTATTTATTTATTTTTTGATTTTAAATAAATTCAGTTTAATATTATTATCAAGAGTAAATAATGGAATATCTTAGAAACAGTAATTTTAACATTCCACTTCAGACAAGTGTAAAACTTACCCTCCACAGACCCCAACTTTCAGCTGTTTGTGAATTCATCATGCCCTATAGCTACTTAGCCCAACCTGTAGGTTAGGTCTACAATCATCATTGACATCACTGTATATAGTCTGAAGTGTGGGCAGGAAGCTGGTCAATCATCCAGACAAGTGTTCTGGATGGCATTAGAGGAATGAGCCAACCATTACTGGAATGAATTATTCTATATCCTCTGTACATATACTTATTGTATGAAGGTGTAGTATATCAGTGCTGGTCACTGTAAAGCATTAATACAATACAATACAATGTCAGCTTCTCAGAACAACTGATTAAATGTAACTGCTTCTCTTAATTGGGTAGGAAAACTACTTATCACTTTACCCTGAATCAAGGGATGTAAAGGCTGGCATATACTCAGACCAGCTTGATTGACGGGTTAGATTTTGTATTTCAAATTGATATGAAATTATGAACTTTGTCTTACATTATAGTGTACCAAGAGAAACTCCTGAACCACATGCACATCACAGCTATCCCTACCTCAGGGTCTGGTCTGTGTTAATCATATGAGTCCAGGTACTTCCTGGACTTATAGGATGACAGTTTGTCTGCAAACTAAGCAGGCATCAGAAATCAAAATCTTGATATAGCACTTTTACATGAATTTAGTCTCTGGATATTATCCTAACTGCCATTGTACAGTGTGCAGTACATCATAGAAATAAGCCATGTTATGTATGGAATGAGTTAACCATATGCAATCATCTGAACTTTTCTATGTGCTCTAATAAAGTAGGTGTATATTCTATTAGAGTGTTTAAATGACAGTGACAGAAAACAAATTCATTTATCTGAACACTTCTAGCACAGGGCATAATGAATGTCCTGCTGTACTATATAGTATTTACAAGTTGAGCTGGATCCTGAAAATGAAAAGTAAGATTTTTTTTCTCAAGAGAATTAAAATTAAATCCACTTTTCATTTTTTTTTGCTGTTTTTTAGTTTTAAACATTTCAGCCAACCAGATGATTAGTGGTGACAGTAAAAGTTGCAATTGTCAACAACAGACATGTGTGGTTTGACTCCAATACAAATTCCAGAAAGGGTTGTAATGGACACTGTACTCTCCATAGGAAATGTGTGGTGGAAATTTTGACTGACCATAAAATTTAATATTGTGTCGGGCATTTGATTGAAAAGATTTTGAACTAGTTTTACCGGTAGTATTACAAATAAGCCAATTTAGGATCATGTGTAATTGCATCCATGAGTTTTAAAATATTTTTAAGCAATGTGTACATTTATTTATTTATTTATTAGTAGTATTTATACAGGGAAAACAGCATCAGCCGAAGAGGCTGTTTTTCAGCTGTGCCCTGTAAAATTACATGCAATCAAACAACACAAAATAGTACGGCACACAAAACAAAAATAAATTTACAAAGAACAAAATAATGATTTAAACTGTCTGACAGAGGTGGCATTGTACAACATAGCAGATAGACGGTTCCATATCAAGGTTCCCTGATACCGTAAAGATCTCTTGCCATAGTTGGTTCTGATTCTAGGAACATACAAACGGTGGGGATTTCGTCCAGAACGACCAGTGACATCAGTAGCATACGAAAACAGTCCTTGCATATATGTAGGCGAAACATTGTGCAATATTTTGAAAACCTGAACAGCTGTATGAAAGGTTCTTCGTTCAACCAGAGTTATCCCTAGATCTGAGCTATGAAAAGGTGGCAAAAAAGACAAAAACTTGGAGTGAACTCTCTCCAATCTGCGAATACAGGAGGCATTTGATGGAGACTACACTGTATCGCAATTAAGCACAATTTGTGCTAATAAGTTTAAGTGTCTCAACAGAAATTCAAAGGAAACTTAGTGTCATGGTTGAGGAGTTGAGAGAGTCTGAAACAGATTAATATCACACAGTGATCATGGTATTTTTTCAACTGTCTGCTAACCCCTGATCACAATGCTGAGAAGAGGGCAGCTATCAGGGTGGAATTTGCCCATATAACATACTTGGTCTACAGAAAACTCTTCATCAAACACATCCAGTTGAGTAGTCAGGTCAATGTCTTCAGTGTTCCTGTAATTTATGTCAATAACAATGCCATTACTGCACAAGTTAACAACTTCATAGTAACCAGAATATCTATCAAGTTGAGTGTTGTACATTGAAAATTCTGGAGTAAAATTACTGTAAATGTCATGGTAATCGCATTTCCTAACACATTGGAAATTTCATTCATGTGTCTTGGACATTTCCTCTGACAAACATTTGATATGCTGTTAGTATTCAGAAATTTGACATGTACATGAAATTCCCTTAGTCAATGCATTAGCTTTCCTACATGTCTATAGTTATGTGAAAGTTAGCTAAGAACACATAGCATGTTGCAGGTTTCCTTTGCTTTAAAATGATGTGTATACTAGTATGACATTTTAGGGGCAGATTTAGGGTGGGGCCAGTGCCCTCCCCCCTTCCCCATATTCAGAAAATTTTCATAGTACAACTCATTGTACATAGTTAGAATTCTTGGTACAGTTTATGTCTGTGTATGTCTAAATAAGTGTCGGGTTCTACATGAAAATGTAAAAAAAAAAAAAACTCACTGGGCAATTTGAAAATTTCCCTCATTTAAATCTGAGATTAAATTGTCACTCCAAACTGCACGTTACAGGAATGCCTCTATGTAACCTGTGTTAGCTTTCCTTTTGTATTCAATACATACATTATAGACTCCAGGATACATCATGTAATTTTTCAAGAAATATTATGTGTACTTGACA
The DNA here is from genome assembly GCF_963678975.1 of Dysidea avara. NCBI lineage: Eukaryota > Metazoa > Porifera > Demospongiae > Dictyoceratida > Dysideidae > Dysidea > Dysidea avara. Next base: position 1,628,212 of record NC_089274.1, on the reverse strand, counting down.
TTTCCTACAATAACATGAAATGTGATAACTCAAATGAAATATTACCCTTAGCTACGTACTTATACAAATTGCAAACTATTATAGTAGGTAGCTAGCTAATGTTATCTGTTTCAGAAATGTACATAAATGTCATGTGTCTAGGGCTGGGGAGGATATGCACATTGGCACCATACTGTCCCCCATCTAGACTGTGTACATTCTCAAGTCTTATGATGGTGATAAGAATGTGTTAGGATCAGCTGAGGATTTCTTACTGCAGCTCATTGAAATTGATAAGTAAATCATTCAAGTGTATACATGCATGGAGTGTATTGTGATTGACAATAATTTTACTGTATAGGTATGTTCTGAGAGTACAGGGTATGCAGTTATGTTGGGAGTTTGCAGAAAAGAAAAAAAGATCTTAGATCAGGTCTGAAGACATTTCATGAGGCAGTGGATGGTAAGTACTTGGCAAGTGATATGATGTTAATCCTAGTATTGGTTGTTTCTCTAAAGAAATCCCATCTTTCTGAGTCATTGAAGGAACTGTTTTATGTGGTTTTAGTGATAGGGAATGTAGTTACTGCAGTAAGTCTACCTCAGGGGCGGATCTAGGATTTATAAAAGGGGGGGCTAGCTCAAGCTACTAATCTCTTGGGTAGAGGTGTGCAAAGGAACTAGGGGGTCTGGGGGCATGCCCCCCCCCCGGAAATTTTTGAAAAATAGATGCTAAAATACTGCAATTTTGAGACATTTCCACATAAAATTCATAATAATTTCTGCCTGTAGATATTTTATATACTGCCTTTAGATTATAGGTATGGCTCTCTGAAGCATTTTGTTAATGGAAAAGTTTGGGTAGGTATACAGACAACCAAGTACATGATGCACCCTCTCACAATTGTACAACACTGAATAGGTGCATGTTAGAATAATAATGTTGAAAGTGGAAAATTTTGAAATTTTAACAATACAAGATTGAATCTGAGAGCATTTTCAATGGAAATTGCATAGCTGAATTAAGTATTGCCATACATATTAACTACACAAGTAGATGAATGAAGCCCTTTAAACAGACCAATGCACTTCATTGTATGTATATGTGCAGGCAGATTTGGAAAAATTCCATAACAGAACCAACTATATGCTTCCAGTGAATGTTCTATTAGAGTAGTTAGCTGACTGCTCTATTAGAGTATCTCGATCTTGTACACCTTCAATGCTGATCCGGGTCCTTGTTGCGTAAACTTTAGCATAAATCCACTGATAATACCTTGGAAAGATGTTTATAAGATGGTTTTATGAGTATTTGTATTATTAGTGATCATATAATTATGCTAAGACAAAATTTCATTATAATACTCAGCATATTGATCAAGTAAAGCCTAATAGTGAAGGGGGGCTTCAGCCCCCAAATCCCTCCCCCCCCCTCCCCCTGGATTCGCCCCTGTTAACCTTCATTGCATAGCATGATGCTTTACTACTGCATTTGATGTACAGGGAAGTCGGTCAGGAAATGCACATGGCTTTACCATTACCTCGCTAGATAACTTGAGAGAGATATACACATGCCAACAAACCCCGCATGAATTTCTTACATTACGTTGCTTCAGTAAGTATGGCAGTAGTTGCTAGTTGGTAGCTTCAAAGTTACCACATATTTTGCTGATATGCCAGCAACAGTTTCCGAATGTGATGAATGAGTTGCCACACTTAAAACCAGCTCACTATTGTACTGTAGATTATCTGTGGAGCACCTTATGAATGAGATCAGAGAAATCAAAACAAATTTGAAGAAAATGGGAGATAATATATATGGAAGCTGCACCAAAATATTTTAAAAAGTAGATGGAAATTTTTTAAAGGTGCACTGTTACAATGTGTTGTGAAAGTCTCTATTAGACAGTATCTCTCTCTCTATGATTTCCACTGAGGAGGTTTTACAGAAACTGAAAAATCTAAACAGCCACTCATGGTAAGTGCGTAAGTGATTCTATACAGCTGTATACTTGTGTATAGTAGAACCTGTCATAGTGCCAGTCACCTGTATATAGAAAGGCCAATTTTAAATTCACAAGTGATAAATTTATAACCTACAACAAGTTATCAACACAACAACATAGCTATACACAATCATAAGTGGTAATTAGGAAGTCTCTAAATGGTTGTCTCATAATGTGGAAGTAGAGTGTAGCCACTGTTGCCAGCGTACTGGAGGTTGTTCATGTTGCTCTGAACTGTCATCATATACAGTACCATGCAAGTGTTTACCAAATTATCCAGTAAGGTGATGACAAAACCATATAAATGACCACTCTATACCAGATCATGTGATCCACACCAACACACATACATTATAAATCACAGCATTGATCATGTTTCCTGTTACTAAGGTGAAGGGGAAATTTTCAGCCAGCTTAGTGATGTAATATGTCATCATGGCATCTATTGCTTGAGAAATGTTTCCAATATTGGCTTTCTTTTCTTGAAACTCCAACTGTAACTGCATTGTAGCTATTCTCTGGAAAAGTATGGTTGATATAATGTGTTTAGATGTAACATGTATGTTGATGAGCAACTAGTTTATTAGTTCCATCTACAAATTCAATGAATTCTTGCATGCATGGAGCTTAACTGTTTTAGTAATAAAAAGTATATGGCTGTTTAGAATAGTAAACTACACATGTGCATGCCAAGTGTATAGTGATGTTTTTGACATGTAACTAGACACCTTTCCAAATTACCATACACTGCTTATGTTTCAACTTGTAGTAAAAATTTCTCAGCACTTCCAAGTAAGGTGTGGTCACCATCATATGAAGTAATGACGTCAATTTGTATATATAGTACACAAGTCAACCAATAGAACCCACACTATACCATCACTAACTCACTGCATGTGCTTCTGTCAGGCTTCTGTCAGGAAGAAGCTTCTCAAATGTTTTCAATAGAAAAATCTTCTCAATACTTCCTTGAGTTATCATGACCATGCACAACTTGTACTGTTCATGAAAATATTGTTTTGTTAAACTTGTTTTGAGCTACCTGTGGAAAAGCTGGTCACCATTGGTCCAAATTATTTTAACTTCAATAGCCAGATGACTGCTTTAGTTGGGTAGTTTAGTGTGACGGATAAGTGTATAAATTTATCACTTACGAAATTTAAAATTGACCTTTTTAGAAAGGTGGCCTTTCTATATACAGGTGACTGGCACTATGACAGGTTCTACTATACACAAGTATACAGCTGTATAGAATCACTTACGCACTTACTGTGAGTGGCTGTTTAGATTTTTCAGTTTCTGTGCCCTTTTTCTCTGCTTGATTGCTCTGCAAAACATTTCAACAATCCGCCATGACTCTTCATTAACAACTACAAATAAAGCATTCCAAGTCTGTGGGTGAAATTAGCAGCAGTAGCTGACTGAGTCATGCTTTTATAGCTGAACAACGGGATAACTATAGCTAGCCATATTATAATTATATAGCTAGGTGCTATAATTTACGTATATATAGCTAACAGCTGCCAGTAATAGCTATTAATATCCCCTTATTATGGTTTCCACATAGACTAATTGCAACTTTTTACAACTTATACTTATAGCTGGATATGTAGCTATTTAGCTACTAAAGTCAGTTATGCATTGGCACAAGTGCATGTGCATATCAGCTGAACTACCTGCCTATGCCATATATGCAGTAACAATACATGCATAACTTTAAAAAGCATGATAAGCTGTGCATTGTTTACCATGGCAATTTGTGTCTGTGTGTCTGTGTGTCTGTGTGTGTGTCTCTGTGTGTGTGTGTGTGCATGTGTGATTGAAGCAGCATAATCAAGTGGCTGGAGCATATGCCTGGTAATCAAAAGGTTCCAGTTTTGATTCCCAGTTATGCGACCGGCTTAATCTTGTTGTTTCCTTGAGCAAGAAACTTTATTCACATTGCTCCAGTCTATACCCCGCTGTTAAATGGTGGCCTGGAGAAGCAGCCCACTCAGCTGTAACATCGACGCATACTTGGTATTAACTGGGGAAGCAAATCCCAACTGTACAGTGGGTGAAGGTCCGGGTGGGACTAGGTCCGGGTGGGACTTCGGGTGCCCACACCTTCACCTGTGGGACATGATGAGAGTTCAGAGCAACATGAACAACCTCCAGTACGCTGGCAACAGTGACTACACACTAGTGCACCTAGGCTTCCACATTATGAGACAACCATTTAGAGACTTCCTAATTGCCACTTATGATTGTGTATAGCTATGTTGTCGTATTGTTATCTTGTTGTAGGCATTATGCTCATCAAAGCTTTTGATCAGAACTCAAAAATTATACTACCATCTTTAGCCAATAATGTCAGTTTAATTACAAGTTTAACTAATGTAAAACATAATTAATGTTATGATGTAGGGCTGTAAATCTATAACAATCAATACACATTGTGACCTAATTTGACAGCAAATTTTTTTGAAGAAGGAAGATGAGTCTCCACACCTGCACCCATATAAATGTTAGTTATTTAGGCATGAGTGGAGGAGTGACAGTAATTTTAGATATTGCAGGCTACATACATGAAGCAGGTTGTTGAAAGCTGTGAGTGTTAAGAGTGATTTTCAGTATTTGTAAGCAATTTTTTTCAATGTACATAGAACTCCCTACATACAAATAAAAACAAAGACAGTGTTGTATCTATTTATCCCTCTCCTGTGTGGTAGTAGGAAGACCTAAAGTGACTAAGAGTAGTTAATATGAACCCCTATACTTAGGGTGCTTCTGCTGTGATCAGAGTACACTGTCCCCTCTCATCTCCAACTTGGTAGTAGGAAGACATGAAGGTAACTAAGTGTGGTCAGTGTGGAACCCTTACTTAGTATAGTAGGATGTTTTTGCGGTGACCAGGGTATATTGCATTCTGTCCACTCCTACATGGTAGTAGGAAGGCTTTACAGAGACTAAGAACTAGGCACAGCATTCTTTAATGGTGTTCCATGGTTGGTATATCATCCATTCATCCATGACTGTACAGTCAAGGTTCAATTAAGCAGCTATAATACCCTCTAAAATAGTCTATTTTTGGCATAAATGAAACATAGATCCCATAGCTTGTTTTGTACCTAAGCATTACATTACCTTGTGAGTAGGCACTTTCCTGATTTGACAGGTCCTCTGCAACTGGAACCTCCTGTACACCTCCTGTACACCTACTAACCCCCAACCAAATTATTTGATTGGGTGCTTGCATCCTCCAGAATCTATATCATGTGTCCAGGCACAGTGGTAGTGGAAGATAAATCAAGGTGTAACATTGTAGAAGACTATTTGCATTGATGTTTCAGTTTATTTATATTCTTTTGGCTGGTTGCTATATTAGAGCCATGTGACTGCTTTATTAGAGTAGTATAATTGTGTGACAGTTCTATTACACTGTTGGAATTGCACAAATCGCAGATATTATAATTGCCTCAAAATTCCAGCATATAATTAATTATGCCAGCAGAGCATCAGCAGCCCTTGAAATATACCAGGACAGATTTGTATTTGAATATGCAAATACAAAGTGGTGGTGGTCTTAGGGATGCGAAAATTATGTCTCAAATAGAATTTTATTAATAGTCGCTGGTGTTATCCAGCACTTGACAGCCGGGTGACAAGGGCATTATTCCATATCCGGAAGTGTCAAACTTGCTTGCCGAATTGTCACAAGTGAAGTATATGGATGCTTTCAAAGTAATAGCTACAAGATGCACACTATATAGCCTCACGTAGACAACTCTTCCTTTATTTTGTAATTAGGAAAAAGGGGACCATAGCTACAGAGACCAAGTACTCATTTGCCATAAAGAGAGAAAACCAACATTAAAATAATTATATCAAAACATAAAATTGCAAATATCTCAACTATGTACAGAACAGACATTAGTCACATTACTATAACAGGTGGACCTTGAGATGAGTACTCAGTTGCATCCACTGTGTTGTCACAGTATGTGAGTAGTAATTAAAAGTCATGCTTGATAGCAACACAAAAATCTACTGACTTGAGTATCTATATAGGTTGCACTAGTACATCTCAACTTACCTAATAATATCTTCACCCAATTGCAAGGAGAAGATACGGTAAACAATCCAATAATTCTTTACATCATGTAGCACCTTAACGAGCATATAACACTGCAATAGTGAAAACTGGCTCCTCTCTTGGCCCAGTACTTCTTGAGGCACATTTAAAGATAGGCTTATATCTTGCCATGAATTGCACAATCATACATGATGTGTATTACTTCAGCTGTATAATAATTTTTCCTGCTGCATAACTGCAGCTGTCAATGACCTTTTCCACTTATACTTCATAAAGTGTTTCAAACACTATTGGATACACATAGCAATCAGGACAAAAGTACATGTATAAAATAATGGTACACTTTTATAGTAGTAAATAAGCCATCATCATTATTATAATTACTTGTTTTGTGTCACCTATTACAGCAAAGTGATTATTAATTGACTGTTTTGTTTGAGTATATGACTGCTCCAATGGAGTATCTCAATCTTGAAAGGTGTACCCTGTTGAACAAGAGCAGAGAGACTTATCATTATACTGTTCTGCAATGTTTACTAATGCATCAGTCTAGTTGCATGCATCTGAGGTGTATCTAGTTGTATGTGTATGATTTTCTCTTCAGAATGAAATTTAGAACATTTTAATGGACACTATATACTCCGACCATAGGCTATATACATTGGTAAAAAAAGCAACTCAAAACTGTGCATTAAATAAAGACATGGTATTCATTGAACTGATTATTCCAAATTCCACAGATTATTAAGCTAAGATTCCAGATCCTAAACCAGGACTTAGCTTGTAATAAAATACAATACTGGATGCCAAAACTGATTTGAAATACCTAAAATTGATGAAATGAGACTATAAGGCTGTCAATTGGTTGTGCAATAGTCAGTTAATCAATCAGTTATTGCTGGGGGTGATTATAATTTGGTTATGCAACAGTCAATTAATTAGTTGAATCACGTTCAGTAAACCATGCACTTAAAGTTTTGGTGCACGAAGAGGCTGTTTTATTGTTTGCCTTAGCTTTTAGCATGTTTGATTGGCAAAATTAAGTTGAAAACTGTAAAAAATAGGCATTAAGCCAGTTGATTGGTTAATCAGTTAGTTATGTTGTTGGTTGTGATGTACACTTGGTCCAGGTCACAGCTCTAAATGAGAGTATAATATATGCAAAAACATACAGAAAAAGCAACAATTTCAAAAAATTCATTTGCCAGATTCCACTTGGAGATTCCAAACCTATAGAATTCCAGTTGGTGTTGGACCCCTCAGTATTCAATGTAGTGGAGTAAAGTTACAGTGAAACAAATCCAATTATGGTATTGCAGGTCTCATAGTCTATCCTTCAGTTTCATTTGGTTAAGCAATAAAATCTCATTTGCAAAGCATCCTCAGTGTAGTGCAGATTCTGCACTATGTCAATTTAGATTCTGCACTGCGTCAATTTTTAAAGAGGCATTTGTAGTTATGTAGCTACTGCATGTCTAAAGTATTTCATTGCTTAAAAAAATATTTGCAAGCTAAAAATCCTTTATTTGTGATGGTTAAAAAATGTGCCTATTATATTAGAAGTGGCTAATTGATATACTAACAGTTTAATTATTCTGCAAACTGCTTAATTTTGTAAACTTCATAAATGAGTATAATTAAATAATTTCAGTCATTGATTTAAACATATGGTATAACCATGTATGTGTCAATTGTATACATAGATAACTGCAAAAATCAAAATTCATTTGCTACTGCTGCAATGCTAATATGTTTGTTCTCATAAACAGATGTAAAATATAGATTAGCTATACTTTTGAAAATTTGAAGACTTCTGCATCCTACTTAGCATACCAGTGAGATAGATATAGCTATTGTATTTTCAGTGTATAGTGTAGGAAGCCAGCAGTGTACTTAGTGATGGTGTATATACATGAATTGGACAAGCTTAAAATTATGGCAGATTTCTCTTGTGAATTAAGACGTAAATTTAAGATAGAAGAATTGTTTGAACGTCTCTTGAAATTTACTGAACAGCTTCACAATTCCTAACAATGGCAAAGATAAAGATGAAAAGTTTTCACAACTCATGTGGTAGCTTCTGTGGTTATTTAGCTATTTAGGAGAGTGCACAATGATTGAGAACTATATACTTGGAAAAACAATAGCTATATGTATAATAATGCAAAAACTAGACTAGTGTTGAAAAAAGAATTAGACAGAACAATATAGTTTCTCTCGTTTAAATTTTTATGCCAAATGTCAAGAATACTCTCCATATTGATTGATTTGATTTATTATTCTATACTCACAACAATCGGCACAATGCTGTTCCTCCTTGTTGGAGTGATACAACAACAAACTAAACATACGTACATATATAAACACAAAGCAAGACAATAGCAAACATTACATTACACCACACACAAACAACACTGAATTGCATAGATGACAATAAATGCTTTTTCGCATAGTCTCGAAAGTCTCTAAAAGAGTGAAGTTCTTTAATGTAAACCAACAAGGAATTCGACAAATGAGTGGCTTTGTACCTTGAGTAAAACTTAAATTATATCTGACCAGGTTGACAAAATATGGTGCAGTCCTAGTATTGTAGCTAGTCTTATTGCCAAATTGAATCAGATGGAGAAGTGGAATCTCTCTTGTGGAGTGGTACTGATGAGACACTGATGAAACACTGTACAAACAGAGCTAAAGTTGATAAGGTGAGGGAATGTAATGTGGTCATATTTGTGTAGACGATAGATTAAACGAATGGCACAATTTTGTAACTGCTGTCATGGCATTGAAGCAAGGAGGGGTCCCACACAGGCAAAGCATAATACAAATAAGATGATACAAGTGAGTTCATTAAAAGCTTGATGATTTCACTAGTAAGTTCCTTCTTGTTGCAAATTACAAGATGGATATAATATCACATCTTCTTACACACATTCACTGACTATCAAACACTAACCCAAGATATTTTTGTCTGTTAGTAGTACATAATGTGATGTTTTCAAATTTAATATCTGGAAAGGGTTGCGAGTTTCTATCTCGAGTGGTGCTGAACAGCCACATATAAGACTGACAAGATTTCTTGACTTTAAGCCGTTGCATTCTATTATCTGCCAACCAAGAACTAATAAATTGCAGTTGACAATAAAGTTTATAAGCAGCTTCCACTGGGGTTCTACTTAAACAAATTAGTGTGGTGTCATCTGTGTATTTTAACAATACACCATCATCAATCACAGAAGGAAGGGTATTCATATAAATTAGAAATAGCAATTTATAGGGTCCTAAGGCACTGCCTTGAAGAATACCTCCCTTCATTAAGTTCCAGGATGAGAACTGATTACTGTATTTCACAGAATGATGTCTCTTAAGTCAGTTACCTCCAAATTTTCAAAATGATCAACACCATGGATGACTCCTGAGCTGTTACTCGCTATTAAAAACAAAAGGCAAAACGGAAGACTGTTAAGACCAAAGATTCTCATGACCTTGCAGTATACAAGCAACTGAAGAATAAACTGAAGATATCTATCCATGAAGCTAAATTTGGTTATATAAAGCTTTTGGTGAAACAGTCCAAGTGCAATCCACATCTATCAAGTCAATTGTGCATGGAGAAGTGTATGTTAATGATATTATTGGAAGGTCTAAATCTCAGGACTCTGGTATAAGTGTTAATATTTCTCCAGATTCAGTGAACAATTTTTTCTGTAACATGGCTGTCACTGATGACCATCAACCAGCTGAACAGTTTGTAGCATCGATCATCTTCATCTTCTTCCAGTTCCTTTCAATTTACAGCTATTTCTTCTAAAACCATGTTTCAAATGCTTCAACATTTAGATGTAAGTAAATCTAATCAAAAACAGCCAAGCTGTAAAAAAAGGTGCGGCCCCTAAAAGGCCATGGTGAAAAAAGATGTGAAATCCAAGGTGGCGGCCAAGAAATGGCTGTGATGGTAGGTTAATGGTAAAAATTTTAATATCAACAATTCAGGTGAATTTGGTGCCGAAACACAAATTCACATGAATTGTCGTTATTGAAATTTTTACCATTAACCTACCATCACAGCCATTTCTTGGCTGCCACCTTGGATTTCATATCTTTTTTTCACCATGGCCTTTTAGGGGCCACACCTTTTTTTACAGCTTGACTGTTTTTGATTAGATATCACTTCTTTTTGTATTTGTATACCCCAAAGCCAGCCATAGGGTGGCTTTGGGGCTTAAAATAACTTATCCTTTTTCTTTACCACAGAAAGAATAAAAAGACAAAGCAGATTTTAAATACTTCAACTGATTTTGATTTTATCAGTAATTATACAAATTATATACATATATTTATTACATGTCTATTATTCCTTACTGGATAACTTGTTCACAGCTGATCTATCTACTAACGGACTTGAAATGTAGCTGAACTCTCTACAGGGTGGTTTGCTTGTAGCTGAACTCTACACAGGATTCTATCTAGAGGGTATATTGTTTCTAGCTGATCTCTTTACAGGGTGATTTGTTTGTAGCTGAACTCTCTATAGAGTAATTTGTTTCTGCTGATCTCTCTACAGTGTGATTTGTTTGTAGTTGAACTCGCTACAGGGTGATTTGCTTGTAGCTGAACTCTCTACAGGATGGTTTCTTTGTAGTTGGTCTCTACAAGGTGACTTGTTTCTATTTAGCTGATCTCTCTACAAGGTGACTTCTCCTACTACAGGGTGACTTGTATCTATATAGTTGAACTACTTACAGGATGATCTGTTTGTAGCTGAATTCTCTACAGGATGGCTTATTTCTAGCTGATCTCTCTATGGGTAACTTGAACACTCTACAAGGTGCATGACTTCTTCTAGCTGATCTCTCTATAGGGTGACTTTTATCTAGCTAAACTTTCTACAGGGTGATTTGTTTGTAGTTGAACTCTCTACAGGATGGTTTCTTTGTAGCTGAACTCTTTACAAGGTGACTTGCTTCTAGCTGATCTCTCTACATGGTTACTGGTATAGCTGATCTCTCTACAAGGTGATCTGTTCATAGCTGAACTCTCTACAGGGTGAATTGTTTGTAGCTGAAATCTCTTGTTTCAAACTAATCTCACTATGGGTAACTTGTTTGTAGCCAAACTCTCTACAGGATAGTTTCTTTGTAGTTGAACTCTCTACAGAGGGATTTTTTTTGTAGCTGAACTCTATGTAGGGTGATTTGTTTGTACCTGAACTTTCTACAGGGTGATTTGTTTGTAGTTGATCTCTCTACAGGGTTTCTTTGCAGCAGCTGAGATCTCTACAGGGTGACTTCTTCTAACTGAGCTCTCTCTTGTTTCTAGCTGATGTGTATCTGAACTCTTTACAGGGTGGTTTTTTGGTTGCTGAACTCTCTACACGGTGACTTGTTTGTAACAAACTTATCTTCAGAATGACTTATTTGTAGCTGAATTCTCTACAGAGTGACTTACTTGTAACTGAACATTGTATAAAATATAAAGTGACTTGTCTGTAGCTGAACTCTCTACAGGGTTATTTGTTTGCAGCTGATCTCTATAGGGTAACTTGTTTGTATAGATGAACTCTCTACAGGGTAGTTTCTTTGTAGCTGAACTCTCTCCACAGTGACTTGTTTGTAGCTGAATTCTCTAGAGAGTGTAGCCAAACTCTCTACAGGGTGCATGACTTGTTTATAGCTGAATTCTCTTCAGTGTGACTTGTAATGTTCTGAATCACTACAGCAATATATTTGTAGCTGAACTCTCTCTAGGGTGAATTGCTTCTTGCTGAACTGTCTATAAGATTAACTGTTTGCAGCTGAACTCCCTACAGAATAACTTGTAATGTAATAGAATTCTATAATGGAGTAAATAAATTAGCTGAATGCTCTATTAGGGTGACTGTTCTATTAGAGTATCTCTATCTCGCATTTGCTACATGGAGTTGGCTTTCGAATCATAACTCAATGGTTTGTAATCCGATTTTTCTGTACTATTGCAAGGACTTCTATGAAGATTATTCCAGCTATACACCGATTTTCAGCTCATTGCTCTAAGCGGTTTGCCTAGTAGGCGTAAAAACTAATACTTTTTTATTCATAAAAATCGATCGCGTGATTGTTTATTTATTTATTTATTCATTTATTTTCCAAAAATGTGCAGCCTCAGTTTGAGGATTAACGCACATATGAAACATACATACAAAATGTTTTACAATATGATTGATTATGGGATTACTGATTGGTAGGGGAAAGTAATAATAATTTCAGTTGGTACTTAAAAATTTGTAATGATTGTTGTTGGATTAGGTCAGGTGGGAGTGAATTCCACAGTCTAATTGATCTAGGGAAGAATGAATTACTGTACTGATTGGTCCTTGCATAGATATGATGAAATCTTTGGTCATGTCCTCTGGTGTTAGAAGTGACAGGGATTAAATCAACTGGAGATATATCAATGAGATTATGAACAATTTTGTAGAGGAGGGTGATACTGGATACTTGTCTGCGGTGTTCTAAGCTGGGAATGTTAAGGTCAATGAGCATGTTAGTTACGCTGCTGAAACACGAGAAGTCAGCCATAATGAATCTGGCAGATTGCCTCTGTGCTCGTTCAAGCTTATCAATGTCTCTTCTGATGTGAGGGGACCAGACAGGATTGGCATATTCTAAGATTGGTCTTATCACATTTCAATTTGATTTGAGTTGGGCAGGACTTCAGATTTCTCTGTAGGAATGCTTTGACTGATAGAGCTTTGGATGTGATGTTAGTAATGTGTGTGGACGAAGACAAGTCATTGTGACACAGGTTGGATTTTGTGTCATGGTCTTTATCTCGATTCCTTTAAAACCACCAAAAGGCACTCCTACGATGGCTACTCCATCTACATAGCAATTTTCAACTCATTCCATGAAGCTGTTTATCCTGTAGGCGTGACAACAAATCGATCTTGTTTTACGTGAATAATCAGTCATAAGGCCCCTATTCGGTGATTATTAGTTTCTCATCCAGCCTTTCTAATTATTATGATGCGGGCGGGTGGGTATTACCATTATGCCATTATTTTATAATATTAACACACTGATGTACAGACCTTGTCCAAATTGTCTTTCTTTCTTACTACAAACCAGCTGATTCTAATTTTCGTGATCGCCAACTGTTTTTCGACAGTCAACTGAAAGCCTACTTTGACGAAGTCGATAGAGCACGATTGCAACTGGCACTGCATGCAGCAATTTGCTAAGGAAAACAACAGTTCTCCTGGTGATATATAGCGCATTGTAGCGTTCATCAACAAAAATTACAACAGTTTGGTATCACGTGTTCTTCTGAGCATGCGCAGAGTAAATAATGGCTTACCATGCGGTAGTTTATGAAGGATGCGGGCGGTGGATGAGAAACTAATAATCACCAAATAGGGGCCTAACTCCTGAACCTTTCACCAAATTTGATGCTAGGATTCGCCTTTGGACTCCCTTTCTGTGTACCAAATTTCAAGGCGATCGGAGTACGCTTTTGCATTTTATAGCAATTTTTGCAAGTGTGCGAAAACACGAAGAAGAAAAAAACGAAGAAAAAAAAATCGAAACTTTGGCAGCTTGTATCTCGGAAATGGCTGGAATGATTTCCATCAAATTTGGAATGTAGACTCCCCTGGCTGGTGGACAACTCTGTAGCAAATTTGGTTCCAATCGGATAAGGGATCACCGAGATACAAAGGTGTAAAAACGACAATTTCTTTCTTCCTGTCAATATACCCACGGTGTGGCGCGCCGGCTTCTTGGGCCGCACGACACACTATCGTGTGTCTTGATCTACAGGTAGATGGTCTATCCTTATGCTTTTTATGAGAAGTCTCTGGTGAGATTGTTGAACACTAACAAAGTTATGCAATGCATCATTATGGTCACTGGGTGTATTCCAAGTGATTGGAAGTGCAGTGATGTCACTGCTGTATTTAAGTCTGCATGGATCTAGGGATAACCCTTCAATATTTTGACCAATTTCTGTTGTTGTTTCTGTTGTTCCATTTCTGTTGTTCCAGTTTCTGTTGTTCCAATTTCTGTTGTTCTGTTGTTCCTAAAGGACTTGGTTGCTGTATGGGACCACCTCTAAATTAATCACAAGTGACACAACTTCAATGCCTACAAAATAGAGCCATTTGTATTACAAAGTGTTTGAAGAAATATGATTATTTTTATTTTTTATTTATTTTCCAAAAATGTGCAGCCTCAGTTTGAGGATTAACGCACATATGAAACATGCATACAAAATGTTTTACAATATGATTGATTATGGGATTACTGATTGGTAGGGGAAAGTAATAATAATTTCAGTTGGTACTTAAAAATTTGTAATGATTGTTGTTGGATTAGGTCAGGTGGGAGTGAATTCCACAGTCTAATTGATCTAGGGAAGAATGAATTACTGTACTGATTGGTCCTTGCATAGATATGATGAAATCTTTGATCATGTCCTCTGGTGTTAGAAGTGACAGGGATTAAATCAACTGGAGATATATCAATGAGATTATGAACAATTTTGTAGAGGAGGGTGATACTGGATACTTGTCTGCGGTGTTCTAAGCTGGGAATGTTAAGGTCAATGAGCATGTTAGTTACGCTGCTGAAACGCGAGAAGTCAGCCATAATGAATCTGGCAGATTGCCTCTGTACTCGTTCAAGTTTATCAATGTCTCTTCTTATGTGAGGGGACCAGACAGGATTGGCGTATTCTAAGATTGGTCTTATCATGGCATTATAACATTTCAATTTGATTTGAGTTGGGCAGGACTTAAGATTTCTCTGTAGGAATGCTTTGACTAATAGAGCTTTGGATGTGATGTTAGTAATGTGTGTGGACCAAGACAAGTCATTGGTGATTGTAACTCCTAAATATTTAGTAGATGAAACTTCTTGGATAGAGATGTCATTAATGGTGTAGTTGTACGTGATCGGATTGTGTTTACGAGTAATTCTCATGAATACACTTTTATCAGGATTAAAAAACATACCAGATCTAGTGCCCCATTGTGATAAGGAGTTGAGATCATTTTGAAGTGATAAACAGTCGGATGTAGAGTGAATAACAGTATAAAGTATGGTATCGTCAGCATACAGACCAATGTTGGCATTGATTGATAATGGGAGGTCATTAATATAACATAAAAATAATAGAGGGGCTAAGATTGTTCCTTGGGGGACACCCAAGTTAACTGCATGTGACTCACTGGTTGAACCGTCAAGAGTTACTTGTTGATGCCTACCGATGAGGAAGTTTTGTAGCCATGTTAGTAGTTCCCCTCTAATACCATAGTAGGATAATTTGTTACATAAACGGTGATGGGGGACTTTATCAAATGCCTTAGATAGATCTAGAAAAATGATATCAATTTGAAAGCCAGAGTCAAGAGATTTAGAAATGTTGTTTACGGTAGTAATAAGTTGTGATTCACATGATCTTCTAGGTCGGAAACCATGTTGTTGGTCGCAGAGGATATTTATTGATTCTAGGTGAGAGAAGAGATGAGTGTGAATTAGACGCTCCATGATCTTGCAGCTGATACTGGTTAGCGATATTGGTCTGTAATTGGATGCAAGTGTTTTGTCTCCTTTTTGAATACAGGTACAATATTAGCACGTTTCCAGTCCATGGGAAGTTCTCCTTGATGAAGTGATGAATTGATGATCAGAGTTAGTACTGGAGCAATTTCTTGAGAGGCTAATTGTAATAAGTGTGATGGGATTTTGTCTGGTCCTGGTGCTTTATGAACATCCAAAGTTGTTAGGAGCTGGGAGACATCAGCATAAGTAATGGAAATAGGTTGTATATCAAGATAAGGGCTTTCATCTGGTGTGAGAGTACACTGGGTGTCTTCGGTGGTAAACACTGAGCTAAAATAATCGTTGAGGATATTAGCTTTGTGGGTGGAATCAGTGATGGTATAACCATTATGTGACAGTGGAGGTATTCCAACTTGATCCAATTTTTGCTTTTTGATATATGACCATAGTTTTTTTGAATTAGCTGTGGAACTGGAGTCAATGAGCTTTGAAAAGTAGTCATTATAGGCTTGACGGCATTCTTTTTGAGCTAAATTTTTGGGAGTTTTATAATATTGCCAGGCGGCAGGTGAGCGTGTTTGGCGATACTGAGCATAAGCTCGCTTCTTTCGTCTACAAATTCTTTTAATGTAGGTGGTGATCCATGGTCGGTTTGATGTCTTGTTCGAAGATAACTTGCTAGGAACCAAAGTGTCCAGACAGAAGTGACAAGCAGATTTAAAGTCAGTCCACAACTGGTTGATTGGTGTGTCAGTGGTGTTGGAATGCAGATATTTATTGCTAAAGTCATAAAAGAAGTTTCTTATTAAGCTAGAGTCTGCTTTATTCCACAGGTAAATTTTTCTTCTTGGTTGTTTTTGCACAAAGATCCTAATGTTGGATTCAGTCAGTACAGCTTCGTGGTCAGAAATACCAGCTATAGGTGTACAATAATTAATTAAAGAGGGTCTATTGGTTAAAAAGATATCTAGTGTGTTGCTTAATCTGGTTGGGAAGTCAACAGTCTGAGTGAGTCCAAAAGTATTCACAAAATCCAAAAATGTGCTATTTACTGATAAAGGGTAGTTGGAACCAATTATATTAGAATCAGTCCAGTTTATATCAGGGAGGTTGAAGTCGCCGGCAATCCAGATGATATCATTCAGAGAGGATAAGATAATGCTTTCAATTGTAGTGCATATGGCTTCTATATAGTCAATAGATCGGTTTGGAGGCCTATAGACGCAGCAAGCAATTAGTGATTGTGTGTTAGATAACTTTATTTTACAGGTGATTACTTCCTGGGTGCCAGAGTAAGGAATTTCGTGTGAAACTATGGTGTTATGACAGGCTATGAAGACACCACCATAACCATCCTCTCCATCACGTCGATATATATTGAAATTGGGAGGGAATACTTCAGCATTGTGTACAGAAGGAGATAGCCATGATTCACAACCAAAGATTAAGTCAGGATGAATTTGATTTACAAGGACAGCAAATAGATCTTTCTTGGGGTAAATACTTTGACAATTAATCGTGAGACACTTCAGGGAATTAGCCTTGTGATTACATGATGCTGTTTGATGAGGTAGTCATTGAGAGGAAGACTGGTGCTCCATAGAATCAGGAGCAGTACTATTGGTAGGAGTAATTGTAGGTAGGTTGCTAGAGGATTGAATGTATTTGAAATCGATAACTTTACCATGTAGGAGCTTGTTGACAAAGATTTGACTGTTGCGAATTTTTATGGCCTTGCAATCTACTCCCTGTTGGATCAGGTTCCAGCGTTCATGCAGCAATATTGCTTCAGTTTTCCTTTCTTCTGGAGTCATATCACTTTTAATTACAATAGGGTGTTTAACTTTGTCTCTGCTAGATAGAACAGTGTTTGTATCAAGTACACGTAAAAAATTTAACTAGTAATGGATTATGTTTCTTCACATCGTGTTCAATTAAATTGGCTACCAACTTTTCATCAGACCATGTTCAGATCATGTATCGTCACTACCATTAATTATGACAACAAACCTTGATTAATCCACCCATCATGTTTGGACCCTGCCATAACACAGCACACGCTGTAAGACAGTTTTGCTAATCTGTTGAATTATCATCGATCAAACACCAAGGAGCTAGCTAGTGTACTTCCCAATTCATCTGCTTCTTCTTGGTGGAATTCATTGATCACCACTATTCCAGTAAGTTGTAATTATAATTCTTTGTATCCTCTGCAAAGGACTTCTGTCTTAAAGCCTTAGTTTAAGTTAAGTGCTTCTGAACTGTTGTATTGTTATTGTGTGTATGCGTGCTCCAGTAGGAAAGAAAGCTAGGCTCTGCCAGAATAAATAAAAAATCAATCTGTAAATCGTATCATCAGGAGCTTATAAGCGCCGAAGTATAAGCTCCTGGTTGCAAGATGCTTTTTAAACTTACGTAATTTATCACGTGAGATACGTAACTATATGATAATGCTGCATGTCTGTCGTTTGTATAATACACTAAAGTTGCAATGTCGAAGTGGAAGGTTGTAAAGCGAGCGGTGCTCCAGAAACAAGGGAGCTTTTCTATTGCTAGTTTTGAAGGCTCGGACCCTGAACTGTGCATAACCTTGTTTAAAACTTCCCAAAATTTTACTGGGTTGAAAACTAGAATCAAATCTGCCGACCAGAAATGGATGGAAGAGTTTTTAGAGCAAGAAGGACTAGAGACAGTGTTCTCGTCATTGGCGGGGCTTGGCATGAAGACCACCTACACGTTTATTGATGCTGTGCGACAGCTGGAGTGTATGGGATGCATCAAAGCGATCATGAACCACCCCTTTGGTATGGAGTACGCCATCACCGTGGTGGGGGAGAAGGTGTTTTACAAACTAATAGAAGGTAGGTTGTTTACGTGTAGTGTACGTGAGTAATTAAGTACACGTATAGTTATAACTCAATTCATAGTCCTGCCCACCCATATTTAGTTCATTCATAACGTCCTAGACTATGTGTTTATAGCTACGTTTGCAATCATACAAACAGGCACGGATTATAATTAAAAGCAATTAACACCTTAGACGGATAGTATTACCCATAACTACTTCAGCATTAGCCTTGTAAGAGGGGAACTCTGCATAAGTCAATTATATAAGTCCGTATCCATGCAATTATAAATATTCATTCCTGAATTGAAAGAAGGAAATGATACATTTTATAAATTTCTAAGTGTATGTGGCTGCATGCATGCATGGAAACGATATTTCCTGCTCCCATATATAGTAATTATGAGAGTGCTAGCTGGTGTGGTTGACATGTTACTGGGTGGCTAAATTCAGAGGCTTCTGTCATAGCAAGGCTTTTGTTGTGCAGTAATTATCACCTCTGTGTAGTTATCAGGATTTAGTACTTAATGGAAATTGAGAATCAGTGTTTATGACCTAAGGGCTTTGTTGTATCAACATTGTAGTGCATCATACATTAAGTATGTCACTGAAGTGTAGCTATAGTGCAATTACCACATTTTATTTCAGAACACAACACAATTTACTTGATATGCGCGTAATATTAGTTGAATGAAAACTGATCAATATAATGAGATTAGCAGTGTGCCTAAGAATTTTTGATGGTGAACGGCTCATAAATCCCGTTTAAAAGTACCGGTAGCAAAAATATAGCTTGCCACGTGAACTACGGATGGGCTACTCCTTTCAATCATTCTGTTATACATATATACAAAGGAATCTATTGCTCTGGAGAAACTCTCGTAACTGATCTACTTTTTGAGATTCGGATTCATTCACCGTCATGACATAAGAAAACATCATATTTTTATTAGAATGTTTTTGGTCGTAAAGTTGTGCATATCCTCTACCCACTCATGTGCACACCATATGCATATCTGTATTAGTTTAATTTTTTTTTCAGGCTACAGGACCATTGAGCCCTGTAGACTTTCAGCTTTTATGCTGTGAAGTTTTAATAAATAACAGAAGAAAGAATTAGACAGAACAAAATTGTGCATACGAATCCTACATATACTGTTCCTTCTCACGTTTATTTTTATCAAATGTCAAGAATACATATATTATATCATTTTGAATAATGATTTTGTGCATCCATGCTTTTTAAACTTACGTAATTTATCACGCGACATACGTGACTATATTCATGATAATACTGCATGTCTGTCATTTGTACAATACACTAAAGTTGCAATGTCAAAGTGGAAGGTTGTAAAATGAGCGGTGTTCCAGAAACAAGGGAGCTTTTCTGTTGCTATAGTTTTGAAGGCTCAGTATACATAACCTTGTTAAAACTTCCCAAAGTTTTACTGGGTTGAAAACTAGAATCAGATCTGCTGACCAGAAATGGATGGGGGAGTTTTTAGAGCTAGAAGGAGTGCTCTTGCCATTGGCGGGGCTTGGCATGAAGACCACCTACACGTTTATTGATACTGTACGACAGCTGGAGTGTATATGCATGGGATGCATCAAAGCGATCATGAAATACCCCTTTGGTATGGAGTACACCATCACCATGGTGGGCGAGAAAGTGTTTTACAAGCTAATAGAAGGTAGTCTAGTCAGGTTGTTTACATGCATTGTCAGTAATTAAGTACCTGTATCTAACTCAATTGCCCACCCATATTTAGCTAGTTATAACTGATCTGTATAATAGAGTCCTGTATAGTTACGTTTTCCTATAGTTATGTTTGCAGCCATACAAACAGCCATAATTAAAAGCAACCATAACTACTTCAGCATTAGCCTTGTAAGAGAGAAACTCTGCTTGAGTCAATTATATAAGTCTGCATCCATGCATTTATAAATATTCATTCCTGAAATGAAAGAAGGAAATGATACATTTTATAAATTTCAAAGTAAGTCACTTAGTACATAAGTGTATGTGGCTGCATTCATGCATGAAAGCAATATTTCCTGTTCTAATATATAGCTGTATGTAGTGTGCACTATAATTGTGAGAGTGCTGTTTCTGTCATAGCAAGGCTTTTGTTGTAGCAGCAGCTATAACTGTAATTCCTCATCACCACATTCCATCCCGTCATGATTTAGTACTTAATGGAAATTGAGAAGCAGTGTTTATGACCTATGGGCTTTGTTGTATCAACATTGTAGTGCATCATACATTACAAGCTCAAGCTGTAGCTATGTCACAAATATTTACAAAAATAATAGATTATCACATTTTATTGTAGAACTCAACACTAACAACACACTAGTGAAGATGCAAGTATTTGAACTACTCAGTTGTATATGCATGGACTCTGATGAAGGATATCAACTAGCTAATGCTGCTCTACAATACTACAAGGTGAAGTGATTATACTATGTAACAAGAAACATGTATAATATCCAGAGACTAAATTTATGTACGTGTGTTATATCAAGATTTTGATTTAAATGTTCTAAATAGTGAAGCCTGCTATACTGAAATATCCCTATACAGTTTCTCAGTTATAATACATTAACATCTTAGACAATCAGCTTCCAAACTGCTATTGTACAGTATGCAGTACAAGATAGAAATAAGCTATGTATGGAATGAGTTGACTATGAGTAAACTGTAGAAGCAAAATTTATTACCTAAACATCTGTGTACATTCTATTGGAGCAATTAAGTGTATGTTCTATTAGAGTGTTTGAACCAATTGAGCTGAACACAAATGAAAAGTATTTTCAATCAGGGGGGTAGCATCAGCAGGCCTGGGCATATTTAAATGCACACAATGAAAAATAAAACTTACAGGCAGTCATGCACTGCAAATTATCAGTAGACCTATACTAAAACTTTCACCAAATTAATCATTCCATTGTGTCTGCTATACAACGGTGCAAAACTCCAGAGCTGCTCTCTACTGTCTCCTAGCCACTTACTGGCGATGAATCACGTGATCCAATTCTACGTGCGGTGACGTGCCACGTGTGTACTTGCCACTGACTCCACGAGTGTACTAATCAGTGATCACTGTGAACACAAGGTTAGTATTTTATTTATATTATTGATTTACTACAGGTGCATAATACTGGCATAGGCCATTGTATGCCATTATGGCCGCCAGTAGTAACCATCATGGCAGAAGTAGAACGCTGTTAGGTTGGTTTGCAAGCAATAAGAAGCCTCCAAATGAAGTTCAAGCCAGCTGTGCAGACAGCTCACAAAGTTGCTCTTTGGATAATCCGATCCCTTGTGACAATGTCTCCTCAGTTGTGCCTGTACCTGTGTGTGACTTGGACAGCAGCAATGAGCCAGCAGAAATCATGTCACCTTCACCTAAGAAGGTGAGAAATGATGATTGTTACTTAGAAGACTCTGTTGGTCTTAATCAGAGTAATAGTTCAAAGGATATGCCTGAGAATAACTCTGATGCTTTTGAATATAGCAGTCCTAATGCTACACTCACTGCATCTACAGCATCACCTGTGTTGTCACCAACAAGTATCACTTCACAAGTGGCCACAGAATTGGTACACCAATCTGGTCAAACATTTCTGGACATTTCACCAGTGGCTACATCCTCCCCTGTTCAACCATTAGGAATAAAATTCCCGGTTACTCTATACTCCAACAAACCTAAATCCAGCCTGGTTTCAACACTATCCTTGGTTAGAATATTCCATTAGAAGGATGCATGCTTTTGTTTCCCATGCCGTATTTTTGGTAGTGATGGTGCAGTACTTGCCAGCAGGCCTGAGAAAACTTTCACAGAAGTTGGTTTTAAAGACTGGAAGCATGCAATGGGAAAATATGGAATCCTGAAAGGTCACAACGATAGTCTTTATCACAAACATGCAGTTGTTGCATGGGAGCAGTTTAACAAAAAGGGAGCATCTATTAATTATTGATCAGATGGGGGGGGAATAGGCAGGAAGAAGTACAAAAGAATTGGTACTACATTAAAACACTCTGCGAAATTTTGCTATTGTGTTGTAATCAAGGAATTGCATTTCGTGGGCACAGAGAAGATGAAGCTTCTGAAAATAAAGGAAATTTCATTGATATTCTCCGATTGGTCGTAAACCATGATGAGGTTGTAAGAAATAGACTTAACAGTCTACCCAAAAATGCAGTGTACACTTCCCCACAAATTCAAAATGATTTATTAGACATTATGGCTGGGATGGTATGTGATTCCATTACATCAGAGGTACAAAATGCAGGAGTATTTTCTATTTTGGCTGATGAAAGTAAAGATATTTCAAAGCAAGAGCAGCTGGTCTTAATTTTGCGTTACGTACATAAAGAGACATATACAGTGCATGGACGCTTTTTGACATATGTAAAAGCAGAGTCATTTAATGCTGAGAGTTTATCAGCATATATTATTGTAACTTTAAAAAATTATCAATTAGATCCATCATTACTAGTGTCTCAGGGATATGACGGGGCATCAGTAATGAGTGAATCTTGCACAGGTGTTCAACAGCGCATTAAGGCACATGCACCTAATGCCATATACATCCACTGCTATGTCCATTGCCTCAATCTAGCTCTTATCGATTGTGTACGCAATGTTCAAGATGCATGTGAGTTCTTTGCACTGATGGAGTTACTATATGTGTTTATGTCTTCAGCCAAAGTACATGTACTTTATCTAGCAAAGCAAAAAGAACTTCATCCTTCCAAGATAATCCGTGAATTACAGCATCTATGTGATACCCGATGGGCCTGCAGATACTTTGCAGTGAATGCCATTTGCTCCACCTTTGATTCTGTCATAGGTACATTAGAGGATGTTAGCAATGGTGAAGACAAAGCCAAAGTGGTTGAAGCCAAAGGGATTCTTGTTCAAGTTAAAGGTTTCAAGTTTCTTTTATTGTAGCATAAAATCACTCAAATTCAATTTCAGAGGGTCCAATTTTCAAAAATTTTCCTGGGGGAGCATGTCCCCAGACCCCCCTAGATTTTACGTCTGCCTTCCTATTAAAACCACCATATGCATGGCACTAGGCCCTGGCATCACAAAATTTCTGGCTATGCCCCTGTTTTCAATATGAATTCACTTATCTGAACACTTTAGTGGCTAAAGTGGCATACAGGTGTTTGGATAATGGAGCTGGTCATACTGCACAATTTGTGCAATTTGTGCTAATAACACCTATATACGTGAGTTTATGTACCAACAGAAATTCAAAGGAACAATGCACAAACTTAGTGTTGTGGTTGAGGAATTGAGAGGATCTGAAACAGATGAATATCGTACAGTGATCATGGTATTTATTAACTGTCTACTAACCCCTGATCACAATGCTGAGAAGAGGACAGCTATCAGGGTGGAATTCGCAGGTCAGCATAATCTATGATATATAGTGTTATCCATAACATTCTCATGTACAGCACTCAACTTGATGGATATTCTGGCTACTATGAGGTTGTTAACTTGTGCAGTAATGGCATTGTTATTGACATAAATTACAGGAACACCGAAGACATTGACGTAGCTACTCAACTGGATGTGTTTGATGAAGAGTTTTCTGCAGATCAAGAGACAATGGTCTCAGAAGGTGGAATGGACATTAGTAATCACAAGGATGTGTTCAGAGCAGTGTACAGTAAAGTAAGATTATTACTGATTGACTGATCAACAGTTGATGTGTGGTGATGTGTAGGTGGTTGGTACTCCAAATGCTTTATCATTTCTACACATCTTACAACATCTGATGTTACTGGATAGAGATAGTAAGAAGAGTAACATAGTGTGGGAGATGTTGGAAAAGATGGTATTATCTGCTGTAATGATGAGTGAGGGAAATGAAGAAGACAGTAATCAGTTTGTGTCAGCCAGTACAGAGAAGATAAGGAAAGTAATGGCTGAGATTAACAATGGTGAACAGTCAGCTTCAATCCCTCCTATAGTAGCAGGAAATGAGTCACAAACAGCCCCTCCTCCCTGTGCTCCGCCACCACCACTACCCCCAGGTGGAGCCCCTCCTCCACCACCTCTGCCTCCTGGAGGAGCTCCACCCCCACCTCCTCCTCCTGGAGGAGCTCCTCCTCCACCACCTTTTGGAGGCATATCAGCCACTGTAGTTGAGGAAGATCCTCAAAATGCCACATTTGAAGCATCTATTAAGTTTGTACCCAGTAAAAAGATGAAGGTTCTAAACTGGAAAAAGTTGCCTAGAAACACAATTAACAACAAACAGTCAGTGTGGAAAGAATGTGTGAAACTGTCAGAATTTGTAGTTGTGAATGAAGAACAAATTGTTGATCTGTTTTGCAGAGCAGTGATAGACAGTCAAGCAGAGAAAAAGGACACAATGAAATCTAAACAACCACTCACAGTGAGTGCAGGAGTGATTTCTTGTTGTATAGGACTACAGGTGTGTATTATGTTCTTCCACAGGTGGCTCTTTTAGATGCTAAAACAAGTTTGAATATCAACATTTTCTTGAAGCAATTCCGCACAAGTAATGAGGAAGTTGTGGCCATGATAACACAAGGAAACATTGAGAAAATTTCCCTTGAACAGTTGAAAGCATTTGAGAAGCTTCTTCCTGACAGAAGCACAGTGAGTTAGCAATGGTAAGCAATGCTTCTATTGGTTGACTTGTTTACTATACAGACTGAGATCCTGACTATATATGATGGTGACCACGCTGTACTTGGAAGTGCTGAGAGATTTTTACTACAACTTATTAAAGTTGAAAAGTAAGCTGTAACTGATATTACTAATAGTTTTTCGTAATTTGAAAAGTGTCAAGTTATACACTTTCTTTAACTTGGCATGCACTTGTACAATTTAATTAGACACTTGATATCTGGCAACCATATATATATATACTTTTATTAATTGTTAAAACAGTTGAGTCCCATGCATGCAAGAATTCTCTGATTTTGTAGTTGGAACTGATAAACTCAACATACATGTTACATCATCACACAATAAACACCACATACTCTTTCATGCAGTTACACACTGAGAATACAAGGAATGCAGTTAAAGTTAGAGTTTCAGGAAAAGAAGGCAGAACTGAAGCCAGCATTGGAAACATTTCATCAGGCCATAGATGGTAAATGCCATGCATGACACACTATACCATTAAAGTTGCTGTGTTTGTTTACATAGAAATATTCTCATCGGAATCACTGAAGAAAGTTTTCCACATCATCTTAGTAACAGGAAACATGATCAATGCTGTGAGCTACACTATATGTGTGTGTTAGTGTGGATCACATGATCTGGTATAGGGTGGTCATTCTGGTAAGGCATATGGCTTCACCATGACATCACTGGACAACTTGGGAGACACTCGTGCCAACAAACCTCGTATGACCTTCATGCATTACATCGCCTCAGTGAGTGAATAATGAAACTGTCCAATATGATCACCAATAGTGAATAGTCCTACATAGGCCAAATTGAGTAGGTGTCCGTATAAGACAATTCATACATTTTTAATCAAAGTGACAGACATATTAAGCCTAAAAGGCCATACCTATTTGAAAAGTTGTTGCTTGGACCCGACCAACCCAATTTTTCACAGATTTTATTTAAGACAAAAGATCACATGACGCTAAGAAATTGTAAAATGATCGATATACTCTAATAGAACATTCATTGGTACAATTTTGATCTCAAAGTAACATTAACTGTAGATCACTTAAAACCAGTGTCTTAACCCCTGGTTAAGAAAATTTGTGAAATTTCAATGTAACCTATAACTCATTGAGCTACTAGCTATGTTTATATCTGCTATTCTGTAACAACTTTAAACAGGCTGTAGAACAAGGAGTCCTACAGACCTTCAGCACTTGTGCTGTAAAGTCTTAATAAAAAAATATGGCTTGTAAGTTGTAGCTATAGATGGTATGCATTGCTTACAATACAATATAAATGTTTGTCCTACTTAAAATCTTAAACACTTAGTACACGTGATACAAACTCCATAATAAATTTGGCAAAAAGTGAATGATTACCTTTGTGAACAATTATCTAAAGTGAACGATTATCTCAATTAGAGATCTTAGGTGCTGCACTAGTAAGAGGTCAGTGGTTTGATTCCCATTGTAAGCAAATTTTCTTTTCCCCCTCATTTTTAGACTACTTTTAGGAACATGTTTTTATGAAACGTTTTGACTGCTCTATTAGGGTATTTGAGTATTCTAATAGAGTGTATCACAGTTTTCACAGCCCCATTCCAAGAAGGATAATTTTGGCAAGATATTCAGGGGGGCTTCCCCCCCATAGACCATGGGAGCTTCAGCCCCCTAGTCCCCCCTTCCACCACCTATGCTTGTAACTATAGATGGTATTCGACATGTCTGCGTTTTGTATAATACAATATAAATGTTTGTCCTACTGATCTATTTTTGAAATGTTATATGGCTTGTAACCAAAAATCTTTAAAAACTAGCTTTTTTTTCCTGTCTTTTTTGTCACAACCAACTATTTGTTGTAAAATAAATCCAAGCAACAACTAAAATAACCCTTAAACCAGTTAAATAACCCTTAATGAAAAAACGAGAAGTCAAGATGTTTAAGTACTGGCTGAATGTAGAAGAAATCCCGGTTCTGGATCAAGTCACCGCCTGGCCTGGGATTTTTTCTGCATTCAGTATAGTT
Source organism: Dysidea avara (assembly GCF_963678975.1). Classification (NCBI taxonomy): domain Eukaryota; kingdom Metazoa; phylum Porifera; class Demospongiae; order Dictyoceratida; family Dysideidae; genus Dysidea; species Dysidea avara. The sequence goes on along the minus strand of NC_089274.1, from coordinate 1,601,069 downwards.
TTCAGTTACAGGTTTCTGACTCCCTACTTCACAGGCTTACTGTTAGCCTCCTTGTCAGGTCCCTAGAGGGATAGTTATCTAAATAAAAAAATAAAAAACTTTTAAATAGCCTAAGCAGGTGGCAATATATACCCACATGATTTACAAATAACATGTATGCTAATAGATCTGTCAAGAACAACATCCTGACCTGCTAAATACAGTGGAAGACTTGCCACATCTTGAGGCAACCAGCAAGTAACTGACTGTAATACATTTAGTACCCGGTTGTTATGTTGATGTTGTGTAGTTTGTCCTTAGAGTACCTGTCTGCTCAAGTGAAACAAATGGGAAAGAAGCTGTCTGATATGAATAAAAAATTAACTAATGCACCAGAAGATTTACTACAGCAAATGAAAGGTTTTTTGAGTGTAAGTGGCAAGCAATCTTGATGTATTCATTAGTAATAGGAGAGAGGGACACTACTAGTTACATCATCAGTGTAGTGTGCTCTCTCTTGGGGGGGGGGGGGATGCTCTGGGAATATGGGCACAGACTACACTCCATTCATATCTCAGTACTGGAATATATTCTGTAACTTGTATTATAAAACCAATTCAAATGTTTACAAGTCACAAAATTGCATGGCCATAGCATGTAGTTATGAGTCATGGAAGTTTTAAAAAGTAGATGAATTCTCCCCGTCACATATGTGACTGGATCTGCAAAAAGGGATCTTATAGCCTTTCCAGTTGCATGTACTTGGCAGCACATAACTTGACTTGTGAAAATGGTTAAAGTTTAGTCACAATAGCCCTAGCATAGCATTATTATTTGATAGGGTGAACTCATGAGTGGTTATATGATCAGTCAAACTTGGGAATTAGGAAAGGCTATAAGACCCCTTTTCACAGATCCGGTCACATATTAGCTTTACAGACCGACTGTTTTATTAGTGTATAGCTCAATCTTTTACAAATTAATAGGGGCTTCACCCCCTAGTTTCCCAGGTATGTGTACTCAAACGCAAAATACTATGTTAATGGGACGCTGTATATGCATTAACTCTTGATCCTCAAGAGGTAGCCCTACAGATGCATAATATTCCTCATTCCATGGGATTGACAACTCCAGAACACATGCCTTAATCTTACATGATATCAACAGACTACAGTTTTCTTTCTGGTCATTCATGTAGCCTTAAATACTAGTTAAAGTACTGTCACGAGTACAATATAGAAAAAAATAGCGTAACAATGTGGGCAAGATACCGCTAGGTGAAGCAGAGTGCTGTATTCAGCTCGAGAGCATACCAAAGTGCTATTTTTTTCATATTGCATGAGTGTGGACTGGTTTAAAGTGCTTTCTGGTTGGAACATTCCATGTCGGCTTTCAGCCCCCAGACAACTGGTAAGTGTCCATATAGTATAAGTTTGGTCATAAAACAAAACAGATAGCAACATTAAGTTTTGGCTACTTCATAATGATTTAAAAATATTACGCACATGATCAACAGTGCTGTACGGAAATGATAACACTCTTATTTGTTTGATCTTTACCCACACAAGTATAAGGGCTGGGTGCTAACAGGGAAATTCAGGAAGGCATGTTGGAGTCACAAATTCAAGTGAATACAAGCACATTAGCGGACTTTCTATTACAGTACAATTAACAGAAAAGCTTACACAAAGATGGCAATATAGTCCAGTGTATAGAAACGTGTGCTGTTCTCTAGACCATGCATAAAGAACTTTCTAGCTATGTGGACAATACGAGCTCTTGATAGGTATATTAGCTATTTCAATGTTCTCACATTAAGAGTGTTATACACAGCTTGTACCCACTTTATTGATGGCCTGTCCAGCACTTTTGCTATGTCATTACTTATTTCTACTTAGCCTCACATTATAATATTATTATGCAAGTGAAACAACAGATTTACACAATTAGCTAGCAATTAACGATTGCAAGAGTTTAAAATATTTGGTAAAATGGTAATAAACAAAAACAAATGCAGTATAAGTTTAAGAGTGTAACTGTATAGCCATATTATGCCATATTGTATAAATCACAACATAACATGTCATTGTACATTCTACAGGAAACTGATGGAACTATTGCTGACCTTGATGACAGCTTGACTAAACTAGACACAAAAATAACAAAAATGGCAGAATTCTTTTGTGAGGATCAAGATCAGTTCAAAGTTGAAGAACTACTCAGCCGCTTATTGAAACTTGTACAACAACTACCAAATTTGGCACAGGCAAGTACACATACTTAACTCTATTGTGGAACTTAGTGGTGAATGCTAAAATGTTTATTGCAAAACAAACTTATGAAAGGTTTGTGGTTTCCTGTTTTTCTAAGCACTACACAAAGCACAAGTACACCACATCATCATTATTAAAACCATGGAAGATGGTTTCTTGAGAACTGTTAAACCACACATACAGCAGGTTTCTTAATGTTATCACTATGTGGAATTGATTGAATTATGGAAATGTAAACATTTATGCAATGTTCGCACTATTATCTCACCAAGCACATGAAGGTAGCATCCTCCCTAGCTACCTGGAACATTTGTGCTATTGTGAAAGTGATAGGTAAATAAGAAGTAGAACATCATATTACCATGTGTGATGCTAAGCTGGGCATAATTAATTGGAATAGAAGCCAGTATTGTTTGTTTTGTAACACGTGCTACACACCTTCATACCATACATACATGTCATCATACATACATAGCTGCATGTGTATGCAGTGTGCGTGTGTGTGTGTGTGTACGTATACCTGACTTAGCAAGAATTTGTGGTTTTGTAGGAGAATATTCAAAGACAGAAATTGGAAAAGAAGAGAGCCATGCAAGAGGAACAACAGAAGACACTGGATAAAAGAAGCAGCACAAAGGTGAATGAACACGGTGGTACCAAAGAAAATGAAGATATTGTTGATGATTTAATGAAAGAACTTCGTGCTGGAATACCATTACGACGGCGCACCATGAAGAAGAGGCAGCCATCTACTATCAGCCGTAACAGGCGTACTCTTTCGAAAAAAGATGTTGCAAGACTTCAAACCATGAAACTACATAGCATAAGCTCTGAAAAGCAGACAGCTGTATAATTAACTGCTATATTGTAACATGCATAATAGCTTTTAATTGCTGCTATGACCATATGTAAACACAACATTATTTAATTTACACATACGCACACAATTGCCATAGGCAACAACACATGGCTTCATAGGCTGGTAAATTAATTTTAATTCATGGTTTCATAGCAACAATCCCAATGGATATCGATGTTATAGCAAGTAAAAATGTATTTGGTATGTTGAGGCTCAGGTACATGTGTGGCTGCATTACTGCCACTTCATTTAGAATGTATCCAACACAATGTAGTTAGCCTTTTATACTGTCAGGCTATGGTATACCGGCAGCAAAACACACATAATTAAAAATAATAATAAAAACGACCACAAATTGCGTATTGTAATACACGTAATGTTACGTACGTATCTCGTTACTTGCTGGTATAAAAAAGCGCGAGTCAGTCAGCCACTCCTCACAAATAATATTGAAACAACTTTTATTATGTCCACTCGGTGGAGTAAACTTACCAAACAAGTAACAAGGGATGTTATAGACTCGAAACAGTCACTACCAGCTAGTCTAGAAGGTGCAGACGCGGAGCTGTGCATCGTGTTGTTCAAGAGCTCGCTGAACTTCCATGGACTGAAGAGAAGGATCAGTAGCTCTGATCAGGAATGGATGGAACAGTTCTTGGAACAAGGAGGACTGGAAACAGTTTTCGACACTCTCTCGGTGCTCGGCCAGAAGGGATTTAGTAAGCGAACAGCAATGATGGACGCCATTCAACAGCTGGAGTGTATTGCTTGTATCAAGGCGATCATGAATCGTCCATACGGGATGAAACACACGGTGATGAACGGTGAAAAGTTTGTGAAGAGATTTATCGAAGGTCAGGATGTGTCTGCACACTGGGGGGGCGGGTGACAGATACCGCCCATGCTCGCTCCCATGATATAACTCAGTGGTTAAGGCCACATCAAAAGAATAAGCACTGAAACCAGTCAGTTTTATTTGCTATACAGATACACATTGTAAAGAAGACAGAATTCAAAATACAAAAGTTATAGTTATCAGTTGTGGCCAGTTGCTTCAAACTTTGCTGTTGCCTTTCAACATCTTGTAGTGACACTGACCCTTAGCTATTTGTTCCTACTAACAGCAGATGGCTCAATCATTAACACACAATTCATGTGTAAATCAAAAAATGGAAATCTGTGCTATGACATCATATGGCTTTATAATGCTTCACAATTCACACCTGAGAGTTGCTGAGGAGTGCCAAATTTCTATTGTTTCAACAGTTGTATGTGGTTTGTCACATAGATATTGATTTCAACAATCAGCTGAAGATAGTGACCTCATTTATGCCACTATACTCATGCATATCTCACACTACAGATGGTTAATAGCTAACAATAGAACAATCATAGGAGCATGGTTAAAATAAATTATGTTTTAAAATGTACACATATATACGTATATATTATACAAATGAAAGTTCCTTAGAGATCCATCCTTTCAATATAAAAATTGTATGCATGGTGAATTGTTACTAACTGTGCATATAGTTACGGATATGTATAGTGTGCTATTCTAACTTGTTGCCATGAAACATCACAGATGTATTACATTCATTTTCAAAAACAACTGCAATAAGCATCTGTCTATTACTTGTAACATTTATGTGATCACTTCCATTGCGTCCGTGATCAAAGTTAAAGTTAGAGACCTACCATGAAGATCTTTGTGATTTAAAAAACCCAAGAAGCAGAGAACCTCTCCTAGGACTTCGTTATCTCAAATTTTATGCATACGATTTTCTAACAGTAGATGTACAGCCTTAATAAACATTACACTTTAAATACAGTCATATAGTTAAATGATTCTTATAATAGAGTATTAAGAGTTGTATATCAGTGCGAGTTCTGAGTGTTAGTCTAATGTTTACACAGAGCTAAACACGACAAACACATTGATGAAGATGCAAGTTTATCAGCTACTCAGTTGTCTGTGTATGTATTCTGATGAAGGTTATACTGGACTGGGATATCAACTGTCGACCACAGCATTGCAACATTACAAGGTAGCTACTCTGTATACACACATGCATGTATAATAATATCCTTGTATGTAGAAAACTTTTGGAGAGCGTCACCAGTTCAGTGTGTTAATTAAGGAATTAAGAGAAGCAGAAACAGCTGAATATTGCTCCACAGTCCTTGCCTTCATTAACTGTTTCATAGCAAGCTGTGAAGACATTGAGGAAAGAACCATAATAAGGGACGACCTTGCAGGTAAAAATTACATATCAATATTCTATGTTTAACTGTTATTCTTTTTGATGTAGCACTAAATTTGATGGATATCTTGTCAAAATGGAGGTAAGTGGTTCAGTTGTCAATCAGTAGTTTAAATTATAATTATGCACACCGAGCATTTATAAAATTACAACAAACACAGAAACACTGAAGATGAGGACCTGGCCACTCAATTGGATGTCTTTGATGAAGAATTTGCCATTGATGAAGAAACTATGGTTGGAGAATTTGAAGAAGGAATGGACATTAGTAATCACAGGGATGTGTTCAGAGCAGTGTACAGTAAAGTAAGATTATTACTGATTGACTGACAAACAGTTGATGTGTGGTGATGTGTAGGTGGTTGGTACTCCAAATGCTTTATCATTTCTACACATCTTACAACATCTGATGTTACTGGATAGAGATAGTAAGAAGAGTAACATAGTGTGGGAGATGTTGGAGAAGATGGTATTATCTGCTGTAATGATGAGTGAGGGACATGAAGAGGATAGTAATCAGTTTGTGTCAGCTAGTACAGAGAAGTTGAGAAAGGCAATAACTAAAATTGTCACTGATGAACAAGCTCAAGCTTCAGTAGCAGAGCAAGATGCAGAAGTAGCCCCTCCTCCATCTGCTTTGTCTCCTCCACCACTGGTAGATGCTACAGCCCCACCTCCTCCTCCTCCACCACCTCTTCCTGGTGAAGTCCAACCTCCTCCTCCTCCACCAGGAGGAGCCCCACCACCTCCTCCTCCACCTCCACCCCCAGGTGGAGTCTTGCCTCCTCCACCACCACCTCCACCCCCTGGAGGAGCTCCCCCTCCAGGTGGAGCCCCACCTCCTCCACCGCCCCCTGGTGGAGCACCTCTTGGAGGAAGTGCAGCACTGTTTAGCATGCCAGGTATTTTATTATTCACATATGGCTAAATAGGATAGTGTATACACTGCATTGAAGGGGCAAGCCAACTTTATAGCTTATTACATGTTTACTTGCAAGGATAGTGATGACTTATTCAATACCGACAGTTTATAGACATTCTACAGTGTATACATATTCTCAACTGTAAATGGTTTGCAACCATAATAGGAAACCTAACATGATTTAATTTGAGAGTTACTATATGAGAGATAATAAATTTATATCAACACACAGGCACATAGCATATAAATACTGTATAAATGTTACATAATATGCTATCTCAAGAGTTCATAATATAAAGAGGAAGGGACTCTTACTCATACACTATGCACATAATATTGCACCGGTACATGTAACTCTGGCCTGTCAACCTGAGATACTGACTGGTATGCACTAGTTGTTAGTACTAAGTACTAGTGGTGGTTTGTATAGTTACCACTTAGGTATTAAATATTGCACTTAGGTGGGTTATTGGTTGTAATGTTTGGTCACATGATAATAGCTTTTATCCCTTATAAGGAAGAAGAGGCTAAGGCTCACCCCAATTAGGCAGGTGGTTACTTTATGTTGCCAGATTACTTTATGATTAGCAGATTTTAGTTATATAGCCAAAAGTTGTGGCCTTTTATACAGTACATACTGTTTGGTACATAGTATTGTATTTTCTTCAGGGCAAATAACTAATACTCTATTAAACTATGGTCCTTGACATACACAAAACCTGAAATACAAATGGTTTCTTGACAAATAAATAAATTGTATTAACAGCTGTTACCTGTCAATTTGTGTGTGCAGGTACATTTTCGTCTGTACTCGAAGCAGCTATGAAGTTCAAGCCAAAAAGGAAAATGAGAGTGTTGAACTGGAAGAAGTTACCACAAAATACCATCAGCAACAGCAGGCTATCTCTATGGAGGAGAGAATCTCAAGTTGCACTAAATCTAGCAGTGGATCAAGATCAGATTGAAGAGTTGTTCAGTAGACCAGAGGTGGTGGCAAAAAGCAAACCCATACAAGAAGAAGAAAAGAAAGCACCATCTGTTGTGAGTGAACTACAGTAAACTCTACACATAGTTTATTTTATGCACTCCCAATAGGTTAGCTTGCTAGACACTAAGACAAGCTTAAATATTAACATATTCTTGAAGCAATTTCGTACCACCAACAAGGAGGTGATTGCCATCATAGTAGAAGGAAATGTATCAAAATTTTCACTTGAACAACTGAAAGCATTTGAGAAACTTCTTCCTGACAGGAGCACAGTGAGTTTTACTAATATTATATATGGCGTACATGAATCACTATAAATTTACAGGTTGACATTCTCAAGTCTTACGATGGTGATAAGAATGTGTTAGGATCAGCTGAGGATTTCTTACTGCAGCTCATTGAAATTGACAAGTAAATCATTCAAGTGTATGCATGGAGTGTATTGTGATTGACAACAATTCTACTTTATAGGTATGTTCTGAGAGTACAGGGTATGCAGTTACGTTTGGAGTTCGCAGAGAAGAAAGAAGACCTTCAACCAGCTTTGAAGACGTTTCATGAGGCAGTGGATGGTAAGCACTTGGCAAGTGATATGATTTTAATCCTAGTGTTGGTTGTTTCTCTAAAGAAATCCTGTCTTCTGAGTCATTGAAGGAACTGTTTTATACAATTTTAGTAATAGGGAATGTAGTTAATGCAGTAAGTTTATCTTCATTGTATACCATGATGCTTTACTACTACATTTGATGTATAGGGAAGTCGGTCAGGAAATGCATATGGCTTTACCATTACCTCACTAGATAATTTGAGAGATACACGTGCCAACAAACCCCGCATGAATTTCTTACATTATGTTGCTTCAGTAAGTATGGCGGTTAATTGGTAGCATTAAAGTTACCACATATTTTGCAGGTATGTCAACAGCAGTTTCCTAGTTTGTTGAATGTGATGGATGAGTTGCCACACTTAAGACCAGCTAGCAAGTATGCATGTTATGTAACAATGTGGTGTCATGTCGCTATACTATTATTAACTGTAGATTATCTGTGGAGCACCTTACGAATGAGGTCAGAGAAATTAAAACAAATTTGAAGAAAATGGGAGATAAAATGAAAGCAGCACCAGAAGATTTTAAACAACAGATGGAAGAATTTTTAAAGGTGCACTGTTACACTTATTATATGCTTTATGTGTTGTGCAAGGTATTCTCTCTCTCTCTCGCTCGCCCTCGATTTTCACTTTACCTTGTCCTGTCCTTACCTATGTTTTATTACTTTACATAAGATATCTGCACAATAGGTTGCTAAAGATGAGACATCTTCATTGAGTGCAAGTGTGGATGACCTCAGTGAAAAGTTAGAAAGCATTGCTGAATTCTTTTGTGAAGATAAACAAAAGTTTAACATTGAAGGAGTACTTTCTCGTCTGCTGCAGTTTGCTGAAAGCATTCCAGCACTAGCTAAGGTACATGACTTAACCAACTGTGTTTACCTCATCATCCTTTTCATGGTAATAGGAAAATGAACAGAGGGAAGTGATGGAGAGAAAAAAGGCTGAAAGAGAAAGGATAAAAGCTGCACAAGAAGAAAAGAAGAGACAACAGCAAGGTGCTGCAGGAGCAGATGAAACCAGTAAACCTAAAATTCCAGAGGAAGAGGAGGACCTTGTTGATGCATTATTAAAAGAGATTCGTCAAGGCACTACCTTACGTCGTCGCAGTCAGCGTTTCAGTGGTGGTCGACGTCGCAGTACTGTGAGCAAAGGGTTTGGACTGAAGCAAGATGACGTAGCAAGATTACAGAAGCTCTACCAGCAAGCTACAATAGAAGAAGAAAATGAGAACGAAGGAAACAATGGCTCACCAAAAGCAGAGAAAAAAGAAGAAACACGCAAACTATCTGATACACAGATGAAACGTCAGCAATTCTTGGACACCTACAAAAGGCGACGACGTGCCACCGATGTAGTCACTAGTAATGGTACTGTAAATGATGACAGTTTAGAGCAACATGAACAACCTCCAGTACATCAACGGCACTCTAGTGCACCTAGCCTCCCACATTATGAAACAACCATTTAGAGACCACTTCCCTTATTGCCATTTATGACTGTTGTTGTATGTGCGATGTTAACACTTTGTTTTTATAATATGCCGATTTTTATATACAAATCACTGGTAGTTACCCTACAATATATTGATCTGGCATATTCTGGGGGCCAACCCAATGCTGATACTCTCGAGGAGGATTTTGCTAGTGTTATCCATTTGTCCAGAATTTGACAGCGGGAGGTGTAGCAAGGGTATTCCATTGGGCCTGGGGGATGTCTGTGTAGTGTACAAACCCCAATGTTAGATCCTTCCCTAGTAAGATGACAGCAGGCTAGTTTTGTCGGTCAACATGTAGAACAGTGTTCCAATTTATTAATAGGGTGATTTTTAGTCAGTGCAAGATGCAACCTGAACGCCTGAAATAGTTTCCTGGCAATGCTACACAATTGATAATACAATCACCTGTATGTCACTTGTTTGTTTTGTGCCATGACTACCAATTGTGCTCCATAGAGAAATCTGGAGAACTACCCAGTTGTTTAACAATTACAAAGCAAATGTGGCAAACCTAGCATTTTTCACGCTCTACAAGATGCTGTGGCTAAACAAATGTTATACACTTTCAAAAGTCTGTTTGACATCCTTAATTAATTGGTATTGAATGGAAAATACAATACTTGTCAGCAATTTGATCCTTCCATGCAAATACAATATAACTAGACAAAATTTTTGAGAGGGGAAATACCGGTAGGTAAAAAAAAGCAACAAAACAAGAAGGGATTGTTGGGGTGGTAATGTAAACCACAAATCCCTATTTTGACCTTACTCTTCCTTATATTATTAAATGTGTTGAAAGCACTATAAAGTCAAAATAAGAATTTGTGGTTTACAATACCACCCCAGCAATCCCTTCTTGTTTTATTGTTGTTGCTTTTAGTGATCCCTGTTTCCTCTTTTTTAAATTTCATTATGTACTTTTTATAAATCCATAATGGATGGTTAGTTCAAATAGACACCTCATTCTGAGGCTGAGACATGCAGCTTTAAAAAGCTGTACTCTGGTATAGCTATAGCCATGCATTATGTTGGACACTGCATGGAGAAGATTTAGTGAATCATTCCTATATAATAATAATATGTCATCCTGCATTTAGAATGGCTTCTCGAAACGAATTGTCTACAGCAAGAACTGCTTACCAGAAATGCTATACGTGGTGAGAAGTGCTGATACAGCCTTGAATTGAATTTGAAGGCCAGCTAACACTACAAGCGTGGGGAAAGGAACACAGACAATATTTTTAACAAATATTCTTGATAATACTGTTGGTGTATTCTTTTGGGCTGGTACACATCAGACACCATCTGTCTTTCCAGTAAATAAAAATAACACTCCCAAGAAGGGAATCCCATGTTTTAGTCATTATAAGGTTTCTGTAGTAGCTATATGGAGATGCAATAATGCCAGGCTAAGAAGAATTTATCAAGCTTGAATGCAATAAGCTGGTATTGTTGTATAGTTTTTTTTTACCTAAAAGCCTGTGAAACAATATAGGCCATCATTATTATATTGCTTTTTTCCCGTCACCCATTAGAACAAAAACTGATGCGGGCGGGAGGTGATTATTAATTAGTACCGGCACTTGACTCTAATTGTTATTTCAGTGTCTGACTGCTCTATTAGAGTATCTCGATCTTGAAGGCTGCCAGGATGTGCCCTGTTGTACAAGAGTGGAGGGACTTCCACCCTTCTGCTTCTAATCATCAGTGGCTAATGCATTTACCTTACTCTGTGCCAGGCTTCTAGCATGAAAACGTATCCACGAAAACCAAATACTAAAATTTGGTGCGGGTACCTAAAAATTGATGCAGGCGGTGACAGGAAACAAGGAATTTAATAATGATGGCCTAATACTGTATAGCCTAAATATTTCGAGGGGCAAATATTTCGAGGTTGAGCAATGTTGCTACTGAAAAATAAAAAATTTGCGGATTTGCAAACACTCCCAAAATGTATTAGACTATATGGAAGTCTAAATATTTCAAGGCTAAAATTTTTACTGATAACCCCCAAAACCGCGAAATCAGCAAAAATTCAGAACCACTGGAACCAGCAGAACCATTAGAACCAGCAGAACCATTAGAACCAGCAGAGCCATTAGAACCAGCAGAACCATTAGAACCAGCAGAGCCATTAGAACCAGCAGAACCACTGGAACCAGCAGAACCATGAGAACCATGGGAACTACAGAACCAGCAGAACCATTGGAACCACTAGAACCATGAGAACCACAAGAACCAGCAGAACCACTGGAACCAGCAGAACCACTAGAACCATGAGAACCACGGGAACTACAGAACCAGCAGAACCATTGGAACCACTAGAACCATGAGAACCACTAGAATCATGAGAACCACAAGAACCAGCAGAACCACTGGAACCAGCAGAACCAGCAGTACCATTAGAGCAAGCAGAACCAGCAGTACCATTAGAACCATTAGAACCAACAAAACCACTAGAACCAGCAGAACCACGGGAACTACAGAACCATGAGAACCAGCAGAACCATTAGAACTACTAGAACCAGCAGAACCATTAGAAAATAAGAGGCATCAACAATACGATTTCTTTGTATTTATAAATACTTATCCTACGTATTTCGTGACTTTTATATGAGGAACTAACCAAAAATTTTCTCCCTCGAAATATTTAGGCCGAGGCGATACGGTAATATGATGAGCAAATCGGATCAGTTGGAATATACGGCACCTACCTAAGGCCACTCCAAATGAGAGTGTAGTTTCCCGTCCTCTGCCCGCATCACGTCTGGGCACCCGCATTAAATGGTCATTATTTGTCCAAAACCACTTCCTGTGCTGCTTTCTGGAAACTTCTCATGGAGCCTTTTATTTTGCATTGCTAAAAAGCACAATGAAACCTAAAATGAATGGTTCTAAATTATAGTTAGACGTCAAGAACCAGGGTTCTACGGGATTTAGAAAACTCGAAGGCCCTGGGCTGTAGCGCCCGAGCGCAGCGAGGGCGCTACTAAGGGCCTGAGGGTTTTCTAAATCCCGTAGAACCCAGTGGTTCTTGACGTCTAACTTATTTAGTCTACAACTCGTTATTGTACCAGAGTTGACAGCTGCTTGTAAATGGGAAATGTATGGCTAATTACTAGAAACAAGCCCTCTACACCTCCCTACATGGCGGGACCTCAGCGTGGCTGTTGCCACCCGTTTAAACGCCCATGCGTTGCCAATGTTACAGGCGCGTGCTATGTATCGAAGTACTGGACTCAGCGACTGGACTACAACTCATTGTTGCTGTTGTTGTGCCCCGACAGCTGCTTGTAAGCAAGTAATGTAGTGTTGATTAGTACAAACAAGCCCATTACACCTCCCTCTAATTCAGTACGGCTGTTACTAGCCATTTAAACGCCCATGCGTTGCCAATGTTACAGGCGCGTAATTATCGTGTTTCGTATCGCCTCAGAGCGTGGTCTCTATTGGACATGACCGTGGCTCTACGAGATTTAGAGACCACGTTTTCAGCCAATCAAATTTCAGTATCAAACTTGTTGTAGTCTAATGGTTGCTAGCTTGCAAAAAAGCCATTTTCATGACCTTGAAATCCTCTCAAGATCGAGACACTCTAATAGAGCAGTCGAATCTTTAATAATGAATAATGATAATAAGCCTCCCGCCCACACCGAAAAACAAAAACCTCAGTACAGGAAACTACAGTCTTATTTGGAGTGGAGAGAATAAAGAGAATAAACGTCTTAATGATTAAGACAAAATATACATTACAAGCATACAGGGGCCTAGACACAGGGGTACCATGTGCTGATGGATCAGTACAGGAGCCCTGGCAAGACTTACATTAACTAAAAGTAAATTAAATTACAATACGCCAAAAAAAAAAAAATCTATATCTACATATATGTAATACTTTACCTAAGGTGGTCTAAAAGATCCCAGCCCGGGGAGGCTCTAGAATTAAAAATTCTGTAAGAACAGGACACAGCAATGCGAGCTGCCTGCTCAAACAAGGATCTTACGGTTTTCTTTGGCACTTCACAAGCAGTAGCCATTTGAGCAATTGTTTCTGACAAAAAGTGGCCTAAACAACCAATTTCAATGGGAACAAGATTGACAGTTAACCCAGAAAGCTGGAGATCATATTGCAAGGAGCTATATCGATCTTCCTTTCTAGCTCTAGCAGCAAGAAGATGTTGCTGGGTATTAGTTGGTACTGTCAATTCGAACAAACAAATGGAATCATTAGAAACCAATACCAAGTCAGGCCTGCTGAGGGTGGAGGAAAGATTGGTTGGGATGGTACTAGGGGGGCTGGAACTAGCTAGATAACCTGGAAGGTCAGCGTAAAGTTTGAATGTTTCAGGTAAATGCTGTTGGAGCCCATGAACAAGGACCTGTAAAACTGAATCATGTCTCCAGGTATACCTTCCTTGATCTAGAGCAGCAGGACAGCCAGTCAAAATATGGTTTGTTGTGGGTTGAGGAGCTATTAATATTAGGAGAAGCGCTCATAGGATTAGGAAAAGCGCTAGTAGGATTAGAATTAGGAACAGCGCCCCTAGGATTTAGGGTTAGGGGTAGCAGGGGTGGATCCAGAGTTTGGAAAGAGGGGGGGCACCTTGCTGAAAAACAGTTGAAGACCAAAAAAAAAAAAAAAAGGTCACAACAATAATAGCTAGTTATCTTTTACCAAATATATCATGTCTGTTATGTAAAATAAAATCCTATTTATAACTTCATAGGTAAGCTACACTGCCTCATGAACATTGTGACTGCTTTATTAGAGTAATCGACTGCTCTATTAGAGTATCTCGATCTTGAAGGAGTGGGGGGGGGGGGGGGGGGGGGCATTTGCCCCAAATGCCCCATCCTGGATCCGCCATTGGGTAGGGTATGGGTTAGGGGTAGGGCATGGGTTAGATATATAGACCAGGTGCCGTATACAGGGCCGGAGGAGGGAAAATTGAGTTGGTCAGGCCATTGACTATAATGTTGAAATTGCTACTGTATACATGCCAATGAGAGAGGAGCTGTTGCACAGTGTGCGAAGCACGAGCATTCTAGGGGGTCTGGGGGCATGCCCCCACAGGAAATTTTTGAAAATTAGACACTCAGATATGCAATATTAGTGATATTTCACTGCTAGCTAGCTATATAAATATGCTCAGGTCTATCTGTTGTTCTTCAGACTTTCTATACTATTGCAGACCTGACATACAGGGGACACAGCATGAAACTTGCTGTATGGTTCATTTAGTTATAGCTAGCAATTAGAAGTTCAAGGGGGGTCTGGGGGTGCAACCCCCAGGAGCTGCAGAATTTTTGCAATTTAAAGGTTTGAAAATGCCTTAAAATTTAAAATTGATGCTAAATTTTAAAGTAAACTAGCTAGCAAATTGCAACTTTCCCCCCAAATTTCACAGGGAACCCATGCAGCATGGCCCCCTTTAGCTAGGATATAATTACTATACAGTGAATTCACACAGCTACAATAAAATGCTACACAGCTGTATACTATTATACTGGTTTGTATGAAGTGAACGGATCATCACAAAATATACTGGTGGACAGTCACGAGACCAATCAGCATTCGAAAATGGCGCGATGTGGGTGCCGGAGACTGAGAGTTTACTCGGTATCTTGACAGGACGAGTGGGTAGTTGAAGAGGAGTGATTTCTACTCAACATCTCATCCAGATGGCCACCATGTAATGTATGAGTGTGCAGCTTCTTGCCGAGGAATGAGTCATCTGGTTTGTCACTGCCAGCCCTTCGCCCAGTAAAGGAAGCCAAGAGAGACAAGCCTAATGATTATTTTATGAAGATTGAATTGTGATATAAGTGTGTAGTCTGGCGCCGCCCGCCCCTTCGCAAAAAGTTTATGCGAAGGGGCGGGCGGCGCCAGACTAATAAGTGTGCTGGTTTAGAATCAAAGAAGGCACCTGCCTTACACGTGATAAATGCCAACTATCAGCACACGTGATACTGTACGTAGAACCCACAATCATTTATTTACAAAACGATACGAATGCAATGCTGTACTGTAAGGTAATTGGAGGTACTATACGTGTAGTTCTGTGCTTTAGTTAGGCTGAGAAACTAGGTAACTACTCGTGTCATGCATTTTCAATAACATCTGTGAAATGTACGTAGCTACATGTAGATGTGATCGTCCAAAGATTGCATGAGAGTATATATATATTTATGATTGTAAAACTCACAAATTTGAGTATAAAAACAATGTCTTTAGATTATTAATTACTGTTTTTCATTGAATGTGTCAGTGTTGATTGAAGAATACTATCAAAATCATTTAGGGAAAAAATATCATTGATTGGTAGTTGGTTCCATAGGGTAATTGATCTTGGGTAAAAACTAAATTTGTATGCATCAACAGTAGCAGATGGTTTGATAAATTTATCCTGGTTTCCTCGTAAACATCTTGTAGAATGTACAGGGATAGGAAGCTCTACTAGGTGATTGACAATCTTGTAAAACATCAAGAGACGAAGCCTTGTATGATGGTACACTATGGATTTTAACTTTAGTGAATTTAGGATATGTGATATACTACTTAATCTGCGGTAATTTGACACAATAAAACGAGCGAGTAATGTAGTTCGAGCTGGTCAGCTAGTTGGTTCAACTCCAGATTATTGGTCCGGCTCAGGCCTGACCAACCGGACCGTCTCCTCCGGCCTTGGTATATTCCAACTGACATGAACTGATCCCTATAGAGCAGTTTCAAAACCATGGTAACCAAAAATTACGCAATGGACACACCCAAATCGCCATGTTTTTGTACCAGACTGATTGACTGTTTCATGTTGCAAGTTGAACTCCTCGCTAAATTCATGCCAAGACTTATTAATACGTAAGTAAAAGAGATGCCAGTGATAGAATAAAGTATGTAGGTGAGTTATTACGCATTAAAAGATCCGTACTGCCTCCCAACAGGGCAGTTTCGTAGGAAGGAGAAATGCGTAAAGATGGATTTGGCCAAATTGCGACCTATTCACCGCCCAAAGGTGGTTAAAACTAGGGGAAACCTGCAGTATAGGTCTTTATCCAGCACCACAGCATCGTACAGCCACATCGAGCTATCCCCGAGTTAGCCAGAATCGCTCATGTGCTGGGATTCCCACTTCGTGTGAAAAAGCAGACAGCAAAATAAGACCGCTAAAGTTTAACTGATGGTTGATTTCGACAATAAAACTTAACTCTAGCAAAATTCACCACTAAGAGTCTTCTTTTGCTGGCGTTTTATCACAGTTTGGTAGTACGTCATTACCGGTCTCGTGCCTTTAAGGAGCTCTGGCTAATCCTGGGATAGCTGGATGTGGCTGTACGCTGCTATGGTGCTGGGTAAAGACCTATACTGTAAGTTTCCCCTAGTTTTAACCACCTTTGGGCGGTGAATAGGTCGTAATTTGGCCAAATCCATTTTTACGCATTTCTCTTTCCTTCGAAACTGCCCTGTTGGGAGGCAGTACGTATCTTTTAATGCCTAATAACTCACCTGCACATATTATTCTATCACTGGCATCTATTTTACTCACGTATTAATAAGTCTTGGCATGGATTTAGCGAGGAATTCAACTTGCAACATCAAGCAGTCTGGTACAAAAACATGGCGATTTGGGTGTGGTCCATTGCGTAATTTTTGGTTACCATGGTTTTGAAACTGCTCTATTGGGTTTGCGGAAATTCCCCACATTTAACGCGGAAAGAATTAATTACTATACAACTTGAAGCGCAGAGATGAATACGAGAAGCCACCAGTTAGAAATGGTTAGTCTCTTGTATACAATGTAGTGTAAGAGTCATTTTCGTGATGTGGCCAGTGGGAACCTATAGAAGAAGACTTAAACGAGTCGAGCATGACGCAACACTTTTCGTCATACTTTTTAAACGCACACACCAGGGTTCTATCAACACACAAAGGTATACACGCTTACCCAAACTGCTCCCCACTGCTGTACAGGAGGTAGGTAAAAGGGGAAGTGAACGATTTGACCAGTTTCTGATGATTAGCGCATAATTCTAAGCTAAGCGCCCAATCTTTGTAAATATGATCTGTTGAAGCAAATGGTTTTATGCATGTAAGCAAATGCACAGTTTCATTTTCATATGTCTAGAACCTTAATAGGGCAGTACTGCAGTGACAAATTTAGCCAACATCTAGGTCACACCACCGCTTACAATTCTATATCAAGGTTCCAGATTCTAAATTAACGTTCCACTTTTACATTTGCATAGCTAGCTACACACATGTATTAACATTTTATGCACTTAACTAGCTACCAGGCTGACTAGATCACTGGGGAGGGCAGAAATGCTTGCGTTAGTGTCGAGACACATGTACCCTGCTCACAAGGCTAAACTGGTAGTAAGACCTCACCTGAGATACCGTACGCAAGTAAATTTTGACGTCAAAAAAATTTGACGAATTCAGACTTCAGCAGATTTGATGAATAAAATGTTGACGAAAATCAAGAAATTGTAGGCAAAACCTGTACTTTTAGGCCACTCCAAATGAGAGTGTAGTTTCCCGTCCTCCGCCCGCATCATGTCTGAGCACCCGCACTAAATGGTCATTATTGTCATTATTTTTCCAAAACCACTTCCTGTGCTGCTTTCTGGAAACTTCTCATGGAGCCTTTTATTTTGCGTTGCTAAAAAGCACAATGAAACCTAAAATGAATGGTTCTAATAGTTGCTAGCTTGCAAAAAAGCCATTTTCATGACCTTGAAATCCTCTCAAGATCGAGACACTCTAATAGAGCAGTCGAATCTTTAATAATGAATAATGATAATAAGCCTCCCGCCCGCACCGAAAAACGAAAACCTCAGGACGGGAAACTACAGTCTTATTTGGAGTGGCCTTAAGGGCGCTTATAAACATTTGACGAATTTAAATTTGACGAATTAAACCGATTCGTCAAATTTTTTTGACATCAAAATTTCCTTGCGTACGGTAACTTCTTATACAAGAAATATACACACTTTTAAACAGATTTGTTGAGATTCTGTTTAACAGAGTTTCAGAAACTTGACCAAGATTCCAGATTCTGTTTTGGGATTCTAAGAGATTTGTGTTGGGTTCTAATTGGTGTTGGGGCCCCGTCAACAATAGTACACCCCTAACTGAGAGCACCTCTTTACAAAATATTCCTCCGTCTTAAAGGGATGCATATTAATCACATCATGGATACCAAAATTCATGTGTCCTTTAATAGGGGTGACTAGTATCAAAACTTCATTAATTTAAATACCAAAATGTCAGTCTTATTCTCAGCCCTATTTTTATGTTTTTGTCTTATCTCCTAATTCCTATCAACAGACGGTGGAGCCAAGTCAGATCAATGATGTCACAAAAGGTACAGACATTTTGTAAATATTATACAAGTACTGAATGTATCGTTTATCAGCAATATTCCATACCATCTTGTTTCATCGGTCAACTGGCAAGGTACACCTTGTGTATATAATTGTTGTGACTAGGGCCTGTGATAACAGGGCATGTGAGCACCCCATCACATAATAGGTCATGTCTTGGGACCAGAATACAATATGTGAACTCTGTAGCTTGTGTTGCAAAATTAAATAAATGTTGATAAGAGGTAAAAGTTGCATGGTGCTAGTGTAGTGGTAATAACAGTTGTGAGTCATTGAAGTTTGAAATGGTGCTCACATGCCAGGCTTTATCACTCTAATTTAGGTGCCTGTGTATTTATTTAGTTCACTTACCAACATGGCAACACTTTCTCAGTGGGTTCCATTGGAATGGAGGATGTGGATTGCAGTACAGTTGATTTCACATACGTATGTACAAACCACATTCCAGTTTCCCAACATATTCAAGCATATTCTTAACAGATAAGATGTGCCAGTCGTGGATTAGAGCAATGGGTTGAGCGCCATGTTGTTGCTTTTGCACAGTCACTAAGCGGAGCTGAATTACCTGTATCTGGCCAGGTGGGTTGGCCTGGTTTACACATACAATCTGAACCACACCCCTCTATTTGTGTACTTTCAGATCACCTTAGAGTTCTATGAACGTCGTAAAGCAAGGTGGATAATTTTTGCTGACAACCTCAACTGGGAGGTGTGGAGACTAAAACTCAACGTTGTACATATCAAAACAGATGCTGGTAAGGTAACAGATCTCACACACCTGATTAATTGTATGACCTCACATAGAATGGCAGCAACATCAGAGGAGATTGGCTGAAGAATTGGCAGAGAAAGTAAGAAAGAAATTAATTGAACCAGTTACCAATACAACTCTGTGTGCTGGTCACCATGAGGTGTGGTCTTGTCCTTGCCGGATGTTGACAATAGTTAGCATGTCTAATCCTCTGCCTTTTGTGAGTGCAAGCTAAATGAATATGTAGTTGACAAAGCTTGTACTACTAAACATTTCTAGTGTTTTTGATCTCATGACCATTTTTGTTCCTGAGGCAATAATTGTGTCTTTTAAATCCAGGATCTGCCTTGGAAACAAATTTTTTTAAGACATTAAATAAACTGATTCATTTGAATGCAGTAAGGTGGGTGGGTAAGTTCTCTATTAAAGAAGTCAGAGGATGTCCACTCTAATTAAACACGCATGGGACTTGTTAACCAGTTAGTGGAAACCATATCATTAAACGTGAGGGTTCCACTGTAGTGCAATATTCGGAGATTGCATTATTATACAGAGTGATTGTACCCCTCACAGGTTCAGTATATTTGTTGGACAGTCAACAGACCAGACTACCTTCCGAAGAATCCAATACAAGAAGATCTCACTAATGTATTCAACACTCACTTCACTGATGTTCAGCCATACCTTCATAATATCAGCCATGAACTGACCACTGAAACTATGGGAAACACTGTCCGGAAACTAATCCGTAACACATTTGCATACTAATCCATAAGAATACATGATCTTATGTATAAAAATTCTGTCCATAATATATTGCATTAAATTATTTGTAATTATTAAACCCTAAATCTTGTACTGTATTGTGTACTGGCTGCAGGTTTTAGTATGAGAAATCAACTGTGATCCAATAATTACATTCCACTAGCTTAGTTCTTGTAAAACTCCAAGTGGACAATTGTTTGTGCAGAAACACCATCAAAGGGATTATGTACTAGTTTCAATTACTCGTATTTCACATCTTATGAAGTACAATGGAAAAACTTTTCGGGCTTCCTTGTAGGGTTCCACCGATACAGAAAAATAACTACCGATCCGATACCGATACCTAGAAGCAAATTTTCACCGATACAGATTCCGATACCGATAATTGCTATACAATTTACAATCATCTCAAGCTGGCTATGTGTGACTGTTCTAGTAGAATATATTATTGTGCAGTGACTGTTCTATTAGAGTATTTCGATCTTTTTCATGCAAACATAGTAAGTAGCAGTTGCTTGATGTTTAGCAAAGCAATTCCTGTACCTTTTATGCTAGAATAATACTCAACACTATTTCCAACTTGTTATACCTCATGTTTTGCTAGCATAGGATTTATGATGATAGTTATGGTTATGACGATTGGCGCGAGTGGCTATTAATCGGTATCGGAATACCTGAATAACCGATACCGATCGATACGAAAAGCCCAATATCGGCTCCGATACGATACCGATCCGATTATCGGTGGAACACTACTTCCTTGTATACAGTGGAACCTCAGTTATCCAAACCCCTTGGTACCAAGGGTGGAAAAGTTCATGTCTTTGAAACTATAAAAAAACCTTAAAACAGCATAAAGAACATTTTAAAAAATATCAGTATTATTAAACTACCCTAATAGAACAGTCACTTCAGTTAACTGAGAATCTGGATAACTGAGGTTCCACTGTACCAGGTCTTAGCACTGTCTGTGTGTAACAAAGCAAGCCATTTTTATCACAACTGACAACAGCAGTTGTTTATAAGATTTTCTGTGTAATACCACATTGATAGTTCAACTAGCTGACCAATTTAAAGTCAGCTACTAATTGCTGGAGGCCATTTGACCACTTTGCCAACTACTGAACTAATCCATATTGCATTCTAATGAGTTTACATTTTGATGCTAAAAATGTACACATAATTTAATTTGTAAATAGTTTCCATACATGGTATGTGTTATATATAGAATGGTCTCCCAAAAGAAAGACTTAAGCTATACCACATGTACTACATAATGGATGAAGATGACTGCTTGTGATATGTCAAGTTGTTTTATCGTTGGTTGCTTTGCGTGGCTTAATGTAAGGATCGTCACACAGCGTCAAGACATCTACACGATCTTCTTTTCGATACACTAGACATCGTCGGATGAATTGTTTGGCTTCAAGAGAGACAGTTGGTTTAGGAGGGAAATCGACCTCAGTGGCCCTAAGGATTGTATTCTGTTGCAAGATAGAGGCTTGTGACATGTTATGTCCAAATGGCTACAAGGACGAACACCTCATAATGTGTGTACTCTAATATAAGTCACGCTCACTTTCTTGCCATATAGACACTGATAAAAGATAATTCCAACAGACCACACATCAACCTGTATTATAACACAATAAAATACACACTGGGACAAATGGAGAAGAAGCTGAATATTTGTGGTAGAAGACCCTAAGCCATCTTGGATCACTTGTTGAACTGGCTGTGTATGGATTTACAACTTAAATGAATACTTGCTTTAAAATATTCTCAGTGAATAAAACAACCAGAAGTTTAAGAGCTTTAGAGGTTGTGCATCATTTAGAAACAAGTTTGTGCCACTGCGTTATTATAGGTGCTTACAATACAACTTGAGGTATAGCAATTTCAGGAAGCTAAATCATTCAGAAACTTGCATTTAATATTACAGATTTCAGTTTCTTATGTCTCTTATAATATGTAATTTAATAGCTGAGTGTTGTATTAGAGTGTTTAACTGCCCTATAAGATCTTGTGGTCCAAGGTTTACCAGACACACACCCCTTTTGCAACATTGTTTTCCATCTTACCTTAGATGATATCATTGGTGGTTCTGAGCCAACAACAAAGCATTCTGGAGGGAGATACCTGCGGAACAAATAAGTGAATGAGATAAGTAAGATCAGTGGGTGTGGCTATTACCAGTATGTTCCAGCTCCTTGTGATGTCAGCTCCATCTCTGGGGACTCATGTTCCACAACTTTGCTGAGCCCAAAGTCCGTGATCTTCACATCATAACTGTATATTCCAGACCCTAATAGTATATTACCTGCAGGGTGTGTTAACAGTAGTCACAAATGAGTGTATATTACCTAGTACTTAGACAAATTACAAGTACACAGAAAAATTTGGAAATTTCAACTAGAGTAGGGACCATAACACATCGATAAAAAGTAATGAAACAAGCTGGAGTAGTGCAGGATATTAATTCATAGTAAAACTATAAGAAGTGTTATATCCCTACTGTGCAAAATAATTTCCAAATTTTTCTGTGTACTTGTTTGTTAACTTTTTTTTTTGTAAATAATAATGATGACTGGTGAACCCATGCATACCGCATCTGAAATGGCGCCGCGTGCCCCAATTATTGTCTGAAAAGTGAAGTATCCATTACGCTTTGTTGTCAGCTATGTTCAACCCATTATGCATAGAACTGTTTGAAAAGCACCTCTGCAATCCACGTATACCGAAAGAAAGAAATGGCGCCACGCACCCCAGTTATATCAATTATTGTCTGAAAAGTGAAGTATCCATTACGCTTCATCGTTGGCTATGTTCAACCCATTACACAGCAGTATGAATCAAGAACTGTTTGAAAAGCACCTCTGATATCAAAATAGCCACTATGACAAATACGGACGGTTTCTGTTACGAAGAGAAGTCATCACGTGCTATCACCAAATCAACACTTTTCACTGTCAGCAAAGATGAATGGGACACAAAGGAGGACACTGGTAAGTCCATGAAGAATGCATTGTACATACTGCGGTATGCCAAAGGCACCTGTCGAGCTGAAGTGACGTCAAACAGTGAAAAAATCAAGCCCGTAGCCTTAGCCGTTATCAAGTTACACTTGTCTGAAGGCATCAGTCAGTTAATTACTTAGTCAGTAGAAAATTCCATTAAATAAATTATTTTTAAAATTCCGTAGCAACTTGTTGAAAGCGTTTCGGGTCAATCTGAAAGTTTGTTTGGGCTTAGTTTTACCTAACCAATACTGCCTGATCATCGTTAGGGAAAATTGAGGCTGTTTTTTGGGTGATATTATTTCGTGGGCCACGCCTACTCCTTTGTGGTCCCTACTATCGTAGTGTATGAATTTCAAAAAGCTAATTTTCTTGGTTATATATACTTATCCTAAAATAATTATTTACAAAAACATACATCAAATAACACACTGAGTTAATGGCTACTTGGTACTATCCATTTTGAAGGTAAAATTAACACAATACAGGCATAAACAACAACAACAACAAAAAGGATTTGTAGATACTGTCTATATATATTTTACAACCATTAGTGTCTCATGGTAGCAGAAGATATTACAATACAACAGAACAAAAAAACACTCTATAAGAAACATCTCACAATTTAATTTGATGCTTTAAAATACGCCACACACAATTCACCTGGTTTGAGGTCATAATGTATTATTGGAGGTTTAATTTCATTAAGGTAACGAAGCGCCGATAATGTCTGCATGACGATAGCTTTTGCCTCTTTCTCTGGAAATATTTTCTGTTGTTTCAATAAGAAATCTAAATCATGTCCTTTGACATACTCCAGTACTGTGCAGAACCTGTAAGAGGGAAGAGCTGGTCATGTGATCACAATAGCAGCCCAACCTACGAGTTAGCATCTATTTCAAACACATCAAATAATTTCACAATACGTGGATGATCCAATTTCTTGTGAATATTGTACTCTCTCAGTGCATGCCTTATTAGGAAAATAAGGTTAAGTACAAAAGTGGGCGGAGCTCACTTAATGTAATTAGCTTTCTTGTCTTCTTTCCATTCTGTGCTTAGCTGATGGATCTTACAAGCAACATATCTTTGTTCTTTGATGTCAAAAGCTTGGTAGACTTCACTAAAGCCTCCTTTGCCAATCAAATCCAACAATAAATATCGCTCATGAAGCTTGATGTTATCATTGAACCTATAAAAGCGGGGTGTGACTCTAGTGTGGAAAGCAATAAGGCGAGTGTAACTTACCGAGACTTGTCCTCAGCTTGAATACGCTTCAGCTCACGGATGTGGAGATTGCGTTCACGTTCCAGCTTCTCCATTTCCATGGATAATTCAACGTCTTTCTAAAAAAAAATCAAAACGAACAATGACATTGATGTAAGTGCTCAAGCACAGTCCAAGTTCAAAGGAAAGATCAGTAATCTAGTATTATGTCCCAACCTAATTGCCTAGTGGGTGACATCTATCAATTGGTGGATTGCTTTGTGTATTTTTGCTGATATAGCCACTGATCAAAAATTTTTGATAGCAATCTTTTCCCTGATTTACTATATTTACCTTCTTTAGAGCACCAGCCCTCAACTTCAACACTTCTTCTCTCTCTTGATATTCTTCATGTGTCAGTGGAGCTTGTGGTGATCTTGCTGAGCCTGTTATGTCAAGGTCATGTGGGACATTGTGACGGACAGATTTTCCACCAGTTGCTCCTGGTTTACGCTTCATCAAAAACTTGCGCTCTTTTTCTAACTCCTCACGCTGTGACGTTACCTCTTCTTGCTTCCGTAGCAACTCAGCGAATGCACTTCCATCTTGCCATGACTCAGCAAACTGAGCTCCTTTTCTGTACCAATGACAATGTTTAAAATGTAAGGACAGAAAAACTCTTAACCAAATACCTACAATATAAATACATGTAATTTGCAGCACAAAAAACACACTATTTAGGTAATATAAATTTCATCTTATGTTCACAGCTTGTTTAGTGACCCTGAACTACACTTGACTGTTTCATTAGATTATATGACTACTAAATATATCTCTTTCTGAGGGATCATGTGATATAGTTTCCATATAAAATATTGACCAACTACATCCATGAGTAAATGTGACATAGTCTTATAACTGTATACAGTGATACAATATTTCTCTCCAACTAAATAATACATACCACAATACCATAGACCAGAAGCTTATAAGCGCCGAAGGCACAAAGTGGTGCTTATGAGAAACTAATCACAGACTTTACTTCCATCAAGGCCACAAAAACTTAATCCATTTCTTATCTAGTAAAAATTTGCACAACACCACATGAATGTTTGGTCAGAAGTAAAGAACACACTTGTCAAAGTCCACCATATAATCCATTACCCAATTACATTACTATGTTATAACACTATACACGTACAATTGTGTGGTGAAGTGTCCAAGTCGTAAGGTGTTCTCCACACCGAGTTGTCTGGCTTCTCTCTTCTCCCTGACACTCTTCTCCATCAACAACTTGGTGTTGACCGTTTGACATTTCTCCAGTTGTGTCTGTGTCTGCTTCAACAGCTCCTGGGGGTGTAGCTAGATATGTAGGGGTGCAAGATAAGCTTGACCTACCTTTGTTCTAGTAAGCTGCAACTTTAGTTCCCCAATAGTGAGGTTTAGGTTGTTGACACGTTCAGGACCCACCCACGATGATTGGAATTCCTGAACAATTATAATTATACATCAAACGAAGCACTGTATGACATGTTTACAACAAATATACAATATCTAGCAAGTGATATCCATAGAATATCCAGAAAGGTTTTGTTCAGGATATCAGGATAGCAAAATCGCTATCTGTTTTAATTTTAGTTCTGAAATGTATAGCAATTTTACTGTTGTTATAACAACAACCGATCAACATGGAGATGAATGACCATATGCACACATACTATAATTACAGTTGGTTCTGTATAAACACCTGTCACCAGGGGAATAGTGCATTACAACAGAAAGAAATGTTGGGTCTCAAATGAACGCATAGTGCAAGTAAGGTGCCACAAACGACAGGATCAAAAATGAAGTAAAAAAACCCTTCCTTTAAAACTTGAATATGTGTTACATGCTGAGGGGTACACCAAGGCCAGTACAAGTTGATTCCAAGGAATATGCGATTGCCAGTCTTGTATGTCTGGGGTGGGATTGTTTGAAACAAATACCGTATACCCGGAAATTTTCACAGTATGTATATTTCACGATTATGTACTTTGTCAGGATTTTCGTGTTTTAACTTTCACGGATGCCACGATCCTTATGGTTTTTATGGTTTATTTTATGGCTGAAGATGTTTGTTCTCGACCACACAGCTACAAAGGATCTGAATTGATTTTTACTCCAAGCATCATACAAATTGCTAAAGTGCATCTGAACCAAGTAATACACAATCTCTGTGCAAGTCTTGCAGTAGGCCAGCTTCTTTTGTGAGCCATGCCCACTTATTATATATATATATATATTTAAACCCCAGTGCGTGGGAGTATCAAAACGCCGCGCTGGGTTATAACTACCATACAGCTAGACAGAGCGGCGCTGCTACTGTACGATATATTAGTTATCACCCAGTGATAACTAACTTATCACCCTGTTGCGGAGCCACTCAGTCTCTTTCGTGACATCATAATAACCGCGAATGGCATTGTTTACCAATGGAACAAAGAGCCAAATAAGGAAATATTGATACAAAACACACCAATACAGCACTTAAAATTACCTAAATCTTACAAGAAAACTGTTAATCCTTTACACAATAACACTACAAGTTACCAATACCGTGATAGCAAATGTCAAGAATAGTCCGTGACGATTTTCGCTCCAGCAATCACTCCCAACGGTCACTATGGTGAAGAACTAACTTCCTCTAGCTTCATCGTTCTATCTTGGACTATGGTAGCCACTTGTTGGTCTTTATTTTTCTCTTGCACACCACGCGACACCACCATACCAATTTCTAACGAAGGCGAATCGTACCTGGAACCGCTGCTTCATAACACCGCCCTTCGCTACAGTTTGTAGGCAGTATGTAAGGTCTCTCTTGTAGCTACGAAGTAGAATCTCCACACAATTCGGACGAAATCTTGAGCACAGTGACAGGAACTCAAACCGGAACTTAATTTACTATCCGTAAACTTCTGCGCACTCCCGTGCACTGGGATATAAAACAGTTATATCCCGTATACTCGGATGATATCATTGTTATTACACTCGTCCTCGGCTCCGCCTCGGACTCGTGTAATAACAATGATATCACCCTCATACCGGGATATAACTATAACATATAGCAGGAATGTGTGATACTGTTAGTAAGCATATGTGGACTCCACATAAACAGTATCATGCACACACCAGGAGCCACACTAATGCAATCAGTAAGTTGTTATCAGTACGACACACATAAATTTTCACGTGATAAAATTTTACGGTAGCTTTGCTAACCGTGAAGATTGTGCACTACAAAAATTTCTGGGTATACAGTAAACACCAGGGCTATAATTAGAGATGATATGGTAATTATTTTTCTACTACTTTGCAGTAAACGTTGGGATCACAGTCATCACACACATAGCCAAACTAGCATTGGTACATGCCCTATTCGCAGAACAATTTAGATCCAAACATCAGCACCATTCACAATATAACATGCATGGTGATGTCACTTTAAAGTACACCCTGTACTAGTTTATGCTATCCATGCAGGGTTAACTATGAAGCTAATTATGTTAACAAAAAAAATAACCACACTCTCTACCAGCTCAACTATTTATTCTGTGCTTCACAATAAACTTTGTGAGGTAGCCAGATGATAAGTGTTCCATTTCGCATATGAATTGTGCTGATACATGCACATAATTTAGAAGTAAAGCATGCACGAAAAAAGTATATCTCGAAAAGGTGACACTGAGAAGAAAATGGACAGGAATCTTTAACACTATCTATGCAATAATGCTAGGGCTGTTTCCTGTTTGTCTGTGGTATTGACAGCAATGTAGCTCGAGTTTTCCTCTACACCAACATCTTCAATGCTATGCAAAGACCAAACAGAAGCACATATTGTGGTCTATAACAGCAAACACAGACTATAACAGCAAACACAGAAGTTGGTTGCCAAGTTACTGGCAAGAAATAATTCAGATGGATAGGTGGACAGTTATACGTATAATTATATAGAGTACACTATTACCCATATACTAAGTACGTAGATACGTACAAAACACATTCACAGATTCCAACTCACTTCAATTTGACTTCCACTCAGTTCAGTTTGACATGAACCATCAACAGTGCTCCACTTGGAGTTGGTATGGGAACCAGTATTAGAACGAGGACTGTAGGAGAACTTAGAGAAATACTCGCTAATCTTCTTGTTGCCATGGGAATTAGATTGTGAATTACGAGGGCTTTTTGCTACACAATACAAAAGAGATATAATTATCAGGGCTGTCATTATCATATTGAAGAGATTCATATAGAAACATTTTATTGGGGATGTTAACAGTCAAAACATTCAAAATGAGTGATTGTCATTAAATTGTCCATGAAATTTTGCTGTGTGTGTTCCTAGTACATTCCGCTAATGTAACCAAGCCTTTAAATCCTCTGGTAGATCTTAAGACCTTCAGATGTACGTGAGACCACTCAGTACACTCTACATGCTCAGAGTACAAAATTGTCCATGTTGGTGCCAATTTGATTTATTGAGTGGACATGGTCATGCATTTGAACAGTATAAATTAGTGCTCACTACTATAATAAGAACACTACTATAATAAGATCACTACTATAATAAGAACACTACTATAATAAGAACACTACTATAATAAGAACACCCAATTATAGCTAGTAGGTCCTTTAAGATGTGCCTCACTAACAAGGTTACTACCTAGCTAGCTATCGAGGCTAGCTATCGAGGCTAGTCTTTTGGTCTCAGTTTCATAAGAGAATGTTCAAATGCTAAACATTTGTTCATGCCATATTACTTATCCAAAATGTAGCACTTGATCATGAGTTTACACACCCCTCTCACACAGATATATAACAGTGATTATGTCTTCCATATTTGCCATGTAGTAGTCTTGTCAGTCAGACAATATTTAATTTCCTTTGTCATCTTTTTTCCAGACCAAACGACAAAAGAAAATGGCTGGTGAGACTACACCATAACCAATTAAATATCACCAACAGCTTTATTACATCCCAGCTGCTCACCTCGTCTAACTGGAGAGTCACTATCTGAATGTTTCCTCTTGTGTTGTTTACCTTGAGACGAGTTGATGGTGGGCTACAATTAGGATTATTATCATACGGGTAAATAAAACCCACAACATATTATATGGACTGCAACAATCACAGGAGGGTAAAAAAATAAGTTGAAAATATTGGGGGAAAGTTGCAGTATAGATTAGCATTGTTTTAGCATGTCACTACCATAAATGTTAGGCTGGTTCAAGCCTTCAAACTGCAACTTTTGGGGGTCACCCCTTGAAATTCTACTTTATATTACAGCCATACAACAATAGTCATGCTGTTCCCTACTTGGCCCCCCTGTAGGTCAGGTCTAGAATTGCCACTGGCAACAGTATTGGGAGACTTTTTCTCCATTAGTATATTATCAACATTGTGATAATTCAACTACATGTACATTATCAGTTTAAATTAGTAGCAAATCATTAGAATACTTGATATCAGGCGTTGTTTTCGAGCTTTCTTTGAAATCATGACATGTTTGATAACACGCAACCAATCACTCTGCTAGCACACATAGAACATACACCCTGGTGCTAAATAGGGAGGTGTGTCATTACTATAAGAAACTTTGAACAATAAGTATGGATAAAATTTTTTTTGTAGAAAATCATTACCACTCATGAGCATCACTAAAATTAATTTTATCTTTTTGGATATTTGAGGAATTTCAATTTCAGTAGTATAAACAGAATACACTTTAATGCTCACCTCATCTTTATCACTAAATGAAGCGTTGCTCTGATTTGAGTCATTAGTAGGCAAGAATAGTTGACCACCGCCCTACAAACACACACCACATGACATTGCTGAGTCACTATATTGTCACAACTCACTCGACCAGTAATACGAGCCTCCAACATTTCTCTCTTTTGCGGATCAAGTCCATCAATTTCTGTATAACATATTCATCACATCAAAAAGCAAGCTATGCCTGCACCCTTGTAAACACTAAAGTAACCAGGCTTTCCCAATACAACAAACGCATAGTGTAATAAAAATGGCTTCCCAGATAGGAGACCACTGCATACCATCCACAGCTGCTACCAACAGCATTGGTGTAGTGACATCCACAGTGTCCATGGCCACGTCATAATAGTGTCCACCCCTTCTCATATTAACTAATGAATAAGTGTGTATTATACAATGGAGGGTCATCCAATACTCGATGGTACAAGAATGATCGATTCGATTTATGCAAATGTTACCACTAAACTACGTGCTTTACGCTTTATACCAGATAGTGAATTGGAATTCCCTGTACTCATCCAGTCCTTAAACACACGACCTGTACTAGCTGCGTCTTCATCAGCCATGTCCTGCCTTGTAACCGTAACGTTTCCAAATAATGCGCACGCAGCATGCGATCATGCCGTGGACATTAAATGGCTGAACTAGGCGAGGCGGTGGTGCTAGTCCCGCCCGGGTCATCAAGGATTATCGGAGCAAGTGTTGGACTAGGTGAACACGAGCTGGCATGCTCGACTAAGGCTGGAATTGTTAGCGTGTATAATGTGAGTTCAATTGATGCACACCATTAAACATACGGTACTGCGTCGCCTACAATCATGTGATCGTGTATTGGATGTGTTCAATGTTGCAGTAATAATATATGGGTATCGGTTCAGGGATGTTTTGAGGCATCCAATACAGAACTGTTCCTATGTGTAGTTATAGCTAGTTAGCAGCGTGCAGGACTAGTAGAGACAACTTGTAAAAACATCCTCTGCTTGTCCACACTAGACTTATGCACCCATCAAATTATCAATATAATTCCTGACTACCACAGATACGGGCTGATGGTGGGGGATTGATCACCAATTTTCCCTGACATGATGCCAACCTCTCAACAATTTTAGGAGTGAAACCTGAAACTACCAGCAATGTGTACTAGACTCAAGTGCAGCTCCAGGATTTTTGGTAGTGAAGACCAAAAAAAAAAAGGTCGCTGCATGCTCAAAATACATAAATAAGCACAAGGTTGTCCAATTTTTAAGCACAGGGCTAATTACAAAGCAGATCAGGCGTGAGAAATGCATGAGAACTAAGCTGAAAGAGTGAGAAACAGGGTTAGGCGTGAGAGCATGAGATTACTAGCCAAAGAGTGAGACTCACGCCTAATGCGTGAGAGTTGGCATGTCTGGATGGGGGTTAAGAAGTTTACTAAAACAAAGGCATATATGCCTTTAGAAAGGAGTTTCTCAGACGCTACCTACATACTAGAATCCACTCGAACTCACAACCTGAATCTCTTGACCAACGCCTGAACGCCAAATGATCATACCAGTCCCCTCCTAGCCCCACTATCCCTGGGGTTTGCAAGTCGAGACTTGGTCGGGATTTGTATCACCAATACTTCCGCAGTAGGTAGGGAATAGTAATTTTTTTTTGTGATGCAAATCCCCACCTTCCCCCACCTCAGCCCGTATTCCTGGTAGTCGGGGATTACATTGATAGGTGCATTACTCCAGCCCTCTATCAGACGTCCTTGTAATGTTTTGAAAATGCCAGTGAGTGTTAACCATGTGATCATGCGTTTTTGGTTTGGTCATATACCGAGTGTCTGCACAGCTGCTAACGAGACAGACAGTAAGCTAGTCTGTAAGGATAGCTTCAGGAAACAGCTTGTTCCAAATATATAGTTTGGTCATTTGTGTGGTAATGTCGTACTTTGATATGGAGTTACAAGTTACCTGGGAAACTAGCCACTTTTTTTGTTATCAACAGAGTCCCAACTGTACTATAGCTAGAGCTCATACCGTATAGAAAAAAACTTTGGCAGTAAAAAAACTTTGGCGACTTGGTCAAATTTGGCGAATAGCATTACAATCGCCAAAGTTTTATCTGCCTATTATTTTTAGCAATCACATGAGCAGATTAGCAATGTTGAAATGATGGGTATCGAAGTATCGGAACATGTATTGTGGGAATTTCCCAATGTTCCCTTTGATTGTCGTAAGGTTCATTGTTGCACAAAAGTTCACGATAATCCAAACATTGCTCTCGACATTATAAGAACCAGCAAACGATGCTTATACTTGTACAGTAGCTACCACTCAAATGCAACGTCACTACGCGCAAGTGCACGCGATTAAAAGACTTACTACTTAAGGGGTGTGGCAGCCTTTTCCATAGTGAGCCATCCCTCAATTCAAGGGATAAAGACTTGCGATCGAGAAACTGCTGCCACCCCCCTTAATTTGAGAGTTGTTTAATCACTCGCACTCGCGTGTAGTGATGTTGCTGTTGGGTGGTATAGCACATGGTAGCTAAAAAAATTTCAGGTGAAGCCCCATTCGCCAAAGTTTTTTTTGTAAATTTTGCTATAGTGGGTTTTTGTCAAACTTTTTACCGACAAAGTTTTTTACTATACAGTATCTTTGGAAACACATCAGGTTTTGGGTTTCCACATACAAATGTACTAAAGGAGTGAGCACAACAACTTGCTATGTAGTTAGCTTGTATCTTCTCTGTATTGATATTACTACTTTCACTAGTGAGATAGAAGCAGTAGCTGAATGCTAGCTACACACAAAGTACATGCATGTTTAGTATGTATGGCTTTCTTGTTGAACTGTTCACTTCAATTGTCAGTATGATTGGTACGACGGTCATGTTCCCAAAAGCTTACGTAACAAACAGGGAAAGCCTCACATGTACACTATAGTAGTCAATTCAAAGGTTGGTACAGCTGCCACGAGTACAGTATCAACACCTCATAAAACTTTTGTGGTAGTCCACTGGTGGTGATAACTCCAGTCCTTCACTTCACTTTTTGTCTGCCAGATAGACAATTGCAATTCCAGAACACAATTCTAGAACACACAATTCCAGTCAGTCAATAATGAACACACTATAGTTGTGCTGAGCCAGCAGCCATGGTCCTAAATTTTGTTTTACTTTGAAGTGTTCATAGAGTACTCAAACTGCTTCAGTTTTAAGGCACCTGTTGCACTCTTGCTTTCATCATTGCTTGCCATACATACACACCACTGTTGAATCAACTGTGTTTGTTAAACAAACTTTCAGCAATGCATATATGATAGTTTAATGGTGCCAGACTATATTAAGCTGCTATGGACCTTATCCACAATGATGCCATGAACACAAATATGGTCGTGATATTTGGGGGGGGGGGGGGGGGGGCTAATGTACAGACGCCTATGGAGAAATTGTTTTGATCAATCATATTCCATACAATCTGGTCCTACCACATCCACAACATCACAGTTAAAGCTAGCTGTGCATTTTCTTTGATGAAGAAATCTCAAATTAAATAACAGCTTATTTTTCATTAGTACAACCACAACTAGATTATGTATGTGTAATTTGGTCCCCATGACTCACTTACTGATACAACCTCATCTAACACTACAACAACAGTACCCACCATAACAACCAGGTCAATGTACCATTCACAAGAATTGATACCTACAAGTACTCCTTTGGACCCAATGCCTGTAACACCTGGAACAACCTGCCAAACCATATCAAAGAAATCACTTCCTAGTGATTGTATTAGAAATGATGTAATTGTATTAATCTGATCTCCCCCTCTCCCTGTGTAAATATGGTTGATCAAAACAATTTCTCCTTAGACACCTGTTACATTCCTTGTGGTCATTATGGCTATAGTAAAGTTCAACAATCCTGTCAAATTTCACATTATTTTAACATTTGAATTAGACAGCTCCGGGCTTGCCCCAAGATGCTTTAGCATCTGTCTAGTGCCTAAAACGCTGGCTCACTGAGTACGTAGGTAGTTAGAGAGAAGAGGTTAGTTACGTGTCGTAACTGCTATGATGTGTGACCAAAACATGGCACCCGGTGTTGATAATGGTATTGGGAAGTTTTGATTTCATTCACAAGATATACAGATAATGCAGCTATTGCTTGCTCCTTAGCTAGAAAGGTTTGCTCACAAGACTCTGGGACACATAATAAAGCAAATATCAATCTGAGGGCTCAGGTGTCATTTTTATTGAAGATTTTGTTGTCATTAAATAGATGACCCAACACCCTGTGTTATCACTTGTTATTTATTGTTGCTAGGTGATGGATAGGAGGTGTCATTTGAGCATGTCAGTAAAGCCACACAACACTACCCTTGTACAACATGTAGTGTGTTGTCATGGTAAATACTGGTGTGGTGCTCATAAGAAGGTGTGTCACTGTGATCATGTGATCAATAGTCATTACCTGTTATTTCTCATATACAGTTATATTGCTTACAACCAGATGGAAGTGTGCAGAAATCTTTTAATGTAAGTGAATATGTACATACACGCACATACACACACACTACAATGCACTACACACACACTACACTGCACACACACACACACGTACGCACGCACACACTACATACACATGCGTGCGCACGCGCACACGCACACACAAAATGCACACCAGGAAGTACATATATTTCTTTCACATAATATTGTTCTAGTTGTCACATCAACTCCATTCATTGCTGATCACGCCATCTCTAAATGAGCCAATCACAGTGTACTCCAACTGTACAGCATGTTGGTCACATGATCCAGGAGGTGGGGCTGTGTCTCTGCTACCAGATCATTACAAGGAGACAGCAGAGTAAGTAGTAGTCCATCATGTTATGTTGTATACATGTGCTTGTGGTTATCTGTGCTAGGTACAAAATTTTACAAAATCCCTTAGCTTTCAAAAACATCTATAGAAAGTTGACATTGTTATACACATGTTCTAATAGTTCTTGCACGTCAACAAATTTAAAGCAGAAGTCAGTGCGGTAATTGTAGTTTGAAGTTCAAAAATGAATGGAAGAAATGCATGTGATTTTGCTTGTTATTGTTGTCGCACAAGAACTATTAGAACATGTGTATTTTTGAGTGAATAGTGTTTTGTCATTCTAAATTTTTCGTCACAATGTCAAAGAGATGCAATGTAAAATTATTTGTGTTGATTGTACATAAGGAATCACAGAAATTTGTGCTGGGAGCTTTTGTAACTGCTTCATAAAAATTTATACCTTGCATTGCTACACACACGCACGCACGCACGCACGCACAAAGTACAAAGATATTCAAACACTCCCATGTGTTTCTTTCCTCTCTCCCAGCTTACTATGGTGTGGTGTGGATGATGTTAAACTGTTCTCTTTACTGAAACTGGTAAGCAATTGGTGTATGCTGGAGGAATAGGTATGTTTCTAGGAGGGGCTGAAGGAAGTTTTTCCTGAGCAGTGGAATGTTGTGGTTCCAACAAGTTTGGTTCGATACAGAATTTTAGTGAAAATTGAAGTGGAAATCCTGTCTGTATCAACAACAGGTTTTAGCCTTCTCATGGTACAATAAAAACATTAAAATGAAATAGAGTTCCAACAAGTAGTGAAACAAGAGATGGAAAATTCCCCTATTTGGCATTGTAGCATGTGTGGTTGTGACTGCTGTATTAGAGTATCTCAATCTCACGAACAGTAGGGGTGTGGTACAATACACTGTACCTTGTTTTCTATGGAGCTAGATCAGTGAGGAGTGTGTCCTCAGCTGATTATTAGAGGTGTGATGGCATGTTCTGATATGGGAGTGGCCCATTGCAATCATTTTATAAGCACAGCTCAGCTGCTACCAGATACTACCAAGGATACTACAGTCCGTTACACAACTCAAATAATTGTGGTGTGCTCCTTCAAGGAAAGTGTCAATATGAAAGTTAATACCTAAAAGGCACATCCAACCCATGAATTTGTTGTGGCTTAAAATGGTGGTCGTGTGCTGCTTCATTTGTTCTTTAGCCTTGCCGGTAAAGCAGTGAGGCAGGCAAACCAAAATAAATTCCAGGTTTTGACAATTTATTTTAAAATTCTATATCTGGCTGCCTATATGTGTATTCCAAGAGTATATTAGCCCGTAATTAATGACTGCGTCGAATATTTCAGTAATTGTTCGAAATGGTAATTTGAAATGTGTATGTGGCAACGGGTCTTTGTTCGCCAGTTTTCTGTGCTGTTCAACCAAGCATTCATCAGTTATTGTGCAAGGACTGTGTAACAAGGACCTCCAGCTTGCTAAAACAATGGTTTCATAAACGAGCGTGTTGCCACGTCTTCAGGGATTCGTTTGACAGCCTAGTGCCAGAACTCCATTTCTCTTTAACACTATCATGTTTTCACCTGGTTTAGTAGCTGAATTGGACTAAATACAGCAACCCTTAATGGCAATATAAATGAGCAATTACTGAAATATCCGTGTTACTTCATGCAACATTAATCACGGGGTAATACACTCATTCAATACTCTTGGTTACTATTATACTCTTGGTATTTTAATGCTGTATTTGGGAGTAAGACTATTCTGTAAGGGTGATTTCACACATATGATATTTCTATGATGGTTTGTAGATGTAGAATTTTTAGTGGCACCCATTACTTTAGGACCTACTACCGTACTGTTTGATGTAGTATTTAGCTATTTATAAATCACTTATTGTATTTATAAACCCTTATCATTTTCCAGCCATCACATGATGATCAGCTGTTACTAAGTTGTCTGAATACCGTCACAAGATCCTTGACAACGGCATTGGTTGCCATGCACAGTGATATCATTTCCTGTATCGTGCTGAGCAGCAACCACACCCTCCTAGTTGTGCAGGAGGGTGGGGGAGTAGACCAGTATGACATCACATTACTACTATCAGGATCATGTGATCCAGTAGAGCTCACATGTGACCACCTAACAACAACCACTTCTAAAGTTAGTCACTCTGAAAAGATGCTACTATAATTATAAACCCTGTGGATTGATACTTACCTTCTTTCCTATGTGATTTTTTTTAGTTTATGGACTTGCAATTCCTGGTTCATAACTATTATAGCTGTGTACCTACAAAAATTAAATCACCGGTTTATTGGTCACCAATATTATTGACAATAATCAGTTAGTTTGGTACAATTAAATTCCACTATTTAGGCCATGGTTTTAAAACAGTAATATTTCTTTATGGAACACATGTGTTTGTGTGATTGACAATAAATTTTTATTAATTTAAGTGGGTGACTATTGATACACAGCAAAATGTATTATACCAAGACCCAGTCACCGAATTACAGTCAGTGGTATGTTCAACACTCAAAAGCTACTCAAATGTTAGTGTGCATATTAGTGAAATAATTGGGAGCCGATTATCGGTTATTTAATATTTATCACCGGCTTTCAAGTTTTGGAAATCTCCAATCGGTTATTCAGTGAAAGTGAACGGCACTAATAACTATAATTTTGTCTGTACAGTAAGTCATCAATAAAGTCACCTTATAGATTTTATTGCACTAATAGTGAAGTACTAAAGCAGTACACTTTATTATGACATGACATTGACTATTGTGACATGAAATACTGAGGTAGTCTAGCCAGGTGGTTGTTTGTGTCTACGTTACACTAAGATGTTACGTGGACCAGAGAGTTGTTTATTGTTTGTTGCTATTTTACAGCCCTTGTTAGCTTGTGGAGTGGGTACCAGTCACTATGCTGTACTGACTGATACCAGCCTGGATGTGTATGATGGTTGCTATGGTACTATTGTGGCTTCATCATCATTGCATACATCTGTCACCACTGATACATTGTTACAAGTATGTTGTCATGGTAACATAGTCATTTTTGTTATGGTGACCATGTTGTGCTATTATTAGCTATTACATCATGGTGATCACATGATCCTGGTGTCCACCAGGATGGTACATTGTTGTAGTATCACACTACCAACAATAACTAGTTTATCAACAGTGTTGGGGAAGGGAAAGAGACTGGTGGAACAACAACCATTACTGAACATGCCACCATGGAAGAGAGCTAGAAAGGTACATAGCAATCAACCGACAAAAATGGGATGGGTTGAAAGAATTTTGAGCGCCCTTAAGCATCACAAGGCACAGCATTTAGAATTCCTGATTTTGCAAATGCTATAGTTAGTTGGCAAGAGAGATTAATGGAGGTTTAGTGGGAAGACCTCCCTGCCTCTATAGCATTCGTCACAAGTCCCTACTGTCTAGTATATTCATTCATAGGGTAATAATTAACACACTTTAAACCTGTGGTTTTAGCTTCATTTACTGAATACCTTTGTAGGAATTGTGATTTTAGAGTCTTTGTTTGTAACACTAAACTTCATGGTGTTTTGTGTACACATTTCAGGATCCTAGTGTTTGGGGTGGTCTTATAGAATCATCCAATCAAAAATTGTGGGAGGAGCTGGATGAGATGCTGCAGCAGCTGGATGACACCAACCACACCCTTCATTCTGCTTTGCAACAATTGGCTAGTCAGCTGGATAGTGGCAGAGAACAGCTGCCCCAACATGTCGTTACCATGGTAGCAGAGAAGTGCCTCTCATCCAAACACACCTCACATGAACTGTTAAAATTTTTGCTTGAAAATGGAAACTTCCCCTCAAAGTATGTTTACTTTATAAGCAGTGAAGTGTACTGTGTAATATATGAGCTTCAATAGCGACAATGCACAACCAGCAAACAAGTCATGTTGTGTGTGAACTTCAAAACAATGTATTTATAAATCTTACTAGGGACCTATTGTGTATGTACTGTCACACAGTTCTCTTCACAAAGATCTTACCACAATATTTTTTGTTTGATGTTTCAGCAGATGTAATAATATGAAATAATTGAACATTTATTGGGAACATGCTAGCACATACAACAGAAATTAAAAGTTGAAAAATCCTTCCCACATCAGCTCGACAAATTGATCACAGGTCTAAACGCCTACTTTCAAAGACATTTATCACAGTTGACAATTCACTCAAGTGTTTCTTCTGTACAAGTTTCTTGTGAGGTATTCAGGTGCATTGTTATGTAGAAACCTTTTAGTGGTAAAAGTGATTATCAAATGCTGTGTGCATTATTTATGGCAGCTCAGATGTGTACACTCTTCTTGTCATGTGCTGTGTGTGCTTACTAATTTACAGTGAAACCCAACTTTTTGGTTGTGTCATATTATGTAACTCTATTTTCTAAGAATCTAAATTATATTTGTATTCTTATAGTTTAACAGGACAGCTGGTAGATGTTGCTATGGAGACAGACAACTTATCATTACTAGACGACATGTTAACACATGTTCATCACATTCCTGAACACACTATTGTTGTGTTGGTAACCAGTTTTGTTGAGCGGTGAGTCACACTGCTTGATTGGTGGAATTTTTAACTTTCAAATGTTTCTGTCACCTAGGCTGCAGGATTCTAGCCAATCAACATTAATAAAACCTCTTTTGTATCCTTTGGTTACATGTTAATTGTTAATTGTTTATTTCTAGATATTACCATATTTGTACTTAACTGCTGCTATCATCTTAGACTTAAAATATTTTCATGTTCTTGTAACATTGTTATACTGCAAGATCATTTGAGAAAATTATCATTTCAAAATTCTGTGGTATGTTGAATGTCATAATGTTTGTTTGATCATTTGGCCACACCCATAGTTTTTATTGGAGCTCCTACACGACCTCCTCAAGCAGTCTAATTGGACGTGTACCAGCCCCACCTACCAGCAGGTGAGAACTTCTACTTAATGCTTCCACACAAGAATTTGTATACGTACTAAAACTACTCTAGGTGAACATTGTAGAGTATTTGGTCCCAGACTTGTAGCCTGTATTGTAGATATACTGTAATGTATTCTTCAATACAGTGGACCCTCAGTTATTTATCCATACCCGATGACCATTCAATTAGAGTATTTTAGGAGTAAGTGTGTGTTCTATTAGAGTATATGTTAATAAATGGGCTTCAGTTATCCTAACAATTCACTTATTTGAACACTATTATCATTACCTGAGACCATTCAGGTTAACCCAAGAGTCTACTGATGATATTTCAGTGGCCATTTTCAAAAGTTGTCAAGTCATTTACTAGTGTTGTAAATTGTATTGGTAACCGCTGCCATACAAGTCAATCTGTGATAGTTTGTCTAAAGTGTATTGAATATGGTCAACAACCACTACGAGTTTCTTTTCAACTCTGAGTAGTTTCGAGTGTACTCCAACTTGTATGACATGTAGTGGTAAGCTGAGATATGACAGGTCCAGAGAAGGTCACACAATTTAGTGACATACTGACATGTGATTGCACAGCAAAGCATAGCACCTCGTGGTGATAGCTACTGTATTTTAATAGAATCTGGCTTCCTACCTCAGAAATAGTCTTACTAGGGTCCTAGGATGTACCAATTGAAATAGCAATTGTTTATAATGCAGCAAATAATCCTTGGTCTCATGTCCATGAGTTTCCATTAGAATGGATCTGTTTGTAGTGTTGAAGTCAAGGTAAGGGTGTTATCCCTCAAGATCTGTCCTTTGATGCGATCTTGAAATAAGCCTTTTCCGTAATGATGTCACACTGATTCTCTATCTTGTGTTTGATTATTGTGTTCTATGACACCAAATTTTTAATGAGTCATTTAGTTGTTAATCAAGACAATATTGAAGCAAAGCGACCAGGTATGGTGTTATACGTATGTAAGGGAATGTTATTTCTACTCAACCTTCAATACCAGCTGAAATTTTCAAAACCCACATAAACTGTGTTGTCCCATACACGTTATCAATATCTTCTTCCTGAATCGCACAAACCATCAACATTCATTTATTGCCCAATAGCACCAGTACTTGAAACCCCAAATAGAGGTCACCATTTTTGTAGCGACATCATTATAGAAAAGGCTTATTCCATAAATTTGTGTGCTGCGCACAAGATCTTGTGTAGTTTATAATGTGAATGCTGTAGAGTGTGTTGTCTTGTGCAGCTTGACAGTTTGGAATGAGATGTTCATTTTGTATAGAAATGACACATTGCCATGGTAACAGGTTTCCCTGTATTGTTATTATTGTATACAAGATGAGCAGTTTTGTGTTATTGTTTTAGATGGTGGATTGGGTGTCACTGATAATTGACTCGCATGCTACACAATTTGTCATGACTACCAACACCAGACAACTCATCCTTGACATACATCGAACTACTGGACAAAAGGTTAGTCTACAAACTGACTATTGTTGATTGATGGAATATACCTCAATCATGAAAGTTTCAACAATGAAACTACAAGTCATGTCTGAAGGCTGATATCACCTTTTATACATGCAATAGGTCAATTTGGGTACAGGTTTTAAGTTTTCTCGCAGGTCCCTAATGGGATAGCACTTCCAACATTGAAAGAAAAAGGGCTAGCTTCACTTCTTCAGCACTTTCTTTTGGATAATAGAGCCCTTGTGGCTTCTTATTTAGAGCTGGCTATTTATATTATTTTTCCCTCTACAGCTAAGAGCCATGGAGTCACTGAACAAGATACGAGGACCATTAGAACTACTCCAGTCAAGACATTCTTCCAACACAAAACACCAGAGACACTTGTATACAATTGAATGGTTGAATCTAACTGATAAAAAATGAAATGTTTTCAAATGGAAAACACAAATATATTCTAATCAATCGAATAAGTAAGCGGCCTAAATTAAATCCAGCCAATTGCAACCACTCTTTAAGGAGGGGTGTTATGTTCACCAGAAAGTCACTTGGGAACTGGTTAAACCAGTTTTCTTGAAGTTGGTGATCATATCATCAGTGAGAGGGTCACTTAGAGAGAACACAATAACATCCCCAGCTACTGTCATGCCTTTGAGGGACACGACATCAGCTACAGCAGCTGGCTTTATTCCTGGTCCCTTCAATATTGCTATTGTTCCTTCTAGCAACATGAATCCTACTGATGATAAATCTACCACTGTTAAAGGAGATGAATAATAACACAGGTAACTCTTAATAACCAACTTGTCTTACCTGTTAGGAAGGCTTTGTCACCACACACTGCACCAGTCATGCTCATTGTACCCCCCTCCCCTGATGTGACCACAGTAACAGTGTCCTCGTTACTGGTGGTGGTTGTAGCCTTAACTCCAGCAGATTTTGCTAACAGTGGAGCACTGACCATGTTAACATCAGGTTGGCTAGCCTGGAGAAGTGAATATT
Source organism: Dysidea avara (assembly GCF_963678975.1). Lineage (NCBI taxonomy): Eukaryota > Metazoa > Porifera > Demospongiae > Dictyoceratida > Dysideidae > Dysidea > Dysidea avara. The sequence continues at coordinate 1,558,464 of NC_089274.1, read as the reverse complement.
AAAAAAAAAACCGTCTGTAAAATACTGACATTAAAAAATTATTTAAGTACCTCAGCGATTAGTGGTTTTCATTAATATTTTTGGCAATTTTGTGCTAGTGTAAACAGTACACAGTGTGCCACGAAATACACAAACTAGACCAGCACTAAAATATCTCTCAACCAGTATGGTTCAAAGTAAATGTTGTAAAATTAATTTTTTGAGTAAATGCATCCAATATCCAAATTCCTTTCACACAAGGAAAAGGACCAACAACCATTCATTTTGATGTTTGTACATAGTGCTGGTAACAGACTAACAGTTAATCCTTCAATAAGAAGTACAGTGGAACTTGTTAATGTGCACACACAGGAAAAACAAGGATACCTACACACTACCTCTGGCCCATTGTACACAGCCCAAGGATACCTACACAGTATCTCTGGCCCATTGTACACAGCCATACACTGTACATTAATAACATCAAGGACAGTATCAGTTAAATTATCCATATCACATCAGGTTCCACTGAACTCACAATCATGAACACTACATACCTTTATGGCTCCAGTGAGGGCAGCTACTTGTAACACACGAAGTAGTTTCTTCTTCCCAGAGGTCACTTGTACACTAGTGACCTTCTGCAGTACACTTGATGCCAGTTGAGCTAGTCGCTGAGTGAGCTCCACCCACGGTCTTGCTGCAGCCTCATTGGCTGTTGCTAGGGCAGGACAATTCACCTAAGAAAATTCAAACCATACAGGTGACAGGTCAATGATGTGGTAACTACAACACCATAAAAGGAATGGCATCACTTTACACATGTTAACACTACATTATCTTGTGGTTGAGATTATTATTGGGAAACATGTGTGACCTTTTCTTGTAAACTGTTGACACCAGAGGAGGTAGAAAATAGGGACAACTGCCACTTCAAGTGCATAACTATACAAAACATTGAGAGCTCAGTAGATCCTTAGATAGTGCTTCATGTAAGAAAGCCCGTTAGGCACGTGTAACAGTGAGTTGGTGATTTTTACTATTTTGCCAAGAAATCCAAAAAGTACACAACCTTGAAGTTCATGTGAAGTGCTATCTACGCCCCAGTGAACCCTATTGTTGGCTTGAGGCTCACCCATAGTAACCTAGTTTTGTGTGACCAGATTAGATTCTGGTCAAATTGTCACCTTGTCAATGGAGAAAATGAATAGAACTTGAGACTTGACGTAGACCCCTTTTCAGAGCAGATGCTAATCGATAAGCGTTGTGGCAGAGAAAAAGCAGTCTGGCTATACGTGTCCTCGCTACCTCCTCTATGGTGATACAATGATGCAAACTTCCCAAGTACAAATATACAGTCCTATCAGTGATGTACTTAAGCTATTGGTGGGTTAGGGTAGTAGTGGCTACAAGTGACAGGGTGAGTCCAAATATAGTGTAGGGCTTAACTTATGTCAGAGGTGGTTGTTGAGTGGTAGCAGTGGCTACTTTATTTGAGTGGTGGTCAGTACCACCGTATCTCTTTAACCCAGGGCTTGATGTAGCTGTTCAAAATTTCATTATACTGACAGTATTGCTGGTGGTAAAAGGGATGACTCTTCATGATGAGGGATTAATTTCTCCATATAGCACAAAGACTTGTGTTCAACACAACTAGCCACTACTTGGGACCACCGTAACCACTACAACACCATATAAGGGTAGGCATAATACACATGTTTTGTGGTTGACAAAATATTCATTAACAAGGAACCCAAGTAAGTTTGCTGATAGATTATTTTTAATCTATCATGATGTCAACTTTCAACCTTTCCCAATCTGCATTCATCATTCCCAACCGTCATGTGCAGACCCATAGACTAAAGTCCACATATACCTGCACACAGGCACTTTCATGTCCACACACAATACACTGCACAGGTCACTTACTACTCCAAAGTAACTCTTTCCTTTAGCAGCATCAACAAACTGCTCAGCAATCTCCTTGGCCACTCTCAGCTGTGCTTCCTTAGTACTAGCCCCAAGGTGTGGGGTACACACCACATTTGGGTGTTGCACTAGGGATGTGTTCTTTGGTGGCTCCTCAACAAACACATCTAGTCCAGCACCACCACACTGTCCACTGGTAAGGGCAGCCAACAGATCATCTTCATCAATAATACCACCTCGAGCACAATTAATGACACACACTCCCTTCTTACACTTGTTGAACACATCTAGATTGATCAAACCTGTAAAACACGAATGAGAGCCTCTTAACTGATTTTGTTATGGTAAAACTATTCACTCCATTTGTCAAAATTCTTACCTGCTGTTTGAGGTATTAACGGTGTGTGTACTGTGATGAAGTCTGCTAGTGGCCAAATGTCTTTCAGTTCCATAAACTCCACTCCAAACTCTACACAGTCAACAATTATCATTACACTACACATGATGTAGCATCTCTCACCTGCTGCTTGTTCTGCTGGTACAAGAGGATCATACCCGATAGTCTAAAATGAGATAACAATTTGTGAGTTTCTTGATTGGTTAAGTGACCTACCCGCATTCCAAATGACTGCATTCTTGTTGCGACTTCTTTTCCGATACGGCCCAGTCCCACAATAGCAAGGGTTTTCCCCATCACCTCCATCCCCATGAACTTCTTGCGGTCCCAGCGTCCCTCCTTCAAGCTCATATGAGCTTGTGGCAGGTGGCGGGATAACACCAACACCATTGTACATGTAAGCTCTGCTGCACTTAGTGTGTTACCACCTGGTGTACTAGAGTGATAGGAGACATAACATTGTGTAGTATTGTAGACAATACACACTTCATCACAATGATCCCTTGTTCTGTGGCAGCATTTTGATCAATGTTGTCAACTCCTGTGCCAGCACGTCCAATTATTTTCAGCTTCTTTCCAGCCTTGATGATATCAGCTGTCACCTTGGTAGCTGAGCGTACTATCAACCCATCATGTTCCTATATGGGAAGACATCACAATAAAAGCTCTCCAGGACTAAGCAGCCATTACTAATAAACAAATGCATGGTCTTTGAAGCAGAACAGTGGCAACAAAGAATAATATTATACTAGTTTTCAAGTATACAAGTTTGGCGCACTTCCTACACTTTCCTTTCGTGTGCCCTTTAGTCATGCTACCTTAATTTCATCCCGTAGTTGCTCCTTGGTTAGGCCAGTTTTAGTGACGACCTTGATTCCCGCTTCTTCCAGGATTCTCCTGCACGAGTCATCTACGCTATCGCTGATGAGAACGCTTGAAAGTTGCAATGCCATGCCAACACAGTGTAAAGAAGACAATGCGGGACACCTAGATTTCTCACAAGTTAGGAAAGCGGCTGAACAGACTGAACAAAACCTTCCCTGTAGCCACGTGTGATCACGTAGAGGTTATCACGTGGATAAAGCATGCTAAACATTACGGCCTGCGCTATAAATTGTGCGGCTGAGGCACCGGAAGTTAATGCCAAATTGTCAGCATGCTTTGCCTTTTTGTGTTTGTTCTATTAGAGTGTTTGGGATGTTTGGTTCCCACAATCGTGACGTAATCATGGCAACACGAAGAGGTAATAAACAACCGCGAACATGATGGCCGAACAACAGCAACTGCCTCCAGGGCTGGCGGCCATTCACAGCCAGTGTCAGGCGTGCTACCCCAACCAGCCAAACCCGCTACAGGTAGCTACTATCGTCAAGTACTGGTGAGTATCGCCCCTTTGTATTAAGTAGTACAAGAAGAAGGCCGGTGTGTACCCTACTGACTTTGATTCATTTATTTGGTGCTGGGAACAGAAGTGGGAAGCCATTGCGAGAGCCATTGTTGGTATATTGTAGATAGTAGATACATTATAGACCTAAGAGGCGCCTATGGTTTACCTGTGACGTCCCCTTCCTAGGGCTAATGGACCAGACCCATTGGATTATATTAATATCTATCGAAATGAGGGTAATCCTCCTGGAGTACCCCCACACTGGCACTTCATTAGTTGTGGCCTGTCAGACCTCTATGGTGATGGACGACTCCATGAGTAAGTGTGTAGAGTGTGAGTACGTGTGTGTGTGTACATAAATTTATAAACCCCAGGTACTTTAAATCTATGATGTGTGTGTGTTTACATGTGTAGTTTGATACATGATAGCTCAGGTACCATATGTAGTGTATGCTTGGACTCCGGTATGTTTGACATTTATATGGTAAATGGTTTTCATGAGTGACAGATTTTGGCACAAGCACTAGTGTTGACATATGTTTTAGTTAAAGGACCAGTTATTTTACTGTTATAGCCCTGCCATGTACACAACACTTGACATAGTGACACATAGAAGTTCACATGGCATCATGACCAATCTGCCCTCACATGGAGATGTATGCACAGTACACAGACACATGTGCTCAAGACACACTACACAGTGGTACACATGTATGCGCCTGCACACACACACACACACACGAGCGTGTGCACGCATACAAATAACACACACACACTACATACACTACCATATAGCGAGAATTTTCAAAATGTTAAATTGTTCATGCATGTTTGAAAATAGTTGGTTTTTTTGGAATTTTTCAGAAATGCAAGTGCCAATAATTACAGTGATAGCTAAACAAAGTTTCAGGTGTTTTGTATTTGTTTTCTACCTTATCAGTTATGCACCTATCAATATTATGCACCTATCAATATTATGCCCCACCACTCCCCTCCCGGGCAAGGGTGGGGGAAAGGTGGGGATTTGACTTTTTCAAAAATCTAATTTCCCACCCGTGGGGCATGACGAGTAGTCAAATCCCCACGTAGTGTACTATGAGAAACTTACAGGAGGTGCATAGCTTATAAAGTCAAGCAAGTGCTAAAGTTTTTGAACTGTCAAATGCCCCACTAGTGGGGCGATTTTAAGGTCAAATCAGATCAAATCCCCCACTATTCCCCCATGTACGCCCGGGAGGGGGGTAATGGGGCTTAATATTGATAGGTGCATTACCTATATAGCTAGGAACTGGACTGCTGGAAGGCAAACACGTAGCCCACACAAGTGAGACCACGAATCATGGAGGGTCCTAAGGAAAAATGTGTCTTAGCCTGAGAGTAAATACTGTAGTTAGACTACTTAGAACAGCTGAAAAAAGCCAACTCATTTGTGGTTCAATCTGTAGGCTGTTCAGATTTGATTTCTGGCCAAGAAGCACAGTGGTTGGAATCTAGCTACGAAAGAGAAGGGATAAAGCACTTCTTCCAAAGTCTTATCGTTATTGCTTTGCTCAACAATCAAAACAGCAAATTCTACTCTACATTGATCAATGCAACCATTGTCTAGTAGCTAATTATCAAAGGCGCAGCACAGTTTCAAAAACGTTATAATCAAACACTTTTTACTTTCAAAAATTTCCCAATATCATGCACATACTACACAGACACACTTGTCTTGTCTTCACACGACAAGTGTGTATATAGTATATTTGTATAGTATGCCCACACAAACTGCACACACACATGCATACACAGTGTTTGACTGGTCCCATTTCCACAGGGTGTTGGGTAGTGGTCAGCCATCAGGGTACGGATTTGAAATCACATTTCGTTTGAAGAGAGACAAAAAGGATACCACGCCCCCAACATGGCCAGCAGAACTAATGCAGTCACTAGCTAAATATGTCTTCCAATCAGGTATGGACTTCATACTTGATAACTGTTTACTATTGCCCCTCAACAGATAATTTACTATGTCCTGGTGATCATGTTTCATGGCATAAACCACTGAATGGTAGTGAATCACGTGTAAGACACATGTTATTGACAGAAGATCCACAAGTCAGCTCTATTGATACACCACTAGGGACATGTTCATTTGTACAGGTGAGCCAATCCCAATGTTCCATAGGTATATGTTTACACCACTACTATGGTATTCCTATTGTTACAATATAATAAATTAGCTGTGTTCAGTCATTATTGAAGATGCTATGAACATGTTATGTCAGTGCTTCTACTTCTTCACAATGATGCTCCACTATTGAGTACAGCAAAACTTGTGGTCTCCTATGTGCTAAATTTTCCTCATGTTGATGGCTAGGTCACTTTGTGCACAAGTAACACATTTAGGATTTTTTACATTAGCTGAGACCTTATCATGCAACCTGATTAGACAGGTTTTAATGTACAAATGAAGGTAGAGTTCTATTAAGCCCTCCATTGTGACAGCAGTACTTTAATGTCACATCACTCTGCTATTGTGTATGTTGCCTATCCTCCTTCCTTGGTTAGGTTGTTGGTATCACGGCTGATGAATTGGCTGCTGCACAAAAATGGAACGGGCCTGGAATTTTGGAGCTCCTAAAAACCAGACTAGAGTATGTGTATTGATGGGTGGGTGTGGATGTAATTGCTTCTTTTAGGACTGGAGGAGAGTGGCTAATATGTGACATGTATCGAGGAGAGAGTCTGTTTGAACTAGACCCTTCTTGTCAGGTGAGCTTGTGAACTGGTTAATTGTTTATGCCACATTTTCCAAATATTATTACGATAGACTTGATCACTTTTAACATGGCTCATTAAATTGTAATTGATAGATGTGTAAAGTTTAGCATGGAATTTGATCTTATTGGTATCAATTGCCACAACACTATATACAATATATTAGTTAATGTGTGGTAGCAGTTTTTTTAATGTGACACCCTATAGGCTATCAGGACACGCAATAGTGTGGCCAGGGTGAGCGAACAACCGCCAATGTGTGTGTTTTACAAAACACTGTTTTCATGTATCTGTAGCTTGACAGTGCCCAAATGTAACTAACCATTTTTGCTGTAGAAACCCCTCGGGGTAGGTACCTTCTATTTCTGAATTAAATACACCCAGAGATATGTGCCTTCAAAGTTTGTCATATTACCTTTGTATGTTTCTTCTTAATCTTCTTTTCACACACTTTAGCAAATCACAATAACTTGTGTGTGTGTACTTTAGTTGATTTACTTCAAATTTGGAGCGTAGAAAGAGCATGCATGTTTACAGTCCAATTTTTGTGTAGGAACAATGAAGTGATGTGCAATCTTTGAAAAATGCAAAAGCAATTTGTTGTCACACCTACATGGTAATGGAATTATTTGAAAATTGGTCTGGATATAAGTCACTATCATAGTGCAAACATTTTGTGATACTGAGAGTATTAGCTAAGTAGGCATAAAGGAAAAACATATGAACAAGTGTGATCAGGATACTCTAATAGAACAGTCACAGAGACGTTACAAAGAACATGTGTTTAAAATGTCACAAAATTTTGTCCAGGACTCAAGCCAGGAACCTCATGCCCAAATCTCACCACTTCAGTCATTTGTTCATTTCTACCTTATAAATGAAAGTTCTAGTTTACTGTACCAGAATGATAAAAATTTATAATTTCATAAGATCTTTCAGTGGAAATTCTAGAACCTTCTATGTGCATTTGCTCAGAAAAACGTGTAGAGTTACTAGAGTACTACAAAAATGATCAATAGTCAAATTAAATAGGCCATATATGTGATCAAGGTACTCTAATAGAGCAGTCGGAAATAGTACAATTTGTTGTCATTCCCAGGGGCGGATCTAGACTTATGGAAATGGGGGGTCAAAATGAACTGAGGCACTACATTGTCTGGTTTGGTAAGACGAAATAAAAATATAATATATATAAAAAGGTCACAGCCAGCTGACAATAGCTGCCCACCTTACCAACTACACATTTATCGCTGATAAAGTACATAAAAATCCTTTCATAGCTCACTACACACTGCTCTAATACCGTGACTGCTTTATTAGAGTGACTGCTCTATTAAGTATCTTGATCTTGGTATACAAAAAAAATTTGGAGGGGGGGGGGGCTAAGAGTCCCTCCCCCTTGACCCCCCCCCCCCCCCCCCACCCCCCCCCACCCCCCCCACCCCGCCCCCTGCTCCTGATTCGCCTTTTCTCAACTAAACTGCTTATGCTAACTAGTTGAATTTTGCACATGTCAGGTAACTATCAAGGTACAAAACTTTCAGTAATGTAATGGAAATCTGTGTAGACATCAATGAGTTTAAGCTATCACAAAAGCCAATCATATTGATGTACATGGTAGTGTATCAAGTGCATTTTGAGATACTTGTATAATAGAGAAATAAATAAATTTAACGAATAATATGAAGTTACTACAAAATAATTCAAAAGTTAATTCTCAAAATATGTCACTTAACTTAAAAGAAATGATATCTATTCCAAAACAGCCAAACAGTGGAAAAGGGGTGTGACTTATATATATATGTACTAGATAAAGCACTGCCGTGAGTGCTATACGGGAAATATAGCACGAAAAGAGTGGGCGAGAGACAAATATAGCACTAGCTGAGTGCTTCATCTCTTTGAGTGCTATATTTGACCAGGAGCTTATGAGCTGCTGAGGGCGGCGAAGGAGCATGAAACTTACACTTCCCTGCTGGGTGCCATCACAATCCAAATCAATTGCCGATTAGTTTCCATATATGGAAAGTACAATCTTGTTATTTGAAGCCGTTTACAAAATTGCGCATGACCAGTGACACATGGTGATGGTGAAGTTGGCTGAGTCTATCTCGAGGTCTTTCTCTTCTTCGATGGTGGCGAACTTGTTTCTACTTCGACTTCAATTAGTGTGGCTGGAGTGTCATTTGCGTGTGACGTAAAGCAAACGCAGTGACGTAATTTGGATTGTCATCCAACTCAGTTGTATGCTCCTTTGCCACCTTCAGCGGCTCATAAGCTCCTGATTTAACGTATGCATATAGCACAATGTTTTAACTGGTATAGAGAACCGTCAACTAGAGGTACACACAAGACACACAAAACAATTAGAAACTCATAGAGTAATCTTATCATTGGTAGAATTGGCATTGCATCTGTGTTGCGCCTGCGTTGATCTTTTTGTAGACTTTGATGAGTGTTGTCTTGTCCTCTCAATGACTAAAAGTTTTCAGTTGTGGTACTTAATAAGCATATTTCTGTGATATTCTACGTTTATGTAAACAAGACATAGTAAGAACGTTCACTGCTGCTGACCACAAGCAACCATTATCAAGTATGTCTATAATTTAAATCCAGTGGCTCTACTCTTACTGGTTGGGTTGACTGGTCAGCAGCGTAGTACAAGCTATCAGCCTAGACTGGCTTGGTTGACTGGTTGTACTGGCCAAAATATAATTAATCACTCAAAGCAGGCTATTAGCCCTGGCAGTTCTATAAATACTAGTTAAAGTACCGTTGCGAGTGCAATATGGAAAACATAGCCCAAGGGTGTGGACAAGAGACTAATACATCACAAGGCGAAGCCAAGTGCTGTATTCGGCTTGAGACCACACCCGAGTGCTATGTTTTTCATAGTGCACAAGCATATGCAGTGCTTCAACTGGTTTATTATACTGGGTAAACTAGTTAGACCAGTTTTTTCTGTGTAATAGTGTGTACAAAGGCGCAGTGTGAAGTGGAAAGAGAATGGTAAGAAATGGTAGTGATTTGCCTGTTATTAGCCCTTCACTTATCTAATGGAAGCCCGTGTGATTGCCACATGTGGTTTAAATGAGGGAACTAATAGTGACGAATTGACTGATATGACTAGTGATGTGACGGAGTGGCTATCAAGTTTACCAGATGTGCAATCTGTTATGGATTTTGATAAAGGTGGTAGCACTTTTGTGTCGAAAATTGAAAGTACTGAGAGTAATTCCAAGCATGGTGTTAATTTAGTAAAATCAACCAAGCGGTAATTAAAGTTATCACTTCGAACGAAAAATATGACAACTGAAGAAAAAAGCAGCTATTACACCTTATGTAAGCTTGTACCAATAGTCTTGACCACAGTAGTTTCATTGCCCCGGTGTGTTCCAAAAGCCGCTAAAGGAGTAATTCCTGCAAATACTTGGGCTATTAACAAGAGTTCTTAATATATATATATATTTAATATCATACAGTACGATAGTACTGTATATTAGGGACATTGAAGGTGTGAGGGCGATCCATGATATAATATAACCCAAAAACCTGCCACGATTTTTCCTCACAACGACATGACAGTATTGGTTGGGTAAAACCAAGCCCAAAAGTGTCTTCAGATCGACCCGAAACGTTTGCATCAAGTTGCTACAGAATTTAGAAAAAAAAATATTCAACAGAATTTTCTACTGTCTGCCTGCCTGCCTGCCTGCCTGCCTGCCTGCCTGCCTGCCTGCCTGCCTGCCTGCCTGCCTGCCTGCCTGCCTGCCTGCCTGCCTGCCTGCCTGCCTGCCTGCCTGCCTGCCTGCCTGCCTGCCTGCCTGCCTGCCTGCCTGCCTGCCTGCCTGCCTGCCTGCCTGCCTGCCTGCCTGCCTGCCTGCCTGCCTGCCTGCCTGCCTGCCTGCCTGCCTGCCTGCCTGCCTGCCTGCCTGCCTGCCTGCCTGCCTGCCTGCCTGCCTGACGCCTTCAGTCAAGCGTAACGGAAAAGTGGCTACAGCTACAGCCATAATTTTTTCGCAGAAACGTTTCTAGTTCGCTTAAGAAAAAACCTTTGGTATATTGATAAGCATACAATGCTTGCACTATTATCTTACCTTTTATCCTTCTTTACCATGGCCATCAGTCAAGGTTCTGCCGCTGAGTGTTAATAGACTACAGTACGGCTTCTATACCAGTGTATATTGCATCAAACTATTCGAATACACGTGGTCGCCAGTTCAGTGTACCAAAAACACACATGTACGTGACTCGCTGTGAGCAACTCACAGCAAACTATATAGCAATGTGTAAGTCAATAAATATAGTTTATCATACAGTACAATAGTACTGTATGGTAGGGACGACAAAGATGTGGGCGTGGTCTACGAAGATAAATCAAGCCAAAATCATCTTTGCAAACCCTTCACGGCCACTTGACAGTATTGGTCAGGTATAACCAAGCCCAAACATGCCTTCAGAACGACCAGAAGCATTTTCGATTAGGTGCTACGAAATTTAAAAAAAAATTATTTTCGCGAATTTTCTACTGCCTGCCTGCCTGCCTGCCTGATGCATTCAGTCAAGCGTAGTGGAAAATTGGCTACAGCTACAGCCTTACTTCTTTGGCGGAAATGCTTTAAATTTCATGGAGATGAAACTTTTAGTATTTTAAATATCCTACAATGTATGCGCTATTGCTTACTGATTTTCCTTTGATCGTGGCCATTGCTCATCAGTAGGGCTTCCATAATCATTGTGAATACACGTGTTATCGCACCAAACTTTTAGAATATGTTTGTGATTTGACGTTTGGTTTATACAGGACCTATCATATGTCGTCGACAAGATACACGCGTAAAACATCTTGTTTAGTATTAGTGTGTTTGTTGTTTAGCAGCTAGGTTTAACTGCTTGCGTTTCTAAACGCATTTCTTTGCGACTAACACATTCTTCGCTATTACAGTATTAACACTTCTTTATGTATCCTTGCATGTGCTTACTATTGTCTACACAAGTCAGCAAAACCATATACATACATGATTGGAATAGTCAAATAACTATCTAAAGCTGTTAACACTATTAAGTGTAAAATGCATATACAAAACTTCTAATTCAATGTATGAATAATAATGTATTAAGTGCATAATCTCATAGAAACCCTGCGTATTATGCTTTGTCACAATTCCTTATCAGTTGTCAGTCGCTCCAGCAGCATCGTCCTTATGTGCAACAATTACTTATTGTATTCCACCATATTCCCACTACAGTGATCAATGTGTACTGTTTAGCTAACCTATGACAGGTACAAAGAAAGCATAGCTTATTTGGTAACATCATTGTTAACAAAGTTATAGCTAACGAATGTGTAAAAGGTAGAGTAGGGCTTATCATACAGTACGATAGTAACTGTATGGTAGGGACCACAAAGGAGTAGATGTGGCCCACAAAATAATATCACCCAAACATCAGCCTCAATTTTCCCTTACAACGATGCGGCAGTATTGGTGAGGTAAAACTAAACCCAAACAAGCTTTCAGATCGACCCGAAATGCTTTCAACAAGTTCTTGATTAAAATGCTGTGTAATGGGTTGGACATAGCTGACAACGAAGTGTAATGGTAACTTCACTTTTTACACGATAATTGATATAGCTGGGGCACGTGTTACCTTTTCAGATGCAGTATGCATGGGGTCACCAGCTATAATAAAATTATTTATAAAAAAAGTTAACAAACAAGTACACGAAAAAATTTGGAATTTTCAACTAGATTAGGGACGACAGTACGTTGATAAAAAGTACTGAAACAAGTGCATAGGGGTAGTGAACAATACTAAAATACAGTTAAATAATAAGATGTGTTATATCCCTACTGTGCTTAAGATGCCATAATGGAAATGCACAGTAGGGATATAACACGTCTTATTATTTAACTGTATTTTAGTATTGTTCACTACCCCTATGCACTTGTTTCAGTACTTTTTATCAATGTACTGTCGTCCCTACTCTAGTTGAAAATTCCAAATTTTTTCGTGTACTTGTTTAGTAACAATGTTAAACTGAGTCGGGTCATCCAGGTCCTGCTTTACAGATTATTCAGGTCTGACCCCACGTGCTAAACTAAATGTGGACATGTTACTACACGTCATAGCGTAGCTCTGCTTCTTTCGTGAGCCATGCCCACTTACGTAAATTACAGTCTATAGACATATGGTAGCCACGTCCATTCATCAGTGTGTAGGTATGCACGAATCCACGTCCATTATTGTCTGCAGGCTTATGTAGAGCCATGCCCACTGATCAGTTGTTATTGTATGAGTCATAATCTAGTATAATAGTGCTGTGAGTAACTCAGCAGATATTTAGTGGTCATGAGCTTGCAAAAAAACTTCACAAACAAGTATAAGAAGAAATTAGGAATTTTAAATTAATCTGATAACAAGGACTACTGCTAATGCAATGGCTAATAGCAAGAGTTCATAATATACAAGTATAAGCAGCACAGGATATTCACTTCTTATTGTTTTACAGTATTTGGACATTACGTACTACTCTGATCCAGCTTGTTTCAGTACTTTTTATTGCAGCACTATACACTGTCCCTAATCTAATTTAAAATTCCAAATTTTTTCTTATACTTGTATATTATGAACTCTTGCTATTAGCCATTGCATTAGCAATAGTCCTTGTTATCAGATTAATACAGCTTGTCTATCATAATTCACAATAAGTTTTAGTCCCATTAATGTCTTGATGTAGGCTGGAAGAACAAGTAAATAAATAGCTTATTATGACAAAGAAGGAGTTGTGTACCAGTGTGATGTTCAGCTTTTACTATATTGTAAAAATTAACACTGTGCGGATGTGGCTATGACCATACCGGTAAGAATGTGCTTTTCATAATCATTTTGTATGTACCTTTTAATAGAAGCAGTTTATATATGCAGTAGTGTGATGGTAGCTACGCTGTCACCAGTTACAATGTGCCCCGATGTTAAAAACATTCAATTATTTCAAGCAAGAAAAATTACGATAAAAGAAATCATACTAAAGTCATACCTTGGAGCTGCAACAGTTGCAGAACAAAATCAGTGCTCAACCAATTGTCACTCATCAAAACATACTTCATTCAACATACATGACATCGTAACCAGCTCCATGGAAAAAAATACACAGTACTACTGACTTAGCAAGAAATAACTAATAACACAACATAACTGAGTTAGTATTAGACAGCCAAATTGTGAGACTTGAGAGTACAATGATCATTCAATCTCTGGTCCCACTACTGCAACCAGCTCTACAACAATTCAGAGATCGTTGTAATTCAATATACCGTAATCAGTTCCACTGTAACAACACAACACTACTAGACAACCAAATTGTGAGACTTCGAGAGTACGATAATCATTTAAACTCCAGTACCACTACTGCAACCAGCTCTACAACAATTCAGAGATCGTTGTAATTCAGTAAAATAATCAGCCTGAGTAAATCCAGCATTACCAAAAATGAATGCATAAAACTATCTTATAACAAATCATTGTTTTGCTTACATTCACATGACAGTTACTTCTGTCCTGCAGTATAGTGATCACTGAGCACGCACTTGTCTGAATTTGTGCTGAAAGAGTCAGTCCACTGAATTATCTTATGCACAGACTATCATGTTACTGACTCTAATGGCACTCCCAATCTCCTAAGAATGTTGGTCAATGTACTAAGACCATGGTGAGCACGCCTACACAGCCAACTGTCATTGGATATGCTAGAAATGTTCACTATGACCCCAGTATATTGACCATCATAGCCGGCCACAGGACATACCCAACCACCCACTTATGATGGTAACTGTACCAGGAGCATGATGGACACCTCCAGATAGAGATACAGGGGGTGTATGCAGGAATTTTGAAAAGAGGTTTCCACTTCAGCTAAGTGACTGTTATATTAGAGTAGTTTATACTACCTGACTGCTCTATTAGAGTATCTCGATTTTTTACCCAAATCATTATTCAGAACAATGCTATAAGTGTTGCTATCATGTTACAAACTATTATTTAATGATAAAAGTGTCCTGTTCCATGAAAGATTTCAGATTCTGGAAACCTGAAGTTTCAATTTCTTAATATTTCAAGTAGTGTGTAAAATCCAAAGGGATTTCCTGAAACCCCTGGATACCCCCCTTGATATGCCCCTGAGATATACCACCTGGAAATGTCTATCATGACCCTAACATATTTACCACCATAGCCAGTCCTGTGGCACTCCCAAGTACCCCCTACAAACACTTTTTTAAAAAGCACAGATAATCTGTGCATAAAAGTATCAGTGAACAGGATATGACTAAAGACAAACGTAAATAATAATTTCTCTTTTAAGTGCAATCAAAGAGACAAACCTGCACTGCATAATTATAGGTGGTTGCTGCTGTTGTTGCTGCTGCAGACTTGTTGTTGTTGTTGCTGCTGTTGTTGTTGTTGTTGTTGTTACTGCTGTTGTTGTTGTTGCTGCTGTTGTTGATGTTGATGTTGCTATTGTTGCTGCTGTTGTTGTTGTTGCTGATGTTGTTGTTGTCATTGTTGCTGTTGTTGTTGTTGTCATTGTTGCTGTTGTTGTTGTTACTGCTGCTGTTGCTGTTGTTTGCTGCTGCTGATGTTGCTATTGTTGTTGTCATTGTTGTTGTTGCTGTCGTTGTTACTGCTGCTTAGTCTGGCGCCGCCGACCCTATTTAGGCGCTTATACAAGTGCCCCGAAAATAGGGTCTGGTCTGTCTAGAATCAAGGACTTGTGCCACCGTTACCGAAAACCGGTGTGTCCAATCAAATCACAGTATTGCCAATTAAATGCATTTTGGCCGCACGACGTGAGTAAATACTGGGGCGAAAATCGACCATGATGTGGTAGTGAATGACTATGGATGGCACAGTAAGTAAACATTACCAATAGTTATTACTGTCCCGTTCAAATATTGCTTGAGAAAGGTGACCCATTACCACTCCATAGAGGGAGTGTGATTCAGTTGTGCAGCCACGAGCAAATCTCTTCATGAAGTGCCATACATCCAAGCATACCTACATATTTGAATGATAGATAGATATAAAACAACAGTTTCTGCCTACTTGCAGATGGTCCCACTCTGCAAACAATTCTGCACACTTTGAGGTACCTGTGACAGAGCAGCAATCTCTGTTGGTGTACAGCAGCTGTGGAGGGTCCTGCCTGGCCTTGTCATATGTATAGTGAAAGTAGAATGAGTAATATTCCAGATATGTTTTAAAGACAAACCTTCTAATTAGTCCCATTGCCATAGGACGAAGGCCTTCCAGTCCCTCAGACCTGAAATAAGGACCTCTCCCCTCTTGCTGCTAACATTGGTACACCAGGAGGCACTCCCAGCTGCAATTCCCTACAACTTCCAACACACTTTCTTTGTTGAATCGATCTTTAACACTGAACCAAACACTCCAGTGCAAGTGGCAGGAAGTTGAGGGAGTCTGCTGAGAATGTCCCTGGCATACACTGACATGAACCATCTACAAATTCCAAACGGCATAGAAGCATGCACACACGTACACGCAAAGTTCTGACCAATCACTTAGCAGCCATTCAAATGGCACTGGGTCTGCAAACACTGGGGGAGCTTCTGATAGCAGGCCTGTCCTACCTTGCCTATTCAAACATATCCAGTAAATTACTTTTGTTTTTGGGCACTGGCACAGGATGCCGGTGTGCCATCAGTGCATTATATTTGTTATTGTAATACATGCACACCTCTTCTGTATATTGTACCTTTTTGCACTGAAAAATCTTAATAAATAAACAATAAGGTAGCCAGTCATGTTTTTAATAACACTTTGAGAAACCATTGTTGTAAGACGCAAGCACACAATTGGAGTTGAAAATTGTGATACTCTAATAGAACAGTCACATAACACAATGAGTGACTGTATTAACTAGAGTGGTTGCTCTATTAAGAGTATTTCGACCTTTTGAACTGATTTTGTCCTACTAGCAATGTTTCATGGGCGCAAACTTTTCCCATTATATCACAAGTAAAATATTTTTTGCTATTTATTCCTGGTTCTTTAAAACCACCTCATTAGACACAACAGAGGAAGCTTTTAGTTTTCAGGTTTTTGAGTCATTTTCTTAATTACTTACATTCCTTTAACCACATTATAAAGAGACTGAGCAAAGTAGAGCAGTGGTGTACCCCTCTACCACTCTTTAGGAAAGACCCTAGCTGGTTTTATATCTATTGTTTTTAATACTTTCAGGCAAAAGTTGATGAAGGTGTATACCAAGATGGCTCCAACCTCAGTGGTGTTTCTGGAGTGTGTTCATGGGAAGATGCTGAAGGAATAGTTGGAATTGGAAACATACCAGACAGTAGTTTAGCACCTGCCCCATTACCTGAAGTCCATCAACTACCACCAGCTGAGGACAATGGCTGTGTAGCTGCTGAACTGATCAGAACAAGAACATTAGATTTTGTACACATAAAATTCAACAAGGAATCAGGATCACTTTTACCATTAGTGTTAAGGTCAGTACAACTTTAATTGTTAAGGAATTGTGTTGAAATCTTTCTTTATAGAGGAAGGTTAAAACATGGCCGTCACTTCACATTCAAGAGTGCTGCTGGTGATGTTGCTATTACATTAGTTACACCATCTGTGGAGGGATCATTTGCAGACAACAAACACCCTTATGCTGCACATGGTCCATGGCTACACATCTTAGTAGAAGAAGATTTCCTTGATAAATTGATAACTGATCTTGCTGAGTTGGCAAAGATTGATAAAGTAAGAAGGGTATCCTTGTTAAAACATGTCACCTCTGTATATATTACAGGTGGTTCTTCCCAAGAGATATGACTGGAAAGCAAAAAAATTTGCTATCTCAATTATTAAAGATGAATATTCATAGATGCTAATATATTTTTTAATCTTTGTATAGCTACAGTACATACACCACTTGTGTATATATATATATATATGCTTACGTAATCCATGGATGCAAAATATTGTTTACAGGCTATTGATTGGTTAGTTGTATGTATTGATTTTGCATGCATTTATATCTTACATTAGCTTGGCATATACTAGTACTGTACATATGTTGCCCTTGTCTTGATATGCAATTTATGGTGTAGTATTAGCGTCAAAATAGTACTGCATATTTTTGTAGGATATGGTGTAATTTTTGGTGAAGATAATGTGGGTGAATTGCCAGCTGCTGAAATTATAACTAGTTGTACAATTAATTTTTGATGCTGGTGATGGAATACTTATGAGGGTGATCTAATTAATTTGTTAGGGCGATGGAATATTTGTAAGGGTGGTATTAAAAGGCATACATTGGCTGCTAGAGAAGTAGCACATGGTGATAGATCTGTTGAAGAGTTTTGTACTATTGAATCACATGCACCTAGTAGCTACATGACATAGCCAGCAAATCAACCAGATTAATGATACATGTACATAGTATGTAGAGCTCTAATAGCATGCATGGTTACAATGGATATTTAGCTCAAAGATTTTTACTTAGGTTCCTAGGCTATACGGGTAAACACCTTGAACAGGCTCTGCCTTCTGTGTACACCCTCCAGTGCCTAACTGGTAAAGTAGATAATAACAATGTTAGTGCATTTTGTACCATTTGTCTTCAGTTTTCCTCATCACTTATTCCGCATGCCATCAGAGGTTCTTGTTTTTTGGTCTGGTCATTCCTTCAAGGAAGGGTTGACAGTGCAGTTTCAGTAAACCTAATACAATGCAACCTCCATTTAACAGACATTTAACTGATTTTTGTGAAATTTTACGGTTATCTTCTTTCACAGGTAAAAGTAAAGGTCTATAGGGACCTCAGAAACTGTCCTTTATAAGGGGTACAGTGTCCTATACAGAGAGGTTCCTTTAAGAGGTGTTTCACTAGAAATGCCTCCTGCTGTTTCTTTTCTTCCATGCAGTATATAGCTTCTGTTTTATAGATCTACGTGAGCAAGCTTTACAGCTATCATCCATAGAGTATTTGGTGATAACTATTATATTAACTAGTATTTTAAAAATTGTTAATATAAAAATGAAGTAGGGATCTATGCAATAAAAAGTAGTGAAACAAGAGATGAATGATGGTATTACACCATGGCTTGGTGGGAAAGTCCAGCATTGAGCAAAATTATAGCTAATGTGCCAAAATAGGGACTTTCCCACTGAGCTATGCTGTAATACTATCATTCATCTCTTGTTTCACTGCATAGATCCCTACTTCATCTTTAAATTAACAAATTTTAAAATACTAGTTTGCCAGCTCAGTTTTTTGCTGTAACACAGCTAGCTACAATGTAACTTCAGTGCTGGTCACTGTAAAGCATTAATACAATACAATACAATTTGTGACTGTTCTAATAGAATATCATACATGACTGTTGTATTAGAGTGACTGTTGTATTAGAATATATCTCGAGTCAGCTGAGGCCATCATTATTATATTGCTTGTTTCCTGTCACCCATTACAACAATGTAAACCAGAGTTACTAAATACACTGGGGAAAGCAACAAGATTGGCAAGTGAAGAATTCAAAGTTTAGATACTCATCTAGTGTTCACCAAATCTCATAGTCTTACGCTCTTTCTTCAGACCTGTCCATGGGAAGGCCCCCTCATGACTGCTACATCTGTGGTAGCCCTACTCATATAGCTAAGCAATGCAAGCAAGAAAGCAGTTCTAACAGCAAGAACAATACTGATGACAAGAACACTACTGACAACAAGAAAACTAAATGTCCAGTTGATGCAGTTCACTTAGTTAATCAGAGTAATAACCCTCTTGGCTTCTTGGAATCGGATTCAGATGGGAGTACTATATCCGTGGTATGTATTTAAGATTGCAGTAGCCAACTGAGGAAAGTTCAAGTAAATGTTGCTGGTGTACCAGCTGCAGGATTAGTAGATACTGAAACAGATATTACAATAATGGGTCCTGAACTCTAGAAGAAAGTAGCTGTGGTAGCTGGCCTGAAAAAGAAAGCCTGCTAATAAAGTCCCACATACTCTGTCAGTTCGAATTGGATGGCCATCTTGATCTGGATTTAAGTTTTGTTGATAAGACAATGCAGACAGCTACTTAGTGTCGGCAGACAGCTGGCATTGTCATGTATCACCCTCAAGTGAGCACTCCACCATTCACATCCCTTGCTGAAGAAGAGAACGAACTGTTAGCATGAAGTGTGCACATCAAACTGGTAAACTCTAGGCGAGACATAATCCTACTTACTAAGCAGGAATGTACTACATCCAGCAAGCCTACGAGAAAGCAAGGACACTATCCAGTTTGACTGCCGCAACAAGAAGTACATTATAGTAACTGCTGACTTGAGGAGAAGTTATTGACAGGGTTATTGCTTCTTGTCCATCAATATTCGCTTGGTTTTCTTCAGTGGTGCCCTTAGCTGGGTGGTTGTCTGTGATTTCTCCCAGCAATTGGTCAATCCACTTTGGTGGCTGGCCTGCTTGCCCCCATACTAGTAACATCCTGTAGGAAAACTAGGAGGACAGTGGTTTGATGGACTTGAATTCCCATCCTCTGGCAGTATACTTTAGTAACATCTATATCTGACCCCCTAGTGTTGTTAATATGATAGGAACTAGAGATGTACCGATTCAACATTTCTGAACAATTCCGATTTCAATACGATCTAACAAATATATTACCAATCTACCGACTATATCATCATGTTGTTCACGTATAGTCAATTATATATTTTTTTGGCTTGACCTACTATAGGTAGCTCATAGGATTTTACTCAGTGTCTCAAACACTTATTAGGCAATTGTAAGCTGAATATTGGCCAAAGCCAATATTCAGTGTCAATTGTGGTGTGGCCTCAATTACACAACAAAGACGATAAGGCACCCGCAAAAATATTTTTAATGCAATCTCCTGCCAAGACTAAAGCATAAAATAAATGGAGAGTAGGTTCCAGGAAGAGTGAAATGACTGGCTGAGACACCAAGATTGGAGGAACAAGGTGGTTGAGAATATTGGCGGGATTGCAAGCACCTTAGAAAAGTCTCCCCACAGTATACGACTTCAACCATTGTGGATACAACCAGTGTGGATGATGACAATGATAATGTTCCAATGCAGCCAGTAGGACAAGAGACAGTCAGTAGGACAAGAGACAGTAGAGCAAGGGATGATTGATCATCATGATATCCATGCACTCCCCCATGTACAAGCTGTAACTTCAAGAGGACACATCATCAGGGCTCCTATAAGGTATCAGATTTTGTGAAACAGCCACGGTGAACATCATACACACATCACACTTGTACTTTTGTTAGAAGTTTGTATTATATATAATTTGCACTGCACTATAACTAGAGTTGCACGTATGCACACAAGAGTTGTTGTAACTCTTGTGATTAAGAAAATGTTATCAATTTGTATCTGACTAGTCTTGTTTCATTGAATGATATCAGAACATTACACTGGATCCACCCCTGCTTTCGCTTCTACAGCCAACTGCTGCTATGCATGCATGCATGGAGGATTAAATACACACACACAAAAGCAAAGCTGCTATGCAGTCACGCTGCCTAGTGGTCAGTAGTCTCACGTGGCCAGACCACTTTTTTTCGTGTATTGGGTTGGGAAAAAAGGGTCTGGTGCAACTCTAATAGCTATTTACTTCTGAGCCGTCCCCAGACACTAGGGACACTAATTGAATAACATTGGTCACAAAGGAGGCGCCAATGATGTCAGTGGACCAATGATGACGTGGAAATATTCGTACAGGTTGTGAGTCTTGTTACACGATGAGGATGAACTTTCAAGACGCTATAAAAAGATATTTAAAGGATAAACAGATCGAAGCCATCTTGAGTTTACTTACTGACATCATTGACGCCTCCTTTGTGGCCAATGTTAGTAAGGAGCTTTTGGAGTTGCACGAGACCCTTTTCCCCCACCCAATACACAGAAAAATGCAGTCTGGCCACACGAGACGAAGTGGCCAACACTGGGCACTGGGGCACTTGTCTGCTACTCAGGTGCTATGAGTGAGCGCAGGCATGCCCTCCTGGGGCAGGGCTAGTAACCTGCAAGAGACTGTACCATGTCTCACAGGTGAAGGCGTGGTACTCGAAGTTCCACCTGGACCTTCAACTGCTATACGAGACGTGGACAGTTGAGCATTTTAATAGTTCCCCAACTTACACCAGGTACCCATTGATGTTACAGCTGGATGTGCTGCTTCTCCAGTTGGCATCAGGCCACCAGGTCCTCATTTTAACAGCTCGGTACACTGGAGTAAAGTTTCTTTTTTCAAGGAAGCAACAACACTACCCAAGTTACCCAGCTGCAACACACACACACACACACACACACACACACACACACACACACACACACACACACACACACACACACACACACACACACACACACACACACACACACACACGGAATACTGGAACAGCTCAAATAGTGTACACAAAATACACACACAACGGAACAGCTCAATACAATTGGATGATCACCTTCTTCAGCCTCGCCTTCAGCCATTTCCTGCACCGTAGCTTATAGCCCCACTGAAACAAGATTCAACCAACGCTTGGAAATGCAAGAACACGCCCGGTAGTCTCGCCCTCTGGTCCCAGAACAACCTGCGCTTATTAAAGTGACGTCATAAGCTAATTGCGCGCTTGCGCACGAGTAGTATGATATCAATAATCTGGCGGCGCCCGCCCATAGAGGATTAATGTGGCGGGCGCCTCCAGACTAAGTATGATTGGGAACCTGTACCTAAGTGAAAGCATGATCTCTATAATCCCTCCCTATGTTGTATGCTCCTCCTGTTGCATAAAAATTACTATTAAACTTGACAAGCATAAACAATTAAATTTACGCTGCTAGCTATACTTAAAGTTATAAAAACTATATACAAGCGGAAAATTTTCTGGCTAAAATTTTCACATTTGACAAATTAATGCTTTCAGAAAGAAATTGGCAAAATCATTATCCAAAACTGGTCTATATCAAATACTAAGACATACTTAGTGTCAACATAGCAAATAGCTACCCATTTCCATGTCCACCAATTAATGTGAAATGTGCACTGTCACAGAAATATACTATGAATGATCAAATTTGAAGACAATACAGCATAAACAATTATAGGTCCGGCACATGATAAGTGAAGCAGCTCAAGAAGTTACAGTATAATATGACCAAACATGTGTGTGTCTTTACTTGCTTAAATTTCCAACTGCTATCCTCCATGGTATTGCGCCACTGACACAGCATAATATTATGACATTAGCATCAGCAGTGATTTACACCTAAAATAGCTAGTACATAAAGGAACATACTTCTGCATATGCCGGGTTAAGTACTTAAGTTGTATGCCAACAAATTATGACACAAAACAGTTAATAGTTACAAATCTACACTTGGTAAGTGTACATATAACCAACATCTGTACTAGTATAGTGTATCAAATAATTCAATACATATTACGAACTCTTGACAATATAGAACAAACACAAATTACACCATATAAAAATATAATACTATAAGTGTCTGCATATAGTCAATGGTGTGTGTGACAACAAGTGTGTGGGTGTGTCATATGTGGGGTGTACAAGGGTGGAGGAAGGTATGGAGTATAAGTTGGTAACAAAAATGGGTATGCCATTGGAGCCATTGGCAAGCAAGTCATAGGAGTCATCCATGGTTGCTGAATACGAGGACTTGCATGGTGGTGTCTATAACTATGATGACGCTTGTGATGACGATGCTTGCGATGGTGCTTATGTTGATGATGTTTACGATTGTGTCTTTTAGATTGTATAATTACTGTTTCAGTTGGTGGCTGCACATCATTCAGAATATAGTCATTACCGTCAATGTCATCATCACTGTCATCATTCACACTAACTTGGAAAGAAGTACGTTTTGTTGTCACCAATTTTCCTTTAATCACAGTTTTACAGTTTTGAGTGCTAACGTCAATCTGTGGTATGTTCTGTAGTAAAATGTCCACGGGGTACTTACTGCAGTCATTTAACACAACTCGATGTACCCGTGTAATTTCCACTGCTTCATTTTCATCTACAGGAAAGTGAAAATTGTAAATATCAGTGGCCAAAAATATTACTGCAGTCTTATTTACCTTCGTTATCACTATTGTAGTATTCTTCAATGTCCTTCATGAGAAATTCTGGACCATCATCTTTAATGTTCATAAACTATAACAAGCAATATAAATATGCAGCCATTTAATTCCTACTTCAGTCTTATAGCTAGTCAGCCATAGGGCACTAGTAAAGTCAAGAATTCATAATAAAATAAGTAAGGGAGAGTGTCAGACAAAATCACTGCATAACTTAGAGGGCATCTATACTTGGTAGAACAAAGGATTTATTTACCCTATCAACAGCACTCGATCTACACTAATAAACAGTTCTCAAAAATCCTTATTTTTGCAGTAAGTTTACTGTACAGGCTGCATTGGCAGTTAGAATAATGCCTTCAGGATGACCCCAAACACAATAAGTTACTATGGAGTTTGTATTTAGGCCGTTGCTATTATTCCGGCAGTCATGTGAATGAACAAGTTGATGTTGTGCTACATCTAAAAACCAGGCGCCATGCAGCTAGCTAACTCATCTGGAATTAACCATAGATAGTATATGCTACTATCAATTAGCCAAATATGTATTACTATTTTACAATAGGGTAGTTTTGGGTTGTGCAATAATATTATTAGCTAATTCTCGAATTTTGTAATTCATAAAATTTTCGTAATTTGGTCAATTATGTTGCTATGCACTGCTAAGGAAGCGCTTGTTAAACAAACCACTTTAACCAACATATTAAGCACAGAAGTATCTTCTAAACTGTTTTATAGTTTGACTATCGTGTTTTTTCCCCAACAAATTCTCTCGACAAAGCCTCAAAGCTGCTCTTCATTTTCGTTCGCGTACGTAAGGGCTTTCAACTCAAAGCGACAATAGGCTATTCCTGGTAGTGTACGAGGCCTGCACCGTTGTTTTTCAGTTGTTAAACGCCTGAAAGCCTCAAAGGAAGGTAGTTTACAAAGTCTGAGGAAAGTCGCCACACCCGTATTTCAGTCTGCCGAAAAGAAACCACCTCAAGGCAAAGTTCACCTGTGCAGAAGTTTAATACAGACTTCAGTTCGCTTTACTTCTCACGTAAAAGCTGCTTTTACCATTATTTAACGATTTTGGTCACGTGGGTGCGTACGGACAAACATAAGTAGATAGGTAGATAGATATACACACACACTTTTACGAAAACAATTTCAGTAAACCAGGTGCGCCCACAACTGGACTTTGGCCAGCTGTGGGCGCGTGCCTGGAAAAAAAAAACTTAGACAAAAAAAAGGGTCTTCAAATGAAAAGATAAAAAAGGGTCCTCAAATGGAAAAAAAAAAACCTTGAGCAAGAATCAAACCTGGGACCTACAGTGCTTGAGCCCAGAGTCTTAACCATTGTGTTACGTGGCTCACAGCTACCTACCTCCTTCTACCTATGTCTCCGAGTGGAGTAACTTCTATATATATATTGAAAGTGAAGAAGAAACCAAAGCTAAACGCGACCCTACCCCTAACACTACTTTCCGTGTCCCGTAAAGTTGAATGCTCAGGGCAACCTACTAGATGCGTCCCCTAAAGTCAAATGTTCGGGACAACCTACTATAGTACGTTCACGTTGAGCTGAATCCTCAAAAACATTTAATAACTCATGGATGCAATTACACATGATTTTGAAATTTGGCTCATTTGTAGTACTGCTTGATCCGCTAAAAATATTTTGAAATCTTTTTGTTCAAATGCTTGACATAATATTTACGGCCAATCAAAGTTTTCACAATACATTTCCTATGGGGAAGCCATATAAGTACTGTGCCCATTGCAGCCCTTTACCGAACTTGTAATAGAGTCAAACCGTACATGTCTGTTGTTGACACCTTTGCTGTTACCAATAATCATCTGGTTGGCTGAAATGTTAACTCTGTTGAGAAAAAATCCACTTTTAATTTTTAGCTGTTTTTCAGGATTCAGCTCAACGTGAACATACTATAGACGTGTGCCCTAAAGTCGAATACTCAGGGCGACCAACTAGACATGTGCCATAAAATTGAATACAGTGGAATCTCTCTTAACAAACTCCCCAAATTAAGGACACAATAGAAAAAACCTCCATAATAAGGACAAAAATTTTGGTCACAACAGGTCTGGTTAATACATTTTTTCCCTCTGAAGGAGGAAAACCTCTATATTACAGCAAAAAATGGCCAAAAATTCTGGATCCCAAAATGTCCGTAATAGAGAGGTTTCACTGTACTCAGGGCATAGCATACAACTACTGTGCTTGATAGTGAGAAATCTAGCAGACTGCTGGAACAATAACCCGACAAAATATTTCTAGCTGCCGGAACAATAGCAACATCATTTTATTTAATTTCTGCTTGCCAATTAATTCACCACTACCTATATGCAATGCTCTTGAATGGAGTACGGGAGATACATTGCTCAGACTAGTACACTGACACCCAGTGTAGTGCATGGATGTCAGTGCAGTGAGAAAAAACTGGCCTGGACAGCAATGGCTAACCCTCCAGCCAGTATTCATTTTAAATGTGAGAAATATGGCGCACAAACATAGTATGTAAAACACAACATCTATGGGACTATGGTTGATCAGCTAGGTTTAGAGAAATTAAAGTATAGGAGGAAGCGTCCCACCCTAGGTCTTAGTAGGCCCGCTTACACTCTCACCTTCTTGCAAATCCTCTCCCAGTCATTTTTCAGACGCTTACTGCACTCCAAATGTGAAGACAACAAGGATTCCTTCACGCTGTCATCTTCCATTACCTTGTCCATTACTCACCGTAACTAAGGAGTCTAAATAACGCACACCTCGGATCAATGTGCCTTCGTGGACAGACCAATGGATGAGCTACTGGTCTCAACGTTTTTGTGACCGACTGTACTATTATGCAAGTTAAATGCTAGGATATAGTGGTTTCTCTCAATCAAACCATAGTAGGATCTTCAGTTAATTGGCAGTACTTTGATGTTGACTGAGAGATATCCTGACCCAATAATGCTACATTATAGAAATTCACAAGTGGTGAAGAATTTAATGTACATAGAGTCAATGTAAAGATAACAACACTGGCTACCAGACCAAATGATGAGATGCATATAGCAGTCAGCTCAGAAACATGACCACAAGCAGGGCCATAAAAGTGGATATGGCAAGAAGGTAGTTAATTACAATAAGCACACATAGTCACCTATTTATTAAGACAGGCTTAAATAAAACTAGATCCTAAATGAAGGCCAGCTACCTTAATACAAGGTCTTAAATAGAACAAGGCTTACTAATTTGGTCCCATTTAGTTGCAGGGGGTTGTTCCATTTAGTTATCATGTGATGTCCATAAGATATATAGTATACAAGTCTTGCCTATTTATCCGAAATTAGAGTATTTCAATTGAATGTGTATATTTTTAGAATATTTGGGTTGAACGTACATAAATGAATGGCATGTCTTGTTTTCTACAGCAAAACTAGCTGATGGCATGGTCACTATGCTCTGTCATTTAAGGGAATGGCAGTGTGTCCTAATCAAGTGTGGTCACAATGTGATTGTTTTACAAGTACAGCTAGAGGTATCTACTCCCTCTTACAGTAACGTAAGTGCTTCAAATAGTTTTGTGGCATCTATTCTAAGGAGAGTGTCAATATGGAACATTCATGCCTCAGTATGGTTTGCTTGCATAAGGAAGAAGACAACCATGTAATTGAAAATAAAAGTAAAGGCGAAGCGTGAAGGCAGACACATACTTGTCGGAGCCAGAAAAAACTTGTTGTTGTGGCAAGAAATGTGTAGTATTGTGTACTGCTTCATTTGGCCTTTAGCCTTGTGACTGTGGTCAGGGTTAGTGATTCAATGTTTGGCCTTCTCTTAAGTGTTTTCTTGTTCTAAAGCTTAATCTGATGCTAGACTCTTCCTTAGAGATGCATTTTGTTTTGTATGATATGTTTTTAACAACCGTATTTTGGTGGATGGGGGAACCCTACTAAACAGTACTACTGTACTGTTTGATTATTTGGATAAGTAAAAAGCCGAAATTGTATAGCTTACTTGGAGATTGAGATACTCTAATAAAGCAGCCACAGCCACACGTGTATATCATAGCTATGCTATAACATCATTTCTGCAGCAGCCAAGATTTCAGTTATACTTGCAGCATGCTCCTCTAAGTAGTGTAGTGCATGCTCAGCGCTCTGTGACATATGAAGCCATTGTAGTAGCTTACATAATGATCAAGAGTTCACACTCTTGTAATGATGGATTGGCTAATTAAGTAGATAAGTGCTACACCTGTTGCAGAGGAACATGTCACAAAGCATAGCTAAGTCAAGTTACTTGTGAAGTCCTATAGC
Source organism: Dysidea avara (assembly GCF_963678975.1). Classification (NCBI taxonomy): domain Eukaryota; kingdom Metazoa; phylum Porifera; class Demospongiae; order Dictyoceratida; family Dysideidae; genus Dysidea; species Dysidea avara. The sequence continues at coordinate 1,530,539 of NC_089274.1, read as the reverse complement.
CTAAGAATTTGATGTCTTGGCAGTACAAACACTAGCAGTGTCAATTCTGTGATGTCATGTCTGATATATAGCAGTTACAGTGGAAATGCTGTCATGCATGTTGGACAGGTAGGTAGCTCATAGTATGCAAATGCAGTCTTATATTTCCTACCTGCAGACTCCCCTAGCATATGCAGCTTCACGTGCAGGTGTGTGCTTTGCACACTCACCTGCATGTCAACTTTACACACTTGAAACCCACTTTGCAAATCTCTAGACTTGCAACCGAGAGAAGAACAATGGCCAAAATTACTACAAACTGTCAGGCCTACATACAGCACAGCACAATGATGACACCTATCGTTGACCACACAACTAATACCTGCTGTAAATATTGTGATTTTACCATAATGAAGCATTCGTGCATACCACATTTACACACTATTGTGCAAAACTGTACTGTGTATACTGAGATGGTGTTGGCAATGTAAAACTATTTTCTGAATTTGAGATTTAAAAAGTAACGACGTTTATGGATTTTAGTGTTTTAGTTGGAGAGAAACATTTGTCAAAAGTCTACTTTACTGACAAATATTCAAAAAATTTACCATTGTTCTATCACTTATTTACAGTGGATGTACATGTTCCAATAATCTATATATATAAAGCTGAAAAGCCGTCTGTCCGTCCGTCCATCCACATTCCGATGGCGTCCAACGAGTTTCTCGCCAGCCAATGCACGTATCAAAGCATTTTTTGTGCCAAAGTAAGTGCTCATCATCTAAGAATTACATTGCTTTTAAATGAAGCTTCTAACAACCGTCGTTTGTCATTTACAGCGCGAGTAGTGCAAGGGTGCAACAAAAATTTGCTAGAATTCTTTCTGTAAACTGCATGCAAACCGCAAGTAAACACCTATTCCATTCAACTTAAGCATGCCTTTATAAACAACTTTTAAAGACTCTGTAACCACAAGTGACATTTAGTCCAAGTGGTAGAGCGTTAGGCTGGAAACTGATGCTACATGTAACTATAGCCTGCACAATAGGACAGGTACTACAAACCGTCCACATTGTTCACACCTATGTGTTATAAGCATACACATTACTACATTAGTTTAGCTACTGCAATTGTGCAGGTTCAGGGGTACCTACGTGCTTCCCCATGATTTTGGCAAGATGTTGGTATTAAAAATGTTACCACCATGCATGCTGCAGGGCATGAATGGCACTGATGTTTAATGTTTGGTTGTCATTATAAAGTGATCCCTGCACATAGGGCAGGTATCAATGCTAGTCTCTAATGTTACGAACACACACTCCATTCAATGTATTCAATATGTGTACATGGTTACAGTAATCCTCCCCAATCAGGTGTCTGTCTAGGGTAGAAGGTCGCAGCGTACCACTTTGTAACAGTGATGAGTTGTTTAGCTTGATTTGTTGGTAGCTACCAATGCTTACTGTACTTGCTACAAGAAGGATAATAGTGACTATGTTACAAACTGTGTGATGGAATTGATGTTGTCTGAGTCAAGGACTTGTAGTAGGAGACAAGACTCATCTGATAAAACGTGAGAATGGATGAAGCCCACAAGAGCCCTTTATATCCAATATATCACCACCCCAATTACTTAGAGTAACAAATAATGCGAAAAGATTAAGCAAAAAAACAATACTCACATCCACTTGTTACATGCATATTGCACATATATAAAACACACACACACACACGCACAAAGATACACAACCAACAAAACTACTAGTTTGCTAGTTTTTTTTATATTTTCAAAGTGGAAACTTTGAAATCCCTCTAAATCTGCCACATACTGCTTCCTCTGATGAATACATGCAGTGAAGCCTGTCAGGTCACTGTGTATTGTGTAGTCATTTGTCTGCTGTACAGCCAGAAATTTTCAAGCATGAAACTTTTGTAAAACTGTACATGTGATTTATTTTTTAAATTCACAAAGATGAGTACATAACTTCAAACTTTCACAATTATATTTTCGCCATTATTTAATTACTCATGCAATTTATGAAAGTTTCGTCCCTTGAGAATTTCCAGCTATGTGGTAAACCAGCCATTGTTGAAGCCAAAATGCGTCATTTATATAATATATACAAAGTAAGCTAGTTACTGTACCTGCTTTAATTTATAACTTAAAGGTGACTATAATAGACTGTTAACTATATCTCTTGTGTCTTACGCATTATGTTCTTACATCAATCCAATACTTGTAAGGTACAATTGCTGCTCCAGAACGTGAATGAATGTTTGTGGGATAACCTGCACAGCCGTAAAATGTTAACTACTTTAGACTATGGTGCTGTCAGTACGACAAGAGAATTGTGTACTTTCTTTGGACAATGAGACATCATTTTGATCTTAAACATGTATTTAGCATAGTGTACACACATTGCTGTAAGTTTTCCTTGATAGTGGATTTCATAAAATAATATAATGATTTCTGATGCAAGTGATACAATAAAGATCCAGGACTGGGTCATGAAATTATACATCATGTGATCACATAGTTAAATTACATTTAATCTATTGCTCTAGGTGGTGGCCATGTGTACACGTTTTTGTTGTCTAGCTCGGTAAATGTCATTTTGTGGTATAGATTGGTTTTTGTCGTCATCTTTCCCATCCTGGTCTTGTGCCGCTGTCCTCTTCTTACCAGCAGTTGTGCTGGACACTGCAGAATGGTCTGGAAAACAACATTTCTTACTAAATTAGTAAGGATGTTAGGAATTTGAGAAGCTACATACTCTCGCCATATCAACAAAGTGCCTGAATGTTCAGGTGTGTAAACTATCGGATGTTCTATTAGCATATCAACAAGCTACACCAATTGGCCAGTGTACATGGAACAGGTTTAGTTGTGTAGGAGTCTCACAGATTGAAACTTGAGGACTATGACTTGTAGAACAAATACCTTGTGAATGAAACACACTTCTCAACCTTCCTTTGTACTAGTAACAAACTCTCAACCTGTAGTTGTACTTGTTGTCTCTACTATCTATTTATGAAATCTAAATATTTGTATCATATGGGTTAGTATGCAGCTTCTCATAAATCCCTTATAAGGACAAGTACGTACCAGTAGAAGATGACTGTTTCAGATCAACCTTCTCTAGTAATGTTAACAACTCATCCACTTGTACAAATGGTCCCTATAGCATGGATAATGTGTATTAAATGGAATACAGTGAACAACCCTCAGTTGAGGGAAAATTTTGGTGCAAGTATGTACATAACTGAATAGTTGTTATGAAGCCACTGGAAAGAGATCACAACTTTACTTCTTAAAGACCAACCATGGGCCATGAAGATCTTTGTGATTATAAAAACCCGAGGTGGTATTTTCTAAGATGTTTTACAGTGATAGCTCAGGTGATCATGACTTAGGTACTCCAATAGAACAATCAACTGACACAATGGGACAGCTCAACTACTCTAATAGAGTAATCATTTTGGTGTAAATTAATTCCTCTGTAAGAATTATACAGTTGATTAAAGAACTACGTCTTTTCCTATCCAACCACAATCCAGTAAGAGATTTTAAATTTTACAAACAGATGTTTTAAAGAGACCACACACACACAATCAATATACCTTGTAACAATCTGGGGGAGGAATTTGCAGTAACATGGTAGCACAAGCAGTTGGTAGAGGGAACGTTCCACCAGGAACAGCATTCATCCCCACACCTAGTTGGTTACACAAGTCACTTCTCCTCGGAGCTACACCACTCACCCTTGGCAGCACTGGGTTTGTATGGCATCATTTGATTGAGGTCAGGACGAGCTAATAACCAGTCACGTCCACTGGAGCCTTGTTGGTCACTGTACAGGCCAACTGAACCACTCTTGTCCTTCACCTACAGATGGAGGTGGGTTATATATCCTGCACAACATCAGGGACACTTACAGGATAACCCATTGATAACAGTTCTGTGTTGGAGCATGGGAACAGGTCAAGGTACCTGAATCGATCCACTAGTAACACTGTTGAGTTACCTTTTAATTCCTGTAGAGAAAATAGCACTACATAGGTCAGGTGCTTATAATCACCTTGGAACTACATTAAATGAGACAAACTACCTACACAAGGATAGACAAGTCAACCATACAATATCTTATGGGATGACACAGTGTCCATAGTCAATCACTCATAACACTTATAGCAACTCACATCTTTCATTGCTACACCTCGGCGCTTCTCCACTTTAATCAGCCCAGTCAGATCACCTACACTTGATTCAAAGTCCATAAACTTTTCCCATATCTCCTGTGTACTCTCCACTGGCATAGAGGAGAGGACACGTTCATACAACACTCTAGTGTTGTTATCATCTACATCATAATGTTGCCATGACAATAGGAACTGTCCACCAATAGACACACCCACCAGTTTGATGCATCAAGTAGTCCAGATAAGCTAGTACATAACCTGGTTCATCTCCATGTTTCTGTGGTGTATGATACAGTCATTAATCATAAGATCATTATATATACTCACTGAATAAACAGACATTATCCTTCCCACAGAAATAATACTAAGAGAGGTTACATATAAAATTTCTGCGAGTCTTTATTTACACTGGCCTAGAATTTGAAGTGTAAATAAACTGTAACCATTTCAAAAAACTTATGATTAACTACTATCCCACAGGGACCACCCACCAGCCTGTATAGCAGGTAGTCCAGGTCAGGTGGTCACTTGATTCATATACAACTCACTCACTGGCTTACCTTCATTCCTAGTTCAAATATTTTAAAGGTGATATTCTTGTCCTGTAAACACAGGAAGAGGTTCACACTACCTACACAACAACTACTACTTACCCGACTACAGTAATACTCCATCAATGCTGCTGCAACATAAACCTGCACAGGGTGTAGAGCCACGCCCACACAACATATGAGCTCTGCCTACCTGCCACCCACACCTGGGATCCTCCCTTGCTCTTTTGAATACACTACGAGCTGTCTTGATGCCACCAGTGCGTCTAGCACTCTTCATGAATTGAATATAGACCTATTGGAGAGTATGGAGTAGTGTAGTGTAGCAAGATGAGACATGTATACCAGTGTACAATCAATTTCTTCTACTTTCAGTAATGATTCATAGATGCCTGTGACTGCTTCACTGTTGCCGTGCCACTATGGGATAGAAGCAGTTAATCAACCAGCGTGATGAAATCTGTAGTGCTTACTTCTTCAAAATCAGCAAAAGAAAAGTTGATCAACAAATTTCCTTTCATTACATTTGTGATAGCTGTGCTGTACATTTCCCTGGCATCTTCCTCAAACTGCTTAGCTAAGGTGTTGTCCTATATACAAGCATGTACCAACCCTAGCAATGTTGTGAACTAATAACTTACTCCTCTATCATTAGCAGATTTGCTGGCGTTCTCTAAATAGGACACTGCTTCATACCAGATATCAGGGTGATGACCATATACTAGTAGACACTGTTTGTACCCAAACATGACTAATATACTTCTATAACAACTGTACATTGGGGAACACATCAATTAATACCTTTCTTTGCTAATAGTGTTTTGTCTTCTGTTCTAGTCGGGTTACTTTTTTCCCACGTTAAATATCTCTTCCATAATTGTAACTAGAATTGCGAAGAGTGATGTGACATGTGTGTGCTATATTAATCACCTGTGTGTGTTCCTGTGTGGTCCCCATAGGGGGTATAGCTGGGGATAGTTTGTTCAGCTGCCGGCTGAACGAATCATATTCTTTACTGCATCTTTTCATAGTAGCATACTGACGGAGGTACTCATCAGCTAATTTTTTAGCTAGTACTTCATCTACTTCCTTGAAGCAAATGACGTAAGGAAGAGAATTCATTCAATTACTTACTTGTTCAAATATGTTGTACTCTTTCCAGACTTGCTCAATACTAATCAGTGGTACACCTAATGCCCTCTAGAGCAAAGAACAAATGCAGTTTTATTCACGTTGTAAGCTCCTGCTACCTGGAAGATCTTCCTAACTGCAGTCACCTTCTGGGTCTCTGCATAAGTACCTTGGACCTCTCTGAATATGGTGTAATTGTTAAAGGATGGTGAAGAGTATTTATAAATACCTACCCTGATTTCACGAAACTACAATACTCTAACCAAATACCACCAGAGCACGGATCAAAGCCAATATGATCCAGAGCAAACTCATAGGCTTGAACCAGTTTCTCCCTGATGATCAGAGGGGTGATGCTAGACCCTATCAGTTACCACCACAACACACCTGTAACCATCCTGTGCCCTCTTTGTGTCCTTGATGTAGCCTATATAACATCTCCACAGATCAAGAGAAAGAACGTTGAGCAGACATCTTTGAAACAGCTAGCCGAAAAGAAGAGGCGTATTTCATTAGCATCGTTGCTTGAAAGAAGTAATTTACAACTGCAAGGAGTGCAATGGATGTCAAACTTCCTTTTACTACAGCCACTGCCTCATGCATACAATCATGCAAGTTTATTACTACTGAATACATTAGCTTGCGATATGCAGTTAACTACAGTACCATTTTAAAATGTACCTACCTAATACTTATATACTGTATAGCATGTCATAGCTGGGAAATCTTAGGAAAAAGATAGTCCATTAATACTATAAAAAGTAGGTATGTCTCTAGACTGCTTTGAAAGTTTGTGATCATTCACAATCTTCCTCTTTTATCGGTGTAAACCCATTACATTTACAAAGAAAACCATCCAGCAAGTTTTGCATCAATTCCACTCCTGCAAGTTGTAATTCACCACGTCTTGTGGGGCTGGGACAAAGGTTCCACTTCAAAGACTTTAAAATGCTGTTTTATCTTTCCAGGATTAGTAAGAATGGATAGTAATAAGTTGAAAGCTACTCACTTCCTTGAAGCACTGTCATTGATACAAATTCAGTCCCAGCAGTACTAGGGACTGTACTACAGCAGCAACAACAATCAGCAAGACCACGTATACCAACGAATAATTGCTGATATGATGCATGCTTCGACAGCTTTGATACAAGAAGCTTTGGAAAGTAAACCTTGTCCCACCCTTAGTGTGTCATAACTAAGTAGCTGCCGCAGCTGCTTACCTGTTCTACTTCTTCATAATTCTGTTGTCTCATCTGTTGGTGAAACGTGAAGAACAAAGTACTAAGTATTTGCCACGTACGTACATAACAAACTACCCCATCACCCAGCATGCTAGCTTACAACCATGCAACCGACTAACTTGAAAATTACGGCATGTAGAAAAATAGCGGGCGATATTAAAATAATAGTAACAAGAGCATGCTCTGACTGCCCAATACCATTATACACTAATACAATACTTTCATGCTCAACGACCTCTTGTTCAATATATATTCTCCAAAACCTCCCACATGTTGGAAATCTTTCTACCAGTTTCTCAAACAGCATCCGTCCTCTTATCAAAGCACTAGTCTGCAAGTAGCCATAATAATAAAATGTTGTGGTCTGTATTCATCCTACCTGAGCTTCCTTTATCAGTGTCTCCCAAGAGTCCAAGTCATATGGCTTGTTCTTTAGCTTCAGTTCGGCGAGTTGCCCTTGATCCGTCAACGACCACGGTCCAGTTGTGAGCCCCTTTTCTTTAGTCTATACCACACGTAACAGCGATAACGGAATCAATTGTGACTGGCTGCGGTATGGTACATCGATACTCACGTTCATCTTTGAATAATGCAAACCCACAATCGAACAATTCAGAATTACACGTGCTACAAGTAACGATAAATATCGCATCAAACTAACGTATAACACCACACAATACCACTTACTAACTATGGCGCTACTTCTTGGCGTATTAAGGGTGATAAATTGACCGTAACCGTCACTGCATCAATTCCGCCTTCCGCGCAATCGAACCAAGTGCGCAGGCGCCAAATATTATGAAAAATGGCGGATATCACGGAGACGCTAGAATTACCAGCTGAAGGTATGTGACTGACTACTGCAGTGTCAACATACACGGCAGACATTATTAATGTGACAATGAGATATAAGTTGTAGTATTGTAATTTACGAGTGTTAGGCAGGCGGGCTAGGAGAGTGACTTGGTACGTACGGTACAACCCACTTTTGACGAGATAATAGCGTTACACTGAGTATAATTGAAATGTTAGTATTGTAATGCATAGGTAACACTTGTATAAACGAGCTGAAATATTGCTACTGTGTCTACAATGTGTCTCACCTGCACAGACAACACTTTGAAGATTGCACAAGCGCTGGCTAATCTCAAGCAAGGTTAACGAGCACACTAGCTATTATTTATATTGTTTAGAATATTGTGTTTATTAGATTCAGCTACTAGGAAGAGACAAGGTGCTCAAACTAGAAGTGCTACAAAGGCCTCATCTGCTTCTTTCCATGAATCACCCAATAGAACGCCATTGGTATGTATAGTGTGTGTGAGCATGCTAGATTTATACCGTGTATGTTATCTGGTGTGTAGACACGTAAACGTTCCAGAAAGAAATTGGACTTCTCTGATGACTCCCTTAGTAGACTTGATGCCAGTACTGCAAGCACAGAAGAAGATGATGAAGTATGTTGAGCAGAGAATGTTTACCAGTCATGTTTTTGGTGAATGAAAATGACAGCTAAGCATATAAATAATGGTATTGCCCACCATTGGATATTTTGCAGCCAAATTTTCCTTTAAGCAAAATTTACCCATCTACTTTGCATTCCCATGTAGGATGCTTTGTCATTGAGCAACAATAAGATCATAAGATTGTCTGCAGAGTCACCAGTCAAGAAGCCTGACCCCGGTGTACTGGTAAGGTTATCAGAGACTATTAGTTGTATTATTGTGTCTATAGCATGTAGTCAGTGAGCGTCTTAGACACATATTACAGTTGCCCAAGGCCCGCCAGTGGTGCTTCTATGAATGGTTCTACTCTGATATTGACAAGTGAGTTAGCTTATTGGCTGAGTAGGTATTACACGTGTGCTGATAGACCTCTGTTTGAAGGAGATAATGATTTTAGGAGATGTCTGAAAGAATTGTTTCCTGCCCTTAAGGTATGTGTTTGAATGTGTGCAAGTACTTTTATCAGGTGCACCAAAGTTATGCAAAATTGTATGTTAAGTGTAGTAAATATCATAACAGCCACCTCTTTAACAGTACATGGCCCACAGATTGAGCCACACTTGGGGTTGTCTTTTATGCCAGGTCATTAGTTTTTAGATTCGTGCAATGGTTAACTCATCGTACAGGATTTTGTGTGAATCCTCCAGTAAAAACATATATAGTAGATCCCAAAGGTATACCGTATAAGAAATTTTGGAGAGCAGAATATTTGGCGTTTGCTTAATAAATTTGCATTTGGCGAGACTTTAAATTTTGATGAAATGCATGCCTAGTAAAGTGGAGTCCCATGTGGTAGCAAATTGTTTAGCTATAGTTTACAGAGATGTATAGACGCTTACTTCGTTGCCTATGTACTGGAGAGACTCTTCATGCGAAACAGAGTTTGGAGATTTATTCAATCCATAGCCAGTGCAGTAGCCTTCTGAAAAGGAAACAAAGTGATTGGGAACATCTCCATGCAAGATCTTTGGTGCGTGTATCTTTGCTTCCTTCTGGCATAAGAGTAGGACCTTAACCTGTGATATTGCAGACAATCGTAGAATTGCCGGTTTGATTAACCACAGGCTGAGGTTCAGTGCATCAATAGCAAAAGTATTTATGGCTATCTATCTCACTAGCTATTACTTAATTTTGACAGAACTCTACTTCTCCTTCAATATCATGAGCTTGTTATATACAGTGCCTTGCTAGTTTTGCTCTTAATCTCATGTCTGTTCAATCAGTTAAAATATTATAAACACTAATAAAATATGGTGAGATTGTAAGTGTCCACCAAATCAGCAATTTTAATTCCACACCAAAATTTCTGCTCATATGGCATATACTTATTTTAATTATTAAGACCACCTCATTATAGTGACCATGTCAACTAGGTATCAAACATTGCTATGGGTGTACTAAATGCTCTTATCAAGTCTTTAAATTCCGCATTTAACAAAAAAAGAATGTGAACATTGTCTATCAAAGGCCAATATTGGTTTTTATGCATGTCTCTGTAGTAACCCGTCTTGCTGTTACTTGGTAACTATAAACACTAGACAGATTATACTACCTCCACATTACTCTGTAGTCTCACTATGAAATTCCTGATAAATGATACCAATGCATTTGACAAACTTGTCCTCCATAAATGCATGTAGGGTATTACACTCCTCAATGATCATCCATCATTGGTTTGCAATATCACACTCTTGCTGAAATAGATGCAATCATGATCCTCATGTGCTGCTAAAGCCAGTGATATACAATAGATCATAAAGCATCCCACCAGAATTGTTGCTAGATTTAGAAGACATCTGCTGTTCATCACTTTGTATCAAATGTACCCTTTAGTGTTCTGTACAAATGTTTACATGCTAATTGTACTGTAGTTAGCACTCTTTCATTTCATGTATAATATTAACTCATTGTAGAATAACAAATAGGCTAACACCTTGTCTATAAGAAAGATTTTTCATTCGAAGTTTTGACTATCCATTAAATATGGCTTTTGGAATTCAAAAGGTTAAGACCACCTCTTTAAAGTGACCATGTCAAGTTGGTGTACCTCATAACATCATAAATCAGGAAGTCACTGAATATGTTCATCTGTTCACATGACATTCCCATCATTTTGTTAAAATTTAGTGCTGAGCGATAATATCAATAGTTCGATACTCGCGATCAAAAAATCATTATCGTGATATGATAATTACAGCTTACTATCGCGATATTGCTGTAACCTTACTAGAAACATTGTTACCAAGTTTATTTAACTGTTTTGTAACTCTTTAGGTTTGCTTATTTGTGAAATGTTCGGTTGCAAGGCTATAACAAGCTGTGCATATTTATTGGCTGCCCAAGCAATTTGTCGATCGCTTCGCGAAGGGTCTAGAGTTCCACTAAAAATGCTGCTTGAGAGGTTGGCTTAGCTGTTTTATAACTACTTGGCTTGCTTTATCATGGAAAAGTTTGGCTGCAAGGCTGTAACAAAAATTGTAGAAATAGTGGCTGCCCACGCAATCAATTATCTAATTGATGCACTTTCAAGAAAACCAAGCAAATTATAATGTTAATTACTCTTAGCATGCATTGAATACTAAAACTTGACTGAAGATCATTCAAATTGTAATTATCGTGATATTATCGTATCGTGAATAGTACTTCAATATCTATTGTGATAGTGAATTTTCTACTAGCTATTGCTCAGCACTATTAAAATTAATGACAAAAATTCAGCAAATGATTATTAGAAGCATAATGATGTCAGTAATCTGGATTATCTTGTTTGTTTGTTTAAACAGAAATGGTTGCTATGTCTGTACCTGACTAGCTAAATCAGAAAACTAGCAACTCTGTTGGATCTGCCTAATCTTAAGACTGGCATAAAGTGATGCCTTCCTAGCCAAGGTAGTGGGAAAATCCTCTGATTGAATGTTCAAGTGTGGTGGAGTTAACCTAGTATGCCTCAACCAAATTCTCTCAGGTGGCAATATCAATTCTGTTCATTGAGTTGTTAACTTTTCAGTGATCATGTAACACTCACAGAATATACTTCAGTTGTTATAGCAGGCCTGTATATAGCGTTCCTGGAGGCCAGACAGTTAAAGGTTTAACTTTCTAGATTTATAGAATAGGTCTGAAGTAGTGTTAGTATAGTTGCTTGTTGTCTTGTATGAAGCAAAGAGATGATAGTACTAGTGTTTGCTCATGGTGGCTGTTCTACCATCGTCTGAAGAACGAAAGAAGTGGCCACGTGCTGTTAAGTGCATGCATGAAGACCAGTTTTGCTGAAAACTTGTAGAAAGCAACCCTGGAAGATTTCACTGTAAGAAAACATTGTAGAGTAGTAACAGAGACTGATTCAACTTTACTTGTTTCATGCTGTTACACATGTAATGCCCATTTAGCCAATTTAGCCATTTTTACGTGTTTAATAACAACCTTGTGGTTAACAATATGTAAACAACAACATGCCAGCAGAGTTCCTTAGTTCATAGTAAACAATTCGATGTATAGATTATATATATTACTACCTATACAGCGTAGGACTAGTTAACTTATATGGGTGTGACTGTTCGAGGCACACTACTTTTAAAAACACACGGCAATGTTGACATTGAGACCAAAATGTATTCTACGTGCGTAGTTATATCACTTGGTACCATATTGATTTGAGCCTGTGACGACAAATAGGTTAATGTCAATGCAGTCAACAACAAAATTTTGATAGTAAATTTCCTATTTATCATAATAAAAGCACCTCATTGTAGTGAGTAGATAGCTAAGGTGTATTTTGTGACCTCATTAATAAGACCACCTTGTTATAGTGACCATGTCAAGTAAGTCCCAAACATAGCTAAGGTGTACTACCTCATGGTAGTGACCATGTTGAGGCCACCCCTTTATGATAACCATGTTAAGCAGGTCCAAAACATCTATTTCATGGCATTTCTAACATGACCACCTTGGTATGGAGGCCATATTTTTTGTTGTTGCCAAATTTGTGGTCATATTAGGTATTGTCATATTACATGACCCATACCTTGTTGATGTTGTTGTTGTTATATGCCATACAGACCACACAACTGACCAGAGTACAATGGAGATACATTCGTCGGTTATTGGGGAAGCCTCGAAGGTTTGTTGTGGTATTTCTCTAGTGTCTCTCCCATTCCACTCCACCCTCAGGTGTTCTGCATCATTTTTTGCTCAAGAGAGAGCAGAACTGGAAGCCAAACGAAAGAAGATAAGAGAAATACAAAAAGGACTTGTGACCAATTTTGATGAATACCGAGACCTACCCAATGATATTCCACAAACACTAGTAATAGGGACAGCAGTCACTGGTATGTTAGTACTAGCTATGATCCATTGTATCACTATTTTTACAGCAAGGCTGCCGGACCATGGTACTACCCAGTTCTTTACAGGCAAAGTAGAGGCAGTGGACCTTACATCACATCAATATTTAGTAGCATTTGATCGACCAGGTATACAGTCTTGTTGAGCTGTAATATCTCCTACTTCATTCTGTCACTATACAGGCTTAGGGAAGCATGCTGTCCCAGATACTGAGATTCAAGTAAGGAATTTGTGTAGGTATATGTGTAGCCTACCTTGTACATCACAGAGTGCTGTTGTGCAAGACACATTATCTATTAGAGAATTAGAAGAGCAGATTAATAATTGGGGTCAGATGGCAGCTACCTCATCAGCTAATAAGTGAGCCTGCCCTATTCATTATAAAATGATTGTTAAGTATTATGGTAATAGTGTGTGCAGTCCTGTTCCTGTTATGTCCATTAGGAATATTGGATCTGATAAAGTAGTAAGCTAATAAATGCTTTGAAAATGTGTTATATTTTGTTACACAGCTTGACCCATTATTATCACAATCACCAGCAAGGTATGTCATAGTGATAAATGTGGTCAAGTGGTATATTAGTGTTTCTCATTAGGTTTAGACTACAAGATTCCTCTATTGCATCTTCATCATCTTGTATGTTATAACTAGTATCATTAAATAATTCATTATAATCATCTGTTTTCAGCTTCTCAGTTTGCATCTGGCTATCTTGGAGGGTTTCCTATAGAATTTTTAAACCAAGTGGTGTGTACATGTGTGTGTCACTGTGTGTAGTGTGTCACAGTATGTAATGTGTACATGTGTGTGTCACGGTCTGTGGTGTTTATACACAAACTTTACAGGCTCAGACATCAAAAATTCTAAATGTCAAAAAAGAGGCAGTTAAATCACTTAGGGAGTTGAATACTTTAGGAGAAAAGAAGGTAACATATTGTAGTTTGGAGAACATGGAATGAATTCTATTAATATCTTGACAGAAAGCTCACGGGCAAAAAGAAGATTTTGGATTCTTTTGTAACTACGCTACCAAAATTTTAGAGTTAGAACAAATAAACACTCAACTTAGCAAGCGAATGGAACTCACCAAGGCTCATTGTATTGAGGTACACATCTGTATGTGTGTACTAACAAGAATTGATAATGTGTACTGAGGAAGGTGTCCCATATACTGTGTAGAAGGACGTATAGTGGAACCTCTCTTAACAAACTCCCCGAATTAACAACACAATAGAAAAAACCTCCATAAGAAGAACAAACATTTTGGTCCCAACAGGTCTGGTTAATACATTTTTTACCTCTGAAAGAAACCTCTATATTTCAGCAAAAAGTAGCCAAAAATTCTGGCTCCCAAAATGTCCATAATGATGTAACAACAAACCCTTGCAGTTTGTGACATTTGAGAAAGCGTAAAATGCACGGCACTGTCTCACACAATGCTCGTAATCATGAATGCCTCATCAAGGAATGCTTATATATATATATATATGCCATTTGGCTAAAGCCATAGCACACTTGTAGTTTCTCTGCTCCAGTTATGGGCATGACATACAATTTATTTATTAATAGTGTTGTGCTTACATCAATACAAGTAACTTTGCAGTTCCTGGGTATTAAGCAACTCTGTCCCCATTCCCATTCCACAGCTTGGGTATGGTGAAGACATGATCCACCCTAGTTTAGACATGACCACCACTTGTAATGAGAAGGCGATGGCTATCACTCTAGCAGAGAACAAAAGGTTCATGAACAAGGGAAGGTGTGTGTGTGAATGATAATACAGATCTGTTTGTAACGTGTATCTGCAATAGGCTAGTAGACTCTGTTCCCTTGATAGAACTAGTATCACGTCTTTCTTCATTGTTACTACATGTGGAGGTGAGTATCATCTGGATGTGTTCATGTGAAATAAACTTTTGCATTTTGTGGGCTGAATAATATCCCAAAAGGCTAATTTGTGATGGTTCTGTTGAAAAGGTTGACAAACCAAAATTCATGTAAAATGCTCAATTTACAAAAGTTTTCATTCTGTATATTTATAGCTTTTAATTTATAACAGACTGCAGCAAGTCAAGCTAGCTTGCCTGAAGAGTTCTCATTAGAGACATCACTTCAGAACATCCACTCTTCACTGCACGAGTCTAATGAACAGTAAGATAGCTATTGGTCATTCAAACTTATAATTTGTGTTTTGCAGGTTTTTTCAAGACAAAATAGAAGTACCATTAGCATTAATTTCATCAGACTTAAACCCTTCGGGTGCCTTGCATGCATTCATCAAAACCCAAAACACATCTAGTAGACAAAATCCGCCTTAATCTATAACAATTATTTATAAATCCTTTTTGTATTTCATGTATTGTTTATGGATGAAATGAATTATCTGTAAGTTATATCTCTTGTCTCGTTTGTCTCTCTTCCAACTCCTGATGTCTGGCTAGGGCTTCCTGCATCTTCAGCATTTCTTGTGCCTACATAATATTAGTTAATTATGCAAAGGCAAGGAACATATCGTACGTCTTTTTGCATCTTCTCCAACTTTTCCAAGGTGACAGATTTCAGTGGTAAAATCTTGGGCTTACACAGAGCCTGTTAAATGGAAGTTAGTAGTGGTAATACTTATTTAAAATCACCCACTAGTTGCGGCTTGTGCTCCGAGTACAGTAATCCAAACTTGGGAACTACCTCACGAAGCTTTGGTATCTTTTCTTTCTGTGAGTGTGCATTAATTAGAAATACTGTGAGTGGTTTATTGTTGACTAGTTCGCTACATTACAGCTAGAACACGGTACTCACGGTTGGCATGATATCGTCTAAACCTTGACCAATCGGACCTCGAATAAGACAACCATTCAAAAACGCGGTAATTCCCCCAACCTGTTTGCGCGTGCGCTAACCGCTAGTAGTTGGCTGCAGCGGAAATGTCGGAGAAGAACTTCATTAAAGTTTCGATCTACTCTGTGGACTCACACCGCATACCTGTCGGTACTGTAGCTTATGATTGGCCCGATGACGATGATGGCGATCAGCTGACGTTAAAAGATTTTGAAGATACCGTGAAGACATTACTCCCCAACGGTTATTCTTTCCGGTATGTCACTGAAGATGGACACCCCGTCACTAAAGATGAGCTGATAAATACGTTGAAGCCAGCTGATATCGCAGAGGATGGAGTGTTATATGTAGCAAGACAACACCCATTGCTGGGGGTCGTTATGCTTCCAGATGAGATCAGCTTGGGGATAATCAGCGTGTCTTTGGTCTCCAGACTCAGTGAGGTCCGTGATGTTATCCAGAAACAAATAGCACACAGTGAACTCCAACCTGCAATCGAGTTGGATGGCTACTTTTTCATGTGCGGCAGCTTGAAATGCCCTGTTAGTTCATCACAAGAAGCTAACTTCACTCTACTTGATATTGTTGACAATGATCGGATTTACATCGCTCTTAAATCAATGTTAGAATTACCCAGCTCATCAGAAGCTATATCATCCATCATAGCTAAAAAAACATCTGTTCCAGAGGCAATGGCACAAAAGAAGATTTACTTAAGTTATGTGAGTGAAGAGACCAGCACACATGTGTCAGCTTTACAGCTTGCACTAAAGAAGCTTGGCTTCAAAGTCTACACTGATGATCAATCGCAAGACACTAGTGAGGTATCTTCTAGTAGTGAGTCACCTGAACAGGATTACACCAACAAATACCTTCAGAAAGCTGCTGTGTTTGTTCCCATAGTTACCAGTCGATATGGTGAGACCAGTGTGACAAACCTTGAGGTAAAACATGCCGATAGTCTGGGGAAGTTTATTATTCCACTCAACCTCAATCCTCACTGGCCCCCAAACTGTCTAGCCATACAGTTTGCCAGTGTCCAGTATATACAGTGGGAGGTAAAGGGATCTGTGGAGAAGTCGGCTTCTAAAATGGCGGCAGGAATAGCTGAGGTGATGGAAATGAACCTGGAATCCATGGCTCCTAAACCTGCTAAGCTTTCACAAAAGAGAACCAGTGCTTCTCAGATAGAAACCAAACCACTTGTTGTTACTATTTGCCATTCAACACAAGCATCATTCCATAGTTACGTAAAGGAACACCTGGAGAAGAACAACTATTCTGTGTGGTCTAGTCTAGAGCTTGAAGCTAAGGGAACTGTCAGTGCTAACGGTGCTGTCTTTCAAAAGAAAGTTAGGGATTGTAGCGTGGTCGTGTGTATCATATCAAAGGATTTCTGTAGTGATGTAACTTGTGAGCAGTTGGTTTATTTCTCCCAACATCGGAAGAAGATGGTACCTGTTATGTACGAGGATGTTGAGATGCCATACTGGGTGTCCATGTTGGTGGGAACAGAGGAATTTATTGATGGTCGGGGTCAAACCTTTGATGAAATACTACTCAAACGAGTTAAGCAAGCTTTCAACCCAGACAGTATTGGTGCTGGCAAACGAGAAGAGAGGGAGCTGAAACGTTTACAGCAGGAGTTGCATTCTCAACTACCTGATGGGAATTGTGTGTACATTTCAGGAGGCAGCCAATTTTACAGTCCAAATGGTGAAACAATTTGTAAACTCCTTGGAAAAGAGTTGGCTAGACGAAAGTCAGTTGTTCTTGTAACTGGTGGACTTTTTGGTATAGAAGACAGAGTGGCTAAGAGTTTTTACGACAAGCGTAAGAAGCTTGGCTTACCCCTCAACCTCTTTCATGCCGTAGCTGTGAAGGACCCAGCTGATAAGTCTCGACAGACCAGACAAAGAGCTGATGGTACAATGGAACCAGTTCCATATGGTGAAACGATCTTCTTGGGTAATTCAGTACGGCAAACTAGTACTGCCACCACACGTATCATGAACATTTGCATTCTTATTGAAGGTGGCCCAACAGCTGCATACGAAGTGCAGCAATTCGCATGGAATGGAGCAATTGTTGTCCCAGTTAAAAGCACAAGTGGAGCAGCTGGGGGAAAGTTCCACGTCCCTAGTAGCATATTCCAATGTCCTCCTGGAGTGAGTGAGTCTGTCTGGTCTGTTCTTGGTGATGAGTCAGCAACAGTAGCTGATATCGTAGACAGCTTGATCCATATTGTGGAAGTGTGTTTCAAGAATGTTGTTAGCAAAAAAGAACCAACCAAAAAGAAGTAATTTTTTGTATTTTAGTTTTGCAATAATCTGTGTTTTTATATAATATCTATATTAATTTTATACCACAATGTGTGATATGACATTAATCATTGATCAGGCCAAGCTATAATTTTTAGAAAATCAAGATTTTGGTACTAGGAACCAAGCTGATGTTTGTGTAAACAGAATGTGCTCAGTTGTCAGGTTAAAACTGGATACAAGAAACCCTTTAACTACGCATATATTTCAAGGTGGGGCAACTATGTGGTGAAATGTTTAAACTACTCAATCTGGATTCATCTACATACATTGAGGGTAAACTTGATTAATTAATTGATTATTCTTTGATTTTTCTAACATTGTATTAACTTTCACATGGACAACCCTCTGGTATGTGTTAGATAAGTGATTATTAAAAAAAAAATTCTGTATCTACATGGTATCTGAAACATTATAATACTTAATTGATTGTATCACCTTTAAATAATTACTATGATTAAACCGTATAGCAATCTCTGATTACTATAGGTTTTGGGGGTTAACTTTATCCTTGCAATATTTAGGCCTCTAATACATATTGGGATTGTTTGCAAAATTGTGGAAAATTATTTTTAGTAACATTGCTCAACCTCAAAGCATTGATTGCCACTCCAACGGTAGCTAAATATGAAAATGTAAGTCTTCCGTCACATGTGACTATAGAGACTAAAGCCATAGTATAGGTATGGCAAGAAAGAATAAATTAGTTCAAGTTGAGTTAATGCAAGCAAATTAATATTCTTTGAGGTATGGTGACAGCAATTGTTTTATTGAGGACCTTTTTGCGGTACATGTCATGATGATCATCAGTTCAGGAGGAGCCCAAATTCAATAACTAGCAGTATTCAGGTCTAGCATCATTTACACACAGCAATATGAGCAGGGACGTAGCCAGACGTTTGGTGGTACCAGGGCCTAGCTGTATAGTTATAGAACAAAAAAAAATTTAACTACCTGCCCTCCAGAAAAAAAACTACATAGCTTGCTACACTGCTTCTCTGAATACACTGTGACTGCATGATTGACTGCTCTATTAGAGTATTCAGGATTGGCTGCTCTGATACCCCAATTAACGAATCTACTTTACCAAGAATGCATCCAGAATCTAAATATTTATTCACTGAAAAAACTGTAGAAGAGAGCGTGGAGACTTGATTGAGACTTTTAAGATTTTAAAGCAACGCCTACCCATAGATTCTACAAAATTGTTTACTCTGTCACCAATCAATTTTACAAGAGGACATAATTTCAAACTTTCCAAACCCAGATCCAAACTCCTTGTAAGATCAAAGTTTTTTACTGATCGTATCTTCGTAACTACACAATTATCATATGTGGCTTAATATGAGGTAATATTCTCCTTAAAAATCCTGAAAAAAAATCACTGTAACCAATTACACAAGTTACAAAGTGATAACTTTAACTACTAATATCTCAGTAATCTTTTATAACTTTAGCTCCTAATATCTTACTACAATTGGTTAAAAAAAGTATTTAGATGTTGTGAAAATCTATCTTATAACTGGTTTCAGAAGTTACTAGGTTACAGTGGAGATGAACTGAATGGCACAACGAATTGTAGTGGGAAATGGTTAAAGCAGATGACAGTGGCCGCAACAAATTGCAATAGGTTACAATGGAATACAATAGGTTACAATGCGTTACAGTAGGTTACAATGGGTTACAATAGGTTACAGTGGGTTACAGTAGGTAATAATGGGTTACAGTGGATTTCAGTAGATTACAATGAATACTGTAGGTTACAGTGGGTTACAATAGGTTATAATGGGTTAAAATAGGTTACAATGGATTACAGTAGGTTACAATGGGTTACAATAGGTTACAGTTGGTTACAATAGTTTACAGTGGGTTACGATAGGTAACAATGGGTTACAGTAGGTAACAAAAGGTTACAATGAGTTACAGTAGGTAACAATAGGTTACAATGGGTTACGGTAGGTTACAATGGGTTACAATGGGTTACGGTAGGTTACAATGGGTTACAGTAGGTAACAATAGGTTACAATGGGTTACAGTAGGTTACAATAGGTTACAGTAGGTTACAATAGGTTACAATGGGTTACAGTAGGTTACAATAGGTTGCAATGGGTTACGGTAGGTTACAATGGGTTACGGTAAGTTACAATGGGTTACAGTGGTTTACAATGGGTTACGATTGGTAGGTTACAATGGATTACGGTAAGTTACAATAGGTTACAATGGGTTACAGTGGGTTACAATAGGTTACAATGGGTTACAATAGGATACAATGGGTTACAATAGGATACAATGGGTTACAGTAGGTTACAGTGGTTTACAATGCGTTACAATAGGTTACAATGAGTTACAGTGGTTTACAATGGGTTAAGAATGGTAGGTTACAATGGATTACGGTAGGTTACAATGGGTTACAGTAATTTACAATTGGTTACGGTAGGCTACAGTGGGTTATAACAGGATACAGTATGTTACAACATATTATAATGGGTTACAACAGGTTATACGGTGGGTTACAAGAAGTTACGGTTGGTTACAATAGGTTACAACAGGTTACGATAGGCTACAGTCTGTTACAAACAGTTGCAGTGGTTTAAGGCCTGTTACAATGAGTTATGATGGGTTACAATAGGTTATTTTTGGTTACAGTAGGTTACAACAGGTTATGATGGGTTACAACAAGGTACAGTAGGTTACAGCTTGTTACAACACTTCCAATAGTAGAAAATTATGTATATTTGACTATAACTTCTGATTGACAGTGTTCTGTTGTTTTGTATTATATTTTTAATTTCCATGAATCAAATGGAAGCTATTTGTGTCCATGGCAACCACAATTATTATGCCACAATATATATACATATTGTAAAACTACTCCTACACACTTTTGAGTTTTTCCTAACAATTGAAACTACACTCATTCAGCTTAAAAATTGTGGTGTAAGAGTTTGGAATTTGTTTTTAATGGTAACTATATACTTGAAACAAATCAACTTATTATTGTTATTATTTGATTGGGCCATGATTTCTAAATTATTGGCAGGCTTTCTCATAATAATTATATAAACACTGATATAATTACAGTGCTTGAATGTTAACATTGCTATGGTGGGTGCAGTTATAACTGTTGCAGAGATAGCTACTAGAATGACTAGTTTAGAGATACCCAGACTTGTAATATTAAAACAGTACTACAGCAGAATACAACTAGCAACAGCTTTATAACTCAGCAAAATCAGAGATAACAGCATACAAATGACAAGTCCTTTTGTACAAAACTAAATCATCTATAGATACTACTGTTCTAGTACATTCTGCAATAACTAGAATGATCAAAGTTCTAAATAGTTCTACGGAGTTCTAGAACTTCTGGACACATATTCTTCCTTAAAAACAATTAACTGCCAGATAAGAGTTCCAAACCTTACACAGTACTCAATATGGGACGTACATACATTTTGAATAAAAAGACAAGCATATCAACCGAGCTAATCTTAAAACACCTTCTGATAAGACCAAGAACCTGAGAAGCTTTAACTGCAGCTCTCTGACAGTGTAGAGATGGTTTTCAGTCACTCCTACACACACCCCAAGATCTTTCTCCTCACTGACTATTTCTAAATCAGTAGATAAGTTGGTGGTAATGCCCTCAACCATTCTAGTTGCTAAGTGTGTGGGCAAGTGGGTTGAGATTTTTGGCAATTAATGCCTTGGAGCACCAGAGACTACAATGTCGTTTTACCTTTTGTGTATGTATACAAGGAATTCCTTATCACATCACAAATTCAAACAATCTTGTTGCACCATTTTACACTATTCTAATACTTATTGATATCAGAGGAGGTTGGACTCGCTACTGAAAAATATTAACATTAATTAAATACTTCAAGACTAAAATAAAGTTGATACAAGGCCCTAAGACACTGCCCTGTGGAACACCGTTGATTACAGTAGACCAGGAAGAAGCTGATCCACTGACACAAACCCTTTGTCTATAATTACTTAAGAAATTTTGAATCCACTTAAGAATGTCTCCATTTACTCAATGAGCTTCAAGTATCAATAGCTTGTGGGAGACTTTATCAAAGGCTTTCTGGAGATCCAGGTACATGCAGCATCGAAACAGTCAGTATATAATGGTTTACCACTATCAGTAGTTGCAGTTCACAAAATCTTCCAAAACGAAATCAATATTGTACATAAGATTGCAACAAATTTGACTCTAAGTGTTCCATTAGGTGAATTTTTGTGATGGCTTCAAGCATTTTGCATATCACAGATGTTAAACTCACCAGGAGGTAGTTGCTGGGTTTGGTCTACAGCCCTTCTTGAATATTGGTGTAACATTTGGCATCCTTCCATGAGTTGGGTAGAGTGGATTCTTCAAGTGATTTATTAAAAAGCAGTGTCAAGGGTAAAACTAGACCATTAAACAAAACATAAGGGTAACAATTGTCAGGACCAGTTGCAGCTAACTTATTTGTTTGCAATCTACATATTTATTATTGCATGGTTGAGAGTATATATAATATATACTTCTTCAGGTGTTACTGTGAATTTATCAAAAACCGTAAAAATAATAATCTGGAATTAAATGGGGCATAAATTGGTAACCTGTTGTCAGTGTTGGGCAAGTTACTTTGTAAAAGTAACTAGTTACATATTACATATTTTAGTTTACAGTTACATATTACTCATAAAATAAAGTAACTATAATAATATTGCATATTATATTACTTTGTGTCCACAGCCTTAAGCTGTCACGTGTGAAACTACCACTTTATCACGTGACATGATTGCGTTGTTGGACAATGTGCAAATCTTGGTTATGAGTAAGAAGCTGGTGAATAAGCTTCAGTAGGCTTCGTTACTTCATTGTGGCTAGACGTTACCCAGAGGATAACTAACGAGATTAGTAACTTCGTTACTTGTAGTAATAATATAACGTAATATTAGACTCGTTACAGTAACTATATTACTTAGGTAACGCGTTGCATTTGTGAGTAAAGTAACTTGAGTTATATTACCCGTTTTTATAACGTAATTCGTTATATTACTTAGTTACCACAAAAGTAATAATATTACATAACGCATAAGTAACGCGTTACTCCCAACAGTGCCTGTTGTAACTTATCCTAACCCACTGTAACCTATTGTAACCATATGTGGCTTAAAATGAGGTAATATTCTCCTTAAAAATCCTGAAATTCTAATTGTAACCCACTATAACCCCATTGTAACCTACTGTAACCCATTGTAACCTATTGTAATTGTTAACCATTGTAACCTATTGTAATTGTAATTGTTACCCCATTGCAACCTACTGTAACCGACTGTAACCCATTGCAACCTACAGTGACACATTGTAACCTACTGTAACCAATCGTAACCTACTGTAACCATTGTAATCCACTGTAACCTACTGTAGTCCATTGTAACCCACTGTAATCTACTGTAACCTGTTGTATCCCATTGTAACCTACTGTAACCCATTGTAACCTATTGTAATCCACT
Source organism: Dysidea avara (assembly GCF_963678975.1). Taxonomy (NCBI): domain Eukaryota; kingdom Metazoa; phylum Porifera; class Demospongiae; order Dictyoceratida; family Dysideidae; genus Dysidea; species Dysidea avara. Next base: position 1,506,920 of record NC_089274.1, on the reverse strand, counting down.
GTAACCTACTGTAACCCTTTGTAATGTATTGTAACCTACTGTAACCCATTGTAACCTACCGTAACCCATTGTAACCTGTTGTAACTCACTGTAACCCATTGTAACCTACTGTAACCTATTGTAACCTACTGTAACCCATAGTAACATATTATAACCTATTGTAACCCTCTGTAACCAATCATAACCTACTGTAACCCATTGTAATCCACTGTAGCCCATTGTAACCCACTGTAATCTACTGTAACCTGTTGTATCCCATTGTAACCTATTGTATTCCACTGTAACCTACTGTAGCCCACTATAACGTATTGTAATCCACTGTAACCCATTGTAACCTATTATAACCTACCATAACCCACTGTAACCCATTGTAACCTACTGTAACCCATTTTAACCTACTGTAGCCGATTGTAACCTACTGTAATCCACTGTAACCTACTGCAACCTATTGTAACCTACTGTAATCCATTGTAACCTACCGTAACCCATTGTAACCTATTGTAACTCACTGTAACCCATTGTAACCTATTGTAACCTACTGTAACATATTGTAACTTACCGTAACCTATCGTAACTCACTGTAATCTACTGTAACCCATTGTAACCTACCGTAACCCATTGTAACCTATTGTAATCCATTGTAACCTACTGTAACTTACCATAACCCATTGTAACCTATTGTAATCCATTGTAACCTACTGTAACTTACCATAACCCATTGTAACATACTGAAACCCATTGTAACCTACCGTAACTCATTGTAACCTACTGTAATCCACTGTTACCTATCATAACCCACTGTAACCTATTGTATTCCATTGTAACCTATTGCAATTTGTTGCGGCCACTGTCATCTGCTTTAACCACTTCAAATATTTGTAATTTGCTTTAACCACTTCAAATATTTGTAATTTTCCCACTACAATTTGTTGTTTCATTCAGTTCATCTCCACTGTAACCTAGTAACTTCTGAAACCAGTTACAAGAGAAATTTTTACAACATCTAAATACCGCCATATCTAACAATTATTGATGCCTGGGCTTGGCCATGGGCCCTGGGTGGCCCAGATTCTGGCTACGCCTTTGAGTATGAGTACTGAATGGTGATGTGATGGTTTTGAGTTCTTTATTATTACATAAATAATATCTGCAACCGTCTGTTAGTCTCATCTCCTGTCATTATTCCCCTCACTATGCTACTAGCAGGGGCGGATCCAGGTAGATCTAGATCCAGGGGGGTTCAAAGGGTTCCATGGAACCCCCCTTTTGAAAGAGCCTTTCTTACTCGAGATACTCTAATAGAGCAGTCAAATCGAGATACTCTAATAGAGCAGTCAAAATAGTCTTTTGAGGAGCAGTGTAGCAAGCTTTGTATCTAGTTATAAATAAGGAAATATAGTTGGTGAGGGAATCTATGGTGAGGGGCAGCTATTGTCAGCAGGTGATGACCTTTCTTTCTTTCTTTCTTTCTTTTTTTTTTTGGTCTTCAACTTACAGTTAGGCTGAAGTTGCAATTTCAGACTGGAAACCCCCTTTTTAAAAGTCTGGATCCGCCCCTTACTAGTATTCCCTTATTGACCACATCAGCAGATATTTGACATCATGTATATTAGCCTCTCTTCATAACTCATGTTCTTTAACATTGTGGTAACTTTTCCAAATTTGACATGTCTGTCACTCAGACAGATCATGATATCTTAAGGCTCAAATAGTGTTAGAACTGGTGAATTACTTTTTACAAGTGTATGGAAAACAGAAATTTTATAGATCATCGGCAGCAATGAAACACCGGAGGTCAGCATCTACACCACCATACAGCCTATCAATAGCTGATCAGTCAGGAAGTGTCCACTAGTGTAGCTGACCTCCCTTGTTTCATTTCTACAATAATAAAATGATTTCTTCCTATGTAAAGTGTTAATAAATAATATATGTTACTAAAAAAAAGTAAACAATGTGATTTATGACTAGTGACTCCAATGCATACCACATGGCACACTGGCCTGACATAACTCAATTGAGATTTCATTCCAAGTATATTTCTTCACGTACTGATTCATCTATCTTAAGATATTCTTTAATTGAATGATGAAAGTTTCATACTACTATGCAAATTTATAAAATACTGCATAAGTCAGCTCCAGCATATCTCTATCAGTGTCACAGGACGTGCAAGCAGAAATGTACATCGTTTGTTTGTTTGTTCCAAAGATAAACACTAATTATGGGAAACACAGTTTCTACTATCGTGGAACTACATTTTGGAATGCTTTGCCAACAGCCTTATATGACCCAACAACATTTACTCAATTTCGAAATAGTTATTTAAGAACATTTTAGTGATGTTAGTTTGTACATAAGTAATTACTGTATATGTGTGTGTTTATATGTGTGTTGTGTTCAGGGTGTAGCTGAAGAACAGCTTCGGCTGATGCTGCCTCCCTGTTAAAATAACAATTGAAAAAAATATTGAGCGACTTAACCCACCTCAACTATCATTACTGAAAGTGATGTGGCCATTTCACTTCATTTTCAGCAATGTTCCACTATACAGTAGACTCCTGTAAGCATTTGAGCGTAAATTGGATGGCTGCAGGTTTGAAGCTATCTAGGCCCAGTCATGGATTTTTTCTCCTTCCGCAACTTTTCAAACACACCTTATGTAACTAATGTCTTTGAGCAAGCTGTAGGACCAGGTGTCCTACAGACCTTCAGCACTTGTGCTGTAAAGCTTTAATAAATAAATAAATAAATAAACAGTGCTACAACCAAAATAACAGTAAGAGAAGTGTCTCTGCAGCCATTATGGAAATTATCTGCAATGCTAATGATAGCCTGAAGCCATCTCATGTTACCATGAATGAACATTACTCAGAACATTATCCCATAGAAGGTCATTTCATTCCTTGTGACATAACATCTGGTGTCCCCCAAGGCTGAGTCCTTGGACCTGCCCTTTTCCTAATATATATCAACGACATAACTACAAACGTACATAGTGAGTTGCGACTGTTTGCAGATGACATTTTAATTTTTAGACCTATACACTCACCAATTGGTCAGAAGATTCTGCAGGATAAAATAGGCAAATGAATGGCAGATGGACTTCATGAAACATGTCTAAATGCAAAATCTTACAAGTTACCACACATCACACCACCAAAACATTTACATATCAAATGAATGGAATACCCTTGAAATCAGTAGAAAAGATTAAATATCTTGGAGTTTATCTTGTACAATAGGATGAGGCATGCTTGCTTTCTACGTTCTGGCCAATTTAGTTCATTTAACATTTCTGTGATACTGTCACGGTGGTGTCTGTTCCAGACCTTATTTAAGACAAAATGAGCAGCTCGATGTTGAATCATTTCAAGTTTAGAGATTTCATTTTGGTGGTGTGGGTCCCACAATATTCAATAGATGGTAGCAAAAATTGTTTGTAAGTATATTCTTTGAAGCAGGAATGTAAATTTCGCCTTAGGAAACTAAGTAATCGATTTGTTTTGTTGCATATGTAGTCAATGTGATTGTGCCATGAAAGTTTATATTGTTCAAGTAGTAAATCACTTATTACTTGTCCCAAATTGCTGTCTGCCATCATTAAATCAAACTGCTACCCAAGCACATCATGATCAGAAATTTAATCATATACAATCTTCTGCAGTAAACACTTATCTCTATTCATTCCTACCCAGAACTATTTCCCAATGGAACGGTCTATGTATCCCTAATCTATCTAACATTGATCTTGAAACATCTAAACAACTGACTACTCTTACTTTGTGATTGTAACTTAGCACTTACTGTAATTTAGCAGCCTAGCACTTAGCTATATCATAACTTAGCACTTATTGTAACTTAGCACTATTCGTTATTGAAACTTAAACTAGGTACGTACGTGTATGTAACGAGTACATTAGCATTAAAACCCTGTTGGGTGATTGCTAAATAATAAATAAATAAACACATCTATACGAAGAGAAAGGAGGATAAAGGTAAGTCCACTGTATAACTGCTGCAGTTTGCAAAAAGGCACATCTCAGGCCACAGTGAAGAAATCAACCCTGTAGTTTTCACCATGCATAGTTGATTTGGCTGGAGGCATCATTTAGTTAGTCAGCAGAAAATTCAGTTAAATAGTTTGGGTTTGGGGTCACTCTGAAGGAATTTTCAGGTTTAATTCTACTGCCAAGGGAAAATGAGGCTGGTTTTAAGGTGATATTAGCAAAAAACCCAAACCTTCATGATCCCTACTATACAGTGCTACAATGCTGCGGTCTAATGAGGGGTTTGTACAAAAAATGATTGTGACTTCATGCAGAATGAAATCACTTAGCTATGGACTTCAAATAAAAACTGCTTTGTTTCTTTCAACAAGACCTCAGCCTTCAATGTTTTTGCAGGTAAATTAATGCCTTGGGGAGTTAAAGACAGAAATGATCAGTTTTCTGTACAAAATTGCCATAAAGGTCACTGAACATCACATCAATAATGGCAGCTGGCCCACGTATAACAAGAGTTATGGACATGAACTGATATTGAAAGTTTCATAGTTTTATGAATGAAAAGTATACGATTTTGAAAACATAGTAGTACCTTTAAATGCCCACAACTATTTCACTATTTCTTTTAGAAGAAATTCAGACATGCAAACACGTCGATGCAACATGAAAACATGGCATAGATTATGTATTCCCTGCCCCTAACCTAATATAGAGAATGTATAATCTGTGGCTCTATAGTACAAAACCATTGGGAGTGTCACCTATATAATGTTATTAGCTACCAGCAGTGGTGGCTGACCAGAGTATAGAACCTCTGACAGCAGGTGGTCTGGGGAGCTGTACCCCACAGAAGCTGTAGCCATTTTAGTTTTCACGATATCTCAAAGTTCACATTACTTTATAGGAATATTTTAACTAAAACACCAACTTGTTACATAAGTATTTAACTACAGAGTTAAGCATTTATAAGCAGTAAAACAACCCTTAAACAGTCAGTGCATGGATTCCCACTATGCTCAAACTATTTTTCGCTTTTAGGAATTAACATGTTTTCATGAAGTATTGTTAGGGTATTTGAACATTCTATTAGAAGTATATTGATCTTTTTCATGATTTTCAGCCCCAATCTAAGAAAGATTTTGCAAGATATCATATATCGTTCTGAGCCCCCCTTGGCAGACTGAGGGGGCATCGGCCTTCTATCCCCCTTCTGCCACTATTGCTTCTTGATCATCATAATATGGAAGTATTATTGGTGCCCAAGGAGGCTATCCACTAAATCTATATAAAGCAACTGCAACTAGATGCATACCATTATTCACTGAGGGGGAGGGCATTGCTATAGACTATAACTGAGGTGAAATTTTGTGCATCCGCCAAATTAAAATTATGCAATGTCAATATTTTGAGGGGGAATATTCTCGAGCCAGGTTGAACAATGTAAAAATAAAATTTTTGTGAATTTACATGCAAACAATGTTATTATATGGTTGAAATCTAAACAATTAATAGAAAATCTCAAAATCTGTGAAAATTTCCCCTGGAAATATTTAGGCTACAAAGTTACTATGGTAATCATACCTCCTAAATTAAAGAAGTCAACCATGCCAAATACATAGGTGTAACAGTAAGCCCGCAAACTCCAGGACACATAAAACAAGTAATTTTCAAGGCTAAGGTTTCTTCAGTGTATCTTCTATAAAGATAGCAATGGTAAGCCAAACATAGCCGGATTATGTAGCTGTTGTCTGGGGGCATCATGCTCAGCATTTGGGTGACACTATCATAATGAGAGTAGTTGTTGGCCACAAATCAAGCTGCTTGTTGCAGTTGTGTTCTCTCAATCACCTCTAGCAGAGTTGAACAGAACACTATAATGATGTTTAAAATGATTAACCACCTTGTTGATATTCCAGCAAACCCATTTCTAATACCCATGCATATCCACTGCACACACAGCACCAGAAGTTTTTATATGAGATTAACTGTGACCAATAACATGGAATGTACTTTTCCCTTTCGACAAAAATACTCTATTCCAACACGTGATTGACTCTGAGGACATTGATTGGTTCAAGCAAAAATTGGCTGGACTAGCAATTACTTCAGTAATTTGTATGTGTATGTTGTCTGTGTGCTATCATGTATCGAAGCGTTTTTGTGCCAAACGAAGTACTCATCATCTAATAATTACCTTGCCCACTTTTAAATGAAGCTTCTAACTACATCATTTACAGTGTGATTAGTATTATACTCTAATTGAGGTTTGCATATTAAATTCAAATAAAATAATAATAATAGTAAAAGAGTGTAGTGGACAAAAATTTGATTGAACTCTTTCTGTAAACTGCATGTAAACCACAAGTAAACACCTATACCAGTCAACATATGCATGCCTTTATAAGATGACATTCCCATTAATGTTAGAGGTTTAGCTAAATGGTCAAGGCACATACCTTATAAATGCAAGGTCTGAGTTTGATTCCAGCTGGTGACTGTTTCTCTTTTTCTTTCTTTTTTTGCTTTCTAATGCAATCTATTTCTCCGGTTCTGATTATTAACCTTATTTGTGCAACATTCTTTTCTGAATGTGTGCCACTCTCAGTGTATGTAAATACTTTTACGTCAACTTATATTGTTTTAGTATGAAAATAAGGATAATTTTGGTGAGCTATAGCTGGAAATAGGTACATATGCATGAGACTACATATCTATAGGTATATAATTATACTGTTTCAACATTATAACTTTAGAATGAGTATCCTTACCACTGTCAGTAATTTGTCACGACGAAATCTTGCACGTATAGCCAGGCTTAATACATGCACTGATAGGTGGAGGATGTATATAGTATATACTGCTGGAGTGTAGGCGTGCTCGCAGTAAATTACACAGGTGCATGGGAGTCACATGCAATTTTACTTGAAAGGGTGTAACATACTTAACAGAGCCGGAAACTCCTGCACTGTAAGGCAGGTACTATTGCTGTAGGGAAAGTATACTGAATTACTGATGATGCTATACGTTATATTTCTTTCTGCTTTCAGCTAAATGTCGCATACAATCTGAAATGGTATTATTATATGCATGGACTATTATGAATTACATCATGTGTTATAATACTACTAGCTACTGTTGTTTTGCTTAGCTAGCTACACATATATATAGCTCTGCTGTTACCTGTGCTTACTTCATTTCAGTATACTTGCAGGATGCAGCATCATGTTTAATGGGCATGACATCATCATGCATGCATGTAACATAGCTACGTACATAAATGGTACTGAACTGGTTCCCACTACATTCAATTTACATTCAATGTATGTATAGATATTTAAATGTAAAGATGGTATACAAAGGGTAACTTTAAGCTTAATATTATGCATGCACAATATACAGCAAGTCCTGCACTGTAGGGCTGCATGCTGTATGACAGGTATGATAAGGGCGGATTTAGGGGGGGTGATCAAGCGCCCCCCCCTCCAAAATTTACCGTGTGCAAGCTAGGAAGCTTCTAGAAGTTGCAGTATAGATGCAATTGCATCTTATACATATGCATGGGCAATGAAAAGATGGAAAGAGAAGGGAGAATGGCTAATTTTTACTTAGAATTACTAAGAGGGGTTCAAATTATACTTTTGGTGTGAGACTTAACCTAAAAACTGCTAAAAATCGAAATACTCTAATAGAACAGTCAACTACTCTAATAGAACATCCATCATAATGTTTTTTTCGAGAAATTGCCAGGGTGTTATCTTGACCTGTGCACTGTTATCTTACCATTGCTCCAAACATTCTGCCATATACTAATCACTTTCTGAGAACAACTTCTGTCAAATGGTTAATATTATAGTGGGTATTTTCAGTTGTTGCTACATTGATGCCTGGGTTGACATGCTTAAGTAAAACAGTTAATTTCTTAGCATGTATACAGTTAACAAGCTAGGCTGTAGTATCTGCATGAGAACTGTTTATTTTTGTTTTATCAGCATCAAAGTTCCACGCTGCATTTATCTGAATCTAGCATCAATTGAAGCGAATAAAATTTAATGTCATACAGGGTTTGCACTCCCAAGCCCCTTGAAACTCAACTTTATAAGCTCAAATGATACCACAGCATTTACGCTGTCACATTATAAGGGGTTAGTTGTGGCCAAAAGCTAGTTGTATATATGTAAGTGATTTTGGACTCTGGTTGTAAAAAATTAATATGGTGATGGGGCCATATAGTTGTAAAAAGTCAGATTGAAATAGTAACAGAACAGTCTGTGGCTAGCTATATATACTACAAAGTTAAGTTATTTTTGTGTGCATTTTAAATCTCTACAATGACCTTATAAGATCCAATCCTGTGTATGTCTTTGACAATCCACTATTATGTATTGCCTTATAATCCAATAGCATTTAAAAGTGTAGTTCTGTTTTTCTAAACTTGCTTACAACTGGACTCATCCATCTTGTACCCCCACAATCTTTCAGTACAATAGAGTATTTGGTTAAAGATAGCTTCCAGATTCAATCTTATGATAGCTATATTCCAAAAATTTCCAGAGGGAGCATCACCCCCCCCCCCCTATAGTTGGAAAATTTTACATATGCACACTCTACACACTGCATGGTGAGTGTAACTTGCCCTCTCAAGCCCTCTCTTCATTGTTACTGTTTGGATGTTATAGTTTGAACCATCAGACTGTAAAGCACACTAGCTATATACCTTAAGCCAAGCAATACACTAAATTTAGCGATCTTGTATATTGATGAATTTACCATATAATTTTTTAGTAATTCGTGAATTGATGTAATCAATTAGCAAAAAACCAAACTCTAAAATTGCTAAATTTAGTGTTCCGCTAAATTAAGGTATTTCAAACACAAAATTAATGGCAAGTATTGATCATATGTGTAGCTGCATCCTTCTCCTAGCTTCCTGTTCTTTACTATATATGTAAAGAATATATATTTTAGTTACTGGCTGTGGCCTTAAATGACATGCAGCTAGTAGCTATTACAACTGTTCTGGAATAGTGGTGTCATTTCATTATTATTACACTTAGGTGACTCACAATGCTTTAATTACTAGTGTTGTGAAAGCATTGTGAATCACTTAAACAAAGTGGCATCATTTTTCAGCCAAAATATTGCCAATTCAGTGCTGGTCACTGTAAAGCATTAATACAACAACAATACAATACAAATTTTAATACTGAATAGGCTTAATTTGCAAATTTTTTTCTGTGGGGGCATGCCCCCACACCCTCCTAGATAGTATTGTATTATTGTATTAATGCTTTACAGTGACCAGCACTGAAGGTCTGCAGCAACATGTGCTGATCTGCATGCTGCCGAGTGTGTTTCGCACACTATACCTATAGTTACTTGTAACTATAGTTTCGCTTTTCTTAGTCAACCAACCATTATGTTAGCACCCCCCCCCCTTCTGAAATCCTAGATCCGCCCCTGTATGATGCAGTGATATTTAATCGCGCTTATCTAAATGCTTTATAACTAGGACGTGCAGGTACCAATGCTAGGTCTGCACAGTATAATAGTCATAATTACCAATAGTTACGTAACAAAATACCTGCGCGGGGCGCCCAGGGAGACTGAGCGCGTGCGCTTAGGCTGCATACATGCAGGGAATCCGCTGATCCTGATAGCTAGCAGAAGGGTGCGTAGCTATGGTTGAAATGGCAAAAAAGTTCATCAAGGTTTCGCTCCAGTCGGTGGATTTGCGCTCAACGCCTATAGGAACTGCGGCTTACCATTGGCCAGCTGAAGGCAAGGATGATCAGACAAGCGAGCAGACAACACTGAAAGATTTCGTGGGAGTCATCAAGCCCATGCTTCCTGACGATTTCCCCTTCCATTTTGTCACTAAAGAAGGACACCCCATCACCCAGGAAGAATTGTTGAGCTCGTTAAAGCCAGCTGATGTGGCAGAGGATGGAGTGTTGTATGTAGCAGAACACATAACGCGGTCACATCCCCCATTGTACGGTGTCATTTTACATCCAGATGGTACTAATATGGGAGTGATCACTTCCTTCTTGAGTTCTTCACTCAGTAGAGTCCGTGAGGCCATCCAAACCCAAGTAGCATGCAGTGACCTACTCACACTAGGTGATTCAGAGTACTTGTTCATGTGTGGCAATTTGAAATGTCCAGTTAGTCCATCACAAGAAGATAGCTTGACCTTACTTGACGTTGTTGATAATGGTCGGATTTACGTCACTCTTAAATCTGCAGTAGAAACAGTTAGTGGTGCACCAGAAGCTTTATCATCTGTGGTAGCCAAGAGGCCATCTGTTACAGAGGCAGTGGCTCAGAAAAAGATTTACTTGAGCTATGTTAGTGATGAGGCTGGTACTCATGCATCCGCTTTGCAGCTTGCACTAAAGAAGCTTGGCTTTAAAGTCTACACTGATGGTCAATCGCAAGACACTAGCGAGGTATCTTCTAGTAGCGAGTCACCTGAACAGGATTACACCAACAAATACCTTCAGAAAGCTGCTGTGTTTGTTCCCATAGTTACCAGTCGATATGGTGAGACCAGTGTGACAAACCTTGAGGTAAAACATGCTGATAGTCTGGGGAAGTTTATTGTTCCACTCAACCTCAATCCTCACTGGCCCCCAAACTGTCTAGCCATACAGTTTGCCAGTGTCCAGTATATACAGTGGGAGGTAAAAGGATCTGTGGAGAAGTCAGCTTCTAAAATAGCAGCAGGAATAGCTGAGGTGATGGAACAGAACCAGGAAGCCATGGCTCCTAAACCTGCTAAGGTACAACAAAAGAAACCAAGTGTACGCCAATTAGACATGCCTCTTGTGGTCACTATTTGTCATTCAACACAAGCATCATTCCATAGTTATGTCAAAGAATACCTGGAGAAGAACAAATATTCTGTTTGGTCTAGTCTAGAGCTTGAAACTAAGGGAACTGTTAGTACTAACAGTGCTGTCTTTCAAAAGAAAGTTAGGGATTGTAGTGTGGTCGTGTGTATCATATCAAAGGATTTCTGTAGTGATGTAACTTGTGAGCAGTTGGTTTATTTCTCCCAACACCGGAAGAAGATGATACCTGTTATGTACGAGGTAGTTGAGATGCCATACTGGGTGTCCATGTTAGTAGGAACAGAGGAATTCATTGATGGTCGAGGTGAAACCTTTGATGAAATACTACTCAAACGAGTTAAGCAAGCTCTCAAACCTGACAGCATCAGCACTGGAAAACGAGAAGAGAGGGAGCTGAAACGGTTACAGCAGGAGTTGTATTCTCAATTGCCTGAAGGGAACTGTGTGTACATTTCAGGAGGTAGTCAATTCTACAGTCCAAACGGTGAAGCAATTTGTAAACTCCTTGGAAAAGAACTTGCAAAACGAGAATCGAATTTTGTTGTGACCGGAGGGTATTTTGGTGTTGGAGATGTGGTGGCTAAAAGTTTTCATGACAAGCGCAAGAAGCTGGGCTTACCTCTCAACCTCTTTCATGCTGTAGCTGTGAAGGACCCAGCTGATAAGTCTCGACAGACCAGACAAAGAGCTGATGGTACAATGGAGCCAGTTCCATATGGTGAAACGATTTTCTTAGGTAATTCAGTGCGGCAATGCAATACTGCTACCACACGTGTCATGAACATTTGCATTCTCATCGAAGGTGGTCCGGGAGCTGCCTATGAAGTGCAGCAATTGGCATGGAATGGAGCAATTGTTATCCCAGTTAAGTGCACAGGCGGAGCAGCTGGGGGAAAGTTCAATGTCCCCAGTGGCATATTCCATCGTCCTCCTGGAGTGAGTGAGTCAGTCTGGTCTGTTCTTGGTGATGAGTCAGCAACAGTAGCTGATATCGTAGACAGTTTGATCCATATTGTAGAAGTGTGCTTCAAGAATGTTGTTAGCAGGAAAGAACCGGCTAAAAAGAAATAACCTATGGATTTTAGTTTTTAGTTTTGCTTTAAAATTGACTATATTATATTTTCTTTACGTGTGATTTTATATTAACATCATATTTATATATTTTTATTTTGCTCTGCTATAGCTAATATCTATAATAATTGTAAAAGCAGTGTATTAGTGAAGTGTTGGCAGCTCTGGCTATATAGCTGCAATGAATTAAGTATAATAGAATAGCGTACCATGCAATTGTGTGTGATATTGGTTTCCCTGCTCTATCAGTGTATGTGCACATGCATGGGTTGTGGATTCCACAGGCTGAAGCTCTGTGTGTGTGTGTGTGTGTGTGTGTGTGTGTGTGTGTGTGTGTGTGTGTGTGTGTGTGTGTGTGTGTGTGTGTGTGTGTGTGTGTGTGTGTGTGTGTGTGTGTGTGTGTGTGTGTGTGTGTGTGTGTGTGTGTGTGTGTGTGTGTGTGTGTGTGTGTGTGTGTGTGTGTGTGTGTGTGTGTGTGTGTGTGTGTGTGTGTGTGTGTGTGTGTGTGTGTGTGTGTGTGTGTGTGTGTGTGTGTGTGTGTGTGTGTGTGTGTGTGTGTGTGTGTGTGTGTGTGTGTGTGTTACTGATATAGATGCTGCATGCTTTCACACATTGATCAGTTAGCAGTGTGTTGGCTTCTGGAACATGAAAAGATGCAGAAGTGTCAATATTTTGAAGTACTTAATTAGCTGCTGACAAACTTTTTGTCATAAAACAGATAATAACATGCTGACTGCTATCTGTATACTGCAGATCTGCGATCATGAATTTTTTCTTACATGCACTTGTTAGTATAGTTTCTTGATGGATGTAGTCACCATCTGATATAACTTGCACAAAAAAAAATCTTTGCATCATCATTCCTGGACATAATTGAAACGTCTGTGTTGATAGATGAATGGTACTCTAACACGCTGATAAGGCGTCAGCTGTCTATGAGGCATTGCCATTGCCTGTAAAATTTGTTGTTTGAGATTGTCTCAGAAAGTCATAATGTAACTATCTCCTCACTCTTATTTCTGTATTAAGGGTCAAGTGAAGTATTGTGTGAACTAATGTAATTAAAGTCTGACATTTCCTCTTGCTCCCTGAAATGCCATAAATAGTATAATTTATAACAGTAATATAATGTAAGTGTTGTAATCGTTAAACAATAACTAAATCAAAAATAATAGTAGTGTAGTAGCCTACAAATTATTGTTAACAATACCTAATAACATTTTAATCCAACACAACAATAATAAGAATTCTAAAATCTTTTTTGTAACATTAGGAAAATTATTTTGCTAGTAATGAATTTATCAACACACTTTTGACTTATTTGTCAGGTCAGAAAGAGAGATCATGTGGGATACTTAAGCACAAATCCTTATGCACAAAAGCTTTAAAAACCTGCACAAGACCCGTAACATTCCATAGCAGTTCATTCAAAACAGTTCAAGACTTTCTGAGTAATTTATGTAGTTAAATATTAATTGGTTATCTTAAAATCATGCAAGTATGCCTCGGAGCCGGCTAAGGTGGCATATACTTTTGAGTTTTAAAGTTTTAAATGTATAGCACAAGGATCTAGTAGATTCTGTAGGCTTATGGGGTTTAGAACATGCTGGGCAAGTGTCTAATTGAGGAAAGTGATGCAGTGTTTTGTGTCCAAGCATTTTTCAACCTAAAATCACTTTTTAAATACATTTGTAATTTGGTATAGTTATCTCACATGTGTAGTTTCCATCTGATTCATGACAAATTATAGCTTACATATATCTCACGTCATTAAATTATAAATGGAGAGAAATGACCTCGTATAGCCATAACTGCCACTCTTACATAAGTACACCTCACTCATATATTTTAGCTTCACTTGTCAGTGATGTCATACAACAGGTTGAGGTCTCTGAACACACCTACATGCAGCTAAACAATCTGAACCCATGTATGCAGAGCAGAGTATAATGAGGAAAATTAATCTTAACGCTGAAGTAATTAGTTATATATTATAGTGCTATTTAGCTGTTTGAGGTACAAACTAATTATTGCTTACCATGCATATATTATAACAAGGGCAGCTCCAGGAATTTTGGTGACAGGTTTCCAAATTTTCTGTTGCATAATGGCACATTGTTGCATAATGGCACATTAAAGGGTGTGGGTGCATCCTCCCCAGGAAATTTGAGACTGCATGGTAACAGTAGTTATTGGTAACAGTAGTTATTTTCACCAAAAAAATCTTTAAACTGACATTTTAAACATATGTAATAGGAATTGATTGATAATGGTGTTTACACTTGCTATTGCTGACATAGTATATATCAGAGCAGGCTAAATAGTTATCAGGTGGAACTTTGATGTTTGAAGCATACAACAAATGTGGATGCAATACTGGAGGTCTGGGCATTCCCCCAGGAAGAATTTCAGGTCTTAAACATTCTGAGATAAGACTTTAGACTATTAATTACTGTATTGATAACTAAGTCACTTCTAAAAATACAAATGTGACTGTTCTATTAGGGTAGTTGACAGTATTTCAATCTGAACCTTTGTACCTTTGCAAATCAATTGAAAGTTTCCTGAATATACTTGACCAGTTTTTAGAAACCTCAGAAACTCCCTGGATCTACCCCAGTAAAGCAATAACAGTAACAAATTAATAGTACACAACAATATTAACATACTGCATGGTTGACTTATTGTTAACAATTTTAACTTAAATTTTGTGAACCATATGATAACTGTAACTAAAATGAAAAATGCCTTACAAATACAACACTATTATAATGGCATACACCTAAGAGGTAATGCACCCTCCCATGACTGAGCAGCAGGATGTTCATGTGCTTTACTGAACTAGCATGTTTTTAGTGTTGCTATACCTCATTTGGTGTGCCGGCAGGTTTGGCCATGGAAAGCAAACAATCAAGTGTGCAGTTTTGATACATACCACTAGCTAGGTTGCTAACTGTGGTAACTATAGTCTTGTATTACTACACAGCCGATATGTGTGCTAAATCATCAGCATAAATATATAACTGATAGTATGCTGTTTTGAACACACTAAAAGCATTTTGTATTCAAAGTAGTGGCTGTTAGTTTAATGATAGCTGCTTTGGAAATAGATTATTTATGCATGGTGACAGGGTTAACGTTAGCACTGAATGCTAATGTAATCAAAAATAGCAATACTGGTTTTTCACTTAACTTTTCAGTGTCACTTGCAGTCAGAGTGTGCATAGTTTAAGGAGTCAATTGCAGACCAATGTGATGCAGTTGATAGATGTTTATGGGGAGTACTGCAAGTGATATAAAAAACCAGTATTGTTATTATTGATTACATGCTGTCACATAAGCGTTCAGTTTTTGTTGGTGTCAGGATCCTCATAATCATTTTCACTTGAGAGTGAAATTCACTGTCAAACTTTAGGCCCTATAAAATTTATTCTACTCAACAATTGAGCGCAGTAGCTAATAGGTGACATATAAGGGTTTGCTGTAGAAGACTGCATGATATATATATATATATATATACAGTGGCGGATCCAGGCCCCCCCCTGCCCCCCTTCCTTTCTGCATCCCTTTAAAAAAAATTGCATACAAGATCGAGATACTCTAATAGAGCAGTCACTCTAATAAAGCAGTCACAGTGCTTATGAGGCAGTTGTAGCTTATAATTAACTATGAAGCTATGAATAAGGATCTGAATAAGGATCCTTATATACCTTTATAGTAAATATATTTGTTGAAGGGCAACCATTATTGCTGTGACCTTATTTTATATATATATATGTTTGCTCTTCACTGAACTTTTCAGCAAAGTGAACCCCCCCTTTCAAAACTCTGGATCCGCCCCTGATATATATATATATATATATATATATTATTCCTAATTCAAACCAAATGTAAATTCCAGCCATGCACAAATAGAAGCACTTGAGTGTAACACCAAGGTACCAGGGTAAAGTGTATCATCTCACTAATTGCATGAGTGTGACTGACAGTGAATTTCACTCTCAAGTGAAAATGATTATGAGGGTCCTGACACCAACCAAAAATGTAATCACATTTTTACTGACATTCTAAACCAACACCTCGGCAATGTTTTCAATTTCAAACTGATTTCAGAATTAGCAGCGAGAGAGACAGAGAGTAAATATACAGTAATATGCAGGGCTAGAGTTTTATTGATCTTAAGATTCTTATATTTCTATAGTACAGAATTCCAGCTGGTGTCAGGCCCCTTGGACAGTGTAACTGTATTCTAGTGAAAATATTTAATGGGAACAAAGTGATGTATTTATTCAAGAAGATTCACATCATAATCAAGGTCATGTCATGATGTTAACAATGTCATGATATATAAAAATGTACTTGAGTATTATATAGTATACTAGTATATTAAAAATTATAAATTTAAAAATGGAGTAGGGATCCAAGTGATAATAATAATAAACAAACAATCAAACAAAACAGCAACAACAAAACTACACACGTATATAATCAATGAAGTGAGTCACAGTATTGCTTAAGGAAGACCAATGGGTATACATGGGACTGGTAAACAGGTATATGATAAGGAATGGAAGATAATGTCACTTGAATTCTCTCATAGTATATACAAAAGAGTTCTAGAAAGTGGAAAAGCCGCTGGACT
This sequence comes from Dysidea avara, assembly GCF_963678975.1. Classification (NCBI taxonomy): domain Eukaryota; kingdom Metazoa; phylum Porifera; class Demospongiae; order Dictyoceratida; family Dysideidae; genus Dysidea; species Dysidea avara. The sequence goes on along the minus strand of NC_089274.1, from coordinate 1,490,346 downwards.
AACAATTCTCATGATTCTCACCATATCAATAATTTTATTGCATAGTTTTAACATCATACTCTTACAAAACAGTCATGTACTGAACACAAGATACATGCAATCTCAGAATAGCATTTCTCTATTTGTGGCCTTTACTAATATTCAAGTTGTAGTGACTTGAAATTAATACTGATATTAAACGGTTGACTGCTCTATTGGTTGACTGCTCTATTGGTTGACTGCTCTATTAGAGTAGATGCTACCTTGTACAGTTTCTGAAAACCTCAGAAGCCTTTCCACTTAACCTAGCAGTCCCACTGTTCATTAGTGCAGTCTGGTAGGTGCCATGCATGTATATCATAGCTGACCCAGGTGGTTATAGAGATTATGTAAATATAGGCATACTCTATAGCTTTCACATTGTCCCAGTCCCATAGACTAGTTTAATTGTTCTAAAACCTCAAAAGCATATGTGTGCATGTTAGCCAACTTCTCAACACTATTGCATGAAGATTTCTTTTTCAATAAGGTTCCACACCAACAATTATAGCTATTTATATAATACATATACCAACACAACTATGAGCACCTATTATTTTCTGTACTTATAGACTATGGAACTCTCTGCCAATAATTGATCTATGCAATCATTAGCTGTAAAGAACAGAAATTGAAGATTTTTTATGAAACTAATTTTGACAATACTCTTTGTAGTTTTCATTATCTTTGTCCCTATACTCATTGTTCCAAGACTACCACATGCATTCAAGGCTGGAGGAAGAAAAATTGAGTTTGTAGATGTTGAAATAATAAGCATGCATGTATCTAACTGCAATTGTAACTAAATATTTGCATGTATAGTTATGATTTAATGTATGTTAGGCTAACAGTACAGGTCACTGGTAGATCCTCATGCAGAATTACAATTCTGTAAAGCAATTAAATTTACAACACTTGTATACACATTATGGCAAACTAACAGAAGTTGAATTCTGTTAAACTAACAGAACTCAATGCCAACAGGTATAATAATATTGAATCAGCTCTATTCACCTGATGTGGAGTGCTCTGTTCTATATGTATATAAATCTCAACTATTTTACATACAAACAAGCTATAGTTTATATGATACACCTAGCTGATGCTATAGCATAATGGACTTATATAATGTGACAATGAAGTCAGGGATTTAACTGCAAGTCTGTTGAGTGAAGTATACAGTAATGTTGGTGTTGAGCCTGCTCTCTAGCCTGTTGAAGGTGAGCCATTGCAATTTGCTACTGCCAATAGAAAAGATGGTGCCCGTCTTAATGATGTTGTCGCCAGGGTAATGATGTTGTCGCCAGGGACTTTTGGGGTTGAAATAGGCAGCATGCATTTTTCGATATCCGGCCTTTTGCATGCACCTATTTTTGTTCCAGATGTTATCAGCTTCATGAACGTGAGAAACGGCAGGCATATGATGAACATGTTAGAGAGGTTGAGAGAGCTTGTATTTCACCATTGGTGTTTGCAGCTACTGGTGGCATGGGGCCCACTGCTACAACAGCTTGCTTCTATGTGGCCGAGAAACGTAGCATTGATTACAACAAATGCTTATTCTGGCTGCGATGTAGGCTTTTCTTTTTGCTTTTAAGATATTCAGTGATGTGCTTGAGGGGTCATCGCTCTTCAAAATTGCAGTCCATCAACATCAAAATTGATCTCGCCTACTCCGAGGGTTGTGGTATTTCCAGCTGTCCAGTACTTTAACACCTAGTGCTGGGGGTGGTGGCAAGGGCAGTCCATCTAGCCTAGGGAAAAAAATTAAAATAATAGAAGAAGAAAAAAACTTATATGATGTCATATTATGCAAAACCACCAGAGCTTCTGCATGTATATTACAGCATGTACCCAGATCCCAGGTTGTGTGGCTCCCCAGGCATGCATTTGCCTAGACTGTAAACTGTCTGTGGATCAAGTCCCTGCCTGGCTTAGGATGTTTTTTTCTGTATTCAGCATAGTTTTCAGTTACAGGTTTCTGACTCCCTGCTTCGCAGGCTTATTGCAGCCTCTTTGCAGTTCCATAGAGGATAATAAATAAAAATGTAAGTCAGTGCAGTCTGTGTCAACCATCTATATACTCAACTTACTACAATACCAGTAAATTCATCCTACACCTGAATATACCTCTACTGTTTGCTTAACATGCAGAACTGAAATGGTAGCTTTATATAGTACAACCTTGCACGCACATGCAGCCAAATTTGATTAACCATATAATGACTTTAGTGAATAAAAATGTCATATCAACAATGAACAATTTGGACCGGTCAATTCTGACATTTTACAAAATCACCTATGGCTAAATTCTGTACCACGAGTGCGTGGCTATACCATGCATGGGATTGGGAGGCATTTGGTAGTAATAGTAGACAGCAAGATGAAACTCTTCGGCTATCAGACTGTGGAACAAACATAATTCAATTAATTATTAATCACCTTTGAGGTCTGTACATTTTTGGAAAAAAAAAAAAACCCTGGCCTGGATCCTAGAGGAACCATCATTATTAAATGATGCCGGCAGAAAGTGTGCAAAAACAAAAACAAATAAATAAAGGCAGGTAATTATAAAATCCTCGGACGCATGCGACCAAACAGGACCACAAAAGGAACTTGCATGGGCATGGCAAGGAAGACAAAAATAAACTAGTAGTTTGCGCACGTGACTAAATGCATAAACCATAACAAATACAGAGTACATGCTTTAGTCAACACTTATCCATTGCCTCGTTTAGAATGCACACTTCACTTAATAACTTATCCTATGGCCGCCACACTCTTAAGACATCTATAGCTGTAAACGAGGAGCTACACTCTAATATCTACAGGGGCGGATCTAGGATTTATAAAAGGGGGGGGGGGGGGGGCTAACTCAAGGTACTAATCTCTTGGGTAGAGATGTGTGAAGCACACTTCCCAGCATGCAAAGCATGCTGGAACTAGGGGGTCTGGGGGCATGCCCCCCCAGGAAAAAAAATTGAAAAATAGATGCTAAAATACTGCAATTTGGAGACATTTCCACATAAAATTCATAATATTTTCTGTCTGTAGATATTTTATATACCGCCTTTAGATTGTAGGTATGGCTCTCTGAAGCATTTTACTAATGGAAAAGTTTGGGTAGCTAGGTTACAGACAACCAAGTACATGATGCACCCCTCTCACAATTGCACAACACTGAATAGGTGCATGTTAGAATAATAATGTTGAAAGTGGAAAATTTTGAAACTTGAACAATACAAGATTGAATCTGAGAGCATTTTCAATGGAAATTGTGTACCTGAATTAAGTATTGCCATACATATAAACTGTACAAGTAGATGAATGAGACACTTTAAACAGACCAATGCACTTCATTGTATGCATAGGTGCAGGTAGATTTGGAAAAATTCCATAACAGAACTAACTACATGTTTCCAGTGAATGTTCTATTAGAGTAGTTAGCTGACTGCTCTATTAGAGTATCTCGATCTTGTGCACCTCCAATGCTGATCCGAGTCCTTGTTGCATAAACTTTAACATAAATCCACTGATAATACCTTGGAAAGATGTTTATAAGGTGGTTTTATTTGTATTATTAGTGATCATATGATTATGCTAAGACAAAATTTCATTATAATACTCAGCATATTGATCAAGTAAAGCCTAAATATGAAGGGGGGGGGGGGGGGGGGCTTCAGCCCTCAAAGCCCCCCCCCCCCCTGGATCCGCCCCTGATCTATCAGGGATGTCTATGCATACCGGTACCGGGGTTTTCAAGTCCGTTGTCCTATGTATTTTGGCGCATGCGCTTAGCAGTGCGAAAGAAATGGCAGATTCAAGTGAGATCAGGTAACTGTGTGTGCCCTATTATGATGGAATTGTAAATGTGATAAAACTATTACTCACTGTGTTGCTGTGACTCCTTTATCACCAGTGAATGGCCATTCGGCTGGTAGGTTTTTAGCGCATGCGCAATTATAATAGGACAACGGACTTGAAAACCCCGATAAACGGTATTATCGGTTTGCGCCTGCGCTTGACTACTGCACCCACACACCAGGTACAGTATGAAATACCGCTATCTATGGCTTTACGACTTTGATTGAAATGGCAGCAAAGTTTATCAAAGTTTCGCTCCAGTGGGTGGATTTGCGTTCCACACCTATAGGAACTGCGGCTTACGATTGGCCAGCTGAAGGCAAGGATGATCAGGCAAGCGAGCAGACAACACTAAAAGATTTCGTGGGAGTGATCAAGCCCATGCTTCCTGATGATTTCCCCTTCCATTTTGTCACTAAAGAAGGACACCCCATCACCCAGGAAGAATTGTTGAGCTCGTTAAAACCAGCTGATGTGGCAGAGGATGGAGTGTTGTATGTAGCAGAACACATAACGCGGTCACATCCCCCATTGTACGGTGTCATTTTACATCCAGACGGTACTAATATGGGAGTGATCACTTCCTTCCTGAGTTCTTCACTCAGTAAAGTCCGTGAGGCCATCCAAACCCAAATAGCACGCAGTGACCTACTCACAGTAGGTGATTCAGAGTACTTGTTCATGTGTGGCAATTTGAAATGTCCAGTTAGTCCATCACAAGAAGATAGCTTGACCTTACTTGACGTTGTTGATAATGGTCGGATTTACGTCACTCTTAAATCTGCAGTAGAAACAATTAGTGGTGCACCAGAAGTATTATCGTCTGTGGTAGCCAAGAGGCCGTCTGTTTCAGAGGCAGTGATTCAGAAGAAGATTTACTTGAGCTATGTTAGTGACGAGGCTGGCACTCATGCATCCGCTTTGCAGCTTGCACTAAAGAAGCTTGGCTTCAAAGTCTACACTGATGATCAATCGCAAGACACTAGTGAGGTATCCTCTAGTAGCGAGTCACCTGAACAGGATTACACCAACAAATACCTTCAGAAAGCTGCTGTGTTTGTTCCCATAGTTACCAGTCGATATGGTGAGACCAGTGTGACAAACCTTGAGGTAAAACATGCTGATAGTCTGGGGAAGTTTATTGTTCCACTCAACCTCAATCCTCACTGGCCCCCAAACTGTCTAGCCATACAGTTTGCCAGTGTCCAGTATATACAGTGGGAGGTAAAGGGATCTGTGGAGAAATCGGCTTCTAAAATAGCAGCAGGAATAGCAGAAGTGATGGAACAGAACCAGGAAGCCATGGCTCCTAAGCCTGCTAAGCTACAACAAAAGAGATCAAGTGTACGCCAATTAGACATGCCTCTTGTGGTCACTATTTGCCATTTAACACAAGCATCATTCCACAGTTATGTCAAGGAACACTTGGAGAAGAACAACTATTCTGTTTGGTCTAGTCTAGAGCTTGGAGCTAAGGGAGCTGTAAGTGCTAACAGTGCTGTTTTCCAAAAGAAAGTTAGGGATTGTAGCGTGGTCGTGTGTATCATATCAAAGGATTTTTGTAGTAGCAGAACATGTGAGCAGTTGGTCTACTTCTCCCAGCACAGAAAGAAGATAATACCTGTTATGTACGAGGATGTTGAGATGCCATACTGGGTGTCCATGTTGGTGGGAACAGAGGAATTCATTGATGGTCGAGGTCAAACCTTTGATGAAATACTACTCAAACGTGTTAAGCAAGCTCTCAACCCAGACAGCATCAGTGCTGGCAAACGAGAAGAGAGGGAACTGAAGCGGTTACAGCAGGAGTTGTATTCGCAACTACCTGATGGGAATTGTGTGTACGTTTCAGGAGGTAGCCACTTCTACTGTGCAAATAGTGAAGCAATTTGTAAACTCCTTGGAAAAGAACTTGCAAAGCAAAAATCAATTGTTGTTGTGACTGGAGGACACTATGGTATTGGAGACGTAGTGGCTAAGAGTTTTCATGACAAACGCAAGAAACTTGGCTTACCCCTCAACCTCTTTCATGCCATAGCTGTGAAGGACCCAGCTGATAAATCTCGACAGACCAGACAAAGAGCTGATGGTACAATGGAACCAGTTCCATATGGTGAAACGATCTTCTTAGGTGACACAGTACGCCAAACCAATACTGCTACCACCAGAGTCATGAACATTTGCATTGTTATTGAGGGTGGTCCGGGGTCTGCTTATGAAGTACAACAATTAACATGGAATGGAGCAATTGTTATCCCAGTTAAGAGCACAGGCGGAGCAGCTGGTGGCAAGTTCCATGTCCCTAGTAGCATATTCCAACGTCCTCCTGGAGTGAGTGAGTCTCTGTGGTCTGTTCTTAGTGACGAGTCAGCAACAGTAGCTGATATTGTAGACAGCTTAATCCAGATTGTGGAAGTGTGCTTAAAGAATGTTGTTAGCAAAAAAGAACCTATTAAAAAGAAATAATTTTACTTTGAAAAATTGTAATATATTTTTGTACTATATCTGTGCAATATTTTTCACATCATCTTAAAAGAGACCACACATGGGGTAGTCACTATGTGGCAGCAACCAGGATCAAGATTTTGATCATCAAATTGATTGCTTGTAAAATTTCTTGAAGCTCAAAAAGTTGCATGATCACATCTTTTTTAGCAGTGCTTGATCGCTTAAATCAGACCATTGATCGATTGATTACGTTAAAAAAAAAAAAAATTGATTACGTTTTGATGCGCTTCCACCCCTAGGCACGTGTGCCAACACGTGGAAAAGGCTATTTAAAAAAACGCAACTAGCACTCTGACATGGTATTTTCATAGTTCGGTAGTTTCAAAATGTCTGCTAAGGCGATTCGCGAATACGACGGTAAAACGATATTGGCCAAGTACTTCGACAAACTAAACCGCCAAAAGGACACTCCTACCGAACGATTGACCGCCCAACTCAGGTCACTACAAGTTACTAATGAAACTGATATCGAATGGGCTTGTTCCAGCGCGCCATGGATCAACACGCAAGTGAGAATATAAATTTATGTGTGCATATGAGGGAATTGATTCTTTGAGGGGACAACTGTGTGTTTGTTTGTGTGTGTGTGTGTGTGTGGGTGTGTGTGTGTGTGTGTCAGTTACTCCAACAGAGTATTCATTATCATGCACGTGTTGTAACTTTAGAAACTGGTGGTGAAGCCAGATCAGCTGATAAAGCGTCGAGGAAAGCTCGGCCTGATCAAAGTGGATGCTAACCTGGCAGAGGTCAAAGAATGGCTGTCACAAAGAATGGGAAATGTTTTACAGGTAAACAAATTATGTTTATCAACACATCAACATTTTTCTGCTACAGATTGGATCTGCTGTTGGCAAGCTAAACACTTTCATTGTAGAGCCATTTTTACCACATGAACAGGTGACCAATGGAACATTGTTACTAAGTGATTTTAAAGTATTCACTTATTATCATATATACTAGAGTAATTAGTCCCACTTAGTGTAATTGTGTGCTAATTGTGACCTTTTTCAAATGACCTTATTGTTTACACTTGTAGGCTGATGAGTTTTATGTATGCATATTTGCCACACGTACTGGTAACACAGTTTACTTCTATCATGAGGGAGGTGTTGATATTGGAGATGTGGATAGCAAAGCAGAACAAGTTAATGTTCATATAACCTCACAATTGAGCAAAGAACAAGCTAACAAACTATTAGCTAAAGTAGCAGAGGACAAAAAGAGGTACAAAAAGCTGTTCTGTTTAAAACACTTGTGTTTGTCTCTATTTCTTTACAGCATCTTGGTCAAATACTTACAGTTGCTATATCAAGCATACAGTGACCTTTACTTCACATATCTTGAGGTCAATCCATTAGGTGAGTAGTATGATGTAATACTGGATCATGTGAGGTCACATGATGTTACACTAGTGGTAAAGGATGGTAAGATACACATGTTAGATCTTGCTGCTAAGTTGGACTCCACTGCTGAGTACTTGTGTAAAATAAACTGGGGAGATGTGGAGTTCCCACCACCATTTGGACGTGATGCTCTTCCTGAGGTACGTTAGGTAGTTGTGTGTATAGTAGTGCTTGATGTGAAGATGTTCCCTGATGTGTACAGTAAGGGACCAATATGTCATGTATCCCTGTCTATCCTTCAAGGAACATAAGCTTTCGACTTGTGATTATGTTTTGTTTACTATTCATACAGTGAAACTTATGGTCACCTCACCTGTATAAATCAGTGTGATAATATCCAAATGTTAACTTGCAAATATCAGTGACCTGTCTAATGTCATCCCAGTTTATTTCAGCAACAAGCTTGACCTTTGACCTATTGGAAATTTCTTGCTCAACCAACATGTACAGTGTACACAATAGCCTACCCATTGTAATGCTCATACTATATAGTCCTCTACAAGACCTGGGTTATATGTCAACACAGTTTCAATGTTATTATACAGACTTGCTGTTATGCAGGCTTCAGCTTGCAGGCCCAGCTAGTGGGACAGTTATTCATCTGTAGTGCATGGCCTACCTTAATATTAGTTTTCTTAGGGCTAGTGCTTAGGATTAGCTGTGCAACATTTGCTCTTCATAACTTACTTCTCCTTTAGGAGGCACACATTGCAGAGCTGGATGCTAAGAGTGGAGCGTCACTCAAACTCACCATACTAAACAAGAAGGGAACGATATGGACGATGGTGGCTGGAGGTGGTGCATCTGTGATATACAGGTCTGTGTAACTGTGACTACATTACTGTGTACACCTCATCTCCTTCCCATCACAGTGACACAGTGTGTGACCTTGGTGGCAGCTCAGAGCTAGCTAACTACGGAGAGTACTCTGGAGCCCCCAGTGAATCACAAACCTATGACTATGCCAAGACTATACTCAGTCTGATGACAGAGGAGAAGAATCCTAAAGGTATTTATCTGTATAAAATGTATACCAGGGTCTTATATTTATAAGCATCTCTTAAGCATTTTTATACAGGTGGCCACTGAGACAAGGTCCATGTATGTCCTAAAGCTTGCGATTAAGTTATCAACCCCTGGCCTAAATTAAGGTGGCAGTCTGGTGTGTCAGTAGTCAGGACTGTTAAGATAAGGATCTAGCCTCCATTGTGGTGCTCCTGGCTTGTGTTAAAATAGGCGGTAGCTTTTTCAGGTCAGACATGGCGCAAAGTACTTTGGTACTTGTACTTATGGAGACTTAAGTACACCTTCTTGAGCACTTAAATACTTTTTGTACAAATTTAATGTACTTAAGTCCTAAGTAATGTACTTAAGGTACTTGAAGTACTTCAAAGTACTTTGAAGTATAATGAAATCCATTTACATATGTACAAGTGAAATAAGTTGTAGCTATATATATATATTGGCTCAAAGATAATATATTCCTGGGTTGACATGGTCAGCTTTTGGTTGAAGTTACAAATTTTGTTGCATCTGCTCTAAAAACAGGATTTAAAAGGTTTCCCATCTTCTGATTCATTTCTCTGTTGACCTTAGAAACAGTTGTACTGCTTTTGGCCTGAAAGATTTCATTGATCATTATAAGAAGCAGGCAGCTATAGCAGCTATGAAGAAAGATTATGTCCTGAACAGAAAGTCAACACCAACGAAGTACACTCACTAGGCAGGTAGATGAATACAGGGTGTACATTGAAACTGACGCAGTAACAATGGCCCAAAATCCAGCAAATAAGATAACCAAAAGAAATATCCTCTGCTTTCAAGGTTGGTTAAAAAACATCCTAGGAGTACCATCTTCATCTGTGCCTGTTGAGAGACTCTAGCATTGCAGGAAAGATAATCACTCCTGAAAGATTTTGCCTTACAGATGGCAGATTTTCACAATTTTATTAGGTGCAACCAAAACTACATAAATGCAATCATGAACACTGTAAGCATAATCTGTACTTGTACTGTTTCAGGTTAACATCAATAAGTTATCCATAAAATGTCAGACTTACTTGTGTATATTGCACAATTAGGAATTGTTTGTGAGTCTGTGACATTTCAAATCTTGATAATGTTCCACCATGTAAAATGCAATTTGGTATTTGACTATTTGATCATGATGTTATTGTTGCCTGCAGGCAAGGTTCTGATCATCGGTGGAGGGATAGCTAACTTCACTAATGTTGCAGCGACATTTAAGGTGGTGTAGCCACTGCAGATTTGGATGTAGAGTGCTGTTGTCAGCATGTTGTTTTCTCACTCAGGGCATTGTGAGGGCGTTGTCAGAATATAAGCACAAATTGGTGGAGAACAAAGTGTCCATTTATGTGCGTAGGGGAGGCCCCAATTATCAGGAAGGTCTGCGACTGATGGCTGATCTTGGTAAGGAATAATGAAACCTCTAGAATTACCTGTGGGACTAAGACTATGGTCACTATAATGAGGTGGTCTTATTAGTGAGGTTATGAAGTACACTTTAGCCGAACCTACTTGATATGGTCACTGTCTTATTAATGAGTTCATGAAGTATACCTTAGCTGTGTTTTGGACCCACCTGACATGGTTACTATAATGAGCAGTGTTGGGAGTAATGCGTTACATAAGTAACACGCTACGTAATATTATTACTTTTGTGGTAACAAAGTAATATAACGAAATACGCTATAAAAACAGGTAATATAACTCAAGTTACTTCACTTACAAATGTAACGCGTTACCTAAGTAATATAGTTACTGTAACGAGTCTAATATTACATAATATTATTACTACAAGTAACGAAATTACTAATCTCGTTAGTTAGCTTCTGAGTAACGCCTAGCCACAACGAAGTAACGAAGCCTACTGAATGAAGCTTATTCACCAGCTTCTTACTTATAGCCAAGGTTTGCACATTGTCCAACAATACAATCATGTCACGTGATAAGGTGGTAGTTTCACATATGAAAGTTTAAGGCTGTGGACACAAAGTAATATAATATGTAATATTATTATAGTTACTTTATTTTATGGGTAATATGTAACTGTAACTAAATAGTTCAATTGCATGTAATATGTAACTAGTTACTTTTACAAAGTAACTTGCCCCACACTGATAATGAGGTGGTCATATTAATGAGGTCATGAAGTACACCTTAGCTATGTCTGGGACCTCCTTGACATGGTCACTATAATGAGGTGGTCTTATTAATGAAGTAGTCAATATTAACTTTACATATTAGATGTTATCTTGATTGTTGTTTGTTTACAGGTTCACAACTGGGAGTTCCCCTTCATGTGTATGGTCCAGAAAGTCACATGACTGCCATTGTTGCCATGGCATTGGGCAAACGTAAACTCATACCAGCCATCAAGCGTACATCATCTAGTTTTGTATGTCTCCCACTCTACCTAAATCATTGTGACATGTTGTGTGTTGTAGAGTTTTGGTTCCCCTCCTGGATCCACTGGTAATCTTGCCACTACCAGTGGAGGGGGCAGCCTGCAGGATACTACAAAGTTGAGTCAAGTAGTCAACGTGAAGGTGTGGAGTCCTGAACAAGAAGCAAAAGTGGCACCATCCAAACCTCTCTTCACTGCCTCAACGAAGGCTGTCATTTGGGGCATGCAGCCAAGAGCCTGCCAGGTATGTGATATAGTACCAGCTGTAACTTAGTGTGTATAGTCAAGTGCAAATAATTTACATCACATCAACTACATTCAAAGATATCTGTACAGTACAGAGTCAAGGATTTATGTGTTGTGTGTGGATTTTAATTATTTGTATTGAAAATGATTTCCCTGCTGTATTTATACCACCTTTGAAGGATGTTTGTGTTTGAGAAGGAGTTGTTGTAAACAATACTGTTCCCTTTAGGGTATGTTGGATTTTGATTTTCTGTCATCACGGAAGACACCTTCAGTTGTAGCCATGATATATCCCTTCAGGTATTTTGTCTTGTGTGACATATTGGCATGTGTGATTAAAATATGGCCCTCTGTGTCAATACCATCACATTAAGAAGAATATAACACTTGCTTCTTAGCTAGGAAAGCCATGTATTGGCTTGAGGTGGCTGAAAGAAGGTTTGTGAGGGTTCTGGGACACATAACAGGGGTTGACCAATTCACATTAGAATACTTGGTATTGATACTGAGGTACTGGATTTCTTTGAGATCACAAGATGTTTGATGACACAGCTGAATTTGACGTCAGGTTTTTGACTTGTTGCATGTCTAGCCTTCTTATGGATCCTTGAGGATAGTATCTACCAAACCTCCTGTTCTTTAGTGTATAACATGTCATCACTGTAGTGGTAACCACAAGCATAAGCTATACTGGGGACATGAAGACATTATGATACCAGTATACAAGGAAATGTCTGAGGCATTCAAACGTCACCCTGATGCTGATGTACTAGTTAACTTTGCCTCACTACGGTCTGCTTATGAGTCAACTATGGAGGCAATGCAATACCCACAGGTATCTATTTACCGATGGGAAAATATTTCACTGCTCTAATGTATTAGATTCGCAGTATTTCTATCATTGCCGAAGGTATACCAGAGAACAAAACCAAGCTGCTCATTCAGGAGGCAGAGAAGAAAGGAGTGTCTATAATTGGTCCAGCTACTGTTGGAGGCATCAAGCCAGGCTGTTTCAAGATTGGCAACACTGGTGGAATGGTAGATAATATCCTTGACTCTAAGCTGTACAGGCCTGGATGGTGAGTGTGTAGTATCTCTTGTTTTAGCATGTACTACACTCTGCTAGTCTTTAACCACACAACTTAGAGGTGGTTTTATTAATGAGGTCATGAAGTACACCTTAGTTATGTTTGGGACCTACTTGATATGGTCACTATAATAAAGTGGTCTTATTATTGAGATCATGAAATACACCTTTACATGTATGTTGTTTGAACCTTCCAGGCGAGGTCACTGTATTGAGGCGGAACTAACGTATCACTTTGTATTGTGATTATTTGCTGTTTTCAAGACAAGTACTAAATATTTACCATTGTCCCCCACAGTGTGGCGTATGTGTCTCGGTCAGGAGGAATGTCTAATGAACTCAACAACATCATAATGAGGAATACGAATGGTGTCTATGAGGGTGTGGCCATTGGTGGGGACAGGTGTGGCAAGTCCATTCCCACTAGTTGCATGTGGTTATGTTGCCATGACTACCTGCAGGTATCCAGGAACCTCATTTGCTGATCACATATTCCGATATAACGATGACCCTAATGTGAAGATGATGGTCCTGCTTGGAGAGGTATCACTGTGTGTAGTGAAACACTCTAATAGACCACACTATGTGTAGTGAAACACTCTAATAGACCACACAGTCATTTTGTAGCTAAGTATAAAATATTTTCTCTCGTTGTTGGCTACCTAACTATTCTTATTAGTTGAAAATGGTATACAAGATAGTGTATAGTGCCAGATTTGTTGGCAATAATAGAGATTGTTTCTATTTATTTCTCTTTTTGGCTTTATACTGCAGTAGGGACATATTTAGCTTGATGATTTTCACCATAAAAACTTCTCTCCAGTTTAGAAATTACTGTATATTTAATTTCTTACAGGTTGGAGGTGTGGAGGAGTACATAATTTGTGAGGCCCTCAAGAGTGGTCGGTTGTTCAAGCCACTAGTGGCGTGGTGTATCGGCACTTGTGCTAACATGTTCTCATCAGAAGTACAGTTTGGTCACGCTGGAGCATCAGCTAACTCTGAAAAGGAAACAGCCATTGCCAAAAACAAGGTGAGTAAATTATATTGCCACTTGAAAGGTGGTCGCTTCATGTTTTACTACTTGTGGGTAAAGCAAACGTGACCAAGGTGATCTCTGTAACTGTTTAAATGCTGTATAGCTTCTCACTTGGGTCATCTCAAATGTTTCCTAGTGTTTTCAGTTTAAGAATGCACATGGTAGTTTGTATAGTATGGAGAGACCTGGGGAGCAGTGTCCTGATCATCAAGGTGTTCTGTTCATCAAGGTGTCCTGATCATCAAGGTGTCCTGATTTTCTGGATCAGTTTATGTACTAATTTGGGACCTTAATTAAGTGACTGAATTATGTAGGTGTCCTCATGTGTTTACATCAACAGGTTACAATGTAGCTAGTGACTGAATGTTAAACTGTACTATTACTCATTACCCGTTAGGCACTGAGAGAAGCTGGTGCATACGTTCCAGACAGTTTTGACACTCTTGGAGCAATGATTGGGTAAACACATACCACATTACACTATCAAACTATTAGAATACACTTCAACCACCCACAGGATGGTGTACAATCAGCTGGTTAGTAAGGGGGTCATTGCTCCTTTACCAGAGACAGCTCCCCCTACCATTCCCATGGACTACAATTGGGCTAGAGAACTGGGGCTGATCAGGAAGCCAGCTAACTTCATGACCAGTATTAGTGATGAAAGAGGAGAGGAACTGCTATATGCTGGGATGCCAATCTCTGATGTGTTTAAGGTCAGTCTGTGTAGAGTACTACATAGCTAGGGTATGTGAGGTTCCCCTGGTGTTCACTCTTACAATGAGGTGGTCTTGTTCCCCAATCCTGTTGGATGGCACTTATTATAAGCATCCCTCTGAGCCTAAGTGTTGAATACAAAAGGGTGGGCAGTGGCCTGTGAAACAACTGGTTAAGTTGATGGGGCCTGTAAGTTTTTGAGGGATAAGAAATATTAAATTGGTAATGTTACTCCGCAGGATGATATTGGCATTGGAGGAGTGATGAGCTTGTTGTGGTTCCAGAGAAGGTACGTGTTAACACCTGAGCTTGTACTGGACTACGTTACCTTTTTAAAATCCAGATTACCAGATTATGCTTGCAAGTTTTTGGAGATTTGCCTTATGGTGTCAGCTGATCATGGCCCAGCAGTGTCTGGGGCCCACAACACAATTGTGACAGCTAGGGCTGGCAAAGACCTTGTCTCCTCTCTGACATCAGGCCTCCTGACCATCGTAAGTATCTGTCACTTACATCCCATTGAGTGTGTCATCGCAATCCTGACACAAACAGGGGGACAGGTTTGGCGGAGCCCTTGATGGAGCTGCCAAACAATTTTCAGAGGCATATGACTCTGGCATCATCCCGATGGATTTTGTGAACAAGATGCGTAAAGAACACAACCTGATCATGGGGATTGGACACAGAGTGAAATCGGTTAGCTTTTAGTTTTGCAACTAAATTATATTGTATGTTAAAAACTAACACCCACAATCAGATGTTGGACTACCTCTAATGATGTGATAGTAACAATTATTCATAGCTGTGTATGTACCAAGTGGGATTGTGGTAGTGTAATGTTTTGATGATTAAAATATTATGTACAGTGGAGCCCCTGCTATTGTGGATGCCTTGGCATCATGCTAAAATATCCTTATTAGTGAGGTGTCCTGATTTCAGGGGTCTAAATGTGTGTACACTAATACAAACGGGTAGTCTCGCATGCCAGATGATAAACCGTCTGGTCACTGTTGCACACTTTCTGTGAACTCACTGGAATGTAATTAGATTACATCACAGTATTGTTTTGCACCAAGGATGATGTAATAATCATTCCAATCACCTCTGTGAGCAGACTAAGATGATAATTGTACTGGTAATGTCCTGGTTATGTATTCGAAACATTGCTGAACGTCTTCCTCGACAATTCCGCCATTTCACAAATCTGTAGTGAACCATCATCATTCTTATACCAATGCTTTTAAGAGCCCTGTACTAGGGAAACAAAGATCCTAAGGCCATATGCATTGTTAAACTTTCAAAAAAGTAATCTGTAGCCAAGATTCAGTTCTTTATTACACTAAGAATTTGAATTATTAGTGTTTGTTTTGTCAGAGTCCGCAAAGCAATCTGATTGGCTCTGCCAGCATTTCAGCAGTGGTCCGGAATGTGTGCAACAGTGACCAGATGGTTTATTTGCCACCCCCACTGGCACGTGAGACTAACAAATGGGACCATGGACAAGTGTCCTGATTATCAAGGTGTCCAGGGGTCTAAATGTGTGACCACACCTATCATCTTTACTTAATATTGGGCCATTGATGAGTGTCATTGGATTATAAATGTGTTAATGTAGTAATCAAACTCCACAGCTCAACAACCCTGATATGAGAGTTGTGATTATCAAAGAATATGTCAAGAAACACTTCCCATCTTCCCCAATGCTCGACTATGCTCTACAAGTGGAGAAGATAACAACAGCAAAGAAACCAAACCTCATCCTAAATGTTGATGGTGTGATTGCTACATCTTTTGTGGACCTCATCCGCAACTGTGGGGCCTTTACCAGGTAATTACTGGCATTTGGAGAAATCACTGGTATTTTATTAATTACGATGCAATTATAATTGTAATCAGAGCTCATGCACCATGAAGAATTTGCATTGCAATTGCTTAGTTTTTGTACTTAAAGCACTTGATCATGGATGGATTCATGATTGTGCTTAAACATGTTAAGTGCTTGACTAGCTAGCTTGTGGTGAACTTGCATTATGTTTTGACTGACTACTATTGATTTAAATACTTACAGGGAAGAGGCCACAGAATACATCGAAATTGGTAGTCTAAATGGATTATTTGTACTGGGAAGGACCATGGGATTTATTGGTAAGTAATTAACAACTAATGCATAAAAGAATTCAACATGTTTGCATATACAGGACATTACCTGGATCAGAAGAGGCTCAAACAAGGATTGTACCGTCATCCTTGGGATGACATTTCCTATCTCACACCGGACGTGGTCAATCAGTGATGTTTCACATTAATAAACTATATATTATATTATTACTGATTCTGCTGGTTAACATGCAGTGTAATAGATTTGCTATACTTCCCCTGTATAAATATTCTAGGCACACACAAGCCTTCTTTAATGTTAGTAGTTTCTTTGTGAATGTATTTGTTTTCAATTACTTGATATCCTGCCACTGTGAACAACTCTGCTAATTTGTCTGTGAGAGCATGATGGTTACATACCTAGTATGGTGTCTGTATGTCATACCTTCAGAGAAGTAGTATGCCCTTGTGCCATCTTGTCTGACATAGAAATTCTCAGAAATTTTGTGGCCAGGAGCAAATCGTAACATGGCATGATCGTAAAGGCCATAATCTCTTACCAGCACTAACCCTCCAGGACGCAACACCTATATAATAATTATGGTAACATCACACAATGTATGAAAGGAACAAACCTGATGTGTATGTACTGTTGGAAGTTTATCTTTTAGCCCAGTGTCAAGGCAAGCACATGCCGGGATGTCCCAAAGTTAACAGGAAAACTGAAATATTTCACCTAGTATTGAGGGCTGCCAACAGTGTCTTTTAAATACCTTATGAATTTGTGAATGTCTTAAGTGGTAGTATGGTACTAAAACTCATTCACACACCTTGACATGTGCTGACTTAAGGTGTCTAAATGTCACCAACACTGCAGCATCTTGTCTTAATGCCATGTAGGACCAATAGTTTCTCTAGATCAATGTCTGGGTGTCATATGTATCAATACTTCCCAAGTACGTACATATATTACTCACACAGAACAAACCTTATAAATATTGGTCACGACACTGGTCATCTTATCAGGACTGATGGCTGAGAGTACAAAGAATAACAGAACAATATCCAGTGTGTCTGCCGGGATATGATCTGACAAGTCATCTTGTGTGAGATCACATTGGAACACCCTCATACGTGTTTCATCGTACAACTTGTGACTCTGTAACAAGGGAAGGAGGAATTTGTCAAACATGAATGTTTGCTATTCACAATACTGCAAATAAAAAAACTTATTTGACCTAATCTTCTAATTACCATACAGCGTAATAATTCGACGGGGGAAATTTTTGACGAATTCATTATTGTCAAATATTTATAAGGAAAATTTTGACTAATGTGCAAACTTCAGTATTGTAATTAACCAGTCACGTGAGCTTTGACGAATTGCTACAATTCGTCAAAATTTCCCCCCGTTAAATTATTACGCTGTACGGTACCCTAAATCACACTCTGTAATCGATGCTTCTGACCGGTGTGTGGTTGTGCTAACTTTGACAAAGTCAACAGCTCTCGGTGAGAAGTCACAAGCATATATAAACAACGTGGTTTCTTCCAGGAGAGGGAACACGGTGTTGCCTACTCCACAACCTGCCTCTAGGAGATGTCTGGTCTGTAAAAATGTATAGTATCAACTTGCCATGGTATATAATGTGTGTGTGTGATGTTTACCTCAGTATCTTGCAGTAGTTCTGGAAACTCTCTGGTTATCCAGTGTCTATCTTTGAAGAAGTTGGTCTGGTTTCTTTTATAAAACAGGTCCCAGTTTCGTTTGGCCTCAGCTTCCAATTTATTCCTCTTAAAGTCAGACACTAGTTGTATGTCCCTGTGTAGTCTGTCCACCTCTTCTGGGGTCAATATCCTGCTACACTCATCACGTGATGTGCTACCACCAGTTGCCATTCATAAATCCAATCCCACAATACAAACATTTCGTATTCTAATAAATTAGTGCAGGAGTCTATGTCCATAGTGACAGTACAGCTGGGCCAGTGTGGTAATCAGATTGGTAACTGTTTGTTCTCTACGTTATTGGCTGACAGCACACGTGATACTACTAAAAACAGCAGCTATTATGAGCAGGAAAGCATCGAGAGGTTTTTCCATCGTGACAAGGCTGGCAGGCTGGTGGCTAGAGCGGTACTGGTGGATATGGAGCCTAAAGTTGTACAGCAATCGTTAACTGAGGCGGCACGCAGCAAGAAATGGCGGTACAATGAGAACTCCGTGTACTACCAAAACCGGGGCTCAGGCAACAACTGGGCTAATGGATACGTTAGCTATGGTCCTAAAGCAGCAGAAAAGGTAGCAGATTTGGTCCAGAAGCAGTTAGAATATTGTGACCACGTTGGTGGTGTAATGGTCATGATGAGTGTTGCTGGAGGGACTGGATCAGGTGTTGGAGCTCGTGTTACTGAAGTACTTCATGATATGTATCCCAACACCACCCTGCTAAATCAGACCGTGTGGCCTTATTCATCAGGTGAAGTGATCGTTCAGGGATACAATACACTGCTAACGCTATCACACTTGTATAAATCATCTGATGCTATCATGGTGTTGTATAATGATCAGTTGCACAAGACTTGTTCTCAGCTACTGAAACTGAAGCACATTTCATTTGGTGACATGAATAACGTTGCAAGTCATGGTCTAGCTAGTATTCTACAACCTGCAGTGCCTCTGGACTGTTTTAACAACTCACTATTCAGTAGAGGTGGTGGTAATGAAAGGTTTTTGTACTCAATGTGTTCACTAAGTGAGTTAGTTACTTCACTGTGTCCCCATCAGCACTACAAACTACTCTCACTCAAGAGTATTCCTCAAATGCCGGACACCTATCATGCATACACTAGCTACTTGTGGGCAGGACTGTTGAGACATCTGCGACAAATGTTACTGACTGATGCGTCCATTAGTGAGGGAATGGATTGGACAGTAACTCCTGAGGTGCCTTTGAGGCAAAGACATTTACCCAACATTGATATTTCTGTGAGCAGTTTGAGCAAGTCTCTTGCTAACCTACTGATCTTACGAGGCAGTGATTTGCAATCAGCTGATGTGTCACCTTTTAAAGATGCAAAGATCTATAGCAGTGGTGCATCACCACACTTTAATCTACAGTCCTGGGTACACTGGCACCCGTTTAATAAATATGAGAAATCTGCTTCAGTGTTAACAAACAGCCAAGGTATTGTGTTACCTCTTAACACACTATGTCAGAAATCTTGGGACATGTTTGCATCACGAGCATACCTCCATCAGTATGCACGTTATGGAATTAGTGAAGAAGACATGCTTGAGTGTTTTGTGTCTATAGAACAAGTCCTGAAGAACTATGCCAGTTTGAAATAGTCAATTCTCTGTACAAGACATTTTATACATTCAGGCATATACAAAATAACTATATATACAATAATACATTTCTCTATGTTAATATTGCTGTAGTGGTATTGCTGTGTGGAGGAGGGCTGGAGGATGATCTGGATTTGTTGGCACGGCTTCGACTGCGTGTAGTCCTGATCATTTCTTTGGCTTCTCTTTCATCAAGGTCAAACCATGGCAGTTCGAATTCCCTAAAGGGGGAAGTAGTCACGGCACACACAAGGGGTCACGGTGACATACTTGGGTTCCATGTAAGGTATAGTACAAGCAAATGCTGATACAGGAAAGCTCTCATCAATTTCAATCTCTTTGACTACAAAGAATTACCAATTAACAAAATCAGAAAAATATTTTAATATTTCATACTTTGGTCCATTTTTGGATTGAAGCTTTCCACTGTTTTTTTATTCTGTTTTTGGTTGGGAGGTTTTGAATTCTTTTCGTGGATCCTTTTATATCTGTCCAGCAAATACTGATGTTGACTAAGAGATCTAGCACGCTGAAGGTCCCATCTAAACAATGAGATAATACCACACAGGCTTCATAAACACCCAATAGCTACCTCTTTCTTTTCCTCTCTGATTCCTCATACTTTTTGTGCCGTTTGAGATAAGTTTCATCACTCACATCCTATAATCTCTCACTAGACACACAACAGTTAATATACAACTAGTTTACCTCTTCATCGAGTGATTTTGAACTATGGCTGGTACCAGGTGTAGGGGAATAAGCTCTCCAACTTGGTACTGTAAAATAATATCAAAGTCACACTTAGTCCAATAAATTTATTTGCATACTCAAAATTTTGTCATCCCCTTGAATTGGGACTGGTTCTTTAGTGTCAGTAGCAATCTCTATTCCTTCATAAGTGAACTCAGTTCTCATCTCTGAAGGTTGAAGTTTAACTTTCTTTTTCTCCAATATTGTTGTCTTTTCAGCTTGTAATTTTCGTTTAGTTGTAGCCCTACCAGTTGTTGCCACAGGCACCTTAGAATCTGTCATGTCTACTGAAGATTTGACTGATTTAGTTGTTGCAGTAGTGGTAATAGTTGTATTAGTTGTAGTGGTAGTTTCAGGTTGGTGGTCAGATAATACCCTAATATTTCATACTCACTTGATGTACAGGTTATAAGCCACACTCAACTCACCTTCCTATGCTACACTTCTCTACTGTCTCATCATCTTCATCATTGCCATTAGCCAGTCGTGACCTCCTCTGCATCACAGACATTCTTCGGTCCATTCTTTCTATCCTCGACTCCAACTAAATAACACACACACATTACACTCAGTGTATCTTTCTAATACACCACACACACTTGTTGTTTTTCTTGTCGTAGTGCCACCAGCTCAGCTTCTTTTTGTTGTATTTGTTGTTGTTGTTCCAGAATTAGTGACATTTGTAGTGAGAGTAGTTCACGATAATGTTGAGTCACTGACATTCTTCCATGGCACAGTAACATGTCCCTCATACCGAATAATTCACTGTGGCAATTTGACAGGGCTTGTTCAAGTTTTTTATTTTCTGATTTTTTCCAAGCTGAGGCTTTGCTTTTGGATGGTTTAGAAATGTCAGTAATATTTTCAGGAATGGCGCCACGAGGAATTAATTTTTCCGGCGTCTTTGCATAGTCGTGTTCCCTTGACGCCGGCCATTGCATATCTCTCGTTAAATGAATAATGTGCTCTTTGATAGGAGTCAGTAGACAGCCCGGGAACTCCTTTGGTGAAGTAAACGAGTTCCCGCCCTGAGACTTGTCGTTCGTCCCACCCGCTTTATTAGCTTCGCCATCCCCCGCGGTCATTTCATCTTTCTTCTGTGCCTTAGAATCTGTAAAATTTCGTCCGGACATCCTTTTCCATTTTAAAATAATAATTTGGCGCTTCAAGGCGCTTATTCTTATTAATTAACACCATTGCTTTCATCATACCGCTCTAAGTTCACCCTGGTGTGCTGACGTTGCACGCGAGCGAGATGAACTGCGTTAGTGAAAGCGAAGCGAACGTGTCGTGGCTGAACAGCAAGGGAATATGGATCACCTATATACTTATCATTGTATTTATTCATTTCACTTTACTCTGCATCGTATCAATACCAGTTGCGTGGACACTCACAACCGTCCTTCACAGCATTGTGAGTTTAGAACACGTGTCCAAGTGGCGTAATGCTTATATTCCCTTGTAGACCAGTTATCTCGTGTTACATTACGTCAAGGGTACACCATTTGTTGAGGTTGAGCCAGGTGCCAGCAGTCGGTTAACCCACTGGGAACAAATGGACGAGAAGTATTCACAAACTAAGAAGTTCTTATGTGCAGTTCCTACAGTTTTGTAAGTGTTCTACCACTTCAGCTACACTGTTGTTATTATTTGTTATTTGTAGATTCATTTTGGCAAGCTTTTACACTAGTTACAACTTTTATCATTTCATTTGGAACTTCCTAGCACTGTTGGTAGCCTTGATCCCAAAGTTACCAGAATTACACAGGTTTAGACTGTGGAAGATTAATAAGTATTAATGTGTGTTCAATTCAAAATCATGTTTTACAATGAATTGCAATTACGTATTAGGTACTAATGTATGCATATCATTACAAGTGATATATGATTGTAGTCCCCCAACATCGTATCTTCCTGATGTCCCTACTGCAGACACTGCTTGTCTATATTAACATAATATACTAAACTGGTACTACTACTTGTTTACCTTGTACACAAGTATCTGATGAAGTTAGCATCTCTTGTGGATAAGATAATATGTTAGTTTGTAGTAGGGGTGTTACGATATTGTGACGTGCACATGGTTTTCAGCACTTCTTGCAATTTTATACTAAATACGTCCTGTGGTTGTGCTTGCTTGTTCGCTGTATTTAGTTTTTCTCAAAGTGTCTAGTTTGTTGTGCTATATTTCACCTTGTTGTCTTCCATGAAGTAATCCAGTATAAGCCTTTTCCACAATTGCATCACAATGCAAAAAATGGCGAAAAGTGTGGAGGCCCTTTGTACAGAGAGCCATTGGAAGGAAAACAAAACCAGACCATACGACCATTTGAGAAGTACGAAAATGCGTGCCCTACATAGGAAGATAGTTAATAAGCCTCACCAGAGTTTTCTTATGCTTTCTTCATGGGGAACATCTCGAAATGTTATCCCTTCCGTACAAAGCACCCCCACTCGGACCCCACACTTTTCACCATTTTTGCATTAGTTTTGCGTTGTGATGTGTAATTGTGGAATAGGCTCATTGGTAGTGATTATTCTGTGAGCAGGTAGAAAGCTGGACACTAAGATGCACACACTTATACAGTGTATGGCATCTGTTGACTGTACACTTGCAGCTTTCCTGGAGTTAGTTTGGTCAGGTTTTGGCTTCTCCACTAAAACAGTCACTAATCCTTTACCATTCAGCTCCAGTATGCCATGTTTGTGTACATCTGAAAATTTCACGTTGTAGTAAACCACACGTACACATCAGGGATCAACAGTCTTGATAGAGTTCTGTGTAGTCTAAAATTTTCGATGCTACCTAACTTAATTTTTTTGCAGATTTGCAAACAATCCCAAAATTTATTAAACTATATGGAGGTCTAAATATTTCAAGGATAAAATTTTGGTTGTTAACCCCCAAAACTGCGAAATCAGAAAAAAATTTCTCCCTCAAATATTTAGGCTATATGGTACTCACATATTTTCTAGTGGGATTATTTTCCTGTTATACTAATTCAGTTTCTATAAAAGTTCAGGATTATACAGTAGGTCCTTTTCCTTTCTGGACCAATCAACCAATGGTCAGATAACTGGTAATAATACAGAATTCTAGTTAACTGATTTGTATTTGCAATTGCATTTGTGAGGTCCAAATTTCTGTGAAATTTGCAAACTTGAATTGCAAAATTTTCTATTGGAATACTGAGTTGAAATGTGCTGCCGAAACTTGGTTGTATAGTATCTGTAGCATAGTTCAGAGAAACTTTGCTTTTGTAATCACAGAAATTTCTGTTGGGGGCTATTGTGTTAGACTATTTCACTGGCTAAGATTCAGAACCCCCCCTGTGGGTGCAAGTGCAACATCGTATTGTAATCTGTTGCCTTTTATAATGAAATTTTAGCAGGAACCCGTAAAGCTTTATGCATGGGCTCCTGAGAAGATGGAATATGAAAATTTATGTGATTTGTTCCTTATTAACATACTACACCTGTTCTGATCTTGGTTAGTGTATGTGTGCTTCCCCAGTAAACACCAGGTACCCTTTGATGTTACAGCTGGCCCAGGTGGGCTGCTTCCCTAGATGACATCAGGTCCCCAACTGTCCTTGTCTCACTTAGTGTTGGGGTCGGGTTGTTGTGGAACTTTGGGTTCCGCAACCTCTCTCTGTGAAACCTGGACAGTCCTCCTATGGGTTACTAGCCCTGCCCCAGGAGGATTTGCCTACACAAGGCTCAATTGCCTGAGTGGTGCACAGGCATCCCAGTGCTGGTTCACTGAGTGAAAATAGTTGTTTCACATGGCTGCCATAGGCTTTGCTTTGTGTGTGTAGTGTGTGTGCCCAGCTGATTAAATGGAGACCTGGTGTCAACTAGGGAAGCAGCCCACCCAGCTGTGACCTGGTGTAAACTGGCCATGTGTTGCATAGTGGGTGAGGGACTTGGGGTGCCCACACCTTCACTTGTGAGACATGGAAGTGGTCTCTGCCCCAGGTAGATTTGTCTGCATTGACCAGTAACACATGTGCATAGTGCTACATACATACTCCACTGAGTAAACTTGCTCATATTAGAATTGTTCACCTACAAATTGTGCACTATAGACTCGTTAGCATAATGTTTTGCACACTCATAGACCTTGTACCCTTGACTTTTTGGTTATATCCCTAACCTCAAAAGCAAACAATGTAGATGTACCCATGATGGGACAAACACAACAGACCAGCAACACTTGATCTTATCGGGCATAGCACTTTCACCAGTAATGTATGATACTACTATCCATTTAAGGTTTTGCTACTGAAAAAACTGTCTGGCTGCGTGAAATTATAATACTGAATCAAGTATATAGCTACAATGGTGGGCTAAAAAGAACTTCCACCATAAACATTATAGGTACAGATTTATACTACCAGATGTAATTTTATAGCTAAATTGAATGTATGCTGTGCCCTCCTTCTTTGGACTGAAAAATGAGAGGTGGCTTCTCAGTAAGGTACTGAACTGTAATAAAAATATTTGATTCTGGCACGTGAACTGCCGTTGACAATATTTCCACACAGTACTGTACGTGACGAGCGGCTTTCCCGCAACTGGTAGGAGTGGCTTGGGATAGCCAATCAAATGAGAGTATCCTTTGGAGGCAGTCAAATCTCTCATCAACCACATCAGTAGCTACATCATATAATTCATTAGCTGAACATGATCACATTCTCTGGTGACAACTACATAAACTATTCATGCAAAAAATTGCAAAAAAAATTGTATTATAGTCTCCTTAGTAACTGTGTTATTTCAGTGGTTGGTTTTGTGGCATATACAAAGTTGGATGTATTAAACAGTAAATCCACATAGTCACGCATAATTGCAGCTAGAGGTTACATAAAATTATAACACTTATCTTGAGTGCTGCAGGAACCTCTCTGGAACTCTCTCAGGTCAAGAACTTTTAACCCGAACATGCAGAGGTTGTCCTCTTTCTGAGGTAAATGACCATATGGACCCATGCAGAACAGTTATTAACACCAAAATCTTTGGAGAATTTGCTGTGCTCTCTTTCAATTTACAAGTCTTCAATGCTGACTTTTCATTTAATACATAACACCATTTCAAGAGACTGCTGTAGTGACTTTAAAGTTATCATTACAAGTGATATATGATTGTAGTCCCCCAACATCATATCTTCCTGATGTCCCTACTGCAGACACTGCTTGTCTACAATAACATAATATACTAGTGAACTGGTACTACTAACTGGTACTACTTGTTTACCTTGTACACAAGTATCTGATGAAGTTACCGGGAGCATCTCTTGTGGATACTGGCAACTCCTATAAGATAATATTTATATGTTAGTTGGTAGTAGGAGTGTCATGATAGTTGTACACAATGAAGTAAGGGCAGGACCAGATAGATAATGTAGGGGACAAAGTTACACAACTGATAGAGCTCAAAGCATACAACAGGCATGGATGACGGGGTTTGGGACATGTTCCCAGGAACACTTCCAGATTCTGATATTGTGTTAAACTATTTTCACTTTTGTTACAGATAAAGTAAGTAACTACTCAAACAACAATTTATGATGTGACTGTTCTAACTGTTCTATTAGAGTAGTTGACTGCTTGATTCATAGAATATATATTTTGATATTTTGTTATGATCATTGACCAGTAACAGTAAGCAGGTACCACCCCCATGGCCATATTATACCACCTACATAATGATGATGTAAACTTCCATGATGCATTATGTGTGGTGACATGTGAAATGCATGAAAATTAGGAAAGATTGTGAACAGTAAGAAAACAAAAAACTTACTGTAGAATTTATCAGTATACTAATAACATATTAGTGTATTTAATATACTATAATATACAACTTTTAAGTTTTTGTTACTTTTACATTGCACATTATTATCTGGATAATTATTGAGGCTGTTATTGAAGCACACAAGAGATAATTATGCTTTATGAGGTTTCTATATAAGCACAATCTATGTCATGCGTAAGATAGTTTGTAGTGTTGTATTTCACCTTGTTGTCTTCCATAAAGTTATCCAGTATTGGTAGTGATTGTTTAGTGAACAGGTAAAATGCTGGACACTGTGATATACCATAACAGCTAGAGGTACTCATTTATCTGCTAACCATATACTTACAGCTTTCCTGGAGTTAGTATGGTCGGGTTTAGGTTTCTCCACTAAAGCAGTCACTAATCCTTCACCATTCACTTCCAATATACCATGTTTGTGTACATCTGAATGAATGACATAAGTAGTATGGCTATGAATCAAAATCAATTGATCAATTTTTGATTATAATTGGGTGTGA
Source organism: Dysidea avara (assembly GCF_963678975.1). Taxonomy (NCBI): domain Eukaryota; kingdom Metazoa; phylum Porifera; class Demospongiae; order Dictyoceratida; family Dysideidae; genus Dysidea; species Dysidea avara. The sequence continues at coordinate 1,463,522 of NC_089274.1, read as the reverse complement.
TCATTGATCAAATAGTCAATGGGCAGTTTACGTGATCACAGTTTTAATTGATGGGAGCTGAAGAGAATGATCTTGGCACGTTAGTATGAAGCCAATTAATTGACAAATCAATTGATTATAGGGAACCATTCATTGCACAGTTATTGACACTTAATTTGTGTGTGTGTGTGTGTGTGTGTGTGTGTCTGTCTGTCTGTGTCTGTCTGTGTGTGTGTGTCTGTCTGTCTGTCAGTGTGTGTCTGTGTGTGTGTGTGTGCCTGTGTGTGCAGTGAGTGTGTGTGTGTGCGTGTGTGACTGTCATCAACTCAACTACTTATGCAAGAGAGTCACACACTAGTGGTTTGCAAAACCACAATAGTGCAAAACACAGAGATCCTTGTTTGGGTACTGCCAAGTCAGAACGTACTACACTACACACACACACACACACACACACACACACACACACACACACACACACACACACTACACACACAACACACACACACGCACATACATGTACACACACACACACACGTACACACACACACGCACGCGCACACACATGTATACACACACACACACACATGCACACACGTACGCACACACACGCACGCACGGTCATTTGAGAGCTGCTGGTTGTTCTCACAACTGTCACCGTTCCTAAATTAACATTGGCAGCTGGAATTTATGTTGGCTTGTTGAGTCTGAGAACTCTGTTGCTACTGCGTCTACTAGGAGAGGTGTCCAAGTTGATCGAAATGTCAACTCGCTGGTGGAAGAACTGCGTTGTTTTGAAATGCATCAGTAAAACAAAATGGTTTGGTCAAGATGTCTATGAGGTGGATGGGTTTGTCTTGGTCCATTTTGGCAGACCCATTCCAGCAGATGGGGAACCTGTGCAGAGGAATGAAGGTGTTGGCATCCTTTTAAACCCTACGATGGCTGCAGCTTGGAGAAATTCTTGGGAATGTTGGAGGGCAATTAGCTCTAGAATTGTTAGTGTCTGTATCCAGTTTCAAAAAGATGCACTTCTTGTAGTGTCAGCAGACAAAATGGCAACATTTATTTGACTGTAATTAGTGTGCCACTTTTTGCTCCCCACAGGAGCACAAGGATCAGTTTATGATGATTTGATGTGTACAATCTACTCAGTGTGTCAAGATGACTTGTTAGTTGTGGGAGACTTTAATACTAGGGTTGGTTCCAACCACCCTGAACTTGACAAAGGTGAGGTGTTAAGAGTAATCATGGAGTTGGTAAAGTTAATAAGGCTGGAAGGGCACTTTTGACCTTTTGTGTGGTAAATGGTTTAACTGTAATGAACACTTGGTTTGAGAAGAAGGATATGTATAAGTCACAAGAAGTAGAGGATAAGGTCATGCGAGGCATAGGTACATGGAAGGGTATCAGGATATGCAAAGGGGGAGAACTGGTCTGTTGCCTACCAAACTCAGAAATCTTAAGAGAGTTTGCAGAGATGGAAACAATATTTCAATACTGTTTTGAACATTTCCAGCATGTTTTCTGAGGATGTGATTAACTCATTCCCTTCCTATGCTGTATATGATGGGATGGCTTGTGTACCCTCCCTCCAAGAAGTTAGAGATGTGTTGTCATTGATAGCAGGGGGTAGGGTTGGTGGTAGTAGTGGCATACTTCCAGAGATGGTTAAAATTTGTTGTGATGAGTTGTTGGTGTATCTGGTGCAATTGTTTAGTAGTGTCTGGGAGAGAAAAGTTGTTCCTCAAGATTTGTAGAATGCATTATTGGTACCTGTACCAAAGAAGGGTGACTGACAATTGTAAAGGAATTAGTTTGCTGGATGTGGTGGGAAAAGTGTCTGCTAAAGTGATCCAGCAACGTCTACAGGCAGTGGTGGAGGAGGTTGTAGCAGAATCTCAGTGTAGTTTTCGATGTAATCGTGGTTGTACAGAAATGATTTTTTGTGCACGCCAGCTGATAAAAAAGACCATTGAACATGACACTAAGGCTTTTATACTCTTTAAAGAAGGCATATGACTCGGTACCTAGGGTTGCAATGTGGCTAATTCTTGCCAAATAATTATGGTGAGCCTGATGTTCTAATCAGTCTGATCAGGTCCCTGTATGAGAACATGCTAGCTGGAATTTCACTTGGAGGGAGGGGAGGGGGGGCTTGGCTAAAATTGAGGTTTCCAACGGTTTGAGACAGGGATATGTTCTTGCACCTACTCTTTTTATTTTGTGATACAGTGTTGGCGTCAGTGATGTACGCAACTTGGTGTCAAGTTTCTTTATAAATGTAGAGGTAAGCTAGTAAGCTAGTAGGTGAGCACCATCCACATTTTGGATGACTGAACTGAACTTTGCCAATGATGCTGCTATAGTAACATCTACTAGGGAAGACCTTACTGTTGAGTTAAATAGTATTGTGACAGCTTGCGGCCAAACTATTAGCATCCCAAAACACAAATTTTTAGCTGCAGGGTGTGGTGTGATGCAGAGCAACTTGGATCCCATTGTTGTCAGTAATGATTCTGTTATGTCTGTAACATCCTTTCGTTATCTTGGCTCTCTTGTGGAATCACACAGTGGAGTGCAAATAGAAGGATATCTCAGGCTGCCAGTATTTTTGAAGCTCTTAGAAGGTCTGTTTTCGGTGACCATATGCTATCTATAACCACAAAGAGTATGGTCTACCAAGCTGTGGTGCTGGATGTTTTGCTGTACGTGGCCTGTGAAGCAGAGGGAGGTATGCACTTTAGAGACATTTCTCCATTGCTGTTTAAAACATTATTAGGCATATCATGAGCTTTGCAGATTTCTCAGTGTATTAGTAATGAAAAAGTCAGGAGTAGGGCTGGTTTGCCTGTATCTTTGGCAGATATGATTTCCTGTAGAAGGTTGCGTTGGTTGGGTCACACTGCTAGGATGAATGCCCCAACGTTGCTCAGGATATGGAGTGGCTCAGGATATGTGAAAGAGGCTCGTCTCTAGGTAGTTCAACACATTTTACGGATGCCAGCGCAGTTTTAGTAGATCCCACAATAACGCCAGACACAGCTTTAGATCACGTCGTGCGGCAAGCAGTGTGAGTACTTCAGTTGCCTGTTCTCATTGCCAACAAAGATTTCGAAGACCCCAGTATATGGCAAGGCACAAGTGCTCTAGAACAAGAAGGCTATGAAGATTTATCGACTCAGTCTGCCGTGAGGCAGAAGGACATCACCTTATGGTGGCCTGCTATCCAGATCAGGTCCTGTGTGTGTGTCCATGCGTGTGTGTCCATGCGTGTGTGTCCATACGTGTGTGTGTGTGCGTGTCCATGCATGTATGTGTACATGTGCATGTATGACTCAAAAAAAGATCAAGAAGTTTGCCAAGCCTGGATGTAGTTTTACATATACATGCCATCGCTACAGTTTGTCTGCCAGTTTGTCAGCCATGCCCATGCACACATGCACACACACACACACACACACACACACACACACACACACACACACACACACACACACACACACACACACACACACACACACACACACACACACACACACACACACACACACACAACACACACACACACACACACTTTTGCTTGTCTGGAGACCATCTCTCTTGAGATCATCTCAGTCCCCAATCCTCCATGGAAAGTACACAATCACCCAGCCAGGAGACACTGAATAACCCATTTACAAACCATTGAATTTAGGCTAGGAGAGAAAACCCACCTAGCCAGGGGGATGCTGAATAACTTATTTACAAGCTTCTGAAATTTAGGCCAGGTGAGAGGACCTCCAGGAGGGTAGATAGGCCATAGACAATTGCAGGGACCTTGAGTCAGAGACTTAGTCTGCCTCGTACAAAGCATGGTGTATGCATAATGTAAAGCTCTCTTGCAGGCTTGCAAGGCCAATGCAAGGGAGTCCCCTGACTCTGCCTGTCTCCACCACATGGTAGAGCCACACACACACTCAGGCACGCACGTACACACATGCATGCACGCATACATACCCACACACTACACACACTCACGCAACACACACACACGCACGCACGCACTACACAACACACACACACGCATGTACACATACTACACACACACAGATGCACACACTAACCAAGATCAGAGCAGGTATAGTATGTTAACAAGGAACAACCCCGAGGATGAGTGACTTGTAGGTCATTGAATGATTTTATGAAATCAGTCAAACTGAAGTCTTGATAGAACAATGTATCACTGTAGAGTACAATACCATTCCTAACACTACAAACACAGCAATTCCATACCCTGCGATCACCATCAAGCTATCATCAATATTAGCTTGTTTCACTACCAAGTGTATACAGGCCACTGCTCCAATCCTAGTGTCATTACTGGTAGACCCATCACTGATCAAGTTGACTGAAGGGAAGTCTTTTTTCCACTGCACAAACTTATCATTGTTAAAATTGTTCACCTAAAACAATTTGGAAGCCATGCAATATGTCATGGGAGTGTAAAGTCTTTAACTGGTATCAATATGTCAGCTGGTGCACAAATTCAAAAATGCTTCTTTCCAAATAATTATCTAGAACTTGTTGATGTTGGACACTTAGGCTATCATTACTATATTGCTTATTTCCCGTCACCCAATGGAACAAACACTGATGCAGGCGGGAGGTGATTAATTGATTATTAATTATACACTTGACTAAGCTTTGGGAATGGTACAAGTTATCTGGTACAATGATTGATTATTCACTCTAATGTAAAGCCAGAAATGAGCTCCGTAGTTTTACTAGGTCTCTTTGTAGCTTGTATAAGAGAAAATTACTTGCAACATTAAATCTAACCAGAAAGTATTTTGGAGATATGTAAATTCCAGATTGAAGACAAGGTCTAGTATTAACTGTTATATTAATGCATTTAGATATTCCTTCTACGTGAACACACCATTTGTTCGGAACTCAATCCCATATGAAATTTTGTCCTTACCATCACGCTTATTTAGATCACGGCTCCGATGTTACTTGTTTAACTGATGTCTCTCACTTAGTATTACTTTTTGTATAGTTGTTTTTGTTTGCTTGTTTGTTGTTTTTGTTTGCTTGTAGATAGTCAATGTTTCTGTATTGCTTTTTGTACTGTGTATGTGTTTTGGGGACCACCTTGTACAGGCTATAAGCCTTTTGTATACCCTTTCTTTAGATAAAATAATAATAATAATAACATCCATGACACACACCAATACTGAGACGGCCAACTTATTTATTGATCATTTTGCTAGTGTGTATACTAGAGAAGATGTCTCCTCGTTCAACTCTAGACCATTGAGTACCTACGCTTGATAGTATAACTCCATCTATTGTATTTGATAGGTTAATAAAGAATGATGTGAATAAATCATCAGGACCGGATGGTTGGCTTCTGCTTTCATTAAAAGAAACTGCTCTACAACTTAGTGTTCCACTACGTATATTATTTAATAAGTCACTTAGTAGTGGCCACCTGCTAGTCGGAAACTTGCTCATGTCACACCATTTCATAAGAAGGGCAATTGTTCTTGTTGCTGACAACTATTGCCCAATAAGTTTGATAGTCTGAAGTTTGGAGTCACATCATATGCTCACAAACAATTTATTTTCTCCTGGTCAACATGTATTCATAGCTGGCAGATCATGTACAACACAACAATGGACTATTGGACTCAGTCACTTGATGATGGTTATCTTGTTGATATAGTCTATTTAGACCGTAAAGCCTCTGATTCAGTCCCTCATAACCGACTATTAATGAAATTAAAAGCTTATGGCATATTAAGTATGTGTATACTGAATTGCTTTTTGGTAGAAAGCAGAGAGTTGTCCTTAACGGTGACCACTCTAGTTGGTCCATGGGGTTCCATTCTTGGCCCCTTGCTGTTCTTGTTATGCGTCAATGATATTCCATTATCTGTGGACCCAACTTACTATTTGCTGATGATGCCAAGATGTTTCGATCAATTAGATGCGAAGCCGACTACTTGCAACTTCAACGTGATATTGCTAAACTGTATAAATGGTCAAAAACCTGGTTGCTCAATTTCAATATTAGCAAGTGTTACCTTCTGCGTTTAGGTCCCACTCACTTCAGTCTACAGAAAGTATTTTATTAATGGTAGCAAGAGTATATAGTAGTTACTATTATATACTCTTGATGGTAGTGAAATCGCACCAAAGATTTAGGAATTATTGTTGACTCCACTCTTAAGTTTCATATGCACACTAAAACAGTAGCTGCTAAAACTAATCAGGTACTAGACAAGTCATTTGAGTACTTAAACATTAACATGCTGCTCCAATTGTACAAATCATTTGTCTGCCCTCTCCTAGAGTATGAAAATACTGTTTGGGGACCTATGTTTGTACTTGACCAACAGTGTATTGAAAAGATTCAAAGAAGAGCCACTAAGCTAGGATTTAAATACTTGCCATATGTTAACAGATTGTCTCGACTTGATATCGACATATTAGAGGTGACTTAATCTACAAAGTAGTTCACAATTTGTTGAGCATGGATCCTACATCACAATTTACCTTTCGGTCATCCTCCATCACCAGAGGTCATTGTTTCAAGATATTCAAATCATGTACTACGTGTCTACCATGCTGCCACTTCTATTCATGTAGAGCCATTAATGACTGGAATGGTCTCTCATACAACAGTTAATGTTACTTCACTTGACTTGTTTTAAAATAGGTCTTACCAGTGTGATATTGTTTAATGATTTTGTATGTTTAGATATAGGCCTTTTCCTTCTTACCTGTACCCTTAATAATATTTCAGTCTCTGACTGCTCTATTAGAGTATCTTGATCTTGAAGGCTGCCTAGTATAATGCTAAGTGTTGTACTTGGTTACACAAGAAATCGTTAGATACAAGTACAAAGTTTTGGTTATGTACGACTGATGTTGTGAGTAACTAGTCATTCTGCTATGATCATGTGATCTGCTTTAATAGTAATACACTGATGATAAGTATTGGCCTAGCCTGTATGTTGACTAATTTGTGTTTGAGCAAATGTTTTCACATCTGTAATGTCATCTTGTGGTGTTTAACACTATGATTAAAATGAGATAGCAATTATCAAGGCGTCACTCTTAAGGCCATCATTATTAAATTCCTTATTCCCGTCACCGCCTGTGTTGATTTTAGGTAGCCACACCAAATTGATTATATATCACATGAATGCACTATTTCATGATAGAAGGAGGCACTAATAATTGTGCATATAAACAAAGCAGAAGTCCCTTCAACATGGAGCATGGGTGTACAGTCTTTAAATGTTTGTGGATACTTGAGGTCACCAATACAGTGGAACCTGTTAATCAGGACACTTGAAAATGAGGACACCTGCATTATCTGGACACTTGGTAATGGTCCCAATCCCTTATCATGTACACTGACCTGTAAAATCAGAACACCTTGATAATCAGGACGCTTTGGTTGGTCCCAAGGTGTCTGTAATACACAGGTCAGGGGCGGATCCAGGATTTTGCTAAGGGGGGGCACACAGGTAGAAGTCACTCCAGTGTGCGAAGCATGAGCTTTCTAGGGGGGTCTGGGGGCATGCCCCCCAGGATAATTTGAAAATCTAACATTCTGAGATTGAATTTGGTGACAATTTTGATAACTGAAATTTGTTGATAGTTCAAACACTGGAAGATACTGAGTTAAAAACCAGATAATTAGTTTAAACTGCTCCCTAATGAAATTTTGAAAACTTAACATTGTGGGATTGAATTTAGTGGCAATTTTGACTAAAATTTGTAATGCTTATGAAAATTCAATGCTGGAAGCTATTGAGCTGTTAGCAGCTATAAAGTCTATAAAGAAATTTTGAAAATTTGGCTTTTTGAGAATGATTTTAGTGTTAATTTTGACTGAAAGTAAGTTGAAAGTTTTAGAATTAGCATAAGGTCCCCTGCGCAAGCATCAAAAAACTAGATAATCTTGGCATTTTGTGTGCAGCTGCATCTCCAGAGAATTTCTAAATATAGTCACTAGTGTGTGGATAGAGTCATTAACTCAATTTAGAACAGGTTTTTATTTGTTCAAAATGATAAACAGTGTTTTATAATTATGTTACTCTTGACTGTTTTATTAGAGTAAATGACTGTTCTATTAGAGTATCTCGATTTCTAAACGTAGAGGGTGCTCAATCCCACCTAGTTCTCCTTGTGCTATGTCAATATGGGTAATAATTTGCTAGAATTACACGTAGTCATAAACCGTATAAAAAATGTTTGAATTATGTCTAAGGTTCCTAGCTATGTTCAATGAGCAACAATATAAAAAAATTCTGAAGGGGGGGAAGGGGGGGAGGGGGGGCACTGGCCCCCCCTGGATCCGCCCCTGCAGGTTTCACTGTACACATAATCTTGACACTTACACAACTATCAATGTCATGCCCCACCCCCGGGTAGGGTGGGGGATTTGACAAAGTCTAGTGTCAAATTCCCCTAAGAAGCTTGTCAAAACCCCACTATGTCCCCACCTTGATAGAGGGGGGATTTGATTTACCTATGAAAAATAATTTTTGGCTTGGTAAACTGCCGCCATCAAAAGCCCCAGGGGTGGGGCAAGTGTAGATGTAAAATCCCCAGTAGATGTATGGAGACCCCTGGGGATGGTTGATAGGTGTATTAGTTGAGGTCCTCAATTAGTGCATAAATTGACCAGCACATTTTGAATCCAAGATGTTCATCAGTGAAACTAAAATGCATTCTCCTAGCCCCACCCACACTTACTATGATGTAAACATCTGATGGCTGCACGTGAGCTGTTGACAACATTTCCATCCAATAAGTGATCAGGGGTTTCCCCGCCACAGGTAGGAGTGGCTTGGGACAGCCAATTAAGTGAGCGTATTCACTAGACTCAGCTAGATCACGCGCCAAACGCGTCCCATAGCCTGCAGCTAATATTAACACCTTCATACTAGACAGTAGATGTTTCGATTGTGGTATCCAGTTTTATTAAGCACCTACTGAGATTTTAAATTAAAAACTTTTAATGGGCGCTTGCGTACTCAAATACCGGTAGATTGCAGCGGCAGAGCAGCCATCTCCAGTGCAGCAGCTCAGCTTATATCATGGACGAATCTTCCGCAGTAGAGGCTAGTAGTTTAGAGGAGGAGGTGACTGATGAGCTCATGGAAGAGGCTCACTACGAGACTGAAGAGGAGACAGTACCTCAGACAGTACCGTCCACCAACAAGTGTTGTATTAGAATTGCCGGATCTGTTAAAGGTATATCGTCTCGTAGCCCGTTTTTAGAGGTTGGTATTATTTCTCCTTTCCATATATTCAGCAATATATTTAGGCTTGGTCTGTGGATATTTAAAGCACTTTGTTTTGACCTTTGTCCTTTAGTGAATCATTCCCCCAGCATAGATATTCGAGTACAACCGTAAGCTCTAATGTCTATGCCTCCAGTACCAAACTGGTACTGTACAAGTGATTTTACAGTTGGTGATCATTCTTGTACTGCATGATGTTACTGTGCTCTCATGTTAGACATGCTAACAGCTCAGCTCACACTGTATGATGGTAAGGAGAAGTTCTCCAACAAAAAGTCATTTTTCATCATATTGGTCCTCTACGTCAGCCACTTCTTTTCTGCATGGGTGAGTTTGTCTGTCTGTGTGTAGTTCATGCATTGTGCATAGATCCAGGTTAATGATCACCTCTTTTTCATTGGGTTAGGAATTGCTACAGAATGCCCTGCTACTTGGCAACATTGATTTTTCCCCTGACCTAAATTACGCAAATAAACAAATATGAGGTGGCAAAGTGTGGGTACCCCCATTATAGTAACAACAAGCCCTGCAGTCTCACATGATCTCTTTATATACACCACACATGTGATGAAGTTTCAGCTAGTTTTCATCTATTAAGAGAACTCCGTTGTGAAGCACAGAAATCAAAGACTAGTGTTTCCTAGGCCCCACACTAATGTTGTTTTGTGATCTTGTGTGTCACATGTAGCATTGTTAAGATATAAATGTCTTTATATAGGGAGATCGAATGTGGCAGTTTGCGATCACTCTGTTCTTGTTACAACTCTACCCTGGTTCACTTCTGTTAGTTGGTGTGTATGGTTTAGTGATGCAGCTAGCTGTGGTCGTGTTTGGGACAATAGTAGGAGACTGGGTGGATAATAATCCAAGAATGAGAGGTAGGTGGGTGGGTAATTCCCCTTATTGCATCACACACTGTTCGAAAACAACATGCTATTGGCCTAACTTTTTTCCATATCAGTCATTTTATGATTTTGAGTGAAGTAGAGTAGGTGTAAGGTTAACATCCTCCAATTCATTATGTGTAAGCTTACAGTGTAGTTGTGAAAGATTTAATTGTATTCATTTAATTGTTCCAGTCACCGGATTATCATTGCTGATACAGAACATCTTGGTGGCATTATGTGCTGTTGTGTTTGGGCTAGCATTTCACTTTGATATCAGTCGTTGTGATGGTTCTGTTGGGATGTTCTCACTTGTGTCTGGTCTGGTGATAATCCTCGGCTCATCGGCTAACCTAGCAACCGTTGCTAACACCATTGCTATAGAGAGGGACTGGGTCGTGGTGATTGCTGACAATAACAAGGACACTCTAGCAAGTAAGCACCAGTGACTTATATTGCAGTAATTATATTAAGCTAGCTCTTAATGTTGGGGACCTCAGGGCTTCCCTAAAGAGCGGTAGAGTGGCACAGCACTGCTCTACTTTACTCAATATTCCTTTGATGTACATAATTAACAAATTGACTTTGATGTTGGTAGCAAATTGACAGTTTCACTGCTCTACTTTATTTTGCTGGGGAAAGTTCTGGACCTGATTATAAACTAATAGCAATTTTTGTTATAGTGGAGCCAATCAAATTATCTAACCATCATTTTGTACAGTTAAACCTAACCAAAATAATAACTGCTCACACTAGAGATTTTTATAATACGTACTCAATTAATGTCACCGCTGTTCTTTTTACACCTCTAGTTTTAAATGCCTGTATGCGTCGAATTGACCTGTGCTGTAAACTGATGGCCCCAGCACTAGTAGGTGCTATTATTACAACAACTGGCTACTTGGCTAGCACCATCTTTGTAGCCGGCTGGAATGTGGTATCATTCTTTGCCGAGTTTGGTCTGATATGTGTCGTGTACCACTATGTGCCCACACTAGCTAACAAGAAATATCGTAAGAACACGATAGTAGCAGAGAAGCCGGAAGAACAAGATAATAGTGACTTGGAAGGAAATCCACCACAAGAGGATATCGAAGAGAAGCCAACAGTTAATGACAATGATGATTTAGATGACGTGTTTCTTACACCGACACATCATCGTCGATCATGTTGTCAGAAGATTAGTGATACTATAAAGAAACTGGCTACTCCATGTATCACCATTAACAATGGATGGAAGATTTATGCACGTCAGGAGATTGCCAGAGTGGGTATTGCAATGTCACTTCTCTATGCTACTGTGCTTGGCTTTAGCGGAGTCACCGCAGCTTATTTCCAGACACAGGGACTAAATGAAGCCTTAATAGGCCTTGCCCAAGGTATTGGTGGAGTTATAGCCATATTTGGTACAATTGTGTACGTTCCTATAAGGAAAAGAGTTGGCACCATAAGAGCTGGACTGTTTGGAATGTGTTGTCAGTTCCTCATGTTGTTGTTCTGTATTGCGGCTGTGTTTGCCCCTGGCAACCCAACAGGCAGCGGTGAGGGAGGTTATTATTCTGCTCATTGTGATAGTTCTCGAGTTAACAACACCATTAATGGTAGTAATGTGAGTGTCACTCTAACCGTGTCTCTTTCCTCTACCAGCTCCTATTTAATAAGCACCAATGATGTGTTGATGTCCACACCAACATTTGTATTGAACAATATCAGTGCCACGGCTACTATTTCCATTCCAAATTCATATTCCATTACTCCTAGTCCTGTTCCAAATTCTTACTCCACCACTCCTAGTCCTTCCTATACCATTACTCCAAGCCCCAGTCCAGGTGCTAATAAAAATGCTAAAGGAGACAATGGCAGTGATCACGAACCTGTTTCTGTCTCCCTGTTGTTATTACTCGCTGGGGTACTTGGTGCACGATTTGGCTTGTGGATGTTTGACCTCTCAGTGTCACAGCTGCTACAAGAAAAGGTCATTGAAGAAGAGAGGGGCGTGGTCAGTGGTGTAATGAATGTCTTCATCGCAGTTATGGACATGTTGCATTATGTACTAGCAATTGCTGCCCCTAATCCTCAACATTTTGGAATACTAACATTTATATCAGTAGGATTTGTTGGGTCAGGCCTACTGTTGTATGCCTCCTACGTACACAAAGTTAGAGGACATTTGTTTCACATTGTTGACACATACAAGCGGTGTAAAACAAGCAGTAGCCATGTTGAGCATTCACTTCTAAATGAAAATGATGATGACATAGATGAAGACAATGAACAATCTGATGGGGCTGATTTGTGACCCTTAACCTGTCTATACATCTTGAGCTGATTTTTAACTTGCATATATCTTACAACTGCCTGTGCTACCTTTTTATAATTGAATATTTCATATTTTTATAATGAATTGTAAATACCACTTCAAAACACAAATCCAAATACAATTTCTACAATAGCTACCATTCTGTCAGAGCAACAATAATTAGTTCTTCACAAATGTCCTACCACTGTGGACAGAGAACAGTTCAATACGTCACCACAAGCTATTGTATGACACACTTACCTGAAGGTCTTTTTCTGCTGGTCTTTCTTCTCAGGGCGGGCTCTGTTTAGCACCTAGTATAAATTTTGGACAAAGCAAAAGTAGGTCTTGGCTATTACATAAAGAAAATTGCCTTGCTGGCAGAATAGAATGGTTAAAAATCAGATAAAATTTACTATATACACCTGTAGCAATGAGCAATATACTCTGCCATGCATTACAAAGTCAAATTCAGTATTAAAAAACTAGTCAGTATTCAGTAAACAACATACAACTAGTCTCCTAGTCACGTGTTCATTTAGTTTGATAGTCAAAGTTCCCAAAACAGTATGTACCAGACTGTGGCTCACACACACAACAACCAAACAACATGGCAAACTGTAAGTCTACCTTATATAGCAGGAAGACTGGCAGGTGGAAACTTGGTGAATTTGCTGTGATAGGATTATGGCAAATTTTTTAGCTAATACAGATTTGTATTGGACAAACGATTTAGTTGATTTTTAGTTTGGTGAAACACTGCTCACTCACCAAACTTTCCTGACATGTGGTGTTAGAGTAGTCATACATGGTAAAACGAAAATATTCTTAACACAATAAAATTATCATTAATTTTTGATAAAATAAACGAATTACATATCTAAGCACAGTAACACAATAAAATGGCTTTGAAAAATCAAGACAAATGTCATTATACTTGTTTAGGAAAACCATACAACATTATTTCATATATTGTGATCAAAGGTACCTTTTTCACACACAAAATTTGACCCATTTTTTAAACTTTGAGGTTTCATAACTTTGTATCATTGTATATAATTGCCTGAAATTTTCCATACATCCAGCTTAAGTATCTGGCTGCATTTTAAAACAAAAAGCAAGGTAGTCAGTATACAGAGTCAAGAATTACATCATTTTGTTTGCTGGTGTGTAAAATGTGTGAAAAAGGTACCTTTTTTGCAAATCAGTTCACATATTGACTATTAGTTTATTAACCTCCACAGAGTCCATACTAACACTCAATTAACTCACTTGCAGGAATGCAGTGGTCCTTGCTCTCATCCGAGAGTGAAGGTAAGCCTGCAGGGAGTTATGATGGGTGTGGCATTAGAATATTAAGGGTGTGTGGCTAACCTTTGAGCACTTGATGTGGTAGTGCAGGTAGTCTCTGAATGTGTGGATCAGATCTATCGTGTTGTCGCGACTGTTCTTATCAAAGTGTCGTGGAAACAATACTGCATGGTGGGCATGAAATAGAACATGATTATTACAAAATCACTTGCACTACTGTACCCTTTTGGCTAAGTGATTGTACCACATGGCTCTTATTGAGGTGTCCTGATTTCAGAGGTCTAAATGTGTGTACACTAATTGGAACATGGACAAGTGTCCAGATTATCAAGGTGTCCTTATATCAGGAAAGTATACAATGGGCCATGCACGAACCAGTGCCTTAAAACGTTCTTATTAGTGAAGTGTCTTGTAATTAAAGTGTTCATTATTTGGAGGTTTCATTTCAAGCCACTGAGTAGTCTCCTTCACTAAAACTTGCACATGAACACAACTTTGTGAAGAACACAATTTTGTTGTACTTTAACAGTTAAATACACTTGTATTAAAACAACAGGTTGAATCTTTCATGCACTTTTGAAAATCATTTATTGTGAAAATTGAACCTCAAAAAATTCCTTGGTTACAACCCATACATGTACAGAAACTTGCCCACTCAATGTCTACTGCTGTACTTACCAAAAGTGATGTAGCCAACATTATCAGCCACTAGAGCATCTTGTCCCTTCAACTCCAGAGGAGGTTCACGATGAGAGAACAACACTTGAGGAGCTGTAGTGCTGCCTCTTCTTCCTTCCTTGAATTCCTACACAGCAAAACAATGTCATGTCATTTACATACAGCAATACAATGCAAGTTATATAACATGTGTATAGTGTATGTATGTGCATATGTGCATGTGTTAAATGGGGGCCTGGTGTCAACTAGGGAAGCAGCCCACCCAGGTGTAGCATACATGGGTACCTGGGTTGTCTCGCTTAGCGGTGTCGAGTTCGTTGAGTAATTTTGGGTTCCGCAATCTCTCTCCATGAGACCTGGACGATCCATTCTATGAGTTACTAGCCCTGCCCCAGGAGGATTTGCCTGCACTGCACTCGAGTGCCTGAGTGGTGCACAGGCATCCCAGTGCTTGCACACTGGGCAGCAACAGCTCTGGTGAAGACCAGGGGAATCCATTATGTTGGCCTTGCAAGCCAACAAAAGGGCCCTACATCATGCATGCACCATGGTTTGTACGAGGAAGTAAAGTCTTGATAGGGGCCCTGCAATTGTCTATGGCCTATCCACCTAACTGGAGCCCTCTCACCTGACCAAAATTTCAATGGCTTGTAAATGGGATATTCAACATCCCCTGGCTGGGTGAGTATGCATCTTTCATGAAGAGTGGGGTAGAGATGATCTCAAGAGGGATAGACAGGCAGAAGTGTGTGTGTGTGTGTGCGCGCGCACATGTGTGTGCAGACATGTGTGTGTTATTTTGCTCCAGTCTACCCAGCTGTATTGGGAACCTGGTGTCAACTGGGGAAGCAGCCCGCACATCAATGGGTACCTGGTGTTTACTGGGGAAACAAATGCCCAACTTTCCTTGTCTCATTTAACAGTGTTGGGGTCGTTGTGGAACTTTGGGTTCCGTGACCTTAATTATGATACCTGGACAATCCTCTTAGCCCTGCCACAGGAGGATTTGCCTTCACAATGCTCAATGGTGACCAGGAATCCCAGTGCTAGTTAGCTGGGCAGCAATAACTGTGTTTCACAAGGCTGCTGTAGGCTTTGCTTTGTGTGTGTGTGTTTGTAGTGTGTGTTTGTAGTGTGTGCATGGTACAGTGAAACATAGAGTGTACACTTAACACATGTTGTCACTTGCCTGCATGAACACCTTCCCAATAATTATGTCGTCATCATCAGTAAACAAGGTACTGAAGATGACTGTGACTCGATCCTTCTGGGCAGCCACATACCTAGTGAGGGATATTACATCATAATCACCTGTATCAAGTGTATACACTATTGGTCATACATCGGATAACAGGCCACCAACCATCACACTAGAGGTGGACAATAACAACTACCACACTATCACAGTTGCTATTGTCTCCCAAACCAAGCAAAAATGATATGAATAAAATATTTAATAAGTCAGAATACCAGTACTGTGACACAGATGTTATTGCCCTTTGACTACGCATAGAACAATTACAAACATGCATACTCCCGCTGTGAACGATGCAACCATTGGCACAGGATAACTTAATAGTCAATAATGCAATGTTCAAGTTAGTTTAAACACTGTCATTCTCTATGGCCCTGATTGGCTTTCAACATATTTGTGAACATGACTGCAAAATCAAACATGGCTCTTGCTTTATTAGAACACATAATTATTATATATATATACAAGGCCATTGGCATAATAGATACATTAGATACTTAACATTGATACTGAAAGTCCACAACTCTCATTAAAGAGCCTATATTACCAGAATAGTAACTACAAAAATTCATGTAGTCACTACAAGTTCTGTGGTACTTAAGAAACATGAAATAAATGCAAAGATAACCTATTTTTTCTGGTAATCTCTATTTTTCAGTTTTAATTTAATTTCAAAACAGCTTCTGTAAACAAGTATCAGTGTGACTTACATAGTCTCTTGTTCACGATAGTGGATTATCGCTGTCTCTTTTACGCTCTTGTTCTCTGCCTGAATATCGAAATACTTGTGAAATACAGATGCAAAGCAGTTGCGTTTGAGATAAGAAACTTTCTTGATCCATTCCTCTGTAAAGAAAGTTTAGTGCACAATAGTGTAATAATTATACCAATACCTTTGTTAGCTGGGAGGTTGTCCAAATCAAACTGTACAGACACATCATATGTGCTCTCTGGTGTCACTATATATTCTCCATAAATCTTTTGTATCAGCTACAAGTGACATTTACTTTAATTTCAGCTTGTAAGGCAGTCAATTAACCATAAAAGGTAATTGTTACACTTACCCCTTCAGCACCATGTTTCTTCAAGTCGTCATAAAACTTCAGCGAGATACTGACCTATAATGGTACAGGGTCAATACGAGATTAATAAAACACAGCGGCTTACTCTCAACTTTGACTTGTCACCATCGGGATTCGATAAATGGAACAAAACACCATCGAAATCTGCAAAATAATAAGAACATTTATAACTACCTATAGTTCGCTATGGTGTGTTTATTACCGGCCACGGTGATGTCTATTCCCTCATGTTTGCCGCCTTTGCTGTTGGCGAAAATGGCCACTAAACAAGACATCACTTCCCATGATTATATGCTTACTTGTCAAACCTCTGCCTGAGAATATCTTCGATCACTCTATTCTGTGTTTCTAAAAGAATCATGGCGACTATTTTGGGCTGATCGAAGAAGAAAGGGCGTGCACACACTCACGAGACCTCAAGACCCACAATCGTTTATCACAACATATACACGCATGCGTATACAACCACGAGCCTAGGATCTTCTAATGTTTCCATATCAACCGATCATGACAACGTAACAAGGTAAGGATACCCCCCTTACTTACACCTTAACTTTACAGGCTTTGTTCTATTAGGCTGCGATGACTTCGAGTATAGAACAGGCAGCAGAGGCAGCGATCCAGGCGGCGCGGGACGCAAGTCACTTCTTTGACAATTTTGACAAGACCGATCAGAAGGTAGATCTGCAACATGCAGCTTCCTACAAACCTTACGATTGGCTGCTGGGCGATTATGATGCACCGGAGTTGGCTTCACTTCCGGCTGAGATTGCTCATGGCTTGATCGACAATTTACAGCCGGCTGATGCAGACTCACGCTACTTCATCGCCTTGCCGCACGCGGGAAACAAGCCGCTACACCTGCAAGAGCTGCACCAAATAGTACGTGAGCTAACCATTGGAATATATGTGTTTAACCAGACCCCTTCTGTACAACTGGCACCAAACTATGACCAAAGTACCAGTGTTTTCCTACCCTCCGCCTACACCAACACGTTGGTAGGACAAGTGCTTGTATCACTCGACTATTTCATGAAGTGTCTCCTTCACGGTGCTATGGTGCCTATTGACCATGTGGGAATATTTATGGAGAGATGGCGTAAGCTAACACCAACTGACACAAAGGGAATTGATGACGCATTCAAGGAGGCTGGCTACACCAACATGAATAAAGACCGTGAGTTAGGTAAGGATCTGTACACACAGCACAAAAAACCTTTTATCAGACACCCGGCTTATGGTGTGGACACAGAATTAGCTGAAGAAGAACTAATTCCACGAATGACTTCTGAAGAAGAATACATGACTCAAGAACAACACATACGACAAGATATTTTTTTACAGTATCTTGACAGCATTGGCATATCTTTGGTAGCAGTTAATAAGTCTGTTCAGCAACATGGTTGTCTATTTGTTGTCGACAGTGAAGTGGACGTTATCAGTAATGTGCTGCCCAAGGAAGATATTGATAAAGACAGGCTACAACGTCTTCATTCTTACCTTCAACTACAAAGAGATTTTGTCAGAAAAAAACTGCCACTAAAATCTTTTATAGCATACAATTTCAAATTACTCAACTTCATCAATTTTATGGTTACACTACTAGTGAGCTTGAAGAAGAATCACAAAGTTGTGGACCTAGAGAAACTGATGGTGCCCATGAACATTGACCGGTTACACACAGAGAGGGAGCTACCTCCGATTATTCCCACTAAAGACTCTCGGTGGTCACCATTTGTGTCAGAAGAGAGTTACACTCACTATCATGGTGGAATTGTATTTCAGAAGGAACGGAGGACAGCTACAATGCCTTCTGAAAGTGTCTGCAACATGAAAGCACAACTGATTGAAACTGCCTTGGAGAAATGCAACGAGGAAGACTTTCCATTTTCTGCCATTGATATTGATGACAGCAAATATTATATGTTGCACCTAACAGTTGAGGATTACTACCCAAAGTCACCGAAACTTCCTCGATGGATACATGCTATGTATGCTGAGCTGAAGACTCAAGCTTCAAAGCTTCCTAATGTGACAGATGCTCGAGTACAGGACTTCTTACGGAAAGTCTACGGTGCCAAGCGAGCTGCTAGAATGAAGGTCCCTCATGTTGCTCTCCAGGCATGCATTGAAAATGATCTTCTGGTCCCATCGCTGGCTTTAATCAAGAGGTGTACACAGACACGGCTTAACAAGATAGATGACAATGGTTTGGCTTGTATACACTATGCAGCTATCAATGGTAACACTGATATGCTATCCTTACTAGTAACTAGTAGCTGTCAGCAAGACCTTGAATGTTGTCGGAAAGCTTCATCCAATTTAACGCCTCTACACTTGGCTGTTCAGGGAGGCTCTCTTGACACTGTTGCCTGTTTGTTGATGCGTAAATCACAACTACACTGCTTTGATAGTAATGGCTGGCACCCTATTCACCATGCTGCCCACGGTAATTACCAACACATTGTTGCCTACCTTACAAGGAGAGATCCATTTTGTCTGGAGCTACAGACAAAAGAGGCTGCCAGTGAAACCCCTCTGTTGCTAGCCAGCCATTGTGGAGGGCTAGATACTATTAAAGTGCTGCTGAAGTTTGGTGCTGACTTTGGTGCTACTAATAAATCAGGCGAGAGCATAGTCCACATTGCTATAATGCACAACCATATTAACATATTGCAGTTCTTACTGGAACAAAATATTCCTGAAGTTGACTTGTGGAAAACGATTGTGGAAATGTTGACAGCGGATGTGACATCACGGAAACCAGAGTGTGCAGCCCGTGTATTGGATCCACTATCAAAATGGAAACCAGAAATGACAAGTGAAATGCTATTACAAAGTGGAGGTCTCCATCCTCTAACGGCTCTACTTGAAGAAGAGGCTAATCTGCAGGCACTTGCCACACAAGCACTAAAGAATATCTCTGATTTTGAGGACATAAAAGATACTTTAATTGCTGAAACGAACATCATTCCTAGCCTTGTTAGACTCCTGTCTAGCACTGATGATCGAATTCTCTCCCGTACTTGTAGTGTTTTGTGTGATCTAGGACTAATCCCTGAATGTCAAGAAAATATAGTTGTAGAGGGTGCAGTGGAACCAGTCATTAAACTGCTGGATTCTATCCAAGACGATGTTCAGCTGTACTCCTGTGCCTTGCTAGGCATCCTGGCACGGGAACACAAACAAAACCAAACTGCAATCAGTGAAAATGGTGGAGTGGAGGCAATCATTAATCTGCTGAGATCTGAGCAAGCTTGTATACAGGCTTGTGCAGCAAATACACTTTGTGTTGTGATGAGTGACCATGAAGAGAATCAGTTGAAGACTCTACAATTGGGTGGCCAGAATGACTTGGTGAATCTACTGAGATCTAAAGTGATCACAGTCCACTGTAAAGCAGCACTTGCCATTCGGGCAATGGCCGAAAACAATGCCAACTGTCAGGCTAAGTTGTTGTCTCACACAAATTGCATTACACTGCTGATACGGCTGCTGAAGATGGTTGACCGTGATGTTAAAGTGTCCGGAACGCTAGCACTCTGGGCCATTGCTGGCCACTCATTGGGCAGCAGATGTCACATTGCATACAAGATGGGACTAACAGTGCTTGTTGATATGGTGGGACTTCACTGTGAACAATTAGAATACATCTGCTCTGAAGCTCTTTACTCACTTGCTAGTGAAGTAGGTGATAATCAAGTCAAGATTGCTGATGTGGGCGGTATTCTTCCTTTAGTTGATATCCTTCGTGATCCGAGTTCTGACCGAGTCTGCCTCAGTGTTATTCATACATTAGCTGCTCTCACTATCAAAACGGCTCTTGTACCAAATGTCAGCATACAGACGTCGATTGCTGCATCAGGGATTAGCCTGTTGACTCATCTGCTAATAGCCTCTGGTAATGAGCTGATTCGTGTGGAGGCTGCATGTACACTAGCAAAGTTGGTACTGGACCACAAGCAAAATGAGAAGAAACTAATGAAAGAGCCAAAATTCAGTTACCTTGTCATTCTGAAGTTCTATTCATCGGAGAATGAGAAGGTCCGTCTGCTGGCTGGCCATGCATTGGCAATATTTGCCTTCAACAATCCGCAACGTCTGGAGATCATGGTTGCCCATGGTACCCTTAACTATCACCACTTGTCATATTTCATTCAGTCACCAGATGAGTTTCATCAGACTCATGCTGCCTTCCAGGCAGTTGTGCTAGCTAAAATGATTTGTGGAATAAAAGATGTCAATGCTTGCATCCAGGGCGTTCGAAATCTGATTCGCCTGCTAAATTCTCGGAGAGAAGAGATTCAAATTCTGAGTTCAGAGTTTCTTGCTGGCCTGGCTAGATCAAAGAGTGGAGTGCCTGAAGCCATAGTATTGGCTGGAGCCATGGACTCACTTGTAATCAACTTGTTGTGTGGGAATAAACAAGTGATTGAGTCAGCTGCTGTGGTACTGGGGTATCTGAGTTATAATCCGATGGCATTCCGCATTCTCAAAACCACGTTCCGAGACAATCCTCACTTGTTCACGATATTCCACAAGCACCTTCACACAGGTGTGGTGTCTGCCAAGTTCCTGGAGTCATGGCGACTTGCCAAAGAAGTTGGTCTCCCTTCACTATGGTGAGTGTGAAAACAGTCCAAGCAGTCTATTATGCTCCCTTCAAAATATATATGCTTTTAACAGATAATGCTCAACGGCTGACTGTTTTATTAGAGTATATCACTATTTCCTGACAATTCTATCGTACAGTGGGTTGTATGCTTTAATTTCATACCTTTTTCACCCAGGCTTTTGAAGGCCACACCCTTTGTATACAGCTTTGCTGTTTTTACATGGATAATATCTAGTGTCATCAAAGTATTCACTCTTGATTAAATTGTTGACCTGTTAAACTGGTGTACTTGTACTAATTTGATTAATTTGAGATAATTGTGTGACTTTTACTGCCTTAATATTGTAGTTGTTAACTTTTAATCAAACATTTAAAAATGTGGCAAAACTTTATTTACCACTGAACAAGTAAACTGTAATACTCTAATAGAGCAGTCACATTGTTTGGTAACCACCCTCAACTAATCATTTGCTACTTTTATGCCTGCTCATGGCTAGAGCATTTATTTGTTATAGCTTGTAAACTACTATACTATGCAGTTTACTTTAGTATAGCTTGTAAACTATACTAAATTATGCAGTCACAAATGCATCCGATTTATGAAATCACTGCACTTATCATTGCATGAAAGTAATGGAATCATAGGAATGTCACATTGCTCCTTACTATCAATGCAGTATAAAATTTTATAACCAAAACTCGTATAATGCCACAGGGTACTTATGTCGTGGCTGTGTTATTAGAGTGTAATTATACCTCTGAGATAGATGTGTTGAGGTGGTCCTGCTGATCTTGCCAAAGTTTTATTAGTTTACTGGAGAATGCAGAGCCTGTTTTGAGCTGTTATTGTATAGCACAAAAGTTTAATGGAAAAATTTTTGATGAATTTGACGATTCATCTGCAATTTATTCCCTCGTGTTAAAGGAAGTGGATAAAGATTGAGGCACTCTAATAGAGCAGTCAACACATGTATCCCATTAACTGCAGTTGATTGTATCAGGCAAACTTCAAAGGGTGGGTAGCAGGGGCCAGGGGCTGTTTTAAAAAAATTAAAGAGGAAGGTGTAGGGATGAATTACACCTGTAGGTCAAGTTAAAATGAAAGATTTAAGGCACAGGTCTTGATTCAACACCTTGGAGCTGTACATACAGACATCCCCTGGCTGACCAGAGCTCCAGACTGCATGTACAGATCACCATTGTGCTTGGTAAAAGCAGCCAGTAAAAGCAGACCACTCAAGCAAGTCTAGATTGTGAAAATTGATAGTGGCTTTGTGTTCTTGGTGAAAAATCAAATCTGCTGTAATGGGAGATAAGACTGGATTTCCAGATCCTGTCACATATTATATACAAATTTTAAGAGTATAGCTGGAACTGTAAAGTTAAGTACAATGCATCATTGCTAGCAGTGTACATGATTGTACGACAAGCCAAAATTGAGTGCTGTTTGAAAATGTGATTTGCTGGCTCATTACAGGAAAAATACTCTAATAAAACACACACTACATGTATAGGCTATTATAGTATTATTTTTATTGTCTAGTTTGGAAAGCAATGGAGGCCCCCCTGCATCCACAGGATACCACTCAACCCCAGTAAAGAAAGGTGAGCTACAATATTAATGTTGTCACCATCTGAGTTACAAATATTCTAGCTCAAGCAACTTTCACTAAAGATGTGAAAGAGAGAGGAGCTGCATACAGTACCACTGACATGACGGCATTACAAAGTGCTTCTGTTTCATGGTTTACATCAACTTCACCTCGCAGGAGAAGGGGTGCTCTAATTGGATACAAAGAAGTTGAAGTTGGTCCATTAATGCAACGAAAACTTTCCCTTCCTCCACTCAAAACAGTACAGCATCGTCGAAAGTAAATTACATACAGCACAAACAGTTCAATTTTTAATTCAGTAAATTATACACATACTCAACAATTGTACAACATAAAAAGTGGTACAGTATAAGCAAATATGAATTATATCACAAATACCAAAATACACATACTTCTAACACGCCTTAACTATGTACTTACTACAAATATTTTAAATAGTTTAATGCACAGACCTGGTTAAGGTCAATAAGCGAATCTGGTGTGCACAGTTTACACTTGAATGACAGAAAAATTCTTTTTGTCTGACTGTTCGTGATTCTGAGGTGGTTGTTGGTTGCTAGAGTGGCTTGGATGATGCGATCGCTGGTGTGGCGGTGGTCGTTGAAGACTTCCATGATGCATCGGAGGAAAATTTGTGTCTCTGTTAGATGGAGCAGCAGCATAACTGTGCCTTCCACCTGACTGATGCAAATAAGGACCAACAGGACGCTGGTCAGGGGGATAGTCTGTGTAGTAGTGTTGCCCGGGGTAATGGGACCACGGTCCTTCATTGCCGGGGTGGCCTGGTGCCATGTGTAGGTGTTGTAGAGACTCAGCATGATACATGCCATCGCCTCTCATGTTTGGCACTTGAAGATGATGTCCTGGCATCATGTGAGCACGACGTGAACCTTCCTGTTGCATCAGGCGACGTTGTGCCTCTACCTGACGCTCCTTCAATGCTCCATCTTCTTGTAATGATAAGTTTCTCTGTCGTCCACCACCTGGCATGGGTGACGAACTAGCTGACCAGTCATAGCTGCGTAGTGGCTGTGGACGTTGAGTACCGGGGGGCACAGGAGGAGGCTGATTCATGGCAGGATATTGAAACTGTCTATTCATCTCCATCGGACTTGGTCTAGAAGTGGGTAGAGGTCTCTCCATTTGTTGTGGTGGTCTATCCATATGTTGTCTCTGCTCCATGAACTGTCTAGGCGATCTATCAGGGGCTAAATGGTTGTACATGTGAGCGGAATGATTATGAGGAGGCATCTGTTGTTGATGATAACTACCCACTGACACTACTGAAGATGGTGGTGGGTGATGGTAACTGCCTCCATGTTGGAAATTCTCTGCTCTACTGTATGGTACATCAATGGTTAGTGATGGAGGGAGGGAATGAGGGTATGAGGAATATTGAGGTTGCATAAAGGGAGCAGCCCTCGGGTTATTGTGCATTGACATCACCATACTTGTTGGCTGCTGGTGATGGATCGAACGTGGTAAACTACTAGTGTAACTTATTGAGCTGTTTGTCTCCAATACATCATCATCATCATCTCCAGTAGGAGATGGGGAGCCGCTGGATGTGTTACTGTGTGGAGGAGATGAGAGTTTGTGGTCGGTGAGCACTGGTGGATAACTGTCCTGCAGTGAGCTCCTTGTGCTAGACCCATCAGGAGGTAAATTCCTTAAGTGAGACTGAATTTCTGATAGCATGTCACTTTGAGAGTTCCTAGATTGATGTTGCTGTTGATTTTGTTGTTGATACTGATTCTGTTGATGACTGTGTTGTTGGTATTGATTCTGTCGATGCTGTTGTTGGTCTTGATGATGATGCTGTGCCTGCTGTTGATCTTGATGATGCCACATTTGTCGTTGATGCCATGGTTGTGAATGTTGCTGCTGTTCTTGACTAACAAACTGAGCAAGAGGGGGTGAAGAAAATGATGATGGCTTCTGCTGATCAGGTGGTTTCATTTCTTGAGCTGATCCAGCAGAACTCTGGCGTACACGATTCATAAAGCTAGCAATAGCTGGTGGCAAATCAGACAGATCAGAACCAGTTCTTGAGTGTATCTCTTGTTGTATAGCTCTAGTGCTCATGGCCTCTCTGTCTCTCGGCTGCTGCTGCTGCTGCTGCTGTTGTTGTTGCTTCTCCTGTTGACATGTCTCCTTGCCCTGTAGGATGGTAGCAATAAATAGCATGTATTCTAATATGGGTGTGCTCACGTCTGCACTGTCCTGTCCCTCTCCAGTCAGAGCAGCCAAGTGTGGGGGAGGAGGAGGTAGGTCAGCTAACATCTAATAATAACATGTACCATCAAACAGGCACTTGTCCACATAGTACAAGTCACTACTTAATAGTAACACTTGAGGACAGCTAATCCAGACACTTAGTTAAGGTCCCAAAGTATCCCTTAGTACATAAACTGACCTGGAAAATCATGACACCTTGACAACCAGGACACTATTGGTTAGCCCAAATTGTTCATAATATGTCACACACCACACACATATGCACACACACTACAATACTTACATGTTCACTCTTAGCTCACCGTTTGTAAGGCATTACTAGAATTTGGTGGCTGAACAAACTCTGCAGTGTTGCCAGGATAAGCTGGTGGGTTACCAACAGAATCTTCCACAGGGGATAACACTTCAATCTCACTGTATCGAGGTAACTTACTATTACTACGAGTATTAGCACTACCACCAGTAGGGAAAGGCAACTTTTCACCATTGCTCTTCTTCCGGTGCTGGACGGACTGCAGTTCAGTTGGCAGGTTTTCATCCAACAAGGAGTTAATAGCATTGTCTGGACTAGTAGTTGTTATGATGCTGTTCTCTCCTGAATATGGGGGTGGTGCGAATGTCTCTGATGGCGGAGGTGGAGAAAAGGAATTGTCACGAGCTTCATCCTCCTCACTACATAAGTGCAAATATTAAAACGTGTCAGTTAAAATAATATTATTAAAAGTATGTTCTGAAATACACTGGAACCTTTACAGCTGCCATTAATTGGGAATAATAGTGATTGTTCTATTGAAGTTCTACTAGAGCAACACTTGAACATGAACACTAGATGGAGTTAGGATAGCATCAGATGTCAGATGTTCCATTGTTAGATAATTGAATATGTGCATGTATCATTCCAGTATTGTAGTACAAAGGTGTACACTACACACACACACACACACACACACACACACACACACACACACACACACACACACACACACACACACACACACACACACACACACACACACACACACACACACACACACACACACACACACACACACACACACACACACACACACACACACACACACACACACACACACACAACATTCCTAGTACAAGCCAACATCACTATTATGCGTGGCCAATGTTTACAGATTCCATTCATTACCCTACCACACAGAGTACTATTTGACAACGACATACCGTGCAGTTTGTAGTTGTAAGGGCACAGAGGAGCGAGGGTGATCCACAAATCTCTCAGTCTCTCTCAGATTACTGGGCTCCGTCACTGCAGGTCGCTGGAATAGCTGATCGCGTCGAGGCTTTGGTGCAGTAGGTGGAGATGGTTTAGGTGCTGTGGGTGGTGCTGGTCTATGTACAGCAAGTCCCTGTTGTTTTGACATCACAGGCTTGGGCATAGTGGGTGGTTTGGATGTAGCAGTTAGCAATACAGCAGTAGTGTTGTCATGAAGTTGTTGCTGTTGGCTTGTAGAACTGGGCACTTCCATTCCAACCCCACTGCCTCTTGCCTCTGCTTTAGTGAAGGACTGTGTGTTGTTTTTTGTGTCTCCACTAGAGGGGGGTAATGTTGATGCAACACTAGTCTCTGCAGATGTGCCAGGTGGAGGTATCATGTCTTTGCTCCACTGCCAGCCAGTGGAGTGTGGTTCAATGTCTCTGTCTCTCTTTTCTTTTCCATTCGGCATCACTCTCTTTAACTTGTCTCTCAGTGACTTGCGTCCTTGTTTATCTTGGTGCTTCTTCTGATGTTTGACCTCCACCTCAGCTGGGACTGAGCGTACAAAAGATGCTTCAGAGCTGTTACTCATCTTGCTTTCCACCTTACGATTCTTGATGTAAGCTAGCAGTTTCTCCTTTTCTTCTTCCATACTAGTTTGCTGTGTGAGGTCAATATGGGATCCTCCAGGAGGAATGAACTCTTTGGGATTATCAGAACCATCTGTAACAGTAACCATGTTAGTAAAGGGATGGTTCATCTCTTGATCTTTTTGATGATCCTTCTTGCGACGGTCGATAGAATCTTTGTGAGCAAAATCTTGTGCGTTGTAATCAAACTCTGGGTGGATACGAGTCAAGCTGGCAATATCAAGTCCAGGGGGGAGCCTTGATTTGCCACGAGGAGCTTGTATACCAGACGCCACAGCCTCTAGTGAACTGGATGAGTCGGTATGCACAAGATCACTTGACTCTGGTTTAGGAGCCACAGGAGGTTTATGGGTAGGTAGAGGGGGGTGTTCTGAAGACTCCAGACGGTTCATATTAGGAGAAGGAGAGATTACTTTACTATTGAGCGGTTTGGGGGCCTTTGGAGGAGGTACTCTTTGAGCAATAGTCGGGAGAGGGGGTGGCTTCCATTCAGGCGGAGGCATAAAATGATGTGAAGGCTTATTTGGTGGTTGAGTGTTCACTGTAACATGAGGTACTTCAGTTAGAGTCTTTGTTACTGCAGTAGAGGGCACGTTAGTTGCAGCAGCAGCAGTAGCAGTCGATGTCTTCATCTCCCTATGTAAAACAATAGTTACAGCAGAGTAATTTACTGACCACTAAAATATACATACATTATATGACCTTATTTATAAGGTGACTGTATAATTATGATGGTTATTTAAATGAAATATTTATTGCAATACTTCTAATTCTACATTATTGAAACATGAAGAGCTCTGCAAAGCTCAACATACTTGCTTCCGAAACTTGTTAAGACTTACAGTTTTACTACATACTCAAGGATACTCACTTTGACTGCTGCTCCATTATCCAGGCCATCACCACGTTACGTGTGGCGGAGTTGTCTGCATTTGGGAGATGTTGTCTCCTAACTACCTGACTCTTACCAACATCAACACTTCTTTCTTGTGACTGGTCCTCTGGTGGACCAGCTGTTGCTGAGGTAATCCATGCCTGATTGTTTCCATCAGTGTGACGTCTCTTCTGATTGGCTGGATCGTTTGTCATGGCAGCATGTGGAGAACCAGGTGGTGCAACAAATTGTCCGTTGGGTATTTTAGGTGGGGGTGGGGGAGGAGGTGACAACACTTGATGTAACGATGGCGGTTTTGACATCTCTGGTGGCTTTAAGGTTTCAGGTGATCTTGACCGAGACTTTATCCGGGACAGTATTCCACCTGATGTGCTGACAGGTGCTTTATTGACTGCCTCTTTAGGTATCGGCTCTAATCTATCATACAGTGAATTACTGTTCCATACTGGCTCTGTTGCAGTCTGTTCATCAATGACGTTCAGTGTATCATCAATGTCCTCATCTGAGTATATGAGGTGTGACTGCTGTTGTGGGGGTAGTGATTGTAATTGACTGCCCAAGGGGTGGGCGTGGCTATTGGTTGGTGGGTGGGGTTGGTGATCATCTGGAATATCTTCATCAGCATCTGAATCAGATGAACTGCCTGACAACCTAAGAAAATAATCACACATACGTCAATAATAACCAGTGAGTCATCAATTAGAACTTAATAAGACCACCTCATTATAGTGACCATGTCAAGTAGGTTCCAAACATAGCTAAGGTGTACTTCATGACCTCATTAATAAGGCCTCAAATTTTGTGGCTAACAGTAAAAGGGACTGAAAACAGTTAAGTGCTACTGTGCTGTGTTCCTTATTATTTCCTCATTTTAACAGTATATTGTTAGTCAGTATGTAGCCTCCTTTCACTATTGTCATATTCTATTTTTTTTCTTCTGTTTTTAATTGCACATTTCCTTAAATAGTCAACAATGCATCTCTCAGCGGTAACTTGATGTTATAACAGTATATATTGTTGTTGTTTAAAAGTAACCCACTAAATACCACACTGGAAGCAGGACGTCATTCAGTAACATATCAAGATGGGATCAAGTTCCAATACAGTAACCATTAGTAGTACATTCCACTGTCTGCAGTGTAACATGTCGCATACACCCGTACAGTGTCAAACGTGTGCAACAATTGTACTAACAATGACGAGCCGCTTAAGGGCTCTGCATATAAATATTTTGAAAACCATGGGAGCATCCTAATTATAAATGGGACCATGTCAAGGTGTCCACATTTCAGAGTGTTAAAAATGTATTAATACTTACAGAGGGGCTTCTAACAGTGAGTACCTGCAAATTGTACTGAAGTGCTAGACATTGACTTCCTGTAACCAGAACAGCAACCAAGTGTTGGGCTTGTAAACTACCACATCATGCAGCAGTGATTGGGGCAGCCACAATATGTATTCAAAGGAACAAATATGTTTCTTAGCAAAAACGATATTGAGGCATCCATATTAGGGGCTGACGAGTAGCATACAGATCAACTACTACATCTAAGGCTGTACTGACACTATTACACACAACAGACTA
This sequence comes from Dysidea avara, assembly GCF_963678975.1. Lineage (NCBI taxonomy): Eukaryota > Metazoa > Porifera > Demospongiae > Dictyoceratida > Dysideidae > Dysidea > Dysidea avara. Next base: position 1,433,899 of record NC_089274.1, on the reverse strand, counting down.
ACACAACAGACTAACACAACAGATTTATCACACAATACTACACTTGTATACACCTCTGAAATTTGATCACTCCCAGCATGCCCATATATGTAACACTCAGTACATGCCTCAACATGGATGATGCCCTTTAACATTACTACAATATGGAACCAGTCTGTTAAGGACACTGAACCAGTCTGTTAAGGACACTGAACCAGTCTATCAAGGACACTGAACCAGTCTATCAAGGACACTTTTGAACTAAAAACTTTTGATCCATTTTTATATAGACCAAGGACCAAAGTCCTTGTTCTAAAGCATAGTTAACTAACTTGACTTGAAGATTTACATAAGTATGTGCAATGAGTTCCTATATACAACAACCTCAGCCAAAGTAGCAGTCCTTACATTAAAAGTATTTGTACTGTTTCTCTGTAAACAATAAAATTAATTACCCATGAAATTTTAACAAAATTTAAAAATATATATTTCAAGCTGGGCTTTTCCATGAAGATTTCTTCATCAAAAACAGCCCACCACATCCTGATAGCTTCTCAGAACCATCAACATAAAAAATGAGATACTTTGGTGCTACTTCCTGAGAGCCACCCATGTATTGCACATTTCAAAATACAAGTAGAAATGTTGACTGGTTGTTGTTAGAGATTTTCAAGTCATTCATTGAGGTGGTATCCCTACACCAATATTTAGTGTTCCAGGATTATAATTACGTTAATATTTCACTAAATAACAGATAAACTTGTACACCACCATACTGTTACAATGCGTAACTTAGTACGGACATCTCGGGACCAACCAAAAGTGTTCTCATTATCAAGGTGTCCTGATTTTGCAGGTCTACTTTGGAATCTTAACTACTGTGAGTGTCTGGACTATGTAGGTGATCTCAAGTGTTCTAGTACAAACAAAGTACTTCATATCTCTCAAAGCTGCAGTATAATATTACAAAGAAACTACTCAAGTCTTCACAGCTGCTCTATTACTCAAGTACACAAAACTCAATCCTATCTCACACATTCCTTGAATAGTCCTATCACACATAATCAAATTATATTCACTGTCACTAAGTATTAAACTCCACACATTGTAAACACTAATATTTTTTCCTCTTCATAATCCATTCTTAACAGTTGGCCTGCATAGCTGTCAATTTGAGGTCAAGACTGTTTTTGTTACAAACTACCACATGGTTTATATAATGGACCCAAGGAATTTAGTCCAAAGTTTTGCCGTTACTTTTATTACATGTTAGTTTTATCTAGCAAGGCAACAAGTTGGAGAATCGTTCATGAAGAGGTTTAGCTGTATCCCACGTTAGCCTCCAATATAGTTTTCAACTTACTCATCGTCAGTGTCGTAATCACGTTTGTGTCTGGGACCGTCTTTGTCCTCATCTTCTTCTCGTCCAGAAGAAAAAATATCCTCTTCAGCTACTTCAACCACAGAACTAGTACAGGAACGCATAACATCATTAGACCTCACTTGGTTGAAAATATACATAATTATATAATATAAACCATTTTAAACAATTACACAGCTCCAAAATTTTTAAAAACAATTCATTATAACTGTAAGAAGACACGGAAGCATCCAAATGTCATCACCCAAATGTCATCACTTTGTTTCATTTTAATTTTATTGTCTATATATGCATAATAACAATACCATAGTTGTCACTTTAAGGTGTAGCAATGTAAACTTCCTGAGTTAGTAGCATCACCAACCACAATTATAAATTACAGAACTAGATTTTATCTATCTGGTGAAGCCTTTTTAACTAAAAAGGGTGAAATTTATTAAATTGATCTACAGAGAAGTTCAGGATTCTACTCACAAAGTGTTTATTGGACAGTTATCTGCAACTACAACACTTAAAAGATGTCCCCATACTCTACAGCTGGTTTCCTTTGATTAAGGTTCAAACAACTAGTTGTTGGTACGTTGTTCCACATTACATATTCTCCTTCAAGTTATGTAGCTGTGTTAAAATGTCAGATACACTAAATTGTTGTTTTGTAGTATATTTTAAGTTCAGGATGTACACTACATGAGCATGATATTAATTACTATCAAAACATCCCAATGAGTGTGTTAACACTAAACTAACTTCCCTCTTGTAATGGTGACTTGAAATTACATTGAAATTACATCAGCACTGGATGTGTGTGTGTGCGTGTGTACGCACACGCGCGCGTGCACATGAGCTCATACGTTATCAGTCAAGTGCAAGGCTGGTCTGGTAATCCAAAAGGTCTCTGATGTCAATGCCAAGATGGTACAGTGGTTTAGAATATCCACCCTACTAGCAAGGGTACTACCCATACCAACCACAGGTGGACTACTGAGTAGGTGTGGCCATGTATACAGTAGCCATAAACTTGTTTGTTCTGTGTGCACACACGTACACACACATGTACACACACATGTACACACACATGTACACACACACACACGTACACACATACCTCAGTGGCCGATAGCCCAATTGATCCTCAATGTCTTCTGGTCCAGTATGAGGTAAGGATCCAGTCACTGCATCATGAGGGGATGAATTGTGTGGATTTTCATCTATAACTTTTTCATCTTTCACCAGACTAGTCTTTGGCTCCTTTGGAGTAAACTGGAATATGTTCTCATATTTGGGGAAAAGAGGTTCTTCGTCAAAATTGTCACCATCATCGTCATCTTGCTGACCTTTCTTCTTTTTGCCTGATTTGGTGGGATTCTGTCGAGGTGGCACTGGTGGAAGAAGGGATTGGGGGAAGTCCCTTGTCATGTCACCAGGTGCTCCTTGCCTGTACAGGCAGAGTATTGGTAAACAGAATCATTAACAGTGAAACAAACACACTTAATTACCCATTACATCATACTATATACAATATTCATGGAGCTTACAATCGTGAGTCACTGATTCCCTGGTTACCCAATAGTCCACCATGAGTCCCCATGTCTCTAGAATTCTTCCTAATATATCGACCGCTTGATGTTCTTACAAATCGTGCCGAGCGAGATTTGGGCACGGCATTATCCATTTTGTCGCCCGTACTGCACAATGAAGTATGATACATTGTGGAATGTAGTATACTGCTTACGTGTAAAAGGCTATGTTGTCTACACAACACTTCCAGATGTACTTGGAAGCTTTGGACGATCCAACTTCAAAGGCAAAACTAGCCACTTGTGAGTCAGTGAGCTGTAATACACAGAAAGACATGACATTAACATCAACATCTACTACACAGACTGCCAGACATACACACACAATATACCCAAATATGGTATTGTAACAGTTCACACACTAGTGACATCATGTGATGTCACAACAAAAGTTATCAGAATATTGAGTTCATGTGATGACATCAGACTAGTAGTGGAGGATTATGGTGGAGAATTGTGGTTCTGTATCATCAACCTGTATGTGACTTGCTGTTATAGTAAAATGTGATCAGCAGGTCAAGGAAACAGTGTGCATGTTGTCAGTGTGTTAGTATATACTTAGACAAATTTGTTTTGATGTCTGAAATTATTAGCTAAATCCACACAGAAATCTGTGCAGGGTACTAAATAGTTAGTACCCCAGGGTGCAGTCTGCAATTGTTTACTACATTCATCTAACATAAATCGGTAAAGCCAAACCAAAATCCACTTACTGTCAGCTTACTTTCAGGAAAAGTCATGCATTATTAGTGTTTTTCAATATCATGGTGTGGTGCTGCAATAAATTCAAAGAGCAACACTTGATGTCAGCATCCACAGTTTGCCACTTGTAAGCTTACTTTCTGGACAAGACCAACATCATTGGAATTTATCTAGTTACAGTATAACTACTTGATACACCAATGTCACAGTGTGGTGATAAAGGCTGGTTTCCATATAACCACAAGTACACTGCCTGCGTTATTGCCTAGAGTGTCTATGGTAACCTGCAACTTGCTGCAGTTTCCTGCGACCATAACTGAGATGGATTAACAGTGCACTATACATCTGCATTTTTCTGTATTTTATAATTTTAGCGAGCCTTGGAAATAACCCTGGAAGCAAAGGTACGCCTTAATTTGTTACAACAAGGTACATTACAAAAACATCACAAGCAAACGCCAGCAATGTTCAACACAATAAACCAAGTATGATACCTACAGGTATACCACACTGCGTAGAGTGTCACTAAACACTTGCTTTCATTCAAAATTGTCCTGTCTGTGATGCCGGAAGGTTGAACCTCTCCCAACTTTTATGGTGGGTGGGCCTAAAAAAATAGACTCTTGTACCTTACAACTCTTTAACTGTCAAAAACTTCTTTCATTGCCACAACAAACTCTTCTACTAGTACCTATACTATTAATATTAACTACAGAGAAGCAGTAATGATGAATAAGTACTTATGGTCTGACAACAACTTATATCTACAGCCTTTAGATCACCTGACCTATAAGTAGGTATGAGACGTGTACTAAAGCTCAGCGGTATTGAAATTTGAACACATGGTATTAGTAACAGGAAAATATCACGGTACATCGGTATATAGTTAGCTTGTTACTGTAACTATTGTGTCATTTCTTGGGGCTATGAAGTGGTATCATCCCAAAAACCAAAAACTAATAGTTCAGTACAAGCATGTGTTGTAATGTGACTACCTCAAGTGTTTGTTCAGGGCGTGTCTGCTAAACCATCAACAAATTGGATAATTAAACACCAAAGGCTGGGTTAAAAGCAACTATACCAGTATTCATCAATATACTGGTATTTTAATATACCAGTTATCAAACGTTGTCACAGTATGATAATCGGTTATGATAATTTATCACGATAAATGGTATTACTGATATATCACAGAGCACTAGTGTGTACCTTAACATGCACCCACTAAATTGTATGGAAGTGTTTGGTAAGTGTCTCATTACTAATGGAAAACAATTTAAAGTGCTAATCTTTTCCTTCTACTGAAATTTAGATAAACAAAATCTCATGATATCAAAAACTGAACTATTTGTGGAGATTGGGTAAACCACTTGTATGGTTTCATCTAACTTCCTGGGTTCATGTTCTGAGACGTGCATGTATAGTCCATCAACAAGTCTAGTAAGTGGGTGATACAGTCTTCTTTGCAGCACACACAAGTGTCCAGAAGTCTCAGGGATTTGTGTAGCTGAAACTACCACCAAAATAGGGCAAGTAAATTAAACAGGATTTAATGTGGAATCCATTGAAAAGGACATTCTGAAACAAGTAATAATCAGGGAACTTGCCAATGATCTGATTTATACTCCTTAACAGAGTAGTCAGGACACTTGTCCATGGTCCCTTTAGTAAAAGTGTATACACATCTAGACACCTCACTAATAAGGACATCTTAGAGGTGTTTACAGTTTTGGACTTGTCAAATATTTTCTCATCACAGTAATCCAAGGACTGCAGCTGAATTCTATGATCAAAAATTCTATCTAATCTCAACTTAAATTTCTTACTGTGTAAATTTTGTCTGTTTGAATGTAAAAGTTATAAAGCTACTGGTTGTTAAGGAAAGCTCTCCAATCCAGTAAACTCTAGATGGGCTTGTTTATTCTTCTAGAAAGATTTTTCTAATATTTATCTTTCTGATGATAACAAATCAAGTGTCCCATAACTCATCCTTCTGGAAAATATATTTTAATAGTGTGTACACAATCGGATGTGAGAGTCAAACTTGTTTTTAATATGGTCAACATGTGATGCAGCCAATCAGTTTCTCAGTACTGTACTAGTTATGATTGATCACTTGTGTTGGGTCAGTGTGCACAGTCAATTGGAACTGTAGTGTTTAGTAAATGAAATGAATTGTGATCACCAATTTGTTTTCGATGCTGAATAGGAGTTTAAAAAACATTAGGAGAAGTTAATTTTTGCACTCTAAACCAACCAACAATATTTTGGCAATAACTGTACACAAGTAAATGAGTAGCAGCAAAATGAAACTTAAAGCCTTCACAGAGCTTAACATGTACAGTGGAACCTGTTGATCAGGGCATCTTGATAATCAGGACATCTTGATAATCAAGGTGTCCTTAATAAACAACCATCATTGCATATCTCTCTACAGTGCCTTTCTGTAGGGGACAAAAAATTAAGGCCTATTTTTACTGCAGTAAAAGGCTGTCATTTTCCAGAGGTGAAAAAAATGTATGGTATTGTGATTATAATCTTTGTTCGTATCAGGGAGCGTGCCAGAACTGGCAAAATTGTTGTCTTACCATCACAATTTTTCAAGTCTTGTACAATTTGCAATCATCTACAAACCATTTGTCAATCATAGGCTATTCAAATATTTTATGACTGACAAATTAGTGCATTACAACTCCGTGAGGTACTCATTAAATTAAACTGTTTCCAGGTAGTTACAAGATGGGAAACAATAATAGATTTGGTGGACAGTAGAATAATACAATAATGTATGCACGTAGCATGCTGGAAGCTATGGTTAAAGATATTTCATGATGGCTTACTTCTTCACATACTAAAATTATGCTTGTCATGATTCGCACATATAACCTATAACCAAATATGGAATGCAGCATATACACTGATACTTAACACATCCTGATGTCACATTTGTATGGATAACGTAGTACTTAATTCTTAGGTAAGCCATGGATTGTGTCTGAAAGAATTAGTGAGGGCTCTGGGACACTTCACTGATGTTTAATGACCTGTGATCTCCTTTGGAATGGAAGAGGTTCAGCCATTGTTAGTAGTAGACATTAGGTTCTTCACTTGTCACTTACAGCGTGTTTACATGGAACAAATAATTCGAACCTACCTGGTCTGCATCGAATCAGATCGATCACCTTGTTAGTGTAAACGCACACCAAACCGCACCATGCAAATTCGAATTGGGCTACCAACCAGATGTGGTCCACTTCGATCCAAACCGGTCCACATTTCCATATAAACAGAAACTGAGTAACGTCGAATTAAATTTTGATCATGTGAGCACTAATTGCATTGGTGGACAAACGCGCGCTAAAAGGCATGGCAGTGAACTGGTCGGATAAAGAAGTGTTTCAGTTAATCAGCTGTTGGAGTGAAGAGGGAATTCAAGAACAGCTTGAAGGGTGCAAACGAAACAAGCATATTTACGAGAGACTGTCAACACTTTTGAAAGAGTACAACATCAACAAGACAGGAGAGCAATGTCGAACAAAGGTAAAAAGATCAAGGATAATAACAAAGGAACTGGTAATGGGAGGATTGAATGGAAGTATTTCAACAAATTAGATGAAATTTTGGCAGTAAGACCGGCCACACACCCTCCTGTTTTGCTAGAAACACTGAAACCCATAGAATCCGACAGTGATGTAACAGATGTAGAGGGACAAGATGACATTGACAGCAGTGCAGTGGAACTGCAAGGTCAGTCTGATGTCATAGAAGATGATGGTTCCGGAATGCAAGTGGAAGCAGCAGTACTGCTTCTGTGAGTAGCACACCACCCACACATCATAGTAGTGGCTCCGTGGATGACACAGAAGATATTGCAAAAAAGGACAGGGCAAATATAAAAGGAAAGAAGAGGAAAAGAAGCAAGGGTGAAGTGTTAGAAGATGTTATGACGAAAGTAATGACAGATGGGTTGAGAGACAGTGACAAAATGTCTACTGAGCTTGAGGAGAAAAGGATGAAGTTTGAAGAGCAGCAGAAAAGGGAAGAACGTGAATTCAAGCTACGCATGATACAAATGTTACAAGGTGGAATGGGAGGAAATAACTTTTATCCCGCATCATATGGTCACGGTATGTCACCTTCAACACCATCAGCTGGAATGTACTATGGTCCACCTGGTCCCACACATGATTATCGACTTGTGTGAACCACTTTACAAACTCACAGTGATTTGTGTGTGTATACATGGCATAGCATTAATTATTGTATACCATTGAAAGATGATGTAATTAAAAGTTAATGGTTTTCAAAGTAATTAACTAGTAAATCTCTCACTGTACCACCATCTGGGGTAGTAGTTGACACTGTAGCAACATCGGGTTGTGCCAAATCCAAGTCTTCCATCCATTCATCATTAAAGACATCACCATGAACTTCACAAATGTTATGGAGTATGCAACAAGCCAGGATGATGTTTGGTACATTTCCTACAAACATATCAATCTTCTTACTTAGCCTTCTCCATCTAGCCTTCAACCTTCCAAAAGCCATCAACTACAACTCGTCCTCTTGAAATTCGATAATTATAATTCTTTTGCTGCTGTGACAATGGCGAATTGTGCGCAAATGGTTTTATTAGCCAGGACAATAAGGGGTACGCAGAATCTCCTATTAGATATACTGGAATAGTTCCTCCACTAACATGCAACACATCACCTTGAAGCAATTCGCCATTATTTACTTTGCTATATAGTGTAGAGTTAGAAAACACACACGCATCATGGACACTTCCTGGCCATCCAATACAGAGATCTCTAAACAGTCCATTATGGTCAACAACGGCTTGTGTGATGATCGAATACCAACCTTTACGGTTGTAGTAGTCTGTGTGATTCATGGCAGGAGGTGTTATTGGTATGTGTGTTCCATCAACAGAACCTGCACACTGAGGAATGTCCCATCTACATTGAAAACCTTCTACTACAGTTTTCAAACTCTCACCAGTTGGAAAGCTGATGTACACTGACTGCAAGTTTTGTGCGATAGCCCTACAAGTTTCATGCACAATGACACACACTGTGCATCGAGCTAAACCAAACAGATGAGATACCATGCGGTATTCTGATGGTGTAGCTAGTATCCACAATGAAATTGCTACACGTCTTTCAACAGACACTGGCCTCCTCATGTTTGTATTCTGCTTCTCAATTAGTGGCTGTAACCTGTGGCATAGGTAATTAAACGTCTGCTTACTTACACGAAAATTATCTCTCCAGTCACGAGGACCAAAGCTATTCAGCACCACATCGTCCCACCACGTTGATGATCTCACAAACATCGATACACTCCTGCTACGCCGCCCAAAGAGGAAGAAAACAGCGGTTTGAATCAACATGGTAAAAAACAGAAACGTAGCTTTTGTACACCGCCGCCTTATTTGCAATGTCCTGTTGCTATTGATAAAGTTTCTACTTGTCAAAAACTCACAGCACAGCTGTTGCATATGCGATGGCATGTCTATTCAGTTTTCCTGCCACTCAAACTGAAAATCAAAAAGGAATAATTGTGGGTTTCGCTATAACTCGATTTACTTCATTGTGAAGTGGTTTGTGTAAACGGTGAATTTTGATTCGAAGCGTATCAAATCGTATCGAATTTCTAGATTCGAAGTGCAGTATAAACACAGCATTATATATTAAGATTATAACAATGGAGTCAGCTTTGGAGACACTCATCATAGTAGCACAAGCTACTAGCAGTCCGCCCGTCTCCATAGTAACACATCACACTCCAATGAAACACAGGTCAGTACATGACAATTTATACTACCCCTTGACACAATTGATTGTGGGTTACAATTTTATTTGGTAACTTACTTCTCTTGAACCGCCTCGGACAAATACAATAAAGCGTTTACGTCGATAAGACACCTTAACAATTTTAGACCTGTAAAAGGACAAAATATAATTGTTACCTTAACAACGACCACTTACCAGACATAGTAACTGACTCTGGTTGAATCCCTAAACACTGAGAGACCAGGAGGGCCCATACCAAGGTAATACTTCACATGTTCCTCTCCCTATGATGAGTAACACATACAACATTTGGACTGAACTGACTAGTATACACCAAACAAACTCTATGAATTAATAAAACACCAATAACGTGCAAGTTTTGGTCTCAACTTGACTTTGCTATTATATAATTTACTCTTGTTTAAATGCTAAATACTAAATACTAATATGAAAGCACTTCATGAAGTGCAGATACTATCCTGTTATTAGCAGTGTAGCTCATACTTTGTGCCTCATACAATTTGTGCATAATAATCAGAGGTACTTCCATGTCAAATTTATGAAGACATGCTGACATTACACAGTAGATGGGTTCATTCCATAGACTACACCAGGGCTGAATTTTACTATCCAGATATCCTGAACAAAATCTTTCCAGATATTGTAAGGATGTAATACCATCACTTGCTGGAAAACTAATTATAGATTTCGTCATAAACATCTAAACATTCTCACAATCTACACCACATCTTTGATTACATACAAATCAAGTCTCAACAAGAACAACACGTGCATGGTTTCAACATTTACATTAAAATAGAATTTCAACTATGACTGAGTGTGGTTTTAGATTTCCAGTCTAGATCATGACTTTGTTTCATCTACCAGGTAATGACTGACAACTACACCTTATTCCACAGCTAACATTACAATGATTTAACAACCTGGACATACAGTGTTTGAATACTACAAGCAGTAAAGGACCATAACTTCAAACCAAGCACTGCCAGTTCAATTTGCCTGAATTTGGTGTAATACTATAGCTGGTAATAGAGCGGCTGTACAGTTATATGGGGTAGTGTATATAGATCACCTGATATCTCGTATGAACACACCAACTTGTTTAATTGTCACAAGTCGTATTTCAAGGTGCAAAAAACCCCATTATTTTTAAGTGTGCACATTTCAATAAACATTACCAAATCCAAGGTGCATCCACAATACAGAGGTACACAAATTAGCTGAGAACCGCAAATTTGGGATGATGATAATTTGAGATTGTCTTGAGATAGGAATTTGTATTGTCAGGACATTTGCAAATGGAATCTGAGCTCAATCTTGATAAAATGAAGTACCTAATATGTCAAAGGGAAACTGTGAGAGTACAACAAGATGTCCTGAAGGAGCCAGCTCTAAGGAGGACTCTTCACTGGATGCAGCGAGGAAGCTAGCTCCCACCTCTTCCCCCAACACCAGGCCGATCAACACCCCATACACTGACCTCCTCCAACTTTCCAAGTAGACTAAATGGGGAAATGCATCTTGTTGAAAACTGACCATAAATTATTAGTACCAATCTTAGGAAGGAAGCACGCTGCCCCCATGTGTCCTTAAGATCGATTCAGACTTCGAACAATAAGGTTTCTATATACAATCCACCATGTAATAGGGAAACCCTGTACAGAATGCTGCCATAATATTATGTCCAAATGTATTGGCAGTAAACAAACAGTTGTGCAGCTATGGGTAGGGCCATTTTATTTGCAATTAGTAGGCTGATGCACAAGGACAAAAAGCACACCAGTTTAAAATTGGTTTGTCACTGTTAGCATATTATATTTACACAACAATAAAACTAATCTTGTACAAATTGTTCCATAATTTTGCTCTGCTCTGTCAATTTCTTTCAAACATACTCTCTATTTATAAGTGAATCATTTAAAATATTAATTAAAATACTTTTATTGATTGTGTTACAAAGATCGATTGCATATCACTGTTGGAAACTAGCATTGTTGTTTGAAAAGGATAGCTCCAACACACTTATTAATTAGATGGTCTTGTTTATCATTGAGAGGTGAGCATTTAACGTTTCCAGGGATTTTGTCAACACTACAAATTTTAGTTTAATAAATAACAGGAATGTGTGATTTTCATAAAACTAGCACACTGACACAAGTCACACAAGAGAAGAAACATGGCCGTCACCAAATTCCGATGTTGAATACGAGTTTAATGCTCAGTCTGGCAGTCTGGAGTGTCCATTGTCCAAAGAAACAGAACAAGAACACCACCAACCCCGCTGATGACCAGCCTATATGGGGGACAGCACAACAGTTCTACATTCAGCCAGCACTCCAAGATCATGTGCGGTAGAAATCTACTGTGGAGAAGTACCACAATATCTCCAAATGGCATATTGGATGCTTCATGGCATTAATTGAAATTCCACAATTACTTGACACACTCGGTATGTGTATCACACACCTACACATCAGCTACCTGTTGTGCAGACTTTCTTGCTCCTCAGCCACTTTCCTAAATCACAAATTGTCAAGGAATCAAGCCACCAGGTTTGTATTTGCTAAGAGTTTCAATGTGGCAAAAACAAAACAGTTCATTATTTGACAAAGAGGTAACTGCGTGCAGCAATGAAAACAGCGCAGCAGGAAAATTACCGTGTGGTTAGAATGGTTCCGTATTGCTAGGGCAGATCTCGATACACACACCAAAATTGGCTGAACCAGAACCAAGCTGTAATAACTGATGTTAAGTTGTCATTGTCATAGTATCATATATCATTTATAATTCCCCAGAATATCCCATCATGTTTTGTCACAAGCTTACACTAGCTAGCCCACAACAATCAGTTGACACACACCACAAACAACACACAATTTACTACAAACTCTCTCAACTAAGGCCTCTGTATACATGGAAAGACTTTGGTCCAGTAGACTTATCCAATAAATTTTTACAACTGTCCAGGTGTCTGCATTTCAGAGTGTGCAATTTGAGCATCACCCACTGATTACAGCTAGGAATGATATCATTGGCGAAGTCCCAGGGTTATCCCTACTGTTGTTGTTCATTACATACAAAGTGAGACAACAGACATGATGCCTGACAAGTAATGTCTAATACAATTAGAAAGATGGCATAAAACTACCACTTGAAATTATAATCTCTTGTATTTTTGGTGACTTCCATCATACAAGAACAGGTAATGACTAGCTACTTTACATACAAGACACTATGAGACTATACTGTATGTTATGTGCACACAGAGCAAAGCCTTCGATTGTTGTGAAACATAGCACACAGCTGTGCCGACCCAGTGGAACACTTGAGTCACCTGTGCACTACTCAGATGCTACTACACACTGCTGGTAAATAATCCTGAAGGAAGTACCCCACTGGAGGGCTGTACCATGTCCATGGTCAATTCTGACTTTGGACCTTTGTCAGGCAAATATCATGTATGGCCAACCAAATTGTCAGATCAAAATATAAGAAGGTAGCAACTACAAAGTTGTAATATGTCTCAAGTGAAATAAGTAGCAAACAATAATTATGTCATTATAGGATGAGCTGAATGTACCTATCAATGTAGTGAATCAAGTAATGCTTTTGATTGTCTGACATTTTCACTGATAATTGGAAAAATAATTATAACACACACACACACACACCATTCTATATAAAATGTAACACGTTAACTATGGCTTACATGAACTTCAAACAACTGTATCCCATATCTGTCCAGCCACTTGACCTTCTGCAGAAATTGTATCTCAGCATCTTCAGGAGATGTACCACTACACAATATAATACACATGGTAACACTTTTTAAATTCAATTGTTTCTCGTCCTATTGGGATACCTTTGAAATAACCCCTTGCATTTATATAGGTTCTTTTTTTCTCTCTCTCCCTCTCTAGCATACCAAAGCTATTGTTTGACATGGCCACCATAATGAGGTGGTTTTATTAAAGCTAGTTACCATATAGCAGCTGCAAACTGCCACAGTGTCATTGCCTCCCAGGTCTTGATGGGGACATAAAAAATGATATGAAAACATAACTTGCTGCTATAGCAACAACTGTGTTAAAGTCATTACAATAAGGAGAATTTTAACCTTCCTGACAATGCAGACAGGACAATTTGGTAATGGAAAAAAAAAAAAACTTCAGCAAAAAGCCAGCAACACAAATATACCAAGCTACATGTATACCACACTTCTTGTCAAGTTGTATTAGAACAAATGAAGGTGTAACCTACATTAATTACAAATGTAAAGTCAGTTACAGTGTGCTAGCTACAAGAGAAAGCCTCTCAGGACACACTACCTGTATGGCTGCATAAAGTTTCTTGGGAAGTAATTTGAGCTAGTGGAAACCACATATGTGAATTATACAACACAGCTAGATGGTGTGAGCTCACACACCACATCTAGTAGTACAGGAACTCGGCAGGACGGGTTACTATTAATACGTGTCACTACATCAGCAACATAGAATCATATAAGGTAAAAAATATAGTTCATTTAGCAGACAAGGAAAAGTTCAAAGGTGCCAATGAGAACATGGTGCCTTTTACAGCAACAGTGATGTTTAAAGTGTTTATACTGACTTGTGTAATAGCTGGATTAACAGTGACAATATGCAATTGTTTTGGCAAGGTCTTTCTAGTTGTTGATTGTAATTGTGCAATATTTATAAATAGTCGAGTGACTGAACAGCCGCTCACTCTACAACTAAGACATGATTTATAGGCACTTTTTGATCAACTAGTCGCTAAATATTGAAATAATTAAAGCAGTTGAGAGAATTGTACACTAAGTGATTATGTATGGTTTTACTGAATTCAACCAAAAATATTTGTCACCATTTACAGTATGTTTTGAACAAACAAACAAACAAACACATCATAGATCAAAATAAACTTTCCATTTGTCACAGTAAATCTTAGACACTTCAATAAATTCTTTGTTCACACTATAAAAAGTCAGTAGGAAAAGGAAGATGAGGAGGCCATGATATTGTGGCCATGTGTGGAAGACTGTAAACAACATTGACTCAATTCTATGGATTCAGTCCTTTCACTTTCAATTTGACAAACTGGATGTCAAGTTTGTGACTATTTTTGTCTTTCTCTTCATGCACACAAGATGGACTAATGGTATTATATGGTCTCACCTCTTTATGGTGACCACGACCTAGACATGGTCACTATAATGAGGTCACCACTAAGTATGTTTCAGTCTTTTAAATATATATTTGAGAGTGACACATGACATATGCAGGGAAAATCCCTTACTCTACCAGGAATAAATTACAATGGCTCCTTAATTATAAGCTTGAGTGACTGTCTAGTACTCTAATCAAAACAGATTACACACAGAGCTAACTAACAGACTGTATGCTGATGGTGTTTCCCACAATGGTACAATTCCATTAAACAGGTAGATTAATCCCTTTCCTTGAAATAAAGAACAGTCAAATGTTATTACAGTGACTGCCTCAGTTGCCTGAGAGATAAGCCAACACCATACCACAAACTGCATAACTGGTTGGGAAATGTATTTTATTGTGAAGGCATCAAGTTATCAGGTACTGTGAATTGTCCACAAAACATCCAGCATTACTAATTACAGATGCCCTTTCCACTGTAATGAAGTGTACCATAACATAATGGAGATCAATTTACACGTTGTATGCTTTTGTGGGAACATTTTCTCTTTGAAAGAGAAAAACCACATCACTTTCACTTGTATCACAACAGATGAGACACTGCTAGTATTACTATACACAGTACATTATGGAATGTACTAATGATGTCACATTCTATCACAACTCTTAAAATTAATTTATTGAGATGTAGTTCATAGCTGTGGGAGACAATAGTGAAACTGACAACTGAAATAGTGAGCAAGTTTCAAATAACTATTGCAATTGATATAGTCAGTGTTTTTACAACTACTAGATCTCTTGCTGCAAAACAGCTACACACGCACTATGTAACCGAGTCCATACAAGCAATGTACCATAAACACTAAACCCACTGCTTGGTTTCCTTGGGGAAATGAATGGCCTTCCACAAAAATCTTTGATACTGCAGAACCGTTGACAACACATTCATGCAGAAAAGAATTGCTTTGTTTGAGTCTTATAAGTGTCATGGGGAATTTGGCAGTTGAAGACAACTTGCTGTATGTGCATATAAGCAGATAGCCACACCAAGTTAGTCCATTTAGAACAGTTGAAAGTCTTCACATGACACAACTCATGACTTGGCTTCCTTCATAACAACTGGTCACCATTATGCCAGCTGTTGTTACACAATTCCAGTGCTGTTTGAAGTACACAATTCACCACAGCCAACTTCATAATCATCATATGTGTCATTTGTCTACAAAAAATGTAGCCACCTTTTTTAAAAGGTCTGGCTGTTCCATAGACAGACAGAATAGACAAGGTATATTGTTTTAGAGAGTTAGAGGCTTGTTTGTACTTCCATGAAGTATTCATTGACAACACAAAGCATTTTATCTGTTTCTTTTGAATGAAAGAAATTTTCATTGATTATACAAACCATAAAACAGTGAATCCCTTCTCAATAATAAGGTGGCACTATTGTGAATTGTGTAGTTTGCTATAAAAAAATTTACAACTAAATTGTATTGCCACTGAAGTGTATTACTCATGTAGTGTTTCACTCATTAGTGTTTTATGCATAAAAGTAATATGGGCTACCAAGCTATAATTTGTGCATGTCATAATTTCCTTATACAGTGAGTCAGTCAGTACCTCTGAGGTAAGTGTGCAGTACAGTAAACTTCATCCCTACACAATCACGATGATCATATAGTAATGAAGCCATGAAGTACATAGCAAACCACACAGTAAAGCTGCTACAAATAGTCTCACTTCACTAAACAACAAAGTAGCTATAAATATTGCAACAGATTTTAGGAGACATTTATAATTGGTTTAATTGATTGAAGTATTCTACTTAGAAAGTGATATCACCTCAGACATATCTAGTCTCGTGCCCAGCCAGGCTCGCGCTAATGCACAAACACCGTCTGGTGACAATGCTCGAGTTTCTTGGGCCCGGAAGTGCGATCCAGCCAAAATATTGGCTGGCCAATCAGAATCGAGGAGTTGCATAATCGGTTTAAAACAGTGAAAAACCATTCGAAAATGGCTAGGAATAAAGTAAAACTCAGAATAGGGTGTTTACTAGATGCGATCTCTTCATTTATCGTATTAGTAGAGGGTAGCATTTCATTTTTGGTGAAACGTCGAGTCACGATTCATAAGGTGAGATCGGAGAAAACAACTTGACAACAAACATTTTGAACAACCTTGGTGAGTAACTTCTGATAAATGGCTTTAAATCATCTCCTTTTTCGTCTACTTACAATACATTCATGCGATTATGCAACTCATCGATTCTGATTGGCCAGCCAATATTTTGGCTGGATCGCACTTCCGGCCCAAGAAACTCGAGCATTGTCACCAGACGGTGTTTGCGCATTAGCGCGAGCCCGGCTGGGCACGAGACTAAGACATATCCTGGTGGAATTTGTTTAATGTGTGATGTACACTAATGTTACACTAATGTTATTAGTATAATAAAACACTTCCAACTGGTAAACCTGTTTACACTGTGTTACTGATGTCTCTAGCTACCATGGTTATGTAGCCATGCTTGCACCCTACCCAGTAAATAATCAGGTGATACAAATCAGAGCAGGCTAGGATGGGACTAGATTCTACAGAAGACTGTACCACGTCTCACTAAGATGTTGGTATTATATCAACAGACTAACAGATTCCACTACACTAACAACACACAGAGACACTTACATGAGGGACATGTGCACCTTTGCTATGTCATCCTCTATTGATTTGGACTACAGTAAAGAAAAGACACAACATATTAATTAATACAGTGGATCCTATTTTTAAACAACCCTCTGAATTAAAGCAGACTACTCCATAAGGATGGGGCTGGCTCATTTCAGAGAAAACTTTCTTCACTGCAGCAAATATGAGCCTAAAATTGGGGTTGGTCCCAAACTGCTTGATAGATGTCCCACCATATTAAAATACTGAATGACAGTAGTTACAGTAATTATTATTACTTTAAAAACACATTTCCGACTTCAATAATTTTAAGAAATTCTCCATGCAAGGAGACAGAGGATCCTATAAACAAGTTGATGTACTACTTCTTAAAACCAGGCGCCATGCAGCTAGCTAACTCATCTGGAATTAACCAAGAGGTTTTTTGGTTCAATAATACACAATTTTGTAATTCTTGGATTTCGTAATTCATGAAATTTTTGCAATTTTTCAATTACGTTGCTATGCTAAACTGTTTTATAGTTTGACTATTGTGTTTTTTTCCCACAAATTCTGTTGACAAAGCCTCAGAGTTGCTCTTTATTTTCTTTCGCGTGCGTAGGGGATACGTCCCCTTCCCAACTTGAAGGGATAGGTTATTTCTGGTAGTCTACAAGGCTAGTACTGTTGTTTCTCAATTGTTAAACACTTGTAAAACCTGAAGGGAAGGTAATTCACAAAGTCGGAGGAGAGTCGCCACACCTGTATTTCAGACTGCCGAAAAGAAACCACCTCAGAGCAAAGTTTACCTGTGCAGAAGTTTGGTACAGCCTTCATTTTGCTTTTACTTCCTCTACTTTTACCATTATTAAACAATTTTGCTCAAGTGGGTGCGTACAGACAAACATAGGTAGATAGGTACACACACACACACCACACACACACCACACACACACACACACACACACACACACACACACACACACACACACACACACACACACACACACACACACACTACGAAAACAATTTCAGTAAACCAGGTGCGCGCCCACAGCCGGCTGTGGGCACACACCTGGTTTAAAAAACAAAAAAATGACCAAAACTTCAGTTTAGCTCCATTAACTTTTGCCTAATAAAATTACCAAGGGAGAATATCTTCGCTACCTTTGTTTCTAACTGCAAACATTTTCCAACAAATTTAGGAATATTCAGTAGAACAATAAACAAGTTTCAAAATTTCAAATCATAAGCTTTTAAAGAGAGTGTAACTAATCACTGGACTGGACTACTGGACTGACATATTTTTGACTTTTACATATTCTGAGGTTTGCCTTATGAGCTGCTGAAGGCGGCGAAGGAGCATGAAACTTACACTGTCAACCAGGTGCCATCATAATCCAAATCAATCGCTGATTAGTTTCCATATAAGGAAAGTAAAATCGCTATTTGAATCCGTATACGAAATTGCACGTGTCCAGTGAGACATGGCGATGGTAAAGTTGGCTGAGTCTTCCTTGAGGTCTTTCTCTTCTTTGATGGTGGCAAACTCATCTCTACTTGGTGTGGCTGGAACACCATTTGTGCGTGATATATAACAAAAACACAGTGATGTAATTTGGATTGTCATGGATTTCAGTTTCATGTTCCTTCGCCACCTTCAGCAGCTCATAAGCTCCTGATTTTATTGATCATGAGTCTTGCTAGCCAAGGGCCTTCAGAGAACTTGCAGTCTGCTACTAAAATGATGAGTGTAAGGAGTGGAGTAAGCAAAAACTGATTTCTCACTACTTGTTATGCTCTACAACATTTATACACTTCTTAGTATTGTGTTTTGGAGATTGTAATGTATAGCAATAGCTAACCAAAAATCATTTTACTATATTTGTGCTACCTATGATACACTGTATCCTTGAACTAAATAGCTCAGACCCCTGGGACACAACCTATCCTTCCTAAGACAATCTATTGTAGCTAAATTCGTTCCTACATGTAATATACAAACTCATTGCACAACTGTAGAGTTTCTCTGCTATCATGATTAGTTCCTACATGTGTTGGTTGACGTACTATAAAATGTGACCAAATTTATTAGCATTGTACAAGCTTGCTACTCTCTCTCAAGATGCTGGTTAACCATAACTAACACATTCTCTGCAGCATACTGATAAGGAGTATATGTACTGTAGAAGAACTTAATAGATGAGAAATCAGTTTTTGCTTACTCCACTCCTCAAGTTTTCTGAAGGCCCTTGGCTAGCAGGACTCAACCTCATAATGTATAAAAACCAAAAATATGTCAGTCAAGTGAGTCCAGTAATCCAGTCCAGTAATTAGTTACATCCTTTTTAAGATCAACAATAAACTCCATGGTGCCTCTGCCTCTACCTGACAAAAAACACAATGTCTTGGCCACAAAGTGTTTATTGCAAAGTGGCTCAACTTTAGAGCAAGCAGGTATAGCTAAGAGGTATACACAATGTTGTAGTCGTAAGAAGCCACAAAATGGTCACTACAGTACACCACAATACCACTATACCACTGCTCCCGCTCATCCTGTTATCACAATGGGATACAAACACGAGATAAACACATGCATACATCACATGGAGCATACATCACATGGAGCATACATCACACACATATCATAGTTACTCACCAGTGCTGGGAGAAGTCTGAACTCAGAGATGTACCCAACATGATGTACTGCACTATCATGATCCCCAACTTCAGCTACACAACACACAGACACACTCAACTATTGTCTATATATTATATAAACTAATTTGAGGTACGGGAAGTTTATGAGAAGTCTCAAAGGATGTACTAAATATGGAGACAATGTTGACAGTGGTTTGTATACACCAGAGTTAACTACAATGGTGTGTCTGTGTGTACTTCAACAAGGCCACACATACACACACATGCATACACCCCTTTCTTGTCTTAAAAGTGCTTCATTAAAACCTCCAGGTAAATGAAGTTAGGAAGTGAGTGTACATCTTCTGTATAGGTTGTGGAATTGAGTTTAACATCAATTTAAAAGTACATCCCAACAAAATTATCTGAAATCAAAACTTGAAATATAAATGATATATTATTTTTGTATTATACTTATAAAACAACGTTAAAAGTACAAGCTTAAAGTACAAGCTTAACAGCTCCCTCACAGGATATATTTATAGATGTGACCTTGTTAGTTGCCATAACAACTAATGCCTACCTTGTACCACATAAGCCAACACAGTTGCTGTGATATTCGGTAGACACACAAGCCTGAAACAATAAGAATACCTTTAGCTCAAATAAAGAATAATGACATACCGCCCTTTGGCAATATCGTTTTTCAGTTGTAGGAAGAACTGGTAGCGTGTGTTGTCCTGCAGGACAGATGGATCAATGGCATAAAACTTCACCTTGAAGAAGAAGCGAGTATCTTTGCCTGCAATGATAGTACAACTAATGATATTGAGATCATTACATCATATGACATCACAACACAGTCAACAGCAAACAATGACGGGAAGTCCCACTAAGTGTGTGTGGCTTCCACTAGAAGCGATGTACTAATAAAGTGTTACTGTATACAGCCTTACAAGGAGTAAATGGAAGCCTGGATGATGTAACACGTTAGAGTGCACATGTGTGTGTATACTGTTCTTGTATTTAATACAGTATCGCAGCATTAAAGAAACTTTACACAAGGACACAGTCTGAAAACCCTCCAAGATAAATACCAAAGATAATGTATTCTAAAATAATGTCAACAATAAGAACAGAGCTGAACAATTGTATCTGCCATCATTAATGGACGCACTTGTTAGATTGTGACTGGACCTGCAAAATAGGGCATTTGGGCACATAAATTTTTAAATTTTCATGGCTCATAACTTTTGATACCATTAAGGTATGGCCATGAAATTTTCATCATGTATTATGCATTTAATTGGCTAGACTTGAGAAGATGCCTTCACAGGAATACGTCAGTTCCAGGTACACATCAGAAACATGTCACTAACACATATGCACATAAGAACAAGCAACCGTCAGACAGAAACTTGTGAAAATGATCTGCTAATAACTGGGGGTCTTCAATATGGTAACAACCTATCATAGTGATGCGATGAACAAGCATTTTGTGTGCGATATAAGATCATTTCCATTGCTAGTACTACTTAGCAGAAATCACACAGTCAGTTTAACAATAGAACCATAAAAGTGCATGCACTACCTTACAATCTCTACTGCAATACACTAGAGATGACTTGTAATGGAAAGCATTAACGAACTCTTAATCATGAGAAAGAAGTTCTTGTATGAAAATTTTTATTCAGAACAGACACTGTCTGATTTCATAACTATTTAGTCATCAACAAGACTTTCTGTCATGTGAAAATCACATGTTTATGCATACATGTAAGGTCGGTGGGAAAATACCAGCTATATAGACACTGGACAACCAAAGTCATTTAAGTGGAAGGAAAACTCTACTACCTGATATGTTGGCCAGAGCATGGTGGGCTTAGTTTGGGAATTACATATTGGGCAACCCAAAATGTAACGAAGTAAAGTGGTTGACCAAGATTAGTAATGGCATTGTACATTTTTGTGATCTTATCAATGTAGATATTACATAATGAGCATACTGGTCTATGTACCTGGCCATACAGCTTCACTACACCCTGTTAGTCCTTAGTAACCAGTATGGCCTACCTGTGGTATTTTATAACAGAGACCACTTAAACACACACAACACACACATAGAGAAATCTTTAAAATGTTTCATCATGTCACACATGCTGTATAGAAGAGATATCAGACTCAGGGTGGGTGTGTCTCAGCACATGTGCAAACTGAAAGAGTCATTTGAGGTGTCCACAACATCAGCTGCTTTTAGAAAAAAGCATTATCAGGTTTATGTTTCATCTTTTTGATCACTGCCTTTAGCTCTAACCTCAGGCTGCTAAACAGTATTTGATGAAAACAACTGCTGTAGTGTTTGTGATTCAGTACAGTAGCTTTGTGTGAATTAAGCAACAAGACATTTTAAGTTTTCTATCCCCACAGGGGTTGAGTTAGTATAGCTTTACCTCTGAAGGAGGACAACCTTCAACATGGACTAAAATTCTTGGCCCCAAACTGTCCTTGGTTATAGCAATAAAACATGTAGACACCAAGAACAGTGTTGCATTGACCTATTTGTCTCCTGTATATTGTTATGGTAACTTTGTACAGCTTTATCACCATATTAGGGTAAAAAGCAATCTATTTATGGTGAGGGAGAGAATGAATAGCAATTAAGCCATAGTAACGCATGACCTGTCCAAATTCCACAATTAATTATACTATGACAATCACTGTACTAAGCTCCATGGTAACTAAGTGTTTAGGTGATGATATGAAAAGTCTCTTCCATGGCAATGTCAGGTAGTAGAGTAGCTACAGACCTCTTAACATGAGATCACTAACACATATTGCTGTGACCTACTGTTGGCAATATGTTTCTAGTGTTATGCCAGAAAACAAAACTTATAGTCACTTTTGTACGAACACACAGTCAGGAATACAGTGAATCCTTCTCTACAATACACACTTTTAGATCAACAATTTTGACTCATTTTTTGCTGTGAGTATGCAGTCCAACCTGCTGGACTAAAATACTTGTCTTCAATATTGAGATTTCTTGTCTGTAAAAGTCTTCTTGAAAGTCTGTTAACACTGATCTCTATACTCAAAGAGAATACTGAAATTCCAAACACAACAACTTTTATCCACCAATAAAGACAACGGTAGTGACCATTAGAGAACAGCTCAACTTGTGGGCAAACACATTCACTTTGTGTGCACACATTAAATTATGGTATATAAAATTATCTACAAGCTAGCAGACACAAGTTAAGAATGTAAACTCTCTTTCTTAATATGGAGGGCTATTTTACCATACTCCTAATCTCCTTTGCTTGGCTTCCTTCTACATACACAAATGTAGAGTATAAACAGAACAAGCTAACTGACAATACAAGTAAGATTTTATAACCTATGTTACACAAGACAAGTAGGAGAGACTAAAATATTAGACAATTAGTGTAGGTGTCAGCTGCTGAACATATTGCATGCTTGAGGGAGTGGGGTCAGCCACAGTTTAATGCGTTGTATGTCTTTAGTGCTCACCATGTTAATATGTACTATAATGATGCTAACAATACTGTAACTCTTTTAGATAACACTACAAAAGCATAATTGGAATATATGTTATTTCCAGATACATATGTACCAGGGCAATTACTTTATTTTCCGTATTAAAGCCAATAAAAACCAGGCTATAAATGAAGGCGGGGGCACTACCTTAATATAAGGACAAGTATGAGATTACAATAGCTTGTATTTGTAAAACAAGCCTTACTACAACTGATAAGATCCCTGGCTTGTCACAAGATGTCAACAGCAACTACTAGCAAACATGTTTTAGCTGAATCACAAGTATACCAGAACTAGAGTGGACACCTTTCTACAACAAACATTTGGGACCAAGAAGCTTTGGTTCACTTTTCAGCAATAAAAAAGTTTTCCTCTTTCCCAAGTAAAAGTTAGGGAGCCAGATCAGTTGAGACCCAAAAAAATGTTTGTTTTTAAATTGAGTCCTTTTTAATATGTATCAGTCAGTGGCTCAATTTTTAAAGTAGTCTACAAATGTCAAACATTTTAAACACAACTTGATGGCTAAAATTGCTCCAGTCACAATTATTTATCGCAAAATAAGCACTTATTATTTTGCTAGCATAATTTTCAAACTTAATTTTAATTAATCGCATTGCTGATCAAGTCAAATACTCACCCAGCACTAAGAACTACCATTACATCATAAAACATGCTCAAAATGTGTGCATCCTCCGATACATAACTCCCTCCATTGTACAGGAATATTATTCAAAGTTGCTAATTTCTAAAAGAGAACAGCCTCTTTAAATTTTTAAAAATACTTCCAAACACTGAACAACTCTGATTGTGGCGGTGGTACATCAACATGTAAAGGAAAGTTTATGTAGTAAAGGATCAGACTTGTAGCCCTTTACAACTATACCTTCCTAGCTACAGTAATATAATACCAGAAACAGCAGTTTTCGATTGGGTGCTGGTGAATTCTTTCAAGAAGCACTCAGAACTGAACATGCCAACACTACCTGACAACTTAATGTAAACAATTACACAGAGTGACGCTGTTAATGGAATATCATATCAAATTACTCTAAGCCTTGCATATGCTCACAGTTAACAGTCACAACTAAATCATAAAACATCCCATAAGACTGCCAGTAAAAATGCTAGCAATTTACTGGTATGTTTTACAACTTTATCCTAATCTGGCTGCTATGGCCATAAACTTTAACCATCAATAAGACATTTCCTTAGAAAACACACAAAACGTGTCCATCAAATATCCATTTATTGGTATGTTTTCAGGAAACTGTTAATGAGGAAATGGCCACACCCATTACAAAATGTTTGATAACTATTTTCAATCGGGTGTAGTGAAACATTCACCATACCCAGGTGTAGCTAGATTATTTAATATATCCAGGACAAAACAGGTGCCAAAGAACCTGAAGCTCACAGTGCAAATATGAGACAGGTGGCCATATTAGACAGGTGACCATATTAGACAGGTATTAGACCAGTGAATTACTGTATAAATTTCTCACTTGGACACCACACACCTCATGGCTTCGCTCAAAACTAGTCCAGTTTCGTGGCTACTACGCTTCAAACTTGAAGTGATTGGTCTGCACTAGTGGAACAGTATCATAGACATCTAAAATGAGCCACTTTGGAGCAGAGCATAAATACGTTAAAGCATTTCACAGGCTGGTCATTCTATAACTCTACCCAGAAGTTATTGGAGCTCATTTCCTCTGATGTAATAATTGGAGTTAATTAGGGTTACTAGAGAACAGAAGTCATGAGTACAAATAAGGAGGTAGAATCTTGATGATGTAACGGTACTGAGAAATCATGTGAATACCTCACAAGTGTGTGGGAAGAAGTGTTAAAACTTGCCCCATGTTTAAGACCACTTCACTATAGTGACCACATCAAGGAGGTTCCAAACACAGCTAAGGTGTACTTCATGACCTCAGTAATAAGACCACCTCATATTTTTGGTCACTAAATAGGTGGACCTATTAATGAGGTTTCACTATACCATAATTATGACAGGTGAAAGAAACATTAATTTTGATGAATTTGACGAATCAGTTACATTTGTCAATTGTCAATAAGCGCCTCAAAAGTTGAGATCTGTGGCTTCTTGCTTTTGTCCAATTTTTAATTCATTAAAGGGGAATTCATCAAATTTTCCTTTCGTTAATTCAATCTCGCAAAAAGACTAGCAAAATTAGTGAAAATAAAAAGCCCAATCTCTCTTCACAAAAGAAAACCTATTGTGGAAAATGATCTCTCTAAAACACCACAAAAAAAAATCTTTTAAAAATGTATTTGAACAAACTTAGCAAAAATTATACGATACAATATTTCTTGAATCCAAATAGAAGCCCATTTTAATTCCCAAAGAGTGGCCCAACTAATGAGGTTTCACTAAACTTGTTAAAAGGCTTCTCCTTGTTCTGAAAGTAAACACTAAGCTGTTGTCAAGGTGATAACCTCATGACTAACTTACTGAAACCTCATCAGTTGGACTATTTATATAAATATGGCTTCTACATAGATTTTTTACACTGAGGTCATGAAACACACTTTAGTAGTTATACACTTGGGATTTGATTATAAACAGCTGATGATGAGTGATAATATTGATAATTCCATACTCACAATCAAAAAATCATTATCGAGATATGATGATTTCAACATCCTACCTAAAACTGACGATAACAAGTTATTGCTTGCTTTTCTATGAGAAGTTTAGCTGTAACAAGTTGTAGGCCACTCATGCAATCAGCCAATTGCTTTGTGAAATGTCTACATGGGATCCCACTAAAACGCTGTGTAAGAAGCTACTTTGCCACTTCGTAACTACTTTGGCTTATTTCTTTTTGTAGTTGCAAGATTGTAGTATTGTAGAATTATCAGCCACCCGTGTGATCACGTGATCAAGTATCTAATTTATGAGCTTACAAGAAAACTACTTCATACCAAGTAAATATTAATCCATGTGCACAGTTGCATTAAATCTTGTTAGGATGTTTGTACATACAATAAATCATCACTTTTCAGTGTAATTATCATGATATCATTGTATGAATATCCATCACGATAGTGAAGCATCACGATAGTGAAGCATCACGATAGTGAATTACTACCACTCAACAATAATGACAAGGTCTTTATGACTCAGGTCAACCACAATTTTTTTTCTTTTTCAGTTGACTTGTAAATTGTAAATTTTTCATGGTGGAAAAGTTCCCAGATATTAGATAGTTTATTTCACTAGTTTTTCCTTCAGCAACAATACTATGCTAATAAAAAAGAACCGCAAAACTTTTCCCACCAGTACAAACACAAAAACAGCAATGGTTGCTATCAGCTATGTTTCATGATACTGAATATATGTTATAGTAGGATTAAAGCAAACGTCTAATGCACTGCAAAGAAAAATTAACTGCTTTCTGCTCCATATAACAAGCTGCCACACATACAAAACCTACTTGACAGTAGGGCTATGAATCGGTTATGCAATAATTGGCTAATCAATCAGTTATTGCTGAGGGTGATCAATAATTGGGCTATGCAGTCAATAACCAATTAATCGGTTGGATGGCTTTAATACAATGTTGTTTACATTTTGATCATAAAGGGTAGACTAAAGTGTATGAGAAGGTTAGTTATTGTCCTTTGCTAGGCCTTACACATCACAAAGTCACTTTTACACTTATTTTTAAGTCTCAAACAGCATGTTTGATCAAATAATTTGATAGAAACACTATTAATATACAAAATAAGGGTAAGGCCGATTAATCGGTTAATTGACCAATCATAGGGAGCCAATAATCGGTTGTGGATGATTGGTCCAGGTCACAGTTCTACTTGACATGGCCATTGTAATGAGGTTGCCAGTATAAAGCAAGGTTTCAGTTTAAAGAGCTACAAATCAGTTACTCAGTGTACGCACCATATGCAATAGTTACACTTAATGCTTTTTTGCACGTGCAATTTTTTCTAAGCCTGAATAAAACTGTATAACACTTAAGTATACAACAGTAACATTTGTCCATAATATCAACTGTGTAAAGTGTAAGCCTCTCAGAGGAATGAATAGCAGGTACTTCCTTGATGGGATAACTAACACATAGATCATTAGCTGGTAGTGAGATTCCTACGTATTATTCTGGTGAGGACAACACTACAATAACACTCACTATTTCATGTCATGTAAAGGAGTAACTTCTATAGAATTTGCTAAATTTCATAAAAGTTGGCTAATACAAATTGTTGACATGTGTTAATATCAGTCTTCAGGCTGAGTTGCCTAGCTAAAACACTGATTATTTTTAATTGCCAATGAATAAATGTTAAAGAGACATGTACACTTCTAAAACAAATTATGACCTCAATAGAAACACACAGCTAGCCATACCATTGCCCCCACTTAACAGCAGTCGCTAAAGTGGCTAGCGAAGTGACACTTCAGTCTACAAAAGTGCGCAATTCTTAGACAGAGCTATATTGTTGTCACAATAAAGTTTATATCCTATCACAACATCATACCATGTCACTGCTGATAGAACATGTAAAAGCAAGTCATCAGATAGGATAACTAGTGACATCATTACACCATAACTCCTGGGATAAAATAGAAACT